>NC_139929.1:3650153-4265153 GCF_963514095.1 Eutrigla gurnardus | reverse complement strand
TATTTATTGTTTAATAGATTTTTTTTTTTTTTTTTTGCGAGGGCCGCAAGTA
Organism: Eutrigla gurnardus; assembly: GCF_963514095.1. NCBI lineage: Eukaryota > Metazoa > Chordata > Actinopteri > Perciformes > Triglidae > Eutrigla > Eutrigla gurnardus. The sequence goes on along the minus strand of NC_139929.1, from coordinate 4,265,101 downwards.
ACAGTTTGTTTCACTATTGATTCTTCTTCACATTTGTTTTCCCTTCAATTAACCGCTAAATTGTTTGAATAAAAAAAGTCTCTAAAGCCTAAAAACCAGCCCAAAAGCCAAATAGATCCAATTACGACCACATAAGACTAAAGAAAAGCTGTGCTGAATTTGATTGATTGATTAGTCGATCGGCAGAAAATCTATCTGTATTAAGTTGGAATATTTAGTTTTCAGACACAATCGTCTGTTTATTCCTATTTAAATGCATCAGTAATCACTTTTGACCAGGTGCAATGATTTACATTATGTGTCCCAGGTGAAATTAATGCATGCATATTTGTTTGGCTATAAAAGACAAGACACCTGCAAATGATGTAACTATCTGGAGTGAATATTTGCTCTTTTTCTATCACATTAATCTGCATTTTTTGGGGTTCTGGTCAACAAAACAAGTAATTTGAAACTTGATATTGAATGTGACATTTTAAATTACATGACATGACATTGATTGATGAATTAATATTGTTAGATTCATCAATATAAGTTCAGTCTAACCCTAAAAGAAGGCAGCAAATCCTCAAAACTGAGAGGCTGGAATGAATCATGTTTGGCTTCTGAGATCTCTCACTTACACAGGACCAACAAAAAGTGTAAACCTGATGCCGAAGCGGTTAATGAGGAGTGACACGGGAAGGGGGTCCCCTGCTCGGAGCATACCAATCACACACACCCCCCCTCCCCCCCTCCAAATGGTATTCACATGACCGAGTTAAACCTCACTCCCACTCGGCCTTCATCCCGGCCACTTCATCAGGAAGATCGTTGTGGACTTCTATCTTAACTGGTGTTGTCGGGACACATGTCTTCCACAATTTACAACCCCCCCCCTCGGAAATCAATACACAGCAACCCGGTGCTTTATGGCAACAACAGTTCTAATAAACGTCGTAGGGGTAGTCCACATTTCCAGACAACAAAAAGCGAAACCTCATTTTCCTTTTGACTGCAGCACTTCCTCATTGAAATGTTTACATGCAGCACACGTGCTTTCAGAGAAGAGACAGAGAGCTTCTGAAGCACAGGAAGCGCTCGCTCTGCTGCGACCGACTCATTCGATACAGATAGAGAGCCGATAAGCGGCGAGTCATGTGCACGAGTTATGATTCGACGCAGCAGCCCAGATCGATGCAGAGATCGCGTTAAACTGTAAAAATGCAGTTGTTAGTACATCCTCGGTAACTGTCACACCTCATCGGTGCGTTTTCCCGACACATCGGATTTGACCCTAAAATTGCGAAGCGTCGAGGCCCCTGAATACGATGGAAGTCCCTGGTCGCGTCACACTCTCACTGACACAAGGAGAAGGAAACCACACGCTGCCGTGTTTCCCGTCACAGACCGAGCACTTCCTCTTTTGTTTGTGTTCTCATTGTCTGCGCCACAGTTTCAAAGCGTACAGTGTATCACAACGGGCAAAATAGGCGTCGCTGGGAAGAAAAAAAAGAAAGAAGAGCGATCACCGGTATGTCGCTAGAATTTCCAGCAAAAAGCAGAAATCTGATCGTCGAGTGAAACAGAAACACCATTAAGACAAATGAGAATGAAGCAATAACTCCATGCTGTCAGCTTGTGGTTTTCTATTTGTGTTGTCGGTTTGGTTCACATGTCGTTGAGGTTAGAAATATATCAGATGCAAAGTAACCTTTTGAGACTGAATGAAATGAAAGCACAAACAAAATATGTTTAAACATCCTCATATACTGTCAAGAAATTGTTTAATATTTTAGGAAATATGTTTCTTTGCTACTTGCTACATATCTACATGAGATGATACCAATGTCATAAATCTACACAATAAATATGAAGCTACAACTGGCAGATGGCTAGCCTAGCTTAGCATAAAAATTGCCTAGCTTAGCATCAAAAATGTGTTAATTAATGTGTTTTAAAGTATATTTTTTACCTTTGGAACGAGGCTGGCTGTCTCCTTATTATTTTGAAAATGTAATTTAACTTATAAACTATATATTTGTGTTCATGTTGGAGATGTGATGATGATGAGTGGCATTTTTTCACTCACCGCGGAGGTGGCGGTGGCGGTGGCGGTGGCGGCGGCGGTGGGGGTACGTGCAGTCACTGAGGCTCGGAGAATCTGCATCACAGCGTGCTGCTGTTACCACGGCTACAGTGACATGCGGGCCAACTGGAGGCGCCAGGCCGACAACAGCGAGGCCCAATTAGAGACCCTAAGAGATGGGGGGAGATAATGAAATCCAGTCCCGGACTGACGTGGGTTAACTAAACAAGTCCACAGTCGTTTAGCGGGGACAAAAAAGACGGAGCGGGTGGATGTCGGGGGCAAGAAAACGTGGTCACAGACCCCCGGACAATCATTCACATGTATTGACTGACAGACTGTGAAGTCTCAGAGGTCATATAAGAATTTTTTATGTTATTTCATCCCTGATTTTGTTGCTTTATCACACCTCCACCTCCTTCTGTCTTCCTTTCTCTTCCTCCATCAGTCTTTCAGCTGTTCTCAGCCTGGATGTCACTTACTCTGCACACACACACACACACACACACACACACACACACACACACACACACACACATTTTAAATATTTATTTATGCCCACATATAAAGAAGTACAAGGGTTCTTGCACAAGGGACATAAACACTGCCAGTGCAGTTGACAATGGAAGACGGTCAGACACAAAACGCCTGGGCAGCTGAACGCAGTTACATACAAAATGACCTACAGGTCAGATAGAAAACAGACATTTAAGGATACAAAAAACAACGTCTCCTCCAGATTGAACGGCTACCAATAATAACTGAGACTGAGCAGTACCTGGCCAACTGTTTAGCTCTTCTTTTAGGGAGGCCGGCCATCTGAAGGCCCCTCACAACCAACTTATGCGGATGCCCCAGACTACCAAATATAAAGACTAGAAGTTTACACCTGTAGCCTAGCTGAGAGATGGTCTGCTTCAGCTGCTGATATTTCAGCACTTTGGTCAGAAAGGCCTCCTCTAGGCTGTAATCAAAGGTACAGCCGACCTCCAGAATGAGCACCTCTCTATGATTTTCATTAACAACAACAACATCAGGAGTATTAGCTGTTACATGAGAGAACATTGAGACATCATTACACAGGCTGAACATACTCGGCTTCACAGTAGAATGTTTATACAGCATGATGGAAGACCTGAAGATAGAAGGGATATCTGCTGATATCAAATCTACAATTCTGTCATGCCTACATATGTAGAGCCCTCTGTAAACATGGCAACCATTTAAGATGTGAGACATGGTTTCAGCTATTTGTTCACTGCCATGGTGTATACAGTAAGGAGCATGACTTCCTGGAAACCAGATGGACAGGTTCAGTTTAGTTGGTAAAACCTGCAGTCTCGCTTTTATAGCAAATGTAACAATGTTCTCATCCAGGGCAGCACACACACACACACACACACACACACACACACACACACACACACACACACACACACACACACACACACACACACACTAACAGCTCCGACCTCCGGGCTCGCCGGCGCAGAATGGCCTCAGAATGTGAGAAAGGGACAAGTAGCAGTGTTTACCGAGCACTACTGTCCACACATCCGTTCCCACAATGGCCCCATTGAGGGTGGGCCCAGGTTAAAGCCTATTTAAAAGGCTTGTTTAACACTGAGAAGAGGGGGCCGCATACCCGAACCGCAGGGAAGGGGGAGGTGGTGGTGGGGGAGAGGGATTCACAGCGGGCTCCTCACCCTCCGCCCCGGCTTTTTCTTCAAAGCCGAGCTCGTGTTGTGCTGACAATTCACTTTATCTTTTTTTTTTTTTCTCTCTCACTGCACTTCTGCTTTTCCCCCCATTTTTTTTTTTCCCAGACTGTTTCATAGATTTTTTTTTAAGTGAGGACGTGCCACGGTTGCGAGTTGAACGGAGGACAGGAGGCCAACGGAAAAGGGAGAGGACGGAAGAGAAAAAAAAAAGGGTGGGAGTAGTTGTGAAAGTAGATAGTTTTAGGAGGGAAAACGCTGGATGGATGGGCAGACGGGAGGAAAGACAGAGTAGGGACAGCGAGGGAATATTTCCCCTCCCTCCCTCCCTCCTTCCCGCCTTTCTCTTCTCCTCATGTGAAGGACAAGCCTGGCGGGGCTGCGGTCTGGCCCAGTGATTGTGTACGGCGCCTTGCGGTGCCTCACACAGGAACCCCATTAATCACTGGAGCAGGTCTCTCACTCCTGGACACAAAGACCCCACACGCCGACTGCATACACTTGCAAACACTATGAATAGTTGCAATATCAGCTTGAGAGAGAGAGAGAGAGAGACAGAGAGAGAGGTCGGAGATTCCTGAGCGTTTTCACAGAGGTACACATAATTATTTCTAAAATGTTTCTGGCAGCACTCGAGCAGACAGAGCTGAGAAAGGAATGCCAAATAGTTTGGAGTCACACCAAGAGAGCAGTCTTGAATTGGTTTAGCATTTAGTCATAGAGCGAATTTTGTTCCTTCGACGCCGCATATTTAAAACATTAAAGTGTCTTGATCTTGTGATGCCAAGAACGCTTTTTCACATTCCTCCCCTGTGGCAAAAAAAAAAAAAAAAAAACACAGTATCTGATCTCATTAAGCAAGAAAGCAAATAGCTTAAGATGACTCGGGTGTCCTGAGAAATTAGATATCAGTGCAGCAACGTGCACGAGATACACATATTATTACCCCCACACACACACACACACACACAAGTCAAGCAGGCAATGTTTTCCAGGTCATTTGGTGGAGGAATCCCTGCAGCAATTCTATTTCCATCGGCTGCCTTGAGCGCCGGGCCATGTGTGCACACTCTATAGTAGGAGCTGAAGAAAGGACACCACTGAGGTCATCCCCTATATTAAGACCACAGGCTCCTCTTACCCACAACATGCACTGCAGAAAAATTAGACCATAACAAGACATTCCACATGCATTACAAATAACAATTATATGGATTGCATCATTAAGTGAGGGGATGAGGAAATACATGTTAATATTGCTGCATTTTCACTTAATCAAAGATATTATTTGCTCAATAGTACCTCTTTACAAAGTTTAATGAAACAAATCAGTCTCACATTCACTCCTCAATCATCCGCCGCGGTTGTTTGTTGCCTTTTTTCAAGCCTGGAGATGTGTCGCGCCGTACGCTGCTGTATTCAAAGCTGAGCGTCTGCAAACGTAAAAAAAAAGTAAAACAGGAAATTGGATTGATTGATGGCACAATCTGCAGGTGGAGGAGGAGGAGGGAGGAGGAGGGAGGGAGGAGTGAAATGTGGAGTTGTCTGGCATACGAAGAGACAATCATCTGTGCAGGTATGTGTGTGTGTGTGTGTGTGTGTGTGTGTCCTCCACTCTGCCTCTCAGACATCCCCCTCTCATACCTAATCCCAGCCCAGCCACTATAATTTACTGCCCCATTGGTAACTAGCCATCGACAGGGAGGAGATGAGGAAGAGTGGGGGGGGGGGGAGCAGGCTGAGGGTCAACGGCTATATCGAGCACATAAACCTCCATGTAATGAGCAATATTTGTGTACCGGGAGGAAGGTCGCGGAGGTGAAATGGAGAGGGAGTTGCACGTCACGCGCCGACACGGACCTCCATTAGTCAAGAGCAGCAGAGCCGGCGTGCGATGAGCTTCCGTGTGCCGAATGAACCCACGATGTATAATTTAGTGGGTAATGTAATATCAAAAGTGAGCTCTGATTTTAACGAGGCAGAAAAAAACGAAACTGAAATCAAAAGCCACACACGTTAAAGGGGCGTTACGTGTTGGTAAAGTGAATCATTATCCTAATAATGTGTTATTGCATAATCAATGTGCGTGTTGTGATAAAGCAGATTATGTGTGTGTGTGTGTGTAGCCGACACTAAACGTCCATCAACCGCGTCTGTCTTCAGGCTCTGAATGAAAAACATGCAACAAAGTGAATCCAATCAGCGGCGAGCAGCTGCCCTCATGTAAACATGTTGTTTTTTAGAAGGACTCTGAGTGCTCGTGTGATTTTTTTTCCTTTTTTTTCTGAGCCTTTGTGGAGAGAGATTAAGGCGGCGGATCACCACCATGTTTTTTTTATTTATTTACTTTAGAGATTTAATGCACATTGCGGCTACTTTAATCATCTCCACGCTAACGTGACATCACTACTACATCCTGGACGAGCCTTCGGGCCCCTGTTTCACCCCATCGCCCCCCCGGGATCAGCCAATCATGAGCCCCCTTTCTAACCGATGGGGCGGAGGAGCGACAGCGTTTCATGATGATGAAGCGGCGAGCGAGCGAGGCCCATCAGTGACCAGCATCACACCTCCAGGTGCTGTTCATCATCTAAACAATACACTGCCTCACACAATGGATCCATATGCACGGGGATATGAATCCATCAGCCGTTGTTAGGGGTAACGGCACACGATGACGAGGATGTGATTCCAGAGCTAACTGATCTACGTCGATGTGCTAATGGAGCCCCGATACTCTAATTAATTAAACCTCTAAAAGCAAACAGTGTCTGTTTATTTACGGCTTCCTGCTTCTTCTTCCCCAACGTCGATTTGCCGTTCGAACCCTCACAAAACGAGAATGTGTCAAATCAAACCTCCTGATTTAAGCATATAGAAGCAGCGGCAGCAGACGTAATAAAGCTCTCGTAGCCCGTTAAATCTTTTATAATCTAATTACAAGCAATTTGGAAAATCTCTTCCAAACCATTTACACGTGTACTCTTAATTCGGAGTGAAATGCACTCCGGTTTGCATAATCTATTAAAATCGAGCCGAGAGGCAAAAAAAAAAGAAAAAACGGGTTTACGAGGAAGAGCTTCTCCGTTAGCTTCTAGATGACTTGTGACCCACATCCCAGTCGGCGAAATTCAACAACAGCGGCTTTTTAGATAAGAGGAGGGCATTACGGAATAACATGTTTCCTCTCTGTCTGATTAATGCATCAGTGACAGATGCTGAGGGGATTAGGTCTAGATTAGTATCCTTTCCACCGACTCTGTTTTCCTCTGTTTGCCACATTGCCTTTCCAATGGTCCTTTTGAAGAAACAGGATCAACTTTCCCTGTTTTTATTTTATTTTTTTTGGTATTATTATCAGCAATTGTTTTGATGTTGTTTTTGTCAAATTCATCTTGTAGATGAGATTATTTTTTCCACTTTACCAAAAGGTAATGCTTGACCTCATTTATTTGTATATACAGGCCCATAAAGTTGGAATCATCTGCAAAATGTCTGGTCTTTTATAGCCAAACAAATGTTATGCATGAATTCATTTCACCTGGATAATTGGGACACATATTGTAAATTATTGCACCTGGTCAAAAGGGATTACTGATGTATTTTAATATGAATAAACAGAGGATTTTTTAAATTTTTATTCTGTTATTTTGTTCTGTTCTGGCAGCTGCTTAGCATCCCGGGGATAAAGCTATCAGCGACCGGACCTGTTCTCCATTGTGGAGGAGGGAACACCCCGGTCTCTGATGAAGTGCATGTAAAGCAGCATTAAAGGGGGGACCAGGGTGTGTCTCTTCCTCTCCCTAATCTAAGTAACGCGGGTTTTTCTTGGTTTTCTCCCCGGAACTGCATTGACAAGCAGATGTCTGCTGGCGGGGTCTGCCAGATAATGACAAAGGATTAAATCGCCTGATTCCCCAACACCGCTCCGCCGTGTTTGTCAACCCTCTTTAGACACAATTTATGGGCGCTGCAGAGCTGAGATAGATTGACTATATAGAGCATATAAGCCTCAAAGGAATAAAGAGAGGGGGGAGGGGGGGGTCACTGATTTGGGATTAATAAAAATGCTAATATGAGATGTGATGGAATGATTTCATGTGTTGATGACACGTTCAGCTGAGAGCTCAGAGACTTAGATGAGTAGATTGATACCACTCATGTAGGATAAATAAACCCGTTAGCTTAGCTTAGCTTAGCAACGAGGGGAAACATAATGCTCTGGTTTAAAAACATATATTTCCAATTTATTTCTTGTTTTCCAGCAAGTATTTGTACATAAATACATCAGGAGTCAATAAGAAATCCTAGCATGATTCATGTGTGTGTGTGTGTGTGTGTGTGTGTGTGTGTGTGTGTGTGTGTGTGTGTGTGTGTGTGTGTGTGTGTGTGTGTGTTTGCACCTGAGTTGAGCTGCGGTTCAGTAATCTTTCACTGAGGTCACAAGGCAACATGGTAGTTTGTCTGTGATCATTTGTCAGTCAAATGTAAGAAAGGGTTGATCTGATTTGATATTTTGTGCACACACACACACACACACACACACACACACACACACACACACACACACACACACACACACACACACACACAAACATCACTGTTTGCATTGAAAAGGGCATATTTGGGGTTTGCTTGCAGGTTCACCGGATCGTATTACGGAGCAGAAATCCTTGCAAACCTACAATTATCTCACTAACGCTTGATTAGAGCCGTTAGCATGGATGCTAAAAAGTCAGTTTGTCAAAAAAACAAACATGAAAGTAACTAAAATAAACAGAACAAACCCCATCACCCTTGATAACCTGCCATTTTAAATCAAAGCGTCTTTTTTTTTCACAGGCTATTTTGAATGCTTATTTCTAGTGGGTGATTTTTTTTGGCAGACTATAATTTCATGTGTGTGTGTTTTAATGCAAAGTCCTGCAGTTTTGCGGATCACCCAAAAATAACACAGTGTTTTGTCATTTTAAGGGATAATGTAGCCGAGAGCAGAGCGGCAAAGCAACAATTAGAGAACTGTTCTCTCTCTCCGGCTTGAACGAGACGAGGTCGCCGTTTTCATTTCGTAATAATCACAAACTGGCAAACTGTAAAAAAAAAAAAAAAGAGCAGGGAGATGAAAGCAGGACACGTACCGCCAACTACACCTCAGACTCTTTATCCACTTCTGGGAAAATGCAGTGTGAAATGAAAGACCCCCCCCCCCCCTCCCCTCCTCCCTCCAGCTGCTTACAGTCATGACTTTGTTGTCGTACATTTCTATTCATAACCTCCCGGTGCATGAATTTTTTTCGTACACATGACAAGAGGCGACACTTTTCCACCGCAGAGCGTGTGACGAGGAAAAGTATCCCGACAATCCCTCTCTTTGTTTGCAGTAAACTACGGCGCTCACCTGTGACTGCGGTGGCGTTTGCCTGCCATTCAGAAGGAGTGTGTGTGTGTAAGTGTACAAAAGACAGAGAGAGAGGGCCAACCAGGCGCCATGTGCATCAGTTTGCCTATTTCCACACAGTCTGGGCCCCCAGAGGAGGATTTGCAGGCCAGATAGGATTAGGCTCCCTCTCTTTACACAACAGTGATGAGGATAAGGAGTCCACAGAGCTCAGGCGCACTCCAAAGCCCCATTAATACACAGCGGCAGATGAGTACCTTAAACAGCTGAGCCCACTCGGCCCATGTTTGGTTATCAATGCGACGGCCGCCGCTGAGCCCGCTGGTCAATTAGGCTCACGACCGAGCCGTTCCCTCTGGAAAACGCACTAAAATGCACCAATTATCGGGGACATCTTCCTGTTGCTGAGCTACCGACGCTTTTGATCACTCCAAGCCTAAAAATAATCTGTAATCCCTCGACACCTGCAGTTTTCATAATGTAATTATTAAAAAAATACACACTTTCCGAGTGATGAATGACCACAAAGCGTGTCCCGGATTGGCCCCGGTGGGTCAAGTGAGACCAGTCCCCAGTACTGGCAGCTTACTGGGAGAAGGTTACGTAAGCGAAGGGTCCTCTCTGTGCCTCTGCCAGGGTTCAAAAGGTCCCTAATCACATTAAGACAAGCCACTTTGATCCAACTCTCTCTGAGCTCAGATCAGACCGGTCCAGAAGAGTCCTCATCAGACTGACGCTCTGTTTTTCTTCACTTTGATCCCCCCCCCTTCCTTGTATCACTTCCATCGAGTCTTTATGCTATCTTTTACGCCGCGCATCGTTTATTCAATCATTCGTTCTGCACACACTGATTCGTAAGTGGTCTGTCATCAAGGCGTTCCTCTCAAGCAGAGATGTTCTTCCCACTTTATCCCCCCGCCTTCAGAGATGCGACATCATCTTTCCCTCCTCATCTCATCCTAAAGTCTTCTTCGTCTTATCTCCTTCATTTGCTACCTCCCGCCGAGCGTATTGATCTCCCCGCAATCTGTCAGCTCGGCGTCCCCGCAGAGACCCGCGGCGGCTTAGCGTACAGTACAGGAAGTTAAAAAAAGAGGACAAACCGCCACGCTAGACATTTTTTGGCACTAAATTTAAGTTATGATGATGTTGGCCTGTGAATTAGGATCACTCTCTTTTGGGATCTTTGGGATTTGCAACTCTGCAGCTCGACGCAGCGTTTTAGCATCTTTCAGCTCATTCCTTTGGTTTCGTTCCCTTTTTTGGTTGAGTCTCACGGCTCTCATCATCTCTAGGCATGGCATACAAGTGTTTTCAGTGAAAAAGTCCAGCTGTAGACCACCTGCCCCGGCACCAAACAGCAGACAAAGACAGCGAGCAGCTGGGGGCAACATCATTAGCCCTTATAGTCATCAGGTGGCCGTAAAACAGGACTCTAAATGCTAATGTTGCTCTGTAGCAGCTGGATGTGTAAACATGACATGGCTAACAAATTTAAAATGATAATTATTCAATACAGATTGTTTTTCTGATGTCTGCAAATGACAAATAATCTGTTAATGTGGGTTTAAGTTCAGGAAAAATGAATGATTTAAGAAAAAAATGTCAATTTCAGCCGTTTGTGGTGTCGAACATGAAACCCCAAAGAGCACACTACTTCCCGCGTTGACCGTGAACATCAGCATTGGACATAAACCATCCAATATTAATGAAAATTCCTCTGCAGACCGGTCCGGGATTAAACTAATCATTTTTACAACATTATTTGGGGGTAAATGACTTGAAGGATCTGTAATTATTGCTAACAGGTCTCTCAACCGCCTGGAATCGTCCAGAAAAGGTTCCATTTGTCCGTCGCTAAATCCCAAATTTCATGCTAGCAAATTGCCTGCTGGATGCAGAGTGCTGATGCACAGTATTCTCATTGATTGAGAGGGGAGGAGATTGACATGCAGCCAGTCAGACGGCACTCTGCTGAGATTACGGCTACTCTCCCAGTCTGTTCTGGTGTTGAAGATTAAATAACCGAGCGTGGACAGCGAGGACGTTATTAACCGAGGTGTCGGTGCAGAGATGTGTGCTCGGGGCTTAATTTCTCAAGTATCTGTGTGTAAAAAAAACTGATTAGCATGCCTTGCTAAACAGGCGAAGAAAAGGGGCGTAGCAGCGATGGGAAGCCATGAAAGGAGCGGGAGGTCGTAAAGACGTCCGTTTCCGACGCCACAGAGCATTTTCTGTTTTTTTTTGTGTTTTTTTACTGGGTCAGGGGGTCTCGACTGGAGCTGTGCGTCTGTGTGATTGTTGAGCTGCGAGGTCAGATCGCGGTCACAGACGTTCAAAGATAGAAGTTGCAACAAAGCCGAAAAGTGAGAGATCGTTAAAAACTCAGGGATGGAGGGACGGTGATTTAGCAGACGGCTATTTTTTCTCTGTCTGTTCTGTGTTCGGCTCCCAGTGTGCAGACCTGTAGATGGAGGAGGTGCAGGCAGGCGGGGAGGGAGGGGAGGGGAGGGGGAGGTCGGCTGTATTTAGCAGGGGAAGCTTCCTGTGCGTGGGCCTCATGGCGCCGAGCGGGGGACAGGATCCACAATCCAACTTGCTGTCTCCACAAAACACCCTTTTGCTACAAAACACACACACCCTCTGGCACCGATTCTGCTCTCAATTTCCTGCCTGTAATTCTGGCTGCTGGTCAGAGAAAAAAAAAAAAGGCAACTTCCTAACAGTGGAGGAGCCCGGACCATCGCTCGCCGCCGAGATCACGTGGAAATAATGCTTCGTGGAAGGAAGAGAGAGCAGAGGGGAAAGGGATGGAGAGGAAATGCTATTAAACAATTAGCGTAATTTACTGATGACATGGGAACTCGTTATTATTCTCAACATTTAGACAAAGTTATCAAGCCTCAATCAAGTATTTTTACAGCTTTCTTTTCATTGCAGACAGACAGAGAGCAACGGTTACAATGTCGTCTCTGTGTGCAGCCATGATTATTGATTTCCCCTGAATTACATGATCGATAGGAGGAAATCCCTAAAGGTGCATTTGACTCCCAGATCCTGTGCATTTGACTTCCATCTCTGCAAGCTTTTAATGATAAAATAATAATAAACGATTCAACAGAAAGACGCTTTATGTCCCTGACTGTTTGGATCTTTCACTTCATGGACGGAGACTTTCTTGCACGGCGTTCCAACAGTGAGTCTCTATATTCAAATCTAACACCACACATTGAAGCAAACATTACTTCAAGACAGCCACAAGGTGCCAAACCTCCAATTAGCCGCCGGGCCTTTAGTCGGCACCCAGGACAAACAACCTTAACGTTACGAGACCCGGAGGATGTTCCCTAATTACAAGGCATGCGTTAAACCACGCCGAGCCTGGTTCCCCCTGGAGGGGCAGAGGAACACAGGAACATCAGGCTGGAGTCAGTTTTATTGTTGTTGCCAAGGCTGTGGAGAGGAGCGCGGAGGAAGTCCTAAATCAATCCCGCTCACCGAGGGCTTCACAGCGGGAGGGGGCCTGTCGTCAACAGGAGGTGGATCTGTCACGATCAATTACAGGACGGCGGGGAGTCGCACTAATGAATTTTGATAGCAGCCTTTGTGTGTCTGTTTTGATTTTTTGGGGACTTTTTTTCACGCTGACGAACTCGGAACATTTCACATGCATCCCTTCGTTTTCCAAATTCAACATATTCAGGACATTTTGATCCGAATAGGCTATTTTTAAGGTAAAACCAGATGTCTTACCCTTCCTAATTGCTACGTCAATAGGATGTGACGTTTAACTCACTGTGCAGGTAAATATTTAGAAGTGAATTGTGCTTCCTTTCAGTCGTATAATTATTATCTTCATTCTCCTTTAAAGGTGCGGCGAAGGCAACACGGAAAACCACACGCGTGAGGGAAGCATAAATAGGTCAAAACTAAACACGACATGTTTGTTGTAGCCGGCCTGAAACACCCTTCTCGGAGTCGTTAGCTGCCAATTAAAGTGGACAAACCGGGCGCGGTAATTACACTCTATTAATAGAAAGAGAAGAGCCATGACCTTAAACAAACACGGCAACAAAAAGTTATTTTTAAACCTGAAATATTGCTTCAAAACGCAAGATTTAAAAGAAATCTTTGCAGCCAACAGGTTGACGACAGGTTGTAATCGCCACATACGTTCACAAACTTAATGATCATCATCATTCAATCACGACAATAACGACCACAAAGGGATTCCACTCGGAGGTACGGCAGCGGTGCCCAAGTGCAAGGACGCAGCGGCGTATTGATTCCTGCCACAGCTTCTCCAATGTTCTCCTCATATGTAGGTCAATGAGGCTGCACACTCACACAAGTGCAGCTCCAGTCAGATATTTAGGTCACACCCCAATTACAGCCCAGGCAGAGAGATGAGCTCTGCGGGGGGAAATATCTTTATGGAAAACAGCCCATTTCTTTGAATATTATTATTTTTTTTGCTGGTTATTTTGAAGACTTAGCCACTGGCGTAGGGTAGGGGGGGGCATTCGGAGAGCAACAAGCGAGCGGTAGTGCAGGAAGATGACATCTCCGGGTGATGGGGTTTGAAAGTGGACCTGTCTAGCCTCTATGCTAATGCTCTGGCTCCTAGACGGTCTTCTGTTGGCGACGCTCCCCAACCCCTTTTCTTTTTTCCTTCCCTCTTTTAGATGACATCACTGCTCACACAGGCAGGTTGACTTCATTGGGAGAGTGTGTTTAAAGGAAAGCTGCTGCCACTTCTCCATCATATCAGCATATTGTTGCCACTGATAAAAATAAAAGAGCCATAAAATCAGCTCTAAAAACTTTTTTTTCCCCAAGAGGCGGAAATAATGCTGCAACCCGGTTTTTCACCTCTCCGAGGGGAAGCCCTGGGAGAGTAAGCAGACTGAATGTAAAGTCAATACCATCATACACAAGCTCCGCATGTGGTCTGCGTCAGATCAGCCCTCCGAGCGACTCCCGGAGAGGGGGGGTGGATGACGGGGGAGGGGAGGGGGAGTCTCATTTGAAATCCCTGAATAGACTGAAGAATTGGAGCTGATATGTTGAAGTATGTACGATAAACATGCTACTGCAGGTGTTTATTTTGAATAAAACAGACTTAAAAAAGGAGGAAATGTAAGAAATGATGCAGACAGACAGACAGACAGACAGACAGACAGACAGACAGACAGACAGACAGACAGACAGACAGACTGACAGACAGACAGGCAGGATAACAGGTCTTGCTCATTCAAAGGATCGTGATGAGCGTGACATATTTGCACTTTAATTACAGGGGTTATTATTTTTTGTCTCTGTGTGTTTATTTTAAGCCAACTCATGATGATAAGGGCACTATAGTGACACTCACACACACACACACACACACACACACACACACACACACACACACACACACACACACACACACACTCAACACACACACACACACACACACACACACACACACACACACACACACACACACACACACACACACACACACGCACACACACGCACACACACTCCATGCTGCTTACATGAGGTTTAAAACAAAAATCCCTCTTGCATCATGTGCTATGAATAATATAAATAACATGATTTCATGCAGGGTTATCATGATATCATGAGTGGGAAATTAGAAGACACCTTATGAAGTTATGTTTCTAATGGACATAAATGTAGTTTTGTATGAAAACTGTTCCCATAAAAAAGGGGAGCGCCCATCAACCCATGAGTGGAGGTGACTGTGGGCTTTCCAGTTGCTTTATTACCACCTGGCGCGTCTACATCACATAAACTGGCCCGTCAACAGAAAGTCCCTCTGTGTGTGTTCTGCATAAATAAAACACATAAACGTCCTACAACAAAGACGCACTTCAATCGGACAACCTCATTTTCATAAACCGGAGACTTGGACCATAAAAACTTTCATGGGAAGTTCATGCATCTTTTATACGTTTCCTCTCTGCGGCCACAGTGTGAGTTTAAAAATGTGAAATTGGGCTTTCCAGTTACAATAAGGATTTTTATTTCTGTATGTTTATGTATATACATATGTATTTATGTATATACTTGGGGTTACCATTCAATTCTGTACAGTCATGGTCCCCAGAAGATGAATCTTACAGACTGTAGCACCACCTTGAATTTGACATTTGGGGTTCTGCTGTAAAGTTGCTACAAACATTAAAGGTCAATTAGAGTCTAATAACTTTGGAAACCCTCTGAATTTCTTTTCAATTTCTCCATGTAGTTGATGATTCCTGCAAATAATGACATTCTAATGATGGGTTATAATGTTAAAAATTATGATGCGTTGATTTTAATGGTATTATTGTTCATGTCTTGTTGCATTTAGTATTGCAATCATGTTGTAATCAAGTGTTATTATATTGTTGTTGTGTTTGTGTCCCCGTTTTGTGAAGCACCTTTGGAGGAAATGTGCTATACAAGTAAAGTAGTTATTATTAAAATTATTATTCCCATCAGCCCACTTTAGGTGCCAAGTAGCCAGGGGCGTCAGTAGCATTTGATATGTGGGGGGTCCTGTTTAGGCAGGGGTCTGGGGTCCTCCCCCATAACATTTTGTAATTAAGAAGATGCAATTCCCCACATTCTGGTGCATTCTAACCTGTTTTTAGAAGATGTCTCTTCTGTATCTAATGACTCTTGTTCCTAGAAATGACCAACCCCTCAATATATGGTGGCGATGCAAGTAGCAAATGTTAGCATGCTAACAGGCTAAACCAAGGCAGCGAATACAGTAAGAATTGCTTTTGCTTCGGAGGCTCTGTAGATATTTTGCAAGATGTAAAAACGTAGGGAAAAGTGGGCACACTGAAAAAAAAAAATAGAATTTGTAAAAAGTTTAATAAAAGTTTTGACATCGTAAAAATGTTAAGAGTTGACTATAGAAAGAGCTTCTGCAGACATTCAACTTATAATAGGAAAGTATGATCAACTTCAATTAATAAAGAGAAAACATGTGCATTCATTCATCTAAAAGCTAAATGTTTGCAATGTATGTTAATGTGACGCTCACAAAAAAAATTATAAGTAGGTTTGCTGGCAGGTGACCAACGAAAACTGGGTCACATCAATTAACCGCTAGGAACCGGTCTGTCCCATTTAGTGACTCAGTTAGCTATTAGCTAACGCACACATTATCAAACGATTACCTGGGAGAACGGCTTCGTTAAGGTTTTTAATGACACCTGGGCTCTTGACGTTCCAAAAACCACGAGAGATTCCAGTTTTCATGCTTCTCTTAGAACAGAAATCATCCCTCAGGGGAAAAAAAAGATCATACAAATGTGCAAATGCTGTACTGTCACTTGTTTTTTTTCTAAATCTCTTCCCGTTACTCATCACCATCAGCCACATGGAATATTTTGACTCCTTTCCCGCTGCAAAAAAAAAAAATTCTTGTGAGCCGTCCCGACAGTGAGCGAAAGCAGAAAATATTTCCTCCTTAATCTTAAGCCTGTTATTCTAAGGCTCTTTCCCTCTGGCAGAAAAGACACACAGGATGGCTTTCCCCAGTGTTATCCCTTCAAATCTTCCCCGGGTTATTGCTGGCATTAGTCCGGCTGCTTCAGCTGCGATATCAAAAGAAACACAATGGACGCATCGGAACACAATGTCCTGTGAAAAATCTGTAACAGATACATAATCAATTCCTTTCAGACGAGGAACGGCCTTTAAGGAAAAAAAATGACATCATGTGGATGTAACGGGGGTGACGAGTCCCAACCAGACCTGTGTTAGATGGTAGTGACATGGTTTTACAGTACATCACACACACAAGCCAGTGTGTCTGCTCCGGGAGGTGATTTTCACAAAAGGAATGCATGATGTCAGCGCGTAAAACCATCGCCAGGAAAATACGAGACCAAGCCCTTGAAAATTAGCGAGGAGGGGTGGGGGTTCCCGACACACACCCCCATTTTTTTTTTTTTTTTTTCACAATTCTGCTGATGCTGTGGAAACTTCAAAGAAGTCAGAAAACAAGGAGAGAGAGAGAGAGGGGGGGGGGATCTGTTTTGTTTTCCCTCCTCTGCCTGCTACTAGGTAACTTGGCAGATGGCCGGGGAAAGGAAACCAGAAGTCGACAGCCCAGGAGGCGGCACCTCGTCAACAGCGACTGATATCCCGATCTTATCTTCCGACACTCAGTCAGCCAAGCCAGCGGCGGTGTGACTGCAGGCAAAATCAGTTTTTTTCTACAGATCAAATGTCTACGTTGGTCAGACGAACGCCATTAGTCATGTGTCTGCAATGCATGCTAAAGGAAATTAGAACAATATGTGAGAACTATTCTTTCCACTTCACCTCTCAGGGCGGGGCTTCACAGAGTACTGACATCAGTTCAACTTCACCCCTTTCTGACAGGCCGCTAACCAAACTGCAGTCATGTAAATCACGTCTTATTTATGTATTTAGCTCAGCTGTTCTGAGGGAAGGGCGGTTTGAGGCTCACACAGTCCAGAGAAATGCAGGTTAAATGGTGCCGTCCATGTTTCCAGTCCGCCCGAGACCCTCCAAGGAGAAGCTAAGCTAATGGATGGAAAGCAGTTTCATTTCAAGATGTTTGAAGACGCCAGAAAAAAAAACCAATTATGGTGTGAAATGTATGTTTTCATGATTACATTATTGAGGATTCCTCACATGAGGAACGGTGCAACACAAGGGAAGTGATATTTCTTTTTTGTACGTTTGAATGTTGAATTCTTTATGCAAGAGGACCAGAAATCTATAGACGGGTTACGAATGAAAGGAAACGCTGAGTGAACGCGGATGGGAGGGCGACTAAACCTGCTCGGGATTCAATTCTGTTCTAAAACACAAAAGAAAATGTCATAATGGTGGGTTTCTATACTTTAAATCTGCTGAAATCATGAGCAATCAAAAAAGCTATTAGAATACTTTATTATGTGAACGCAATTAGAAATGCCAATACAAGACCTGTTTTCCATGAATGACCATATCAATAGATAATGTGATGCTTTAAAAGTGCTTTACACTACATGTCATCATTCACACACACACACACACACACACACACACACACACACATTCACACACCGATGTTGCAGCCATCGGGGGGCCAATCCGGGGTTCAGTGCCTTGCCCAAAGACCACACAACTTCTTCCTAGCGACACGTGGTTCATAGCCAGCAGCTAAACTGTTCCTCCAACCACCGACCTCTCCAACCGAGTGTGAGTTAAAGAGTTCATTCATCAAACGTCCCACACTGAGAAAACCCCTGAAAAGCACAGCCAAGCTGGCGGTATTGTCCCTGCAGTGGCGGGTGCCAACTGTGCCTCGGTGTTCCCCATGTGTGCACACGGAGGGGCGACATCTGCAAAAGTAAAAAAGGCAATCGCCTCCCGGGGCGAGGGAAGGTGACTCCGGCCCATCGTTAAGGATGGAAGTACGACGGAGGGGAGTCGATTACAGGAAACGGGACAGGAAGCTCCATCTCGATAGGAACTGGAGGGTTATTCAAATGTTTCCTATCCAATTAAATGACCTTTCACCTTCTTTCAATATCCCATTCAAACATAAAAAGGTTACGATTAACCGAGCTGCTACGTTTTCACCCGTCTTGTGAAATGACCTGAGCTTTCGGTCTCCGCACACACAACCAGCGAAAAAAATCGAAGCAAAGTGGTCATTTAGTCTTTTCACCGCCTTATCTATATCAGGCCTCTTATCTCTCTGTCACCCACGACAGCTGATTGCTCCTGCAGAGGAACAGCAGTCAGTAAAAGACCACAGGCCGAGCACGCCTTGCACGGTGAGTCGGCAGCTCGCAGCCAGGTGCTCCGGCTAAAAAAGGACACGGCCAAAGGTCGCCGCCGTGCAGGAGCTGGAATTGCGTAATCAAAGTTTGTCTTCGGGCTTTTTAATTCCAATCTCAGGGTGACTCCGCTGCTGACTTTGCAGCCAATATTGTGTGGAAATTTCATGTGATTGCAGCATCTTTTTTTTTTTTTTTTAAATGATCCTGATGGCGTTCGTTTGTCGAAAAAATTACACAACGCCGGAGAAAAAAAGTGCTGCCGTTGTGAGCCCATTCATCTCGCTGTCCCCGGGTCAGATCCAGGGGATCGGGGGTGGAGGGAGAGTATCAGCAAATATTGATGCCTGAAACTGTTTTTTTTTTGTACTGCGGCTGGATGTTGCCAGAGCTGGAAACATTCGTGTTCTCCAGATGGTGGCTTTGAAAGCCGAGGGATATGTCATCGGATAATAAACACATCAGCGACATGCATCTCAGAAACAACAACATGCATTTAATTATAGGGTATCGCTCTGAGAGACACATGTCAGATATGACGGTAAATATCACGTAGTCGTCCATAACGTGATGTATTTCTGATGGTGAGGTTCGACGCTTGGAGCCTTTTTGAGGAGGTTTTAGACAAAAAAAATCAAAGGAAGCATCAGTGACATCAGTACCTCTTGCATTCATTAGAGAGAGTGTTATTGCAGCGGGGGTGCCAGTGCAGACGGCTTCGGCAAAACAAAGAAAACCTTGAACGTGACTCAAATTTTGCCACAATGCAATGAAACGTCGTCTGGAATACGTTGCATTTCAAAAATTAGATGAAATATGCTTTTATTTTGGTGTCTGATTCGACTTTAAACGCATTAATCTGAACCTCCGAGCCAACAACAAGCCATTAGAACAGAACCAATAAAATGTTTGCATTGTAAAATTGATTTCTTGGCAGCGTCACACTTTAAATAGACAGTCCGGACTGCAGAGGGACCGGCCAGGGCGCCGACATATTTGGGTGGTCCCCGTTCTCCCTGACGCTGGCGTGACATTCCTCACAGGGGTTACCACAGGGTCTGCCCTTTCTCAGTGATGTTCACGGACATTTTTGAGAATTTTTATTGTGCTTTGTTGGTCTTCCTGCTCGTTGGACAATAGGGAGGAATGGAAAAGGAATGCATGGATCATTAAAGGGTCAGTTCACCCAATTTAAAAAAAAAAAAGAAGCCAACGTACAGCTACAAATATAGCATGTAGCCACTGAAGTAAGTTCAGGTTGTGTTTACTCAGGTTTAGATGGGACTACTGACCCCAGTATAATGGGATTTATAGACTATTACTTCTTTTGTAGAAAATATTCCAGAAGAAAATTGTTCTCTGTGGATTATCCCAGGTATTTATCTCTGGAAAGACACATTGCTGTGGATTATTAATGCGTACAAATGTACAAATGTTTCTTTAAAAGACAATTTCTTCAGGATATATGATATGAATACCAATTAGATGGTCTGATGTCTATGACTACTCCAGGTATGGAATCAATTACTTTACACACAAAAAAAAAGTCATTCAAACACTGTTTGAATTACACAAAAGGCAACTTGTCCAACAGGAATTCGCTGCAGCCGCCAATGTGAAAAGTGAAAATAGAAAGAATTTAAATACTCCATCACAGATCGCTGTTTAGAATTATGCTCCGACCTCGAAAGACAGTAAATGTCCGCCGATGTTTACAGAGACTTCCTGAGTGTTTTATAGTTTTCATATTCTTTCCAGAGCAGATGCAATCACTTGTCTGTCTGGCAACAAAAAAAAACACATGTGTGCTCAGTTTCTCATCCGATGCCAGCGACTGCCGACGCCTGAGGAGAACTCTGGAGCACTCGTCCAAAATAAAATAAAAAATACAGTTAGACCCCAAGATTCCCTTTAAAAAAAACGCTTTATGCTTCTAATATCAGATAGAAAGAAGGCGCTCTGACTGGAAACCCTCCACCATCATCCCCTTTGTCTCGCTGCCTCCGCGGGCTCTTGGCGCTCGGCGCGAGGGCAGGAGCAGCCCCACTTGGCACGAGGGGGGGGGGGAAGGATGATTCCCGAGCAGCCTGTCGACTCCCCGCTCCCTAATGCTCTCTCGCCTGCCCCACTGACTGAGTTTTTAATAAATGATGAGATGTGGTATAAATAAACCACAAGCGCGGCGCAAAAACCGCCAAAAGGCAGGGAGAGATACCAAGGTAATACACAAGAGGTGATAAATAAGTCAACAAGGACTCATTTGCACTACTTTGGTTTTTCTATCGCCCGTCATCGTGATGTCAGAGTGGATGTGAGAGGGAGCAGCTGCACGCCGCCGCATAGATTCAGTTTTTCTTTTTTTTGTGGAACAAAACAGCTTAATTGTTGCACCACTTGTGATTTCTAAATATAACTCAAAAAGGGCAAGAACTTGGCTTTTATAGCTCCTTGGGCTCGTTTCTTTCACTTCTCCTCCCCTACACACACACGTTGGCTTTAGTGATGCAATTCAGATTTCTAAATACGAGGCCTTTTTTTAAAAAAGTTACTGTATGTAACAAGAAACTTTAAGGCTATTTTATTAATCCAATATGAGAAAATGCTTTGTTTGTATTGTGATGTAAGTCATTTATTTGCTGTCCTCGGAAACCAAATCTGACACTTGTGATTATTTGTGTGACAAGGTTTAAACAAATCCATTTGAACTCGGGCTTAATCTCCTCCAGATAAAACACCCTCGCCGCCCACGATCACACTCGTTGCCTAAAAGTTGACAGGAGGTCGTTGTGTCGTATGTCAAAATGTGGGGAAATCATAACAACCACGCTGACCTCTATCTTTAGCCGGCCCGCCGGGACAAACGGCAGGATTTTGCAACAGTATATCAGCCTATATCCCGCCTCGCTGCCACTTTTGCTCCAGTTATGGTCCTGCAGACGAAAACCTTGTCCTAGATTCAAGCAAGAGCTCAAGTTGGCAGGGAGCAAACTTTTAAATGTATTGTTGTTGATTCTCCGGATTTTTAGAGCTTTGGAGCCAATATTCATAATTTTTGTTGGATTATCAGGAGGAGGAGCTTTTTAAGTATCGGGAAACATTAAAAGTGAAAACACCATTAAGCTGAAATTGACCAGACTGATCATTAGATTGGGAAAAAAAAAAAAGGAAGAGGAAGCTAAAAGGCAGAGATGAATCAGGAAAAGCTGAAAGGTTGTAAATTACACGGCGTATCAGGATCCAGCTTTAGTCAATGGAGCTGGAATGATGAAAAGAATGATGAAAGGCAGGGGTGAAAAGCTGAAATGAGGTGGTGTGTGTGTGTGTGTGTGGGGGGGGGGGGGGGGGGGGGGGGGGGGCTTTTTAAAATGTCCACCATTTCATCAAAGTGATTATTGGGGGTACTTAGCAGCTTTCATATTAAAATGATTAAGGTCTCTTTGAAAAACTAAGAGCTGGCGTGGCTGCAGTCGGTGGGAGGCCTGGAAATAAAAGGTTTCTGAGAAGAATGAGGCTTAAATACCTTACAGGCGACGGCCGACGTGGCACTTTTTTGGGGGTGGGGGTCTTTCTGCTCACTTCCAGGTTCCCATCATCATGTTTCTTCAGCGAGAATCAAACATTAAACTCATTTAAATAAGGCTAATATAGACGTTACATCTGTTTTTACCCCCCAACCCTGTGGTGGTTTCTTAACTCTCTCAGTGCGGCAGATTCAGAATGCTGATCACAAGCAAAGTAGTGCAGAGCTCGTCCTTCTAACAGATGGTCAACATAAAGCAGGTGAGGGACGGGCCGTTCTCCTCCACATCCTCACGTAACTCAAATAATCGCCGGCCGGGACGGAAGAACCCGTTCTGCATCTCACGGAGCCGAGAACCCAACAAAGAAAAACAAAAAAACTTATTAGCAAACAGTCGGCCGCGGTATATAAATGGTCAGGCTCACTTGAATGCAACACAGGAGCAAATATTGATCGATCGATTAGCGTTTGAATGTGACTTTGCTCAGTTGCATGTTAATGGCAGGGAACAGATGCCTGGAGAGAGAGAGAGAGAGAGAGAAAAAAAGAAAAACAACAGCTCTCTCCGTTTTGTCTGGATTAAGGGCTTGTGTCACAAAATCACTGACTTAAGTGAACAGGAGAGGCGGGGGTCGTGACCTCTGCAGGGGCCAATCCAGCTTGGATTTGAGATTGCAACTGGATTTTTATTTTGTAAGCCTTGTAAACAAACAACAAAAAAAAGAAAAGAAAAGGTCAGGCTGTTCCCTGGAAATGCTTAAAAAAAAACGGTCTTAAAACGCAGATGAAATGTGTTCGCTTCAAAACATGACAGAATGTTCTTTTTTCTCACGGATTATAGAGACGAGTAGAAACAGGCAGTAGGCTAATACTGAGATATGATAGATAAAGCCTGGTGGAGAGGGGAAGCATTGCGGTTTGAGGTGTTAGGTAGGCGTACACACACAAAAAAAGAAAAAAAAACGTCTGTAATTCAAACAGCCTGAAGCAAACTGCCGACTCATGCTGAGAGGCGGTCGAACAGGCTTCAACTTTTCCTCCTGCCACTGCCTTTTATTACATTTAACCTGAGGGTATTCATTTAGCCAAGCATTGTAACCGCACTATCATTCTCCCGATTGCTTATTTTGTGTTTTCTTGTATTTCTGCCTCTTAATGCTGATGTAAAGCACTTTGCATCGCCTTGATTTATCCTGTAAGTGAAGCTGGACTGTCACTGTGTCGTACCCGCAGCGCTAAATTAGCCAAAACTTAGACAGAAATTGTGACGTAATCTAATTTGTGACGACGGGGGAGGAAAAAAAAACAAGTTTACATTATTGATTGTACATATTTATGTGATGACTTGGCAAAAAAAAGCTCTTATTGGGCTGTGTAGAAAAAAAAGGGTAATTTCTAGGACTTCATTACATTTTAATAGAATTGTGTGAAAGCTGGCGACGTAAACACCTTTCACCAGGTATTTTATCTGGAATTAAGATTAAAAAAAACATTAATGTGTGCAGCCGCCCACATACACATATCTGGGGGGGGGGGATGCTGACTAACACAGAGGCTACACATTTGCCACCCAGTCGCCAGATCGCTGGGAGCCGGACTGTGGCTCCTGCACCTCCGGGGACAATACACAGCATGTCATAAAGCTCTGGGAACCAGAGAGCTGTGCGTTGTCCTCACTTCACACACACACACACACACACACACACACTCTCTCTCTCTCTCCCTGGGGGAAAACAGAGACAGTCAATCATTCCTAGCAACTGGGGCATCTTATCCTCGGCTCACCCTCCCTCCGGTTTGGACGTTGGCTCATCTGGCTCCGCATCACACGAGCAGAGACATCGGGAGGGGTCCTGTCCTCGGATCACACCGCCCGTCTGGAGGTAACACGGGGACAGAGAGAGAGAGAAAACAAACCTCTACCTCTCGTAACCATCACTTCATTCTTTTCACAAATCCCCTCATTCTGGTCACACTCGTACAATTTTTTTCCGCCTCTTTAGTATGCAAACACAGTCAGCCATTGTTAGCTGCTGTGTTCTTACCAGAGGCTTGATGACAATGCAAACCTAATCCTTGATTTAACCCCCGCGACCCCTTTTTCGTGATAATGACAACCAACGCTCCCTCCGCCTCATCAATAAATCAGACTTTCGCTTCCGACGAGAAATTAATTTACGACTAAAATGAAACCATTTGCGCCTCCGCCAGAAATCAATTCATATTTTTTCAGCTTAGGAAAAGCAGAAAAAGAAATGAGAGAGAGAGAGGGGGGAAAAAAGAAGTCTCTTAACATCTCATCTCGGCTGCTTTTCCACAGAGAGCCTCGGCATTGTCTAGAGACGGTGCAGAGATCTTCTACCAGGGCTTATTAATTCACTACTCTCATCTCCCCGAGCTGGCTATCATTACAGCCCTCTATATATAGAGCAGCGCGGGGGAATGGTGAGGGGATGCACACACACATTAACATTAATGACTTAAGGCTCATGAACCGCGTGTGCTCGCAGACACACTGGAGAAAAAGAATTATGAATGCACGACATGGAATAAACACCCCTTTGTTGACAAACAAAAAGCAAGACTGATTTCCTCTCGTGTATCTCGGCATCAAGTTGATATCTCTGGTTTCGCCGAGACGGAGCGCGTCAGGTTTCCGGCTGCAGGGCGATGCAGGCGGATTCTAATCGGGGATCTTTCGCTTAGATGGGTTGAGTGCAGGCTCCTACTGAGTCTGCTAATGAACAATCATCAGCGCCTCCCTCGGTGGCTGTTGCAAAAAAAAAAAAAAGGACCGGCGCATGGCTGCATTGTGAAAGCGGCGGGATTACATGGTGTTGGGCCCTTCCTCGGTAATTCTATCCCGATCTCAGCGTGAGGCCGCGACGGCCCATTACATTTTCCACATTGTGTTAATCAGGATCTAATGTCCAATATTGCGACAGCACATGTTTGTTTTTTTTGTGTGTGCAGGTCTCGTAGAGGATGCATGTGAAGGAGAAGAGCTGCTACTTTTAAGTCCTTCCTCCCCCTGCAGCATCCCCCTCCTCAGGCCCCATCCTGTGTGGCTCACTAGTAGGGTAGCAGATGGTGCTTGGGAGGGAGGCATGCACACATACTCCTGTCCCCCCCCTCCCCTCCCCTCCTGCATGAGCCTGGGGGGCATTTTGCAGCACGGCAGGGGCAATCCAGTGGGCTTCCAGCAGCAGAATGTGACCCCACTCTCTCCCTCTCTCACTGGCCTGAGGCCGGTCAGTCACACAGAAACCAAAGACAAGGCCAATGCCACTCTCACACACACACACACACACACACGCAAACACACTATAAGGATGGGTCGATTCCCAGCCTTTTCCTCCCCATCGAGGATCCATTAAAGTGCCCCGTGCACGCGTGTTGTTTTCGGACGTCGCATTAACTGACAGCGGGGTGAATGATTTATTCTCGGGGCTTTTCAATTGTCAGAGACGGATGGCATCAATAGGAGGTTTTTGTCCTTGCTGATGAGTCAGGCGCTTCGCCACTTTAAACAAATCTGTCATCGTATACGAGCGTCCATCGGAGAGAAGGACTCCAGGGACTTCCACTGTTTAGACTGTTACACTGAGAGTGGAGGAGAAACAGGTGAGAAGGGGAGGCATTGTTAAGCAGACAGAAGGCGAGAAGCATATTGCAGTATATATATATTTATATATATATATATCCTAAGCCCGGCACTGCTCTCCTTTCCACTCTCTTTGATATCTTTATGCAAATATGAGCCGGCTGATTTGGGGAGTATGGAGAGGATTAATAGCTCTCTCTGTGGACTCGGTGTAACACAGGAGTGGAGGATTGTGGGTCAGGGGCGCTGAGAGCCGTGGGCATGGCGGGCATCAGCTGCCGCTCTCCAGGTAGGGCAAGGCTGTGGAAAAAAACCTGGATGCAAACCACTCAATATTTCATGTGTATCTATATTTATTTAACTCAACATGCAAATAAATGTAACCCATTAATTATTTAGTTCTTATCTTATGGTCTCGAACATATCCGTGCGGCACACACGTGTCCCCCGTCTGGAATTAGCTGATTAATTAGCCTGGAAGCATTATATGCATTTGAATAAGCACCCATTTAGATGATTTAGCATGGGAATACTAAAATAACACACAATGGTAAACAATTAATGTGGAAATGAAGCGCCAATTAATAAGAAAAAAAAATGATTGAAGGGGGACGGAAAACGTCGGATCTCTTGGAGGAGTAATATGATTTAAGCATGCAGGTTTTTGATTGAATCTGCATTATTCCACGGTAAGCCTGACGTGTATTAGACGGTGGGATGTTGCGGTGCACGAGGGTGGGGGGGTGAGGGGGGGTGGGGGGGTGCACTGTGAAGTAAGCACAATAGGCTGAGCTTGTGTTTTCCTGGAGGCAAACTGCATGCTCTCGTGTCAGCCTCACTCACTGCTGGCAATGACCAAATCCATCATGACATGTGGACAACAAAGAGCTACAAGAATGCCTGCCTTTAGTGCACACACACACACACACACACAGCGTCTTAGAAGGCGTGCACTATCTCCCCAGAACACAAGCCTATCCCCCATGCACGCTGAGCATTACATGTCACAGAACACAGTGAAATCTTTAAGCACCGTATCCAAACGGGAGGGGAAAAAAAAAACCTGTCAAATAGCTCCACTCGACATGAAATACAGTAGAGCGGTTGATGGAGTCGGAGGAAGGAGGAAGGGGGGGATTTTTCCCAGATAAAGCTTTTTTTCTCTGGTAGGAAAATTGTGAGCGTCCAGTCATCAGTATGTTCCATGCAATTCTTTAAATTAGCACGAGATTAGGGGGAGTGCAGGGTGATTAAGCTCATTTGAAGTATTGAGGATCCGTCTGGGCATTGGCAAGAGCCACACTTTAATTAATCTGGTAATGGATGAGAAAAATAAGCACCCTTATGCACATATCAGCATTTTGCTGAACAGGAGGAAGTAGAGGAGATGGAGGAGGGGAGGAGGGGAGGAGGGGAGGAGGCTTTTTCTAAAACACAGACAGGGAGTGAAATGGAGCACGTTGCCTACAGAGAAATTATCACTGAGTGTAGCCTGATGAATGCACTATTGTATCGACAGTATAATGGGAAAAGGAGATTGTATGACTTTTTTTTTTTTAAATCACTCCCTTGCCCTTATCCCCGGAAGTTCTACCCGGAAACAAGAGATGTGAGAAGATTTCAGATCGTGTAACTCTGACCCTCACGTACTTCTTTTTAATCATATTTTTCTAGTGTTTTTTATTATATTTATTTATTCATTTATCTAATTTTCGTCTTATTTCAACATGTTTTTTATCATGTGAAGCACTTTGTCTGTAAAAAGGTGCTATATCCAAACACATATTATTATGTATTTCATAGGTCTCGTGTGTAAGTATGCACCGGCAGCAGGCGGCAACAAAAAGTGGGGTTTTAGTCACACCAAGCCGGCGCTTGAACCCTGGGAAAAGAGCCCGGGAGGAGGTTAAGAGCGGCTGAGTGGCACACAGGAGCCTGGTGGTCGGGAGTGTGCCAGGAGGAAGGCTTCTCACCCAGGACCGTCCCAGGAGTGGACTTCTTTGCCTAATTAGGCTTACGCCCCTTTAACATTTAATAACGGCCGGCTGGATCTTCAGCTGAATACTTTAATCCAAGTCCATTCTGAGGGATTTCACAAAGATTATCGGGATTAGGAGACAAAAGACTGTCCCTTCCAGTTCCCCGATATTTTCTTACGAATGCATTATGACTAATTTCGGTACACAAGAAACATAAATCATTTTTTTCCCTCCCCTTTGTTCAGCTCATTTTTCCTCCGACGTCAGCTAAAGAACAGATGCGTGCAGCGCGTCATGCGGCGAGGACGAATCTGTGCCAGTGGACCGCCACTCTAACGCTGAGCCACGGATGGGATGATAAGCAGTAAATGAGAGATCTCTCCGAAGAAAAAAAAGCTTCTGCTAAAAAGCCCAATCACATATGGGGAGGTCAGTGGACCATCTGTCAGCTGATTGTTATCTTGGACAGCTCTCGCCATACCTCAACATCCCCCCCCCCCCCCTCACAATAAAGCCACTTCCAAAGAAGAGGAACTCTTGTGAAGAGGAAACGCTTGTCAGAATGTCAAACCACAACTTTTTTTTTGTGTCAAATATATCTCAACAAAAATCAGCAGCACCCTTCTTCTCCTAATAGAGGACGTCGTCCCTCAGTGCAGCAAACATTAAGACGTATCGCCGTCCATTTCCCACCTCTGACATCCCCCCCTCCTCGGCTTTTGCTCCCGAACCGACTTCACAGCGTGAAAAAGCAGATAATGCTAGCGTGGCCTACTTCCTCCTCCCTGCCTTTCCCCGGCGTGTGATAAGCAGCGATGGCATGTCCTCATAAGGGAATGTGAAGGAGCGTGAGCCGGAGATGTGGACGTGAGCACATCCAGGGGTGAGGTGATCCGTCCATACACTGTTTGGAAAGAAAGATGCCTTTAATGTTGCTGTGACTGTGAGTCTCATGTGGGTGTTTTATGTATGAACAGTTTCCTTTAACATAGAAGCAGATGTTATCCGTAGGACACGCCCCTTGGGCTTATTGTCTATTAGGTCAAGGACAGACTTTCAGATTCTCATACGTTAAAGTGACAAGAAATAACAGGCTAATCAGAGCAGAGACAGTGAGATGTTAGCAAGAGAGTGTGTGTGTGTGTGTGTGTGGGGGGGGGGGGGGGGGGGGCTACTCTACTATCTCCACGACAACAACGTCGGTTGAGATGGCGTTATCAGCTGTAACCGCAGTATGAACGCAGCCCGCCCATGTAAACAAAGCACAGAGGAGCTCGGATTACAACACACACAGAGGGACTTCACTCTCTGCTCAGGTGGGCATTACTCCACGATATCTTTACTAAGCTAACGAGCTATTTGGTGCGATATTAATACTCTGAATATCAAGCAGAGAGACTTTTTTAAAAATGAAAAGTTGAATTTTATTCTTATTATTATATTAACGTTAGCAAAGTAAACTTCAGGTGGATATTTGTGTCACTGACGTTACCGAGACAGATTTTCACCATCGTCCCACAAGTGTTACGGAACTTTTAATGCACAATAATGAGGAGTCACAGGAAGTCGGTCACATGGTCATAAACTAGCCGTCATACCAGACAAAGCCCGGCTGTGCCAGAGAGAAGAGCATCGAACTGAGGTGTTTTATTTAACATGTTTAACAGGATGCATTATTTTATTTTCTAAAGTGACATATAGCTGTTTATTATTATAATACGGTGTGTATTTATGGCTTTGTATGTCTTTTTTTTACTTTCTTTTGACTGCAGTACTTTCCAGGGCAAATTCTTTGCACCCGGCAATAAATTCCTTTCTGATTGTGATTCTGTAAAGGGAGCAGTTATTATTAAATCCATCTGTGAGCTCATACAATAGAAAGTAAGTGTGAGCTACTTTAACGACCCGCCTTGAGTAAATCAAACGGCTCTGGATGGGGACGAGCCGGGATCAGGTCCAGTGACCCAGAGCCCCTTACATAAACGCACCGTAACAAGCCCTGTTGTGTAAAACACGTAGGGTACACGACGCTCGCCGTGACGTCCGTACGTGTCCGTCTCCATGGCGCCCAGAATCACAAGCAGGATTTTTTTTTTGGAGATGTATTTAGCAGCCTCTCTTCTGCTGGATCTTAATTCTGGATCCCAGTCAGCAGGTGATGCTGGTCTTAATCAGCCAGCCATATGTCCTCAGACCCCCCTGGCTGATTAAGGTTTCCTCTCTTGTCCCCTCGCTGATTGCTGTATGGTTTGATAAATCAGATCCCCTCGTGAAAATGCTAATGATATGGTAATGAGTTACAAACCGCTGTCCGACCAGATGAAGGCTTCCAGCTCGTCTGACCCTCGCACTACATTCCTAGAGTAAACCCGATCTCTTTGTGTCTACCTGTCGCCCTCGTCCTCCAGACTGACCTGTCTGTGTCACCGGGTTCGCCGCAGGAAGTCCACGCGACCCCCTTGACCTCTGCGAGGATCACAAGGAGCACTTTTACTTAGACAGGAGATGCGGTTACTTGATCTCGTTCAAATCACAGACACATTAAAAAACAGTCTCCTGGGTACTGATACCCCCTCTAACACACACACACACACACACACACACACATGACCATGACCGTTTTACCTTGTTATCGTGTGATTTTCTTTATATCGCAGCGAGTGAATAAACTGCAGCGGTGCCGTAATGCAGCTAACAGCCGCAGTGAAACCAGCCACCGCGCAGGAAGAGTTCACCCCGGTGTTTTTTCTTTTTTTTTCTCCGGCGGCTGATGAACATCTGTTCGGCATTAGCGGGTTTGCTGCTTTGTGGTCCGTGGTCCCGCGGGTGCAGCGCCGGGCCTCAGTTGATGAGGTGGAATCCTTCAGGTGCGGCGCTGTGCTTCTGTTCAGAGGTAAAAAACAAAAAAAATAAGAAATAAGAAGACGTTTCATGAAACCGGTCACAGGTTTTAAACATGTAAATGCAGATATTTAATAGAAAAGGCAACAAATTGAAAGAGAATAACCTTAATTCAGCACTGAAGTCACATTTCCATTAGTTGATTAGCACCAGCTGTTTCATTCATGCTCTACAATCACCGGCTCATTCATCTGCTGTTTGGCTACCAGTTGCCTGGAACCGTCTAATCATATTACTCTGCTGATATGCTAATGCTAACGCTGTTTGCAGGCCTCCTCTAGATCTCCCAGAATCCTCGTTTCCATCAAATCTATATATGATGTAACCGTTTGTCACAAATGCTGAGTTTCTTGTTTCTGACTGAACTGGAATTTGCTGCATTTTTTTTTTTTTAAATGTGTCTCGAAAAAATGAAAAACCAGACTTAGACTCCAACCTGAGTCACAAGTTGACCCCAGAAACCAACAAATTCTAGGTTTCCTGGTGGATTAGAGGCAATTTACTGAGTGCTTATGACACATAAATGCTAAGACTTTATTAGAAGTAGATGTTTTTTGTCATGTTTCCATGTTTTTTAAAGAAAAATATGCATAAAAACAGGTGAGTGAACATGATCATCACACAAATACATGAAGACTAAATAGAAAAGCATTATTTTTGTGGATTAAAAGTTGATTCTTGACTTTGTGGCGATTGTTTTGCTCAACTGCTGCTTCAAAGTTCACGAAAAACACCGTCGATCACAAGATGTACACAAACATGGCCGACAAGTCCACAAAGCTTCGGGTGTGGATTCTGTGGTGAGATTGTTTTCATCACATTTTTTTTGTTGTTGTCACCAGTCGGAGTATTTTCGTGTGTGTGTGTGTGTGTGTGTGTGTGTGGTGCGTGTCCAGAGGTGTAGCTGCACATTCCTGTGTGTTTGTGTGCGATTCAACATTCCACAGGCTTAAGGAAAGATCGTGATGAGCATATTTCTCCGATCATGTGGCACCTCCGTGTTTGCATAGCAGACATGCTCCGGGGAGACGGAGTGACCGCCAAAATAAAAGCTTCCCCTGGGTCGTCTGCACATCGCAGCCTGCCTCTAGCAGAATCACCATGGTATAAGATATATATGTGGAGCCGACTGCTGCGATATTAAACTGAATATCTCATTTATTTTTTTTGTAAACAGCTGGTTGTCTGTCCCCGTTTTTCCAGCATCTTTATGATCTGGAAATGTCTGCCCCTAATCAAATAATTAAGTTAGGAAACCAGCCCTCTTTCCCACATGATAGGGGTTATTGGAAAGGAGGAACGACCTTATTTGGAGAAGGGCGACCTTTCCCTCCGGAGCCTGACCCCTGGCCCCGCCTCTCTGTGATCAGCTAATTGGGAGAGAGTGAGTTAGAGGAGCCTAAAAAGCTTTCTCGGAGGAGACGAGCGGCTGGGACGAGGAAAGAGACGTCTACTTCAGGAGGAGTGTGTGTGTGTGTGTGTGTGTGTGTGTGTGTGTGTGTGTGTGTGAATAACAAGCCGTCACAGACACGTAAAACGAAGGCATGAGAAGGAGGCCGGCAGGTGTGGCGCCGCAGACTGCTCACCGTGAGTCAATAAAACACACAGCCGATAGAGTTTTAAACGGGCCGGTCATCAGCATTCAGACGGTCTAGCACAAGATTTATGGACCGCAAGATTGCAATACCTTTCACAAGCAGTTATCTTATGAATAATACACAGCAGACATATTTGACGAGCCCATCTACAGGCGACCATAAACTTATTTTATTTGCGACACCGGGGCTGGTCTGTAGTGCTCCGGCTCTCCATAAAAACGGGATCTTCACTTCGCCGGCGTTCGTTGAGGTAACGGCACCATTCGGGTAATGGCACACTAATATTTTACATCAGCTCAGGGAGGGGCTGATTTACTGCGGCGACGCCGGGAGACATCTTCTGTATCAAAGCATCCCCCGACTCCCAAGGTGTTATTTGAACGATAATTATGAAATTGATATATGGAAGTTTTAAGTATATGAAGGAGAATCCCACAAATGTCCCTGAATGAATGTCAGTGGTTACTGTATTTCTCTAAATGTATGATTAGTGCCTCAACCTTGAGTTTGTTCTAAACTGGAGTGTTTATTTTATTAACAGCCTTGTGTTAAATGTTAGCCTTGATAATGAAATGAAAATAAAGAGATAAAATGATGAAGTGTACTAGATTTCAAGGAAATTACCATTACTGTTAGTGTTAAATGGCACGTCATGCTTACATGAAGACTATTATGTCATAGAATAAGCTTGAAATGTTGCAATTAACTTAAATGCTGCAACGAAAACAAGGATGAGTCGCAGACAGGACAACGACGGATCAAAGCATACGCTCCTTTATCATCTATTTGACTCTAATTGGGATCATAATTCACAAAATGACCATCATGCCGTATTTAAGAAAACATGAAGCTAGCAATTAAGACAATAAACTAAAGTTTATAGTGGTAATAAATCAAGAGAGGGTCGTTTTCTCAGATGTAAATGGGATTTGGGCTTTTTGCAACCAAAGGAGTCGCCCCCTGATGGCCATTAGAGAGAATGCAAGTTTATGGCATGCATTAAAGTTCAGCATTGACATCAATTTTAAGAACCGGAGGTTGCCGCCTGCATAAAAATAGCTTGGAAAAAGCTTATTTTAGTATTTTCCCTCTTCCTCTTTTTTATTTTTACATTAAAACCCACTAAAATTTCCGTATAGGGAACACAAAAAGAGCTTCCACTGTATTTTTAGCAGTTGCTCCCATAATGGCTCTCTACTCTACTCTTTAGTTATAATACTAACATACTTCCAGTCGCTGAGTGACGCATATATTTGATTTGAGAGAGTGTGAAAGTCTGTTCTCAAAGGGAAAACAATCTGTCTCCTCTTCTGTTGCGTCACATTCAGCAACGTGCAAAAATGTGCCAGATCTGTCCTTTCTGCTTCCATCAGCAAACAGCAGCTTGAGAGGAGTGAGGGCTTGACAGCACACACACACACACACACACACACACACACACACACACACACACACACACACACACACACACGATGATCGAATGTGTGTGTATTTAACATAAAATGGTCCAAAAGCCTCAGAATCTCTTATAAGCACGACTACTAGCAGGTTTTGTCAGTTTTGTCATTCATTAACTAGATGACAATGATCTCAGTGTACATAGT
The DNA here is from genome assembly GCF_963514095.1 of Eutrigla gurnardus. Taxonomy (NCBI): domain Eukaryota; kingdom Metazoa; phylum Chordata; class Actinopteri; order Perciformes; family Triglidae; genus Eutrigla; species Eutrigla gurnardus. The sequence continues at coordinate 4,230,902 of NC_139929.1, read as the reverse complement.
AAAGAACAGTGTGTGTCACTGCAGGTTAAAGAGTGTGTGTGTGTGTGTGTGCTTTGTACGTCTCACCCAGCTGCAGCTTGATGCCACCGGCTCCACAGAGCGCTGACCTCTGACCTGCAGCCACGTAACAGCCTCCCTGACCTGGCCTGCCTCAGCGTCGTACTCTCACACATCGTACTCTCAGATTCCACGTTCCTGTTTGTTTTGGTGGCGTTTCATCCAACAAAGCTGCGACTCGCAGGCTTAGTTCTTAAATGGTAAAGTCACGGTGGTTTTGTTTATGAAATATGAACGATACGATCTTACAGTTATATATAAATAAAACAGCCTCCCTCTGTCCTCTGGACAAACGTGTCGGTGTTTTGTTGAGCAGCTCCTATAAAAACATTGTGATCTGAGGAACGTCCGACTCTCTTGATTGAGACTACGTTAATCATTTTTAATTTCTATTAAATCATATTTCTGTATTATTTCGTATAATTGTCTCAACAACTACCGCATGGATTTATTGTGACATTCGTGGTTCCCAGAGGATGAATCATAATATCTCTAGATGTAAAATCTGGGTTATTTATTAACCATAAATAAGTTATTGCTACATTATTTTCCCTTCCCTCCTGACTTCTCCCTTATATGTATGTTTATCCGTTTTTAAAAACCTGTGTCTGATATGCTTTGTGGATGTTTTTCTGGCTCCGGCCATTGTTTACACATCGGTTGGAAATTGCTCTGCAAATAAAACTACCGTCCGGGTTATCACTGTGGACTTTGTGTCTACTACGTGTGTCTTCTGATGAATGTAATAAACATAGAGATACAAACTAGCAGGCTTTTCCCCTTTCCAAAATGATAAGAATTGAGAATAAAAGTAGCAAATCCTCTCAGAATGTGTTTAATTTAATTGATCTAGCATGTGTTGAATTAGCAGAACATAAACCTCTCATCCAGCTGCTATATTTGAACGTGGGATCTCACTTTTAGCATCCTTGGCTCGTCTAGTTCTTTGTGCTGTTTAGTCACGTCAGCCGCCTCCGCCTGCTCAATTAAATAGATATAGATCAAAAATAACAGACTCATTGCCTGTACTGTACATGACGTTTTGTCATCAAAGGCCCACCCTGAGCCAGGAAAACCCGACATGATAAGCGGCCATAATCGTGACAAAAATAGCTAATTGTGCAAATATGAAGTTTGGAAATGTTCAACATTCAAGCACAAGCAGACCTGATGACAGAAGCAGGGAGGTGGCCAACACTTGCTGAGCCCACACTACTACAGAGGAGGAGGAGGAGGAGGAGGAGGAGGAGGAGGAGGAGGAGGCATGTGCTGGCGCTGGCGCTGACTCACGGCGTCGCCAGAAATCATCCAGTCATGAATCCGTCTGTGTTTGGGCGTACACAAGCACATATGAGTCATGACGGGGAGAGAGAGAGAGAGAGCGAGAGACAAAGACAGGGGACAAGCAGTCTCGGGTCAGGCTTCCATTAGTTCCACAAAGTCAGTCACGGTGACGCTGGGATTGTCAGCAGCTCTTAAGTCACTCTGAACTTGAAATAAACTCGGAGCTGAGGAGCGGCGGCACCGCGGAGACGCATTTTTATATCTTTGTAATAAAACACAAACATCACGCCCTCACGCACACACTATCGTCTACGAGATCTTAAGAATATATCTGAGATGAGGAAACTCAGCTTGACTTTTGATCTGAAGAAAAGAAACTTGATCCGTGTCCTATATTTGGCAAGACTTGGAGGCTCCCTGGTCAATCTGTGCCAAGGCTTTTCCCTCCTCGTAGCCACTAGCAGCGAGCACACAAATCTTTTTACAACCCCCCTGAACAATATTTTTCAGCGCATATTCCATCACCATGGCGACTGACACACTAGCCAGGCGGTGTTGTGCAACCCTGCAGTGACGGCGGGGTGAAGGTGGTGAGGGAAGGAGCAGCAGCAGAGGCTTTTGTGTGTTATTATAGGTTACAGCCCTCGGCCTTATGGTCCCACCTGGTGCCTTTGTGAATAAAATGACGGCTGGTGGCTTTTTTTTAATATGCAAACTCTATTCAGGAAGCAAAATATACATTTGTTTAGATCGTCATTTACAACCGATGTGAGTCAACTTCCTAAGTTCCGAGCAATGAAGCTGTTGGTGGAATTGTTTTTTTTTCTTTTCTGGAGTCGGAGCGATGTTTTGGTTTCCAGGAGTTTTCTCCACGCTGCCATGGCAACCGGCGGAGAGGGCAGTTGGCAGGATGGTAGTCATGTTTGTTCTGCAGATGCAGCCCTCTGTTCCCCGAGGTGGTGAAGACTGAGTGGTGTGTCCCCAAGGGGCTATCGCGTTTCAGAGCAAAAACAAGCAGATCGGGCTCCGGCAAACACGAAACCTTTCATTTGCAAAGAAGAAAAAAACAGGGCTCTGTAGCCGGAGGCTTGTTTCTCGTTTCTGAGAACCCTTCTGAGAGAAAGAAAAAAGTTTTGAATAATAGTTTAAGGAAATATGATCTAACTTCTGGTATTTGTTTTTTGTTTTACATCCAAAAACCATGAAAATGGAATATAATAATCATATTTGGAGGATGCTCCGCTACGATGCTCAGAGGATATTCTACTGGGGGTCATGTTCTCGTGGTCATCCACAACACATGCGTATTAGTCATTAATCCCAAAGCCACATCGACAAGCAGCAGCTAATGGTCTGCTGTGTGTGGGGAATAAAAGGCATCGATATAAAAAGGCAACACTTTGCTATAAATAGGCCATGGCGATGACATAAGCAGCTCAATCTACCACAGCGGCGCAGCTTGATGCCTCTTTTAGCCGCTCTCTATTTACCCGTCACCACATATGGGTAATAGGCATGTGCCATCCTCATCCGGATAGAAATAGCTGGGTCCTGCAGCAAGGTCAGGCTGATGAGGAACCTGCATCATTGTGATAGCATCAGGAGCGTGACGTCAGAGAATGAAGACCATACAGTTGCTATAACGAATGCTTTCATCGCCACGGCGTCACGGACTTTGTGAGTGTGTCTCACGGTTTTTCTAATTAGGCCGATAATAGCGAAGGGGCTTCTGACGGGCTTCATTCATAACGGCACACGAGTGTGTGACTCAACGTTGTCTACCAGAGGGAGAGAGGAGAGCAGCCTCGCCATCCGTCACCCGCCCGGGAGGGTGATCTCACTCTGAGTCAGGATATCAGTGCCTCGACACGTTAACGCTCATCCACAGGACTGGAGCTCGCCGCCTCCTCGCTGTGTGGGCCCGACGCAGGTGTGCTTTTTTAATAAGTCGAGACCGACGAGTCCACACTCGAGTCCCGAGACTGAAAAAGTCAACCGACTGGACTTCTTTAAACATCGTTAAAACTGTCAGGCAATAAAGGAAAAGTCCAATTTATCAAGAAATGTGATTCATTTGAATGCATATTATTTTCAAAACTTCTTGTTTTGCCGCCATTTCTATCAGTTAAAATAATCCAATGCATATTTTGTATTTTGGCTTTTTGACAACCCAATCATCTGACTATTCCAGCCTGATGAGTAAATGTTACTGGAACCAACGTCATTGACTGGAAGGTGGTGTTGTTGACATTCACAGAAATCACCTCATATTCCAATAAGATTCAACTTTTTAATTTATATTTAACTTGTCTGACAACGACCTTAAAATGTATTTAACCTGTGGATTTGGGGAACATTAAGTCATTCAAGTCACCAGCATGAAGGCGAGTTTCCTCTTTGATTCTGACTAATCATGTGACTGGTCATGTGAGCACTCAGTCATATGACATCCTCACGTTCTTTGTCTGGACTCGTCTTCTTATCAGTCTTTGTGCTGAAAAATACAAACTTTTAACCGGAGCTGAATTGTGGCTTTCATAAGAATTTATTATGAGATTTCATTGATTTATCTAAATTTGTTGAAATTCATGGAGAGCACCTGTAGGCGGACAAAGTGTGGTACGGTCGTCCGGCTCCAGCTGGAGTGTTTTAATCCTTGTGGGTGCAGAAAGTAAAGAGAGAAATCAGAGTCAGGTCAAAACCATGAAATTACAGGGATCCGGACTGGATGCAGCTAAATAACTAATTACAGCGGAATTACAGGTCAAGTCAACAAAAATAGCTCCGAACGCATATCAGTCAAACATCTGTCCTGAAACGACACCGCCAAAGCTTAAACCGAGGCTTTGATTTCTCTGTGCGTTATTTAAATGAACGCTATGATGCTCGGATGATGATTCACATTAAAATCAAAGAAATAATCCCCCCCCGAGTGCTAGTTCACAAGAGTCTGACCGTCTGCCCCCGTGACTTCCCCGAGTTCGGGTCGCCAAGCAACTGCTCCCCCTGCTATTAGTTTTCATGCATCACTATGTCTCCGGCGGTTGCCGGGGCAACCATATGACCAGGACACCATGGCTCCACTGTTAACGATCTATAAACCCATTTTTCACTCGGCGTCTGTGTGCGACGCCGCTTTACGGACTTCCTTTCTCCTCGTCTCCATCCTGCAGAACAACAGGGGAACACTTTCTACCAAGCATTTTATAAAGACATAAAGGTCAAGTATCATACTTCATAAGTGCTGGTCCCTTTTGTGTTTAATAGTGTATTATATCTCCCATTGTTTTAATGCATTATATTTTTATGATACAGTATAATTTCTCTATAAAGCATTATAATCATGTATTAAAATGTCAGTATAAGTTACTCCAAGTAGTCGTCTTTGCTTTAAGCCGAGGGAAAAAAAGGATTTCACAACATCTTATGATTTGTTCTTGCTTTGTTTTTCCACTTTACTAAAAGCAAACAATGAAGGGCAACTTCATAATCACATTAAAGTGCATCAGAACTGTGATTATAATGTGTGATAAGCAATGCTTTTATAATGTGTTGTGTTTATTGTTATAAAGCACTGTGAATATGTAGACGTGCATTACAAGTATGTTTATAAAGCATCAATTTTACATGATAAAACATACAAATATCAAATTGGCAGTGATGATAATGATGCACGCCTGTCATTTCTTTAAACAGAGCTCGCCACAATGCTTCTCTTACAGTAAATGGGCTCTCCATGACCACGATCCCAAAATAATCCAGATGATTAATACGCGTGACATAAATCTACTTTAGATTGTAACTGCCAAAACCCAAGAATTGTGTTAATCTCAGCCGGTCATTGCCTCTAGTGATCCAGCCACAGCTTGTAGTGCTTCGTTTTTATTTATTTATTTATTTATTTTAGATGAGGTCAGAGTTCAGCATATTGTTCATTTAAAGTAGCGTCACACTGCAGACACACGTTTTCTTTCTTTTATCATCAATCTGTCCTGTTGTCTCTGCTTCCCTGCTTCTATTTATTTTCTTTTTTTTTGTTGGTTTTGCTTTGTTTGTTCTTTTATTAATGTTTTCCTCGAGGGACTACAGGTGGAAAATAACTTTCTACAACCTGCAATAACGCATATTTTCTTGTTGTACAAGATTAATGTCTTTAATGTATTGCCTTGAAATAAATACATTACATTAAACTTCAACACTCCCACTATCTATCATAAAAAAGGGAACACAATCATAAGAAGACAAGAGTCGAGCCTCCCCCCCCCCCCCCCCCCCGACCCACACTGAGCCTAAAAGGAGGTCGTGACCTCTCAACTTAAACCACCTCGACCCAGAAGCTGCTCCTTCTGAGGAGCAAACGCATGTCAATAATCACAGCCTCACAGATAACAATAATCAGCAAAAAAAAGAGGAAAAAACTGCTGACACTGCTGAAGATCTACAACAAACAAACCAACACTGCCGGGCTCTGAACGTCCACACACGCACCGATTTGTTTCCCTGAATCAGAATGTTAATGCTTTAATTTAGAAATTTTCTCATTAACTATTCACAGTTTTGTCCCGTTCCGGCAATTCATGTCTGACAACCAGAAATTAGATTAGCAGCGTGATGTCGGAGACAAATCAGTGGCTGATCTTAACGTCTAAATAGGATGCCTGCGATAAAAACCCTTTTGTTTTAGAGCATCCAAATGAGCTAAGCTTCCCCTATTCTGCAGATAATAATCTGTGTAAGACTTTTTTGTTGTGTTGTTTTTTTTTTCCCCCTGGAGGGAGTGAAATACTGATGGTGGAGGACTGTTATGCGATGATCTGTCTTGATCTGTTCCCTCGACAAAGATAATCCGTCTAGTTCACTGTGTGCCCTGTTTGCCTGCCAGTCTCTCCGTCTGCAGGGCTGGAGCTGCAGGGAAGTGAGGTAAAGGACGGGGAGGAATCTGGGCTCGCAGAACGGGCTGGCGGCGCCAAGGGCGATCTGCCGGCTGGGAAGCATGCCCAGAATATGTGTACAGATAGAAAACAATCTGAGGGATCCCCCCCCCCCCACACCTCATGCATTCACATTCCTGTTATTTTAATACGTTTCAGCTCGATAGTGCTAGTTTATCCAATATATTTGGTCAATAAAGTTGGTTTATGCAAGTTGGAAGGACCTTCATTATTTGCCTCCTTTCCAAGAGTAGACATCAAAGAAAAGGTATTTTTCAAAATTGAGAATTTGTTGCTTTTCTTGTGATTCATAATACTTGGAATTTAATAACTTGAGGTTTTTAAAATGTTCATTAGACGTTCAGTCATCCTGGACTCGAGTACACGGGATTCAGGCTTCTTGAGTACCGTCTCCCCGGCGTCAAGGATCAATAATACAGTATTAAAGGTTGAGTTTTTGGTCTAGAACCAGATTGTTTATGGGCCACTTTCTCTTTGAGTGGGTCTTGGGTGAAATTGTCAATTATTTCACTCTCGATCAATATTTTTTTTTAATGGAAATGTTTTTGTACAAGAAAATTATTACATTATTCTAACTAAGGTATTGAGAAATAATGCTTTGGCACCAAAACTTGGATTAAAACCTCTGCTTTCATATCTGGACATTAAAGACGATTACATAATGCAAATAACCACCAGGATATTACATTTAAATGTTATTGTAAGAGTCTCTCTCCTTCCCAAGTGAACACAATAACTACTAATGTGATTTTTTTTTTTTTTTTTTACTGTTTATAATCCTTTAAAATCCTCTTTCCTGAAGCGATGAACTCTACATACATGCAGCTTTGCTGGCCGGCGTGTTGTGAATGTTGATCTGCTGACGCCACCGAGGCAGCACGGGAGTTTGTGAATGCTGAAACTGTGACCGTGACGTCATGTGGGTGGCCGTTCCTATGTAGTCAGCACTTTCTACCCCTCGTCCTCCTCCTCCTCTTCGCCCTACAGCTGCACATCACACACTGACCTCTGGCAAACCTCCATGAGGCCCCTGGGGGGGGGAGACTAGACCAGGATCCCTGCACACAGCTCAGGGGAGACAGGCACAAAAGCAAGGGGGATGGGGGGGATAGGAGCCAGAGTTTTTTAGGGGGGGAAGGGCGGCGAGGTCTCTGCAGACCGACTGATCCGAGGGCAGCAAGAGCACCATGATAAACGCTCGGTGCCGGTCCGGTTGCCTGTGCGGTGGTCTCGCGGTGCCGTCTAGATTGAGCGAGAGACAAAACGGAGGGGGGGGGGGCAAAAGAGGGGAAGTGGCAGCATGCAACACAGAGTGCCTGTCTCACATGCTCCCCCCATGTGAGAGCGTGAGCAGAGGACGGTGGTGACTGCAGGGAGAGCCTCACATGTTTGTGTTGTAGTCATCTCACATGGGGGGGGTCTAGGCCCCGGGACCAGGACCGGGACCACAGAGTCTCGAACCCGCTTATCATCCGTCTCCGTCTGAGTATTTGCCATGTTTTATTTGTGTCTGTATCTCTGTTGTCAACCCCTCCCATCATCATCATCATCATCATCTTTCCATTCCTGCTGCTGCTCCCTGCTTCACCCCTGGCCGGTAAGGGCTCGCAGCTGGGATGGGGAGGAGCAGGCGGGGCCAAAAGGAGGAGGAGGAGGAGGAGGAGGAGGAGGAGGAGGAGGAGGACAGATCAGAGGTGCCAGTTCTCTTTCCCCTCCAGACAAGATCACAACTGAGACCAGAAACATAAACAGCGGCCGAAATCTCCTCCAGCGCAACACTACTTTCAGATCTGTACCATAAAAGACCGTCTGTCCCTGCAAACACATGTAACATTAAAAAAAAAAAAAAACCCAACTCATCAATTCACGTCCTATAAATAACATTTAGTGCACAGCATCAACCACACACACATTCAGCCTCGCTGCCGCCCCTCCTCCTCCTCCTCCTCCTCCTCCTTCTCTCGGGGCAGCTGGCAAAATACAAAGGAGAGAAGTGTGCAACTGGTGCGATAAAGCTGGGAACATCTTGCTATTCAAGCGTCAGCATAATAAACTGGAGGCACAATTAAGGGAGGAGAAGAAGAAAAAAAAATCCCCCTAAAAACCACAAGAACAAGTGCTCAGTGCTGCAGCAGCGCTCACTCAGTCCAGCTGCGGGTTTTCTTTAGGACGCAGGGAAAAAAGGGGGGGAAGAAAGAAAACAGTGCTTTTTCTGTTTCCCTCCTCTTGGGAATGCAAATGATCAGACAGTGACATGCTAGGAGACTCAAACGCATGTGTGTTTTAACCTCAGATGTGCTGCTATGATACTATAAGGGAAGCCTTATTATGTTGTAGTGTGCAAACATTAGCCCCTTTGTCTAAAATACCCCAAAGCACACAGTGGGATAGTCATGTAAACGTGATTGTTAAAAGGTGGGGTTTTTTACGGTTGAACAAAACAGAACAAAGAGTCTTTATTAAAACCTCAAGATTTAAAAAAGAGAGAAAAAGTTGCTGAAATAAAAAAAATACAAAAACCCCTAAAGAATAAAAAAAAAAATGCTAAAAAAGACATGAAGTTTCTTTTTCTTTTTTTTTCTCCCGTAACCTTCTTATTCTTTTTTTTCTTTTTTTTTAAAGACCCGGAGAGATTCCTCGCCCTTAAACCTCCTCTCTGTTCTCACAATCCCCCCGAGGAGGCTGGTGCAAAGTCTGCCGCTGTCTGGCTGTTCCCATGGCAACCACCAGGTGAGCAGACAGGCTTTAGGAAAGCACGGCGAAGAACATGTGACTCCCTCCACATGCTCAGGCAGAACACACACACACACACACACACACACACACACACACACACACACACACACACACACACACACACACACACACACACACACACACACACACACACACACACACACACACACACACACACACACACACACAGAGATAACAGGAGGCAAACTCCTTTTTTTTCTTCTATTTTTTCAAACTTGCAAGGACACGGTGTAGTCTCAAAAAGGCAATGTTTGGTCAGTCTGAAAAGCAGACAAGCAGATGACCAGTCTGCCAGTCCGTCTGTCTCTGTGTCTGTCTCTCCCTGTGACACATGCACCCACCCACACACACACACACACACACACACACACACACACACACACACACACACACACACAAACACACACTGTATTGTGGAGTGCAGAAGAAGAGGAGGAGGATGCCCTAGAGGGAGGGAGGGAGGGGGGGGGGGGGGGCAACTGAGATGTGTCACAACCACTGAACATCAAGTTCCAGTTCTGCTACAGCAGCAAAAGGAGAAGGAGATGGTGGTGGTGGTGGTGGAGCGGGTGGTTGGGGGGGGAGGATGGAACGGAAAAAGTCACACGAGTGGTTTACGAGGAGGGAAGAGATGTTTAAGGAAAAATTCTAAATGTTTGCATGGATGTTTCCTGGGATCACGGCAAATCATTCAACGTATCCTCGGTTTGCAGACAAAATCATCAACAATCTTTAAGTTTGTGTCCGTTAGAGTCAGTAATGCTAGAAGTGACGAAGCTCACATGCAGATAACTGGCAGGTGAAAGTTAAGCATCTTAGTCGAGTGTGTTAGCCGGCGCTAAGTCGCCCTCAACACACAAAGCACAGCAGCGGATTCAGACTTAAAGGTAAACGAGAAGATCAGGGATCGACAAAGTCACTACGGTTCATCCCCAGGGGAACATGAACGTGCAGCAAATTTTATGGCAATCAGCTTGGCAGTAAAGCATACAGTTATTACATTTCAATCATGAAGGAAAACAAAGAGTGCATCGCACGGTTACTGGAAGGGATAATTATTACGACGTCCCGATGTCCAAAAGTACAAACTATCATCAGGCTGTAAAAAAAAAAAAAAAAAAAGCTGAGGGCTGACAAAACACAATAAACATGCGTGTATATGCCTGGCAGCCACGCGTCATCGGGATGGACGTGTTCTGGAAGGGAAAGACTCCCGATTGGCCAAATCAAATAGTTCACAACAAGCACTGGCGTCCATCACAAACACATTTAAACTTAAAGACGTCACCGGAGGCGAAGTAGGGATGGAGACCCTGCACGTCTCCTCTGTCCTTAGCTTGGGTTAGGATTTACATAATCCGGCAGGTAAACACGCGTTCTCCATTGTTGTCCAAATTCTCAGAAAGACACAAGCTGACCTCCTCACACACTCTCCTATCCACTCATCTTTTATTCATGCCTGCTTCAAAACTAAAAGTGCACTTGATTAAGAGCACATGTAATAATAATCATAATAATCATATGAACACACATTCCTTAGTGATTGCATGGCTGTGTTGTGGGTTTTAGTGTGTGTTTCTACGACGGTGACACGGAGGGAAAAGTGCACACCTGCATGAATATTACATAACATGTGTTTTTTTTTTTTTTGCTTTAACAGCCACAAGCATGCTTCTTTCATCCGTTCCGCAACAGTATTCCCCACCCATGATTGCCACTGGCGTTCTTTTAAAAAAGAAAAAAAAAAAGAAAGAAAAAAAAAAAGTTGTTCTGCCGGGGCCCCTGGGCTTTGCCGCTCCTCTCTCTCTCCGAGGAGGCGATTTCAGTGCGAACACGACTCCAGAATAGGCTGGATCGTGTTGCCGTGGATTCCGCCTGTCCGCCTGCAGGATCTATAAATAGTTCCTGTCAGATATTTTCACTCCTGTGCTGAGCACACTCAGTGGCAGAGCGGTGTATTAATATCCACGGTGACCAGAGTCGTGCCTCGGGAGGGGAGAGGATGGTGCGGAAGTGTGTGTGTACACACACACACACACACACACACACACACACAGCCTGTCATCTCTCTGCAGACTGACGCTCCAACAAAAGACGTCTTTATGTCTCACTCTCCTGACGTCTCTCCACAAAGTGTGCACACACTTCGACTTAAAGAGGACGTGATCCGAGTCACGTCACCTCTTCACCCCGGCTGCTTTTTAACCGTCACGGCGAGGTGAGTGAGGGGAGGCCCATGGCGTCGATCATGAGGGTGAACGTCATGGATCGTGGCTGGATTCTGCAGCACATGAATTACATTACAGGAGGCTAATATCCCTGCTGCATGTCACTAATCAGCCTGGAGAAAAAGCCGATCCCCCCCCCCCCCCCTCCAGAGCTTCAGCTGTGTGGGATTTAAAACGTGACGGAAGGAAAATCACGAGAACAACCACACGGGTGAAGCAGAGACAGCACATGGAGATTAACATGTACAGAACAGGATATAAGATGTGCAAATAGTGCCTTTTTTTTTTTAACAGTCAACTCCTTCCACATGCACACATGTGGTGAGGACACATGTGACTCGCTGAACAGCCTAAAGGTCGTCAAACTCCACACGTTTTGGGTCAAATCACAAATTAAAGTTGATTGAATCAATTCACCGCTCCTCTTTGTGCAAGAAGCCATCCCTCTCTCCCCTCACGTCACGCATCAATTATCTCGCCCTCGATCGCCGAAAACACGCACGACACATGATGTCAAAAGGAGAGCGAGTGCTGCAACAGTGTTACCATATTCACCAGGATTGCATCATGTGTCTCCGGCAGCAGCATCCTGCCCTTCACCAACCAGGACTGTGCTGAGCAGCTGCAGAACACTGCCCCCGGTGGGGAGAGGCGGTACGTATCAAAACCACAGTGGGTGGAGGAAATAACGTGGACACGTTTGACAGTTTAAAGAGTCAATAGAGCAGAAAGTAACATGGACTTCTTGCAGCCTTTAATATTTTTATTGAAAACGGTAGCAAAGCTGTAGTTTGTGGAATTGAATGACACCTTTAGTCCTGTTGTTTTAGCCACTATGTGACAGGAGGTTAAAGGCTTTAAACCTTCTATTTAAATAAATGTTATGTTGATATATTAACTTGTATTAAAGCAATTTACTTTCTTTGATGTCAAATTAAAAGAAAAGGTAAAAGTCAGGATCTTGACAGTCAAAATGCAGAGACCATCTTTTCATTAGACGCTTCCTGTCATACAACGTGCTGAGATAACCCCGGTGACATCAGCAGGAAACATTTTGTCAGAGCCAATGACATAGAGGCTCTCCCAACGCTCGGTAAAATGATCTGCATCAGGGGAGAATCCCATTTATTTCGAAAATAGATGACGTCTCGACAAAGAAATCACACGGCGCGTTCTGTGCACAAACGCCAATATTGTGGCTCCTCGGAGATAAGCGGTGCAGATCTGCGCCTGTTGGACGGCGCCGCAGTACAAAGTGTCACAGCCGGAGATAAGAGATTACAGTCAGCCTCTTGTTTGAGTGCGTTCTGTCTTCTATACGCAGGACATTCCAGGAGCCGTGTGACGTCTCCCGTACGGCATCACGTTTCAAAACGGCACGGTTCCAGCAGGCCTACAGTCAAAAAAACCCCACAGACTCCTCTCTGCTGCAGCTGATTACCCGTGCAAGCATTAAATAACTTCAGGACTGGCTTATTAGATCAAAAAGTGCACACACGGGAGCGATTCATTTCTCCAGAAACAGGGAGGAAACGGCACAGATACACCCCTCTCTCTCGTGTTGCATGTGACCACGCTGCAGCATTATGTGCTTTCTTTTTTCCCCCTCCAGCTTCATAAATGTACTCTAATATCCTCATATATTTCACTCCCCCCCCTCCTCCTCCTCCTCCTCCTCCTCCCCTCTTCCTCCTTCACAGTGCCCAGCCTCTACTGGCGCCACGGCAGGGTCATCTGGGGTTCCACGGCAGAGGGGAATGCACAGAAACAACAGTAGGACATATTCGCAGCATGAAACCATGAATGAACAACACACGGAGCACCGAAAAAAACGCTCGGGCCGGAGCAGAAGCCCGTCTCGCAGCCATGACCGAGAAGAAGTCTCATTAAAAACACTTTTAGGATTCATTGTTGCAACGCTACCAATTATCCCAAACGCACACAAAGGCTGTTTTAACTCCCCGTGATAATTATCTCCTGGCAACTCTAAATCCACTGGTGACAGAGTTTGCCAGCGGTTTGCACGGTGTATCCTAAGGGAGAGGGAGAGAGAGAGAGAGAGAGAGAGAGAGAGAGTGCCCCACGATGCATTGCTGCTGTGTGCTGACAGAGGAGGAACAAAGGTGAAGCTGTGAGTACAAACTCTGCACAAAGACAGGAAACCTGATATTCCAGCTCTCGACATGGACTGAATCTAGAGGGAGGGAGTGTGAGTGTGTGTGTGTGTGTGTGTGTGTGTGTGTGTGTGTGTGTGTGTGTGTGTGTGTGTGTGTGTGTGTGTGTGTGTGTGTGTGTGTGTGTGTGTGTGTGTGTGTGTGTGTGTGTGTGTGTGTGTGCGCGTGATATCAACAGCAGTGAACATTAAGTCCCGCAGGACACATCCTCCACAGGCGAATGTGCGTTTGCTTGTGTTTTTTTTTTTTCCTGCACCACGATTAATCATCCTCGACTAAAAGCACGCTGGGAAACCGTCAGCGGGCCGAGTTCAACCTGCCTTCCCGGGGACACTTTGTCACATCTGAGCGCCAAATGCCACAAAGAAGATTATTTCCAAATGTATGCAAAACGACTAAAATACATCAGGATAATTGCGCGCCCTCACAAAGACACTCCTCGTCGAGCAAAGGGAGATAAATACGTTGACGGATGAATGCTGTCACTTTCATTGACTGTTGAACAAGAGCTGCGTTTGTGGACCGTGTACAGTTCAGTGGCGTGGCTCCCGTGGGCCGCCCCTGACCCTGCATTGTCATGTGAAACCCTGGGCACCATGCTCCAGTGCTCAGCTATGCCCCCCCCCTCCCTCCTCCCTCCTCCTCCCCCTCCAAGGCGTGCAGCAAACACAGAGTAGCCTAGCGAGCGGCTGCCCTCCCAAAGCCTTTCAGCAAAGCAGCTTAGAGCTCCTCCGGCCGCCTCCACGGCGGTCACACGTGTGAAACGTGCACTCTCTCGCTGACACACAAACACATGCAGGCGACGGCTCACCACTGCTCCAGCGTGGTCACAGTGGGAGGGGGCGGGGCTTGCGAGGCTTCATATGGACCGAAAGGGGACGGCTTAGGTCAGAGTCACTCCCACTCAGCTGTACCGGAGCACGTTCCCCCTCAGGCACGACACACACACACACACCTGCAGAAAAAAAAACATGCAGGGCAAAGGGATGGATTATGTGCACACACACACACACACAATGCACTGCTACACACCACGACTCATGTTCTCCCTAGGAAAGAGGGAGTGTTTCTACAAATCATAGCCATGTGTTGGGAGAAGCTGACACTGTGTTCCTGAACTTTTTCCTTTTTTCCCTCTCGTTGCTGGAAAGAATAGACTTTCCTAATGACACATAGATTCCCACTTAGGGCCAACCATCAGGCACTGGAGGACAAATGAACGTAGAAAACGTCGCTACAGCTTTAGTTTTGTTCCGTTTTCCTTCGCTGTTCTCCAAAACATGATGCATCCTGGGAGGACGGCTACACCTCATTCCAATCGGACGAAGACAGTCAAACAAACGAGTGTTTATCGTGTGGACAAGTCCATTAAATGACTAGCATCTTAAAGTAAGGTGTTCTGTAGAAGCCCAGCGAGCGCAGATCAACGTCGGGGCTTCTTCTTGCATAAAAGTTTCGATTTGTGACTCAGCTAAAAGGATAAATATACACACCTTCATCTCCTTTCATCCTCCTCCTCCTCGCATTTTTTAGAACTAGAGGGATTCACAAATATGTGAGGATCTGAAATGTATTCTGTCTTCTCTGCTGACACAGACATTATTATTATTATTATTATTATTTATTTCAAGGTTAGCCCCTTAAGATGTACCATCTCATTTTCGAGGGAGTCCTTATAATAATGACAAATAATACAAAAATATTAAGTACTAAAGATAATTTCAAACACACACACACACACACACACACACACACACACACACACACACACACACACACACACACACACACACACACACACACACACACACACACACACACACACACAGCTCCCCAAAACTAGCTCCCCCACCCCCATTTATTATTATAAAGTTATTGTCTCAAACACTTAATGGTTTGGTAAAATGTAACTGTCTAAAAAAAATCATATTCAGTCAAATCCTCATCCAGTGAATACTCCACATTTCCCATTTGGCCGTCCACAGAGGGAACCTTCATCTGTTCTGTTGAAGAACAGATGAACGCGTATGGAGTTGGAGCCAACGTGTCCACTAATAACTGATCACAACGTGGAGAACAATCCCATCACTACACAACTAAAGATGTCGTGTCGTTTATGTAGCGCACATCGTCTCATCACTTCTTCTTCTTCTTCTTCTAAAAACGTAGAAACTGTCAAAGAGAATTAAAGCTCCACCACCGGAGTGCAAATTAATAGTTGCCGATATTAAAGCGAGCTTCCTCAAATCGCTGCTTATGTTGCACGCTTGGAGGGTGGTCCGGTTCTAAAAAAGATCCAGACTACAGATGGGACGCTTCAAACTAATTGGGCTTCATCTTGGCATCAAAGTGAGCTGGCCGAGAGACGGCCGATGAATAAATAAGATATTCCGATATGTGCCAAAAATGATTTGAGGAATCACTTTATGCTGCAGTGTGACGAGACTAACAAGCTAACTGATGGTGGAGAGAGAGAGAGAGAAGTCCATTAGTGACGTTATCTACGCCGGCCGAGAGAATGAAGTAATGAGCGTATTGAATAAAAAATAGAGCAAACATTTTCTCCCACAGTCACCAATGAAAAGTGTGTTTTTCCTCGAAAAAAAGGGCTCTGCATGAAGTAGATTACCTCAATTACATGTTGGGCTGAATCACTAGTACAAGCATGAATCACACACAGCTGAGTCTCACACACACACACACACACACACACACACACACACACACACACACACACACACACACACACACACACACACACACACACACACACACACACACACACACACACACACACACACACTGTCTGCCCTCTGTGTCATGATGCATGCATATTATTAGCTGGCGGTGTGAGGAGCGTGGTGTGTGTGTGTGTGTGTGTGTGTGTACTCACGTCCAACAGGTCATCCAAACTGGCGTCACACACACACACACACTGTCATGATACATGCATATTATCTATCCTGAGGAAACCTCATGACTGCTGGCGGTGTGAGGAGCGTGGTGTGTGTGTGTGTGTGTTCATGTCCAAACTGGTGTCACACACACTGGCATACCTGTGATGCAGACAGGAAGAGGGGTCAAATGAGGGGAATGTGACTACAGCGGGGTCAAATGAGGTAACGACGCCTCACCCTATCAGAATATGTCTCGGCTATACGTGACGAGACACACTGCACATTGATTTCACTCGGGATAAACTGCTGTTATGCATCGCTGTCCTGATCCGACTCATCTCATCTGCTCTCCGCCATGCTGTACATTCTGGGTTATTTCGGTGCACTGAAGTAACCCAGGTTGGCCTCGAATAGCCCCACCGTCTGTTCCCACATAACCCGAATGTGGTGAGAGGACACAGAGCTCCGTCTCAGTGGTCTTTACCGCCACCTGCTGGATTATATGACGCCGTTACAGTGTGTGAATCCGTCTGATCCAAACACAGCGAGACAGGCAGATGTGCTTCCGAGTGCTCCTCTCCGCCGGTCACGGAATGTAATCTGCAGGTATTTAAAAAAGTCTCCTTTTCCAAGCAGACCGTCGGATCCTCCCTCCCTCCGAAAAAACCCAGCTGGCTGCTGTAAAGCAAGTGTGTTTAAAAACGCAGACAAGGCCAGTAAACTTCCCCTAATAACGCAGCACAGTTCACAGTCAAAGGCGGCGCATTGCATATTCCCTTTCATCTCTGCTGTGCCTTTGAGACAGGAGTGGGTTTTGAAGGAGGGGGTGGGGGGGTTATAGTCAGAGGAGGGGGAGACAGCCAGGCTTTTTTTTTTGCCCCAGGGGTGTGTGCTGCTGCTGCTGTTGCTCTCTCTTTGTCTGAAGCATGATTAACAGAAAAGCAAGACTAAAGAGAGCGAATATGAATTGTGCATGCCGACAAAAGCTTCTATTGTCTCAAACCTGTGCTGCATTTTACAAGTGTGTGACATAGAAGGAGACCCAGACAGGCCTAGAGGCTTCCACATGGGTTCAGAATGAGGAAAGAAATAGAAATACAACGTAAAAGATACTCTTTTAGTCTTCAAATTAGTCATATGCACATATATTGTAATCACTTGACTTTAAAGATTTACTCTCTAAAAAAATCTAAAATCTAGAGTAGTAAAAGCATGATCATTCACAGAATGGAAATACTTAGTAGTACCTCAAATTTGTACCATCAAAATCAGCTTCTAGCAACTGTAGAATGAATGGAAGCGGGCCGGTGTATGTGCTGGAAGGCCGATGAGGGAATGAGATGCAGGTGAGCAGGTCGGAGGGGGGGGGGGGGGTCAGGTCAGGTAACCGCGGGGCTAATGAGGAAAGTGGAAACAGGTGTGTAGATAAGCAGGGCAGGTCAGGTGATGAGCAAAGGAGGTAAAGTCTGAGGCCATCTAGTGGACGGATGGCAAATTGCAACGAAGCCGCCTCAGCGTCTGAGTAAAAACAATTATTTACTGTTCTGTAGAAAACAGCTTGAAGAGCTTTCAGTGATTAGTTCACGGGGTGTAAGATTTATTGTTTTTACTGTAGTAAAGACATTTTACCACAAGATGGCATCAAAACTGATAATTTCACATAAGTCATAATTACATTTCCATGATTCCATGAAGCAAAATCTGATCATGAGTAACGTGTATAACATTTAAAGGGCAGCGTGCGTCAGGTGGAGACCGGGCGGTGTCGTCGGAGTCAGCGAGGTCAAGAGGGGTCAGATCCTCCTCCTGCCCCGACTTGATCTCCGACAGTCAGCAGGTCTTGGAATTCCTGGGTGGAGACGAACTTCCGCAACACTTGTTTTCCCCCCGCTCGCTGTCTAGGACCGCTCAGCTACACCAGCCAGATGAGATCTAATTTAAGTCAAGAACCTTGAAAAGAAGCATGTTTGTGGTAATATCCAGAGCCAGAATAAGCCTCTTTTTATGGTGTCAAGGGTTTATTAGAAATGAGATATAGTGAACTTAATACACTTAAATATCTATCAGCACAAAAGTGAAACTGATGACGTAGTTGCATCGACCCAACTGGAGTGTCCTTGAGCAACACATTCAATAACCAAGAGGTTTTATCGGATTTGTTGTCTCACTGTTGAAATCTAGTAATTATCAGGGTCGCCCATGAAGTTGGAATCATTTGCAAATGTCTTGTCAAATGAATTAATTAATTTAAGCTGTATAATTGTGACACAAAGTGATTACTGATGCATTTAAATAGGAATAAACAGAGGATTTTGTCTGAAAACAAAATATTCCAACTTTATTGGCAACAGTGTATTTACAAGTAATCCTTTGGACTAAATTATTATTCCATTCGGCAGCTTTTTTCTGTCGTATATTGTTCAGAAATCTATGATGGTATGCACTCAAAAAGTAAAAAGTATCACTTTGAAGAACAAAAATGTCCCACCTCTGCATACGGCATTGTAAATGTGTAAATCTGTAACCTGAGAATCTGTGTTAATCAATAACTTGCACACAAAACGCTGTCAAAGCAACACAGCTACGCCCTCATTATTCTCTCTCAATTCTCTCAATTTATTTTCGTTGTCTTTGTCCTCCTCTTTGCTGCTGTAATGACCCAGTTCCCTCTTAAGATCAATAAAGCTATTATTGTATCTTATCTTATTGAATAATTGCTCAAAGATCAAGCAATGACAATTTTGGGGGTTAATCAAACATCAAGTATTCTCTTTAAAAAAAACTCACAGGAGCCAAAACACATGATAATGATAAAAGAAGCTTGACATGGAGTACAATGGATGATGGAGAACGATAAGATAAGATATTTGTGAATTAGCAACAGTTACACCCTATTGTGTATTTCAGATGATTGTTAATATCATGTTATTTGCTCACCGAGACATGTTCACATAACATTTAGTGCAGAATGTGTTGAGGAGGAAGGAAAAAAAAGGGACTTTGCTCACAAACGCTTCACATCGCGTGCCGGTCTTGTGACGCCGCGGAAGTGTTTCTCATTTTCCCTGGGAACAGACACGGACCGGCATCTGAAAGGTAAGCGTTTACACTCAAAATCACCTTGAAATAGACCAAAATCATCAGATTATATGTGAAGTTTTATTATTTTGTAATGCTGTTAAATCGCAAGACATCGTCCAAATCTGTGTACGCTGCAACATCTCCTTGATTACAGGATTTCTATAAATTAGTGGGAAACTGTTTGGCTTCACAAAATGCTCACGGTGTTAAAATAACGGTTAAACCAGAACCAGAATCAGCATTAACATCCAGGGTCTGCTGCAGAGATAATGTCATTGATGTCCCGTCTTTAGGTGATATTTGCAAACCGTGTGCCGCTGTGATTGGACATGGATTGGAAGAGTAACCTGAGGCGCACCCAGTCGCTGAGGAGCATCCCCTCGTCATGTGACAAGCCCACCTGGACGAAGGCAGGGCTGCGGGACAAGACCACATCTGTGTCCCAGCTAGTCGCCAGGTGAAACAAATGCCATCCTCCTCACCTTAACCTCTCTAACCTTCTAGTACTTGAATGTTAGTCGATGATTAATATGGTTTATAACAGGTATCAAACTACGGTGGAAGTAAGCACATCCATTCAAGACACTGGTGGGGCAAAGCCAAAGCAGGTGTTCAAAAAGGTACCACCTGACTCAAAGCATCTTCAGTGCAGGGAAATTAATAAATAAAGCATGCTAACATGGTTTTCACTGTCAGGTAGCACCATCTCTTCTGGAAGGTAAAGAGACTCATCTGGAGTCTCCGATGTGGAGAAACAACGTGAGGGAACAGTCTGGAGATAAAGCCAGTTTGACCCGCAGCAAGTCGATGGGGAGCCTTCAAAGCAGCGCGGGGTCCATCGGTGCCCTGAAGGCTCTGTTTGAGTCAAAGGTGGTCAGACAAGACAAGGCGAAGAGCAGCTTGAGAGCCGTGAGCTTCACCTTGCCGAAAAAGTCAGCAGACGTCGAGCCGGTGGTGAACGGAGAGGTCGAAGAGGTGAAGAGCTCTGCAGAAGAACCCGAGATCCACGTTCCCGCCGCGGACGCTCCGGTTCGTGGCGCCAAAGCCGACGCAAAAGATCACGTCACTCGAAAGGTAGATACAATCTCCCCCGCCAGCTCAGAGAGCCGACTTCTGGCCTTTCCCATCTTCTCAATTTTTATCACGTCACTTCCAGAAATAGAACGAAGACTGCATGTTGTCACGCAGACAGACACGTGGCTGCTCAGCAGTGACGGTTCATCATTTCTCTTTCTAGGTGGTGAATCAGACCCAGGCGGAGAGGAGAAGAACCATAGGGGGGATTGATTTTGAAACAATCGCAGCCTATCAAGCTGGTGAGGACAAGGCGATATAGTAGACTGTTTGTATTCCAGAAGCATTTCTGGGGTTACTGAAGCAGCTCTTAGCAGATTAAAACGTTTTATTGTTAGCTGAGGTAGAGTGTGTGGCATTTAGGGGAATGTATTGGCAGGAACTCTTTAATAAACTACATTATAGCAATAAAAACATCTTAAAATTAACTCAATACACTTCAGGCAAAGACCAGGTGATAAGACCAGATACTGTCCCATATACAGCCCTCAAGGCTTGATTTGATCAGATACTATAGAGAAAAGTTTGATTATAATAATACAAATCATAATAAAACTTTTAGATCTTAAAAAGACACTGTGCATGAATGAATGGACACAGAGCTGTTGGAATATAACAGGAGAAACTTCCTGGAAATAACAATGCAATTTGGCACTAATTACACAGAAAGTGTTCAGTTAGTGTATTTCCAATATATAATTCTAATTTATTTATACTGTAGTCTTTTAGTCAGTGGACAAAACGTCTGAAAAATATGAAACCATATATTTGACATTTCTAAAGGTAAATTAACAATAAACAAGTGTTTAATTGGGTATAAATGCAACAGTTAACAGATAACTGGTACTGCTCTTTATTAAACATCAGAGGAAGTTATCAGGGAATAACTGACCTATAACATAAAGTACTACTGATGTATTATTACTTTGCTTTTGATGCACAGCAATAGCAAATATCAGCAACATTTAGTGTCCCACAAGTGAAAAAACCCAAACAAGATGCCGGCTCCCCGGTAAAGATTCCCTGGAAATCCGCCTCCGAGTCCTATGACTCAGGTTCAAAGCTGCGGACGGTATGAATGAAAGGGAAGAGGTGAAATGGAGACGAGTGAGTCAGTGACTGTGCGAGAAGCAGTGATTGACTCAACCTGGTGTGGGAAGGGTCGACCGCCCCAGAACGGGACAGAAATAGCCAGCGAGCTGTGAGTCCTGAATAAGTTTCAGGAGGGTGAAAGGGTCAGCTGTCACCGGGGCAGGAATGAGGCAGAGAGAGAGAGGGAGCGACCCAGAACGGCAGAGGCTGCGTTAGCAGACACAAAAGCCAACAGGAAATCAGAACCTCACACATTCACAAAGACCGAAAGGAAATAGGAGGACAACTGGGAGCTTTTTGTTTTCTGTGAGTATGGATTTGTATCTTGATCGAGGGGCATTTAGAGATGAATCTGTCTTTTACCTGGATGTTATATTGTACATTCTCTTGAAAGCTTGTATAGCCTACTTAACCTCTTATAAAGCTCAACACACACAATATACTGGATTCTAAATACCTGATGATGACATAAATATTGAAGGATGTTGAGACTTTAGTGGTTGACCTAAATGTAGCCGAAATTCTTCAAATCTTTATCCTGCATATCTCACTTTATACTTAAATCACAGTCTGTTTCGCCATGTTTCTTGACCGCTAGCTACAACCACACCATTGGTTTACTATCTGTACGTCTGTAAACAATTTGAAGACTTGTGTTTACTTTTGCTCTTCTGTAGCTGCGGAGACCTGCACGTCCGATTAGCTCTCAGTATGTGTGTCAGTGGAGTCAGGTATCCGTCCCGCTCCACCACAAGTGGTACATTTATAACTCGACCACATGGCAGCTGTTATGCATCAGCTTGGAAAGTGTTCGATCGACCCTTAAGTTGCTATTGACACACAGTCCGGTGACACAGATGCAAAAATGGAAGTCATCTGAGCTCTGTTTAAATTGTCTTGTTTAACATATTTAAGCTGCTGTCTGATGTCTCCGCAGATGAAAAGAGGAGGTCGGTTGCAGATTTCAGAGGCAGCTCCTTCCTCCAACACAAGGATAAACTGTGTGTCTCCGTCAAAGCTATGTCCGCTCTCTATCTGTCGAAGGTGGTACCTCAGGAATCAACACCCGGCCATTTAAAACCGGTAAACATGATGCACTCTCTGGGAATCAATCAATACCAATACTCCACACAATGAGACAAACAGTTGATTAATTAAACACTGGTATCAGATCAGTACTTTATACCCCAGTGTACACTTATATTGTATACACTAAAATATACATTATAATGATTACCAACACTGTGTATCTATTGTTTCTGCCCAGGCACAAGGTCCATCATCCGAATCTGGCAAAAGAATCAAACTCAACAAGGTAAGGTAGCATTTCACCAGATGCTGTGCATGACAGTGTGCACTGGATTTGCATCATCACATTATTATTTTCCACTTCTAGCTCAATAGCTCGAGAACAAAATTGCTCGCTTTTTCTGAGAGTTGCAAGAAATGCCATCCACTCTTCATTTTATTTGATTTAATTTAACATTGCGGTTGCTGGTTGCTTTGGAGCTCGACTAACCCATTGACGCCTGGCACGTGTCAAGCAAATCAACCGGCATGATGTGGAAGGTAAAACGTCACTGCCGTAAGCATGTCTGCCCACTCACGAGCATGATTTTCACTGGATGGCTCAGTACAAAAGGACTCAATGATGAGAATGTTACTTTGTTCTTCTAAGATGACCGAAGACTCCCAACAAATGAAAGATGACCTCAGTAGACCTGCTTCAGCCGGACATCAGCCAGGACCAGAAGACGTGTCAGGGGCACATCCCCCACAGTCCACGCTGTGCCAACTTTCCAAAGAAAAGCTTTACCAACAGCGGCAGAAATGTGAGCTGAGAAGGCTCCTGAAGCACACTCACCCAGAGCTGAAGATGTTAGATGAAGCTGTGGATGAGGAACTTGCTGAGGTTTTGAGCTCAGAGACTGGCGCGACAGCTGGTGAAACTGGATACGAGGGAGAGGTCCTGTCAAGACGCTTGATATTTGAGAACTGTGCCTTGAGCAACAGAGAATCTCCTTACAACCCTCCAATGCACAAGGCAGCGGGAACAGTGGAAAGAGGCGATGTCAGGAAATCATCAGCTGTGTTAGAGGAGCACAAAGAGAGGCCGTCTAACGAAAGTCATAAAGGGATCGTGGAGGATGAAAAAGCACTTGGGTCTGGTCAAGACCCTAACAGAGAGTGTGAGGAGGAGATGAGAAGAATTGATGTTCAAGCTACCAGAAGAATGTTTGAGAGTCAATCTGTGAACCCATCCACACCAAATCCAGAAGATAATTTGCAGAGAAAAGTTTCTATTACTGGAGATGAGACAGGGGCGCTCCAAAAGAGAAAACAGGAGTTTGAAATGTTTAGCAGAGATCACTTACACAGCGAAAACAAAGGCAGTACATGTAGCAAAAGCTTTGATTTGACCGATCAGTCCAATAAGAAGGGCGAATGTGTTCATATCATTAATCAAAGCACTGGCAATGAGTTTACTAGGAAGGAAGAGGTTTCTACTGGTGAAGCAGTCTTTGTGGGTGAGCCTGCGAGCCTTCTTGTTCGAGAAGAATCTGGGGAAATAATCAAAACCAATGCAGCTCTTGTCCAAAACAACCCGTTCATCCAAACAAATATCGAAAGAGAGCAGTCCATTGTGCATCCATCTAAATCCCAAAGCCCAGCAGAAGACAGTGGGGAAGCTCAGGACTATGTGATAGCTAACGTCAAGAACAGAGCCCACATGTTCGAATCAATGCCATTCCACAAAATTGGCCATCAGAGCAAGGACGAAATTGAGACGATGGTGGAGAACATCAAGGAAACACTGAATTCCCTTTATCATGGCAATGCCCTACATTCAGATGGCTCGGTCATTGAGGTAAATGAGACAATGATAGCCAAAAAGGCCAAATTCACACTATCAGAGAGTGGGCCCGAGATCAATTACGACGAGGTGGCTGAAGGTGGGGCACAAAACTTCATAGTGCAGTTGCTACCACGGGTAAACCTAAAGCCTCAGGTCACATACCTAAAGGAGGATGGTAAAGGAAGTATAGAGGCCAAAGTAGTGGACGTACCTGTGCACCAGCATCACTTCGCCACCAACCAAGACACAGAGTTTAAAACTGCCAACGTAGTTCAACATATCGAAGATATTCTCATTCAAGATAACTCTCTGCGGAAAGGAGTGATTATCCAGGAGGATACGAACGGATGTGCTGAAGTCATTGTTTACTCCCTCTACAAGTATTTTGATGAGGAAGACGTGAAAACGTATTGTCCTACGCAAGTCACAGTGTATGATAAACCAGAGCCAGAAAGAGTTGATGTGAGTAACACAGAACATCAAGAACTAAGAAAAGGCATTATTGAATCAACTATAAGCTGCCTTCTAGAAACTCCAATTGATCAAACTTGCCAAGGATCCATACGGCCTGAAATCACAGTAAAGGGGAACGTAAAACTGTTTAAGAGTTGTATTGAAAAGGGAGATTTGGAGTATTTGAGAACTCTTCAGGCTGAGCCAACAATGCAAGAACAAGAACTCCCTTCTAACCAAAATGTGGCTGGACAAGGAATGGAGCTTCTTCGTGAACAGCGATGCGATCAAGCAGAGGAGAGTTCAGAATGGGTTCCAGTGGACATAAAGAGACTGAAAAACTTGTTCTCTGGAGATCAAATACCAGCCCAACCAAAACAAAATGCATGTACAAACCATGTCCAATCTACCACTGTTTCGTGTGCAAGGCAAGTAAATAATACCTGCAAAACACAAGAAGAAGTAAGTACCTCTACAGCTGCATCACAGGAGTCATACCAACATCAGGATAGGCAGAATGACGGCAGGGTCCTGCAGGTTAAATCAGTCAAGGTGGTAGATGACAACGACGAGATCTCTAACCTCCAGGCTGCAATACATATCCTCCAACAGGCCACAACCGAGGCCAAGTCTTTGCAACATTTGTCACATAAAGAGTATCAATCCCTTGTTCAGGAACCTGTTGTCTCAGTTACAGCGGGTAGTGACAAACAAACAGGAGAAAAATTATCTTGCAAAAACAAGGAGCAAGACCCATGCACTGAGCCACCGTGGGATGAACTCCCATCAACCTCCAACATCGCTTCAGAAGTTAAACAAGACCTCCAACACAATAATACAGAGACAGTATGCATTTCTGAAGAAGTACAAGGGACTCTGGCATGCAGCAAAATGGGTCAAAACAACGCCGCCATGGTCCAGGAACAACATGTTCAAGCTGCTATAATGCCGATACAAAGCCCAGAAAAACACAACGCACCGCAAGAGGACGAGGAAGTTGTTTTTGAAGGTAAACTTCAAGCAGCTTTAGATTCCCTGGAGAGATCCAACATCAATGTCAGTCGAGGAGATTTCAAAGCAGCTATGATATACAGAAACGCATCCAAACCTCAGAGATCACAAACTGTGGATGCAGCGTCTCCCCAAATGCCCACTAAGGAGGCGTTTCGTCCCGTGGCTGAACTGAAATCAAATCAAGCAACACTGAGACAAGAGGTCTCCAAAGAACAGGTGACTCCAGAAAATGTAGAGCCCCCAAGCCAAAGGGAAACCCGAAATAAACCAGCTGCAAGTGATGTCTCAGAGAAAATCAGAAGTCCTGTTGGTCCAAAACCTGCCATCCCACCTAAACCTGAGTATCTGAAAGTGAAACAAAGAGATCAATCAACCGACATAAAGAATCTTGAGGCAACACAAATTAATACCGTGACACCCAAAGACACAGTTCCTCAACCATTACCAATGACACCAATGTCATGTAAGGATGAACAGAAGCAAGACCTGTTAAAAATGAACACTGGTGCAGCCTCAGGGACCGATTCAGATGATAATCAAAGAAATAAGCTTTTTGAGGAAGCTACACAGATGTCTCAGGTAACTGAAGTACAAAGTGATAATAATGAGACTATTTTTAAGCTACAACAGGAGAGCACAGCAGAAAAGAAAAGCCCCGAGGATTTCCCAGTCAAAGAGAATATAAATGAAACAGATGAAAGCCATGTAGATTTTCATGAAGCACGTAAGAAGTTTGGAGGTAAAAATGCATTTTCAGCAAAGAATGCTCCTGCAAAGCCAAAAAGAGTAAATATGGCTAAGCCTGACAACAAAAACACAAAACGCATGTCCGGAGATAATTCGCCGCATCAAACTCTAACGGGTCCATCATGCAATAACCCAAACGCCTGTGGACAAACCGCTGACGGGAAAGACAAGCACAAGAAAGGGACGAAACAAGAAAACAAAGTTGAGATGAGGGAAAAGAAAGGACGAACCGAGACGGAGGGTGAACGGCGGCAGCGACTGTCAGTTCACATGGATGAGATCATGAGAGGGAACATAACGGCAGCCATGGACATTTTTGAAAACTTGCGAAAACAGAAGGAACTGCAGTGTATTCTCAGTCGAGTTGAAGAAATTGAAGAGGACACAAGCGAGGTGGATGTACGGACTCTGAGGGGAGTCTTTGAGAATGTTCCTGACTGGGTAGTCAGCTCAGACAAAAAGAAACAAAAAAAGGCAAAAGTGGAAAACAAAGAAGGGAGGTTGCCGTTAACAAGAGACAATAGTGAAAGCAAGTCCTCCATGGCACATGTTTTTGGTGATCTTGAGCGAGCCAGTGCAGAAATCATGAATCTAAAAGAACAAACTTTAGCCAGACTTGTGGACATAGAGGAAGCCATAAAGAAGGCTCTTTATTCCGTCTCTACTTTGAAATCGGACTCAGATATTGCTGGTTTATCGTGCCTGTTTAAAGAGTCATTAGGGACAGAGCAAGGATCCCCATCCTTTGGTAGTATTAGCACAATTACCATTGGGTCAAACAGAACTAAATCACAGGAAAATCCACCAGCACAGAGAACCACAGCCCCGCCAGTTAGCCAGAGCGCAAGAATTGAAGAAGCCCCTGCAAAACATCGAGCAAGTCCACCCTCTTCACCTGCCTTCATCTCCATCCAGTCAGCTGCTAAAAAGACGGATAAAACTGAGGCACCTCCATCCACAATCTGTCCAACATGTCAGCACAGCGCAAAGGCAGAGGAAACATTCCGGACAACCAAAACCCTGACGTGCAACAGCCCGGCTGAAAACAGAAAAAGGGGAAAAGGAGGTAAAAAACAATCCTGTCACAAGCCTAAACGGGAGGTCAGTGTCCTTGAGGTGCAGACTGACGGTGACGGGAACAGTGTCACGGGTACCAAAACAGTCACAGAGAACTATGAAAGGACCGATCATCTTGGAAACCGGTTTTACTCTTCCAAAACCTCCACTGTTGTCGGTAGTGAGCCAAAAGCTACAACATCCACGAGTCCGGCAGCAGTCAGTACCCAAGTCACCGAGTACCCAGAAGTCCAGCTGCCAATCAATCAGAAATCTTAAATCAAAGCGTTTTCATGTATGTTGCGATAAAGTTGTTATGTACATAAATGTATTGGTGAAGAGACGGATTATAGGTTATGCCTGTTTGTTTATTTATAATCATTTTCTTATTAATGTTTGAGGATTTATTTCTAGCTTGCATTCTTTTAAAAGTGTTTTGGATTTACATTTAAATTAATTAAAGATGTGTGTTATTGGTTTTCAATTATGCTGTTGTGTTTGTTGTTATTAATGTCTATTACAAGTCTTTTTTGTTTTAACCAAGCTCAGATGTCATTTCTCTCATCAGTTCCAACCAGCTTGTCGAGAGGTGTGTTCGGCCTGTTTGAAGACTGTTTATCCGATGGAAAAAATTTCTACAGGCAAATACATTTTTCACCAGACTTGCTTTTGTTGTAAACAATGCAAGAAACAATTAAGGTGAGATACTGAAACGTTGGTAAAGTTAATCAATGATTTCCAATATTTCCAATAAGAGTTAATAAAGATGATTAACGTTGATAAACTTTGCATTGGCCTGAATGAACGATAACAGATAACAGATGTTTTGGTTCACGTCATAAAAATTGAGCAATAACTGATGTAATTTCGAACCACCATCTTTGTTTGGAGTGACGGGAAACAAGTTCAAAATAACTTTTAGCATGCAGCTAAACATACTGTACGTAATACAAACTGAAGCTAGCTGCTTCACTGTAGCATCACTTAGGTTAGCAACATTTATCTTGTGAAAGTCATATTTGACAGCATTTCAGAAAGTTTTAGCTGACCCAAATAAGATTTCTAGCACCGAGGCTAATTATTGGCATTCCTTTCATCTTTCAGGCACATAGTCAAACACATTTCTGGGAAACCTTGCAATCAGTAGCCTACTTTTGAAGGACATAAAATATTTTCTCTCTTAGTTAGCATCTTTCAGACGGCCTCTCCAGGTTAAAACAGTTTCCACTTAGATATGAATGTATTTTTTAGGAGCTACATGACACTTTTGCAGTTGATCAACTTTACCAGACACTCAGTAAATGTTCACTCCCCTAGCCTAGCAACATTAAGGCTACAAACCCATAATGCAACACTTTCTTCAAGTAACAAGCTCACTTTGCTAGCTCTGTCCTGGCTAAAAAAAAATTTCACAGTAAATATCTTATGTTGTAAAACATAATACAGCCCCCAATTTTCAACGTCATTTTATATTCAGGCCAAAAAATTACAATAAAATGAATGTTTCACAAATAATTTCAAAATGTTTTCACTTCATGATTATTGTGGCTGAACTAATTCTAATAATGTGATTATCAAAATGTGAACAAAGAATTAATGCTATCATTCAAATTCAAATATAACCTTGTGCACTGTGTTTTGATTTTTTTTTTTTTTTTTTTGGCATTTCCAAACTGGGGTTTGGAGTTGAATAGACCTTTTTCACGACAGACACTAGGTGCAAGTCATCATTAATAGTTCCTCCTGCTTTTCCTGCTATAAAATAAAATAATTGTGCTCATTTGTAGCATGCGCAATTACGCACCTTTACATGGAGAATTCTACTGCACATTTCACTACCAACAACTGTTCAGACGAAAGGGGAACTACGACGAGGGCTTCGGACACGCTCAGCACAAGAACCGATGGCTTCTAAGGAGCACTGTCGACGTGGTGTCCAATGAGTCCGAGTCTGAAGCATAAAAACTCAGGGACAGCGTGAGTACCAGCAGTCAGCGCTTATCTCTATTACAGAAAACCGTATTCGGGACTTTCCCTTCCAGTAAATCTGTGTTCTGTTTCCCTTTTCAGCTCAAACAGGAGAAACCCCGAAGATGCGTTTGAGGCTCTTGGTGTCCAGTGTGTTCGTGTACTGGGAATGAATGATAGTGTGTTGACACATAACCCACAACCTGATTACAGCAATTACTTAATCATACAGTCATATGTTTCATTCAAATAATATTCTTTTTATAGTTCAATAACACTGCACTACATTACAAATTCATTTTTTGTATAATCCTTTCTTGTGGACCCAAAGTGAAATTGGATAAAATGTTTTTTAAATTAAAATTTAGCTGGGATAACAGAGAAGAATCAAAACCAATATAATTACATTGCACAGGTTTAGTAGTTGTGCAAAAAACAAATATACATTTTGTTTAATAATGGTCAAATACAAAGGCTAAATGGATTATGTCTGTGCAGATGATGATAAAGATCCATATTCACTTGGTTGAACCTGCTTTTCTTCCACATACATGCATAGGTTAAGTGATGACTCAGAGGTGGAACCTTCCAGTTATAACATACAATAATAATAATAAAAAAATACATTTCTTGGATGTTTTAGCCTACATGTTTACAATAGTTCTGCAGTTGCCAGAAAAAAGAAAAATATGTTTTACCTGTTTTCCAAGTCACTTGCACGGTCCATCAGCCTTGATCATCGATTCCCGGTCCAGTGTGGGCCTTTAGGTCTTAATCTGCCTTGGATATACCTGCTCCGCGACTGGAAAATGGAAGGGGATACTTAATGGTTGGAATGCTACTGTACCAGTGGTGAGAGGGAAAGAAAATCCAACATCGGAGCTAACGACGCTAACGAAGCTAACGAAGAAACCATTTCTAGCATAGGTTTATTGCACGAATGCCGATGACTAGTTTGTAAGCATTTTTTAACTCTTGAAACTTGTATATGAGCACATAAGATCATCTAATGTTCTTCATTACTAAAATATTTGACAATAAAGAAGGCTTCGTCGCCCAGTCGAGGATATTCTGACTCTTCGAAGTATGAATAACTCTACCTAACTTTATATCGATTATTCTGCAAACATAACAGGTTGCATTTAAAAGTATTTGAAAACACACAATCTGAGAGGTCATCACAGACCTGCCATTAACCCCCGGCTCAATGACATTTTTGCTGGGGAGCTGAGATGCATATTCTTGTCTTGCGAATTCATCAACACAATAAAGTCATATAGTTATATACTTATAATACCTTTGGACTTATGTAACAGCAACAGCAATGGATTGCCCAGTTGTAAGACCTTAAACAAATCCATAAAATGAAAAATAACATTCTTCAACTTTATTAATACAGCACTTTGAACATGACACTGTCCATAGAAAGGGCATTATAGGACAAGTAAAAAAAAAACTGAATGGAAAACCGGCATGCGGGTAGACAATAAGAGAGAAGGAGCTAAGAGAAAGGTTAAATACTGTGGAGTAAAACAGTTCCTGATTTTTCCTTGGTGAGTGATAGGAAATACCAAGCTGACCTGAATTCAGTATTTTGCAGTGCATTGCCGTTCTTCAGCTAAATTAAAATTAGTTTTTGATAATGTGGATTTATAGTAGCAAACGCATGGTAAAAATCACCTTAAAGACAAGAGACAAAGATTTCTGCACAGTGATCCAATCTATGATGAGTATGGTCTATGGATTATGCCACATGTCATCCCACAACTATAAATGAGCTCTTTCATTAAGCACAGTGAAATTAAAGGATTATAACGGATTCAAACCAATACTGCTTAATTTGTTCAAATCAAATAATAGTAAAGGATTGTTTGCTTTTGTTATTTATTGTCAGCGTTGAAAGAGTTCATCAACTGACTTGAGTTCAGTGGGCTTGAGGTTCAACACTGAGTGTTGTTGTGAACAGTAACCCCCGGCAGCAGCACTAGGGACTATGCCACATAACTAACGAGTGCAATAAACATTAAGCAATAACAGGTGCCAAACTCTGTTATGACAAAGGCCCCAATAAATGTTGCGTTTACCTTAGCTGCTCTATCTGAAAGTGTGTTTGACACGACCTGACCTTTTCATAGCTGATTATAAATAAGGAAAACTCCAATTATGATTTCCATTCCAATTAAAATCTTTGCTCTTCAAATGTTTGTTCAGCGCTGTATGTCTTCCCTGTAGGTCCATTCGCTGATTTCCTAAAATTAAAAACACAGGAAATAATTACTATGTACAGTTTATACAATTTTGATTAAATATTTATTTTCACAAATGCTGAATTTATACTCAACTCACTTGAGCTCAATGTGGTCCTGCAGTTCAACGTTGCGGGTTTCAGGCAGTAATAAACAGAAGCCTCCAGCAGCGATGGGGACGATGCCGTATATCACCATGGGGACGGTGTGATGGTAGACGTCCAGGAGCCTGATCAGCGGGGCCAGGATGCCCGCCACACGAGCACATATGGAGTTCAGCCCGACACCATTCTGCCTGAAGAAAAAACCCACAATAAACTCAGTCGCACACCAATTGGCACAATTTTGGTAAAACAGCCCATAAATTACTTCTATGTGTAAGGGATCAATGAAATACTTTGTGGGTACCAACTTTTTTAAGGCAATTACTGATCAAATATGCAGTATTTATTAAATATCAATAATCACAAAACCTTACTTCACCTTAAAACGGTTGGGTATAACTCCACAGAATAAATGTAGGCTGTGTTGAAGGAGATAGCAGCAGCAAACTTCCCGAGTACAGCTATAGTTGTTGCCACAACAGGAAAATCTGATCGGTTGATAATTTTCAGAAAAAACAACAACAACACATTAAACATTGAGAAAGGGACACCTTTAAAACAAATGTCATAAAAACATGGTTTAGAAGATACCTTTTGGGACAGCAAGGACCGCCAGGCAAGCAGCACCCCCAATGAACAGTGAGCCCGCCTGACATATTCTCCTTCCAAGGTATTGAATGAGAACAAAACAACTCAGGATTGCAGGGATTTCAATGAGACCAAAGATGAACTGTGTGAGGTAGATATTCAGGCCAAAACCGCCAACATTCAGGCTCAGTCCATAATAGACAAGACTTGTTGCGAACCTAGAATCAGAGTGGGAGAGATGCGTTCAGTTTCCTTAATGCTTCAAAAAAGGGGTATGGACAATAATCACAGTTAAAGAAGACACACCAGTTAAAGCCCATTATGAGAGTACGTTTTATCAAATAGGATGTCCGGAAGATGTCCAAAATGTTCCTGTTTTCAGATGTGCCGTCAATCTCAAGCTAAACAAGAGAGAAGTATGTTTAAGAACATGTTCACATGTCATACGAGGTTAATTCTGCTTTGGTTGTAAGTCAAAGTGTGCTTGGTGCAGCTCACCTTGTCCAGCAGGTCTTCCCGGACCGTTCTCCCGTTCACCCTGGCTGCCCTCTTGAGATTGTTCTGGGCCTCCTCCTTCCTGCCCTGGGTCAGCAGCCAGCGAGGCGACTCTGGGAGAAACCTATAGGAAGACAGGTTCAACATCACAGCCTACCATTTAGGTTTGATCATCAGATTTCAGCAAGTAAGCACTTTATGAAGTTAGTATTATGGTATGAGATGTTGCTGACCAGTAATAGAAACCCAGGAGAAGGAGAAGAGGGCTGAAGAGCACCACCTGCAGGATCCTCCAGTTGTGGATTAAATAGGCAATGCCAGGTAACAACGTCAGTCCAAGGGGGAAGGAAAACAGGGCGAGCAATGTACAAAGAGCAGCCCTGGAGTGATCAGTCCACTCCACCACTGAGGACAGATGAGGATTGCACATGTAGAGATATTTTTCAGTTTGTACAACAGTGCTTAGTATCTACATGATTTCTTAAATTAAAGCATGTTGAAAATGAATCAGCTTCAAAGATGATCGCCTGCTTATTGCGTTCTTTTGTAATCTTGCTTCCATTTTAGAGCAGAGGTGTAATTGCTTTGCTTAGCGTTCCCAGCTTAATCATCCTTTACTTATGTCAACATTTTGATTATGTCATTTTCTGGTTGTCCAACCATTCTTTTCCACCAACAAATGCGACTGATAATGATAATAAAACAATGGCATAGGCGGACCTACCCATCACGGATACGTTCGTCTGAACAACAATACTCGAAATTGCACTGCAAAATTTCAGCAGCATATAAACATTGACGTTGGGCGAGAAAGCAGCACCCACACCGAACACCAGTGTGATAAGGACTGAAAGCAGGATCGCAAAGCGTCGACCAAACCTACAAAGAGAGAAGAGGAGCTTATGTTTGTCCCATTCTTTAAAAGGTCACAGTTATAATAAATCCCTCTGTGTATATCTCCAAAACAGTTTTTTGGTAGAAATGGTAGAATTGCATAAGTTATTATCATATTAAATAATTATAACAAGGAGAATAAAGTCTCTTTAAATTAAAGCAGAAGTGGATGTGGGTGCTTACTTGTCAGAAATGGTCCCAAACACCAGCGCTCCAACCAGAACCCCGGCCATGGAGACCGACTGGGATGCCTCAATCAAAACACCTTTGTCACACACCAGATCAAACTGAAAAAGGGCAAGAAGGTGGAAGGTGGAAAAGAGAAAAACATACATGAAGGGGAAGAACTGAGAGCAAGTAATTATAGGCTCAACACAAGATTTAGGGATCATGTCGGACAAGGGTCCTAAACTACTATTCAAAAATACATCTTTTCATTTGCTTACCTCCGTCACAATGCTGGAAGCACCTTCAGGTGCCTCATAATCCCATCCATCTATGCATCTTGTTGTACTGTTAATCCCGTACAATTCAATAGTCTCCAAATCCCAATCCACAGGTGTGAACATTCTACAGCTATCGAAGCTCCCATCCTCGTTGACCGAGAGGGTGAGATTCCTTTGTCTCTCTTCTGTCAGGTTTGGCCCACGCTCCAAGATCCAGTCGGTATTACAATGGTGTGGAAAATTCATTCCTGTGAACACCTGACCGATCACGTCAAAAGAAGAAAACATGGCGGGGAAGAATAATATAGCCACCAACTGTTTTTGAAACAAACCACACTCCCCAATCTCCTTAAGGATCTGCCCAAAGTTGCTCATGTTGATATTCAGCGATATCCGCAGAGGTTCGGCGTCAAAGGACAGTGCTGGAGACAGATGTGTCGAGCTTTAAATACTGTCATTGAATGCACCGTAAGGCAAGATATAAACAAGTAATCTTACTATTAATATTTAACCCAGCACATTATATGAGTGAGATATGCTGTTGAATATCTCTCATCTTTTAGTAGGGAATAACAGTTGTCACGCTCTTCTAACTGTCAAAGCAGGAAAGGCACTGATATCGGCGGTATATTACTTTAGTAACCTTCAATTTAACTTGTTATAACATGCACTCAGATTACCATCATTAACTGATATCAAGAGCCATAAACTGGAAAAACATAGTAACAGCTATGAAGTCTGTAACATGTAACTATCACCACGTTTAATACCATTCAATACGATTACAGATATATCGTCATATTCACGTTTCTTTTTCTTCGAGTGAAAGTGCCTCACAAATTTGGTCTCCTTTTTGATAACAAATATTGTATTAATCCCTTTAAATGTGCATTGGTTCATAAAAATGCTGATTGTGTAAATATTTCAAGGTTCCTCCTGAATGCAATTTATAAACCCCTAATATAAACTTTATAGCAATTTCAACAAGGCGACAAACCTCAGCTCTGGTCAATTAATCATTTATAATACAACACTCTTAACACAACATTGTTCAAAAAAGAAGAGCTTAAAAAATAATGCAGGTTCAGCAATAAAGGTGAAGTCAGGTTTGCAATAAGTTCCTTTTGGACTCCGTAGCCGAATCCGGTTCTGATCAAGGACACCAAACTTTTTCCTTAAAGCTGCAGTCGGCAAGTCTGGCAGATCGAGTCACATTTGGAATGTTTACACACTCAGGCCCCTCCCCCTCTACCACCGAGCTCCTCCGCTCCCTCCCATCGAGTGCTCATAGATAGCAACTGCTGACGTCATTTAGCGTATGCCTAGCTTGAGGGGTGTGCCTGTGATATTGTAACATGCGTGAGGGGGGAGGTGGGATCTGTGGCGCGTGCACAAACTGTGAACTGCGCTGAGTGGACAGTTTAATACGGGCGCGGTGGATTTTTGCCAAACAAACGACAACCTCTAGCTTCCAAATCTTCTTAATCTGTTGTTAACAGCTTTCGTACCCGATTATGAATAAGGAAACAATGAACTACGAATATCTGATTAAGAACACAACTTTAAATCGTTGTTCTTCAATACTTGTCCTGCTCTGCACATTTGCTGTTTTTCTAAAATGAAAAAAAAAAATCAAGGATTATTCTACAGATATCACAGTATCATTCTGAGGGACGACAGATCCGTGAGGCATTTTAATTTTAATTGAATTACCGTATTTTGCATTAATAACACCTAAAACACACACATACATTCAATGTGACTGAGGCTTTGCTTTTAGGTAACTTCTGATAAATCTTTGTGACCAGAAACCAGGTGAGAGCAGACAATCTTTTCTTGTTCAAACATAAAAACGTCCGTATAAATTAGAGTTTTGTGCTCCTTCCTGACTTTTCCACTTCAGCCACGGATCGCATCTCATGACCAGTCTCTGGTTTTCTGAAATCAAACACAAAAAGACAATTATGTAGAATTGCTTTGAGCTTTCTTGTAAGTGAAATAAGCGGTGCGTTGGGGAAGGGTTCATAACTCACATGTGTTCAGCGTGGTCCTGGAGCTCTACGTTGAGGGTTTCAGGCAGTAATAAAGAGAAGCCTCCAGCAGCGATGGGGACGATGCCGTATATCAGCATGGGGATGGTGTGATGGTAGACGTCCAGGAGCCTGATCAGCGGGGCCAGGATGCCCGCCACACGAGCACACATGGAGTTCAGACCGATACCATTCTGCCTGCCAGTATACACAGTGGACTTGTCAGCCATCATGGCATTCTCTTTACCATACTAATATTATATCTATAATAACAGATTTGATGGTTTACCTCTGGGACGTTGCCAACCTTACCTTAGAGTGGTCGGGTATAATTCTGCAGTATAAACATAGATTATGGAGAAACTGGCAGTGGCGGCAAATTTCCCCAGTACGGCCATAACGGTTACCACCACAGGAAGGTCTGATGGACGAATGATAAATGAGAAGAAAACAATATGTGTTGCAAGAATGCAAAGGGCACTGTGTTACTTTAAGAGAAAAGTGGGAGTTTTCCAAGATGGGTTCCAAGATATTTTACTTATTTTAGAAGAAATTACCTTTTGGAATGACAAGTATCCCAAGACAAGCAGCGCCTCCAAACAACAGGACCCCTGCGAGGCATTTCTTCCTCCCGAAGCGCTGGATGAGAAACAAAGTGCCCAGACGTGCAGGAAATTCTACCAGGCCAAAGACGAACTGTGTGAGGTAGATATCCAGACCAAAATTGCCAACATTCAGGCTCAGACCATAGAACACCAGACTGGTTCCAAACCTATAAAGAGAACGGAGGCGATATCTCTCTATCAATGCAACTGTAAGACTGGAGATACGCTTGCTTGTTAACCACGTGTTCACACTGCATTGTGAACAGAAATGTTCACATGCTTGCCTCTGCATGCAGGATAAGAAGGCCGCCATCATGCATCTGTAGATGTGGTTGACATGCTCACCATGCGCAGCTCATGATGAATGCACGTTTCCTCAGATAGGAGATCCTGAAGATGTCCAACATGCTTCCTCTTTTGGATGTTCCCTCATCTTGCAGCTGAATAATGCAGATGTGTTTTTGAGTTGTTGTACATATTGGATCTTTATTGTGTTTGAAGATGATTTGAAGCCAAAATGTGTTTGATGCAGTTGACCTTCTCAAGCAGATCTTCCGGGACGTTCTTCCCGTTCACCCTGGCTGCCCTCCGGATCTCCTTTATGGCTTCCTCCTTCCTGCCCTGGGTGATGAGC
Source organism: Eutrigla gurnardus (assembly GCF_963514095.1). Classification (NCBI taxonomy): domain Eukaryota; kingdom Metazoa; phylum Chordata; class Actinopteri; order Perciformes; family Triglidae; genus Eutrigla; species Eutrigla gurnardus. Next base: position 4,193,169 of record NC_139929.1, on the reverse strand, counting down.
CACCGAGCCGACTCTGGAAGAATCCTTATTGACACAAAGGTTGATTACAAGCTCATTTTTTAGATGATATCTTAACTATTAAATCCATGTGGTCTGAGAGGTTGCTGACCAGTAAAATAATCCCAGGACCAAGACAAGAGGGCTGAAGAGCACCAGTTGAAGGATCCTCCAGTTGGGGATCAGGTAGGCGATGCCAGACAACAGGATGAGTCCAAGAGGGGCAGTAAGGTGGCAGATAGAGGTGCAGACAGCAAACTTGGAGGAATCACTCCACTCACCACCTTCAATGCAATGACACAGACCGAAATGGAATAAAATCTGCCATGCCAAGTTACACACACATTTCAAACAACAATCAGTGGCCTTCAATTGCATTTAACACCTCTGCAATTTGAATGTCATAGCTGTTTGTAATACTGTAACAATAATGCTCTTAAAAAAGTATTCTGAAGGCCAGCCAGCCAGCCAACCATCCATCCATCCATCCATCCATCCATCCATCCATCCATCGTCTACCGTTTATCCTGTATTCAGGGTCACGGGGGGGCTGGAGCCGATCCCAGCTGTCATTGGACGAAGGCAGGGTACACCCTGGACAGGTAACCAGTCTATCACAGGGCCGACATGTAGAGACAGACAACCATTCACACTCACATTCACACCTACGGGCAATTTAGAGTCATCAATGAACCTATCCCCATCCTGCATGTCTTTGGACTGTGGGAGGAAGCCGGAGAACCCGCGTACACGGGGAGAACATGCAAACTCCACACAGAAGGAACCCGGGAAACAAACCCGGGACCCTCTTGCTGTGAGGCCACAGTGCTACCCACGCACCACCGTGCAGTCGGCCAGCCAACCAATATTTAAAATATTAATCTTTCTACTAATAATAGACCCAGACAGCAGTTTCAGTCATGAACATTTTACCTACCTATTACAAACACATTAACAAAAATGCCTGAAGTGGCGATGCCACTGAAAAATCTGAGAGCCATAAAAACATAGACGTTGGGAGAGAAACTGGCGCCGACACCAAACACCAGCAGGACAAGGAGCGAAAGCAGGACCGCAATGCGTCGACCGAACCTGCAAAGAGAAGAACCGTTACGTTGGCAGGATGTTTGTGAATGTTTCCCTCTGATAAGTTCAGCACAATATAGATCATTTTAACAGTTACAGTGCACAATCAAAACCCGCTCTTTGAATTTCAAATTTAGCACCTTTTAATAATTCAGAGGAAAATTATGATTGAGTAATTGCCTCCAAACGGCTCTAAACATGGCAACTGCTGAGGTGGCATCTAGAAGCTAATTGTGCTATCATCAGTGCAAACAACGTGCTGACAGAGCTGACCGTTTTTACCTGGGAGGGGGAGGGGGGACCAGAGGGTGGGCGTTTCATTTCTGCAAAGATGCCCTGGGTAGGGTCGGCGTTATCAGCTGTGACCGCCATATAATCATGCAGTGCGACGGCTATTAGCTAGCTAGTGGGACAAACAGACTGACATGGGCAGACCAGCTTTGTGTTCATTCTCTGCTCGCGACGCCATTAAGCCACGATATCTTTACATAGCAAATAGCAGTTTACTGCTATATTAATGCTCTGAAATTCAAATGTGGCACCTTCCTATGAGCAACTTCTATTGATGTACGGTTGATGTTAAAGTAAAAAAGCAACCAGTCCAGTAGATACACGGTAAAGGTGGGAGTGATTGTGCACCTGTCAGCCAACTGCCCCATCAGCAGCGCTCCCACCAGAAGACCCGCCATGTAGATGGACTGTGACGCCTCAATCCAGCTGCTCCTGTCACACACCAGGTTGAACTGATGACAGGGAGGAAGGTCAAAGCACAACACCGAAACACCGCTTTCAGATTTTGAATAACTTAAATTAGTCTATTAAAAGGTAAATCCTGGTATGCTGTATGGGTGGACCAATCAGTCAGTCACTCACTCACTCACTTACAGCCACAGAGCCACTTTTATGGCTGGCCCTCTACAGTCCGGCCAACAAGTCAAAGTCAACAGCTGATTCATAACACAGATTTGCTGCCACGCTACTTGATAGCAGAAAAGTGCTAAAACCTCACATAATTCACAACAAGTGGGAGGACAGTTAATGCAACAATTGTGTTGTGTATAAACAACCATATCTCACCTCTGTCAGAATGCTTGAGGCACCTTCGGGTGCCTCAAAATCAGATCCATTCATGCATCCAGTCGTCGTGTTAATCCCGTACGCTTCAATCGTTTCCAAATCCAAATCCACAGGCGTGAACATTTCACAGCTCTCGTACTTCCCAGCCTTGTTCACTGGGAGCGTTAGGTTTTTCTGCCTCTCATCCGTCAGGTTTGGCCCCCGCTCCAGGATCCAGTCGGTGTTGCAGTGATGTGGGAAGCTCATGCCCGTGAACACCTGACCGATCACATCGAAAGCTGTGAACAAGCTGGGGAGGCATAACGCAGCCACTAAACGTTTCTGAAAGAAACCAAAAGCCCCGATCTCCTTCAGGATCTGCCCGAAGTCGCTCATGTCGGTGTCTGGATGTTGTCAAAGTGCACTTTGTACACTGTACTTTTATGATCAGCCAAGTTGCTATATGGACAAACCAGTGAAGTACCACAGTGTGACATCAGGGTCCTTCAGGCTGAAGTCCAGCTCTAGATGTTAGACTTCCACATTTTAGAGTGACATTATGGGTAGTTTTGGTGCTTCTAAAGAAGATAAGCTCTTGAGATGCCTTATGGGGATTGTATCTAGGGCCTTTAAAACTTGACGCATACTAGGGAGTGAAAAAAAGGATATCTGAAACCATTCAAAAATCTCTCTTAAGATTTCTTAACTAAAAGTTAAGAATTGAATTGAAACTAAAACTTGAATGTTTAGAAAGCAGAAACACGACATGAGGATTTCCTTTGAGTCAAAGGGTTGTTAAAGGACAATTGTAGTCATAAAGATAGTGAAAAACAATCAGTAAAGGCAGTGAGAGCAGAGGAACATCTTCCTTGAGTGTGAAACAGCTATACCATAAGAATAACATGAGAAATAGAGCATAGGGTGACTAGAGAGTAGGGACAATAGACTGGATATAAAGCTGGAAATAGAGACTTAAAGTTGCTCTGGTCGCTGAGAGCTTGGTGCTGGACATCTTTACCTTGCACGGCAGCCACATTCTCAGAAAAAAAATGGCTGTCAGTCACAGCTGAGATATTATAATATCATTCTTAAAGGACAAAAGATTCTCCAAGCATCAAAACAATTAAATTACTTTGCACCAAAACACAAACACAAACACACACACGCACACACACAGCTATAAATCCAATGCAAAACAAAAAAATCTTATTCCACTATATCCACAAGCCAGATGCCAACTTTATGGCATACAATTTTACTTTATTAATACATAAAGGGGGAATACATTGAACGTGACTGACGCTTTGCTTTTAGGTAACTTAGCATTCTGATTAATCTTCCAAAAAAACAGGTGAGAGCAGACAATCTTTTCTTGTTCAAACGTTAAAACGTCCATATAAATTAGAGTTTTGTGCTCCTTCCTGTCCTTTCCTCTTCAGCGACGCATCGCATCTCATGACCATTCTCTGGTTTTCTGAAATCAAACACAAAAAGACAATTATGTAGAATTGCTTTGAGTTTTCTTGCAGTGAGTTGTGGAAGGGATCATCAACTCACATGTGTTCAGCGTGGTCCTGGAGCTCTACGTTGAGGGTTTCAGGCAGTAATAAAGAGAAGCCTCCAGCAGCGATGGGGACGATGCCGTATATCAGCATGGGGATGGTGTGATGGTAGACGTCCAGGAGCCTGATCAGCGGGGCCAGGATTCCCGCCACACGAGCACACATGGAGTTCAGACCGACACCATTCTGCCTGCCAGTATACACAGTGGGCTTGTCAGCCATCATGGCATTCTCTTTACCATACTAATATTATATCTATAATAACAGATTTGATGGTTTACCTCTGGGACGTTGCCAACCTTACCTTAGAGTGGTCGGGTATAATTCTGCAGTATAAACAAAGATTATGGAGAAACTGGCAGTGCCGGCAAATTTCCCCAGTACGGCCATAACGGTTACCACCACAGGAAGGTCTGATGGACGAATGATGAATGAGATGAAAACACACACAAATTAAAACATATGTTGGGAGTTTTCCGAGAAAGGTTCCAAGAAATTTTACTTATTTTAGAAGAAATAACCTTTTGGAATGACAAGTATCCCAAGACAAGCAGCGCCTCCAAACAACAGGACCCCTGCGAGGCATTTCCTTCTCCCGAAGCGCTGGATGAGAAACAAAGTGCCCAGACGTGCAGGAAATTCTACCAGGCCAAAGATGAACTGTGTGAGGTAGATATCCAGACCAAAATTGCCAACATTCAGGCTCAGGCCGTAGTACACCAGACTGGTTCCAAACCTATAAACAGAACGGAGGCAATATCTTTCATGCAACTGTAAGACCGGAGATACGCTTGCTTCTTAAAGTTGTAGTCCATAACCTTTTCTACTTGCTGCTTGTCTGTGGCGATATTTACGCATAAAATTCAATGCTTTTTGCGTCAGTCAGCAGCGGTTGGTCTGCCCAGGTGGAGCTACTCATGGAAGCGTATGCTGTGTTTCATTGTAATTGAAAATAGGTAACTTACAACTACTGACTCAGGCTCCCTCTAGTCTAAAGTGTTTTTCTGTGGAAGCCAGGTTCGTTTCATTACTGCTGACTCACAATGGAGGATCAACAGCCCAAGAAAGAAAACCAGAGGCTCAACATGCATCTGTAGATGTGGTTGACATGCTCACCATGCGGAGCTCATGATGAATGCACGTTTCCTCAGATAGGAGATCCTGAAGATGTCCAACATGCTTCCTCTTTTGGATCCCTCATTTTGCAGCTGAATAATGCAGATGTGTTTTTGAGTTAAGTGTAAATTTCGGATCTTTATTGTGTTTGATTGGAAGCCAAAATGTGTTTGATGCAGTTGACCTTCTCAAGCAGATCTTCCGGGACGTTCTTCCCGTTCACCCTGGCTGCCCTCCGGATCTCCTTTATGGCTTCCTCCTTCCTACCCTGGGTGATGAGCCACCGAGCCGACTCTGGAAGAATCCTTATCGACACAAAGGTTGATTACAACCTCATTGGAACCTCATTTTTGAGATGATATCTAAACTATTAAATCCATGTCGTCTGAGAGGTTGCTGACCAGTAAAACATTCCCAGGACTAAGACAAGAGGGCTGAAGAGCACCAGTTGAAGGATCCTCCAGTTGGGGATCAGGTAGGCGATGCCAGGCAACAGGATGAGTCCAAGGGGGTAAGAAAGGTGGCAGATAGTGGTGCAGACAGCAAACTTGGAGGAATCACTCCACTCACCACCTTCAATGCAATGACACAGACCGAAATGGAATCAATTCTGCCATGCCAAGTTAAATGTAGAACGTGCATGTAACGTACCTACCTGTTACAAATACATTAACAAGAATGCCTGAAGTGGAGATGCCACTGAAAAATCTGAGAGCCATGAAAACATAGACGTTGGGTGAGAAACTGGCGCCGACACCAAACACCAGCTGGACAAGGAGCGAAAGCAGGACCGCAGTGCGTCGACCGAACCTGCAAAGAGAAGAACTTTTACCTTGTTTGTGAAATTTCTCCTCTATGTTAACAAAGCACAGAAAAGCTCGGATCACAACACACACAGAGGGAGCGTGACTTCATTCTCCGCTCGGGACGCTTTTAATTTTTATAGCGGTTTACTGCTATGTTAATGCTCTGAATTTCAAATTTTCCTTCCTATGAGCAACTTCTATTGATGTACGGTTGATGTTAAAGTAAAAAAACAACCAGTCCAGTAGATACATGGTTACGGTGGGAGTGATTGTGCACCTGTCAGCCAACTGCCCCATCAGCAGCGCTCCCACCAGAAGACCCGCCATGTAGATGGACTGTGACGCCTCAATCCAGCTGCTCCTGTCACACACCAGGTTGAACTGATGACAGGGAGGAAGGTCAAAGCACAACACCGAAACACCTCCGATTTCCTTCCTGCTTTTGTTATTGTGGTTGTTAGCAGCACCCTGTATGCCATACTGTGGTATTTCCCCGTTAATAGTCTATAATTCATGAATAATGGTTTGGGAGCTGTTGGGGCGAGGAGTGGTGGCTAATGCTATTAAAAATGCTAAACCAACCAAGCGTTATCACAGTAAAGAGCCCAGTTATCTTCAACATGGATGTATCGGACAAGCCAGTTAATCATGTTAACATGTTGTTGCAGTTCGCTTAAGAATTTTTAATGCAGGCGGACTAACGCTAGGTGCAGCTGCTGAGCTAAAGTTAGCTACGGCTGCTGAGCTAACGTTAACTACTGCTGCTGAGCTAAGGTTAGCTACGGCTGCTGAGCTAACGTTAACTACTGCTGCTGAGCAGTTAAAGTTAGCTACGGCTGCTGAGCTAAAGTTAGCTACAGCTGCTGAGCTAACGTTAGCTACGGCTGCTGAACTAAGCTAACGTTAGCTACGGCTGCTGAGCTAACGTTAGTTTATGCTAGCAACGGCTGTTGTGGGGATTAAGCTTTCAGATTATGATAAACAATTCAGTCTTTATCGTTTTAGATCCTGCGTATTCTGTGTGTTCTAGATGTTTGACTTCTCCAGCTTTGCATTTCACGTTAAAAACACTGCAGAAAGTGATGTCTGTGTTGAGTTTTCAATGTGACCGTCTCTGCTGCTCTGACTGCGCGCCAGTTTCATGAGCAAGTAGGCCTAGCTCACTCACCAGTGGTTGCAAATTGATCAATCACTTAATTACTTAACCTTACTTACTTAACCTCACTCGTGCCACTTTTATGTGGATGATTCACAACACAGATTCACTACTTAATTGTAGAAAGTGCAACCGGACAACAACTATAAACCTCACATTATTCACTACAAGTTGAGTGTGTATAAACAACCATATGTAACCCTAACCCAGCCACAGAGCCATTTTTATGGCTGGCCCTCTACAGTCCGGCCAACAAGTCAAAGTCAACAGCTGATTCATAACACAGATTTGCTGCCACGCTACTTGATAGTAGAAAAGTTCTAAAACCTCACATAATTCACAACAAGTGGGAGGACAGTTAATGCAACAATTGTGTTGTGTATAAACAACCATATCTCACCTCTGTCAGAATGCTGGAGGCACCTTCGGGTGCCTCAAAATCAGATCCATTCATGCATCCAGTCGTAGTGTTAATCCCGTACACTTCAATCGTTTCCAAATCCAAATCCACAGGTGTGAACATTTCACAGCTCTCGTACATCCCAGCCTTGTTCACTGGGAGCGTGAGGTTTTTCTGCCTCTCATCCGTCAGGTTTGGCCCCCGCTCCAGGATCCAGTCGGTGTTGCAGTGATGTGGGAAGCTCATGCCCGTGAACACCTGACCGATCACATCGAAAGCTATGAACAAGCTGGGGAGGCATAACGCAGCCACTAAACGTTTCTGAAACAAACCAAAAGCCCCGATCTCCTTCAGGATCTGCCCGAAGTCGCTCATGTCGGTGTCTGGATGTTGTCAAAGTGCAGCGGAGGAATTTGAGCTGTCTAAACACCGACAGGGATTCTCGTCCTGCAGGTTAATGTTTAACATGACAATCACTGTACTTTATGATCTGCCAAGTTGCTATATGGACAAACTAGGGAAGTACCACAATGTGACATCAGGGACCTTCAGGCTGAAGTCCAGCTCCAGATGTTGGACTTCCACATTTTAGAGTGACATTATGGGTAGTTTTGGTGCTTCTAAAGCTCTTGAGATGCCTTATGTGGATTGTATCCAAGCCTTTAAAGCTTGACACATACTAGGGACTGAAAAAAGGTCAAAAGGATATTTTTAACCACTAAAAAAAAAAAAACTTAAACTAAAGCTAAAACCTGATAAGATACAAATAAAGACAATCATCAAAGGCAGTGAGAGCAGAGGGACATCTTCCAGTGCAGATAGATAGTGATAGAAACATACATTTTCATTGTTAATATCACATTATGTAATTGTTACATTTACAGCCTCTCAGAATCATTTTTCTCAGTGTGAAACAGCTATAAAATAAGAGATAACTATGAGAGAAATATTACTTGAGAAAGAGAGCTTATAGGGTGACTAGAGAGTAAAGCCCATCCATATGAAGCCAAAAATAGAGACTTACCTAAAGTTCCTCTGTTCGCTGCTTCTTTGCTGTATTATTCATTTTTAAAAACACAAACAATACTCCAAATTTGTATAAATACAAAAACAGAACGTGCTAAGAGGAAGCTGATATGCTCATTCTTTATTGATTAAAAATAATCAAGAGAAACATGCTTTGAACCCCAAAAATGATCAAAAGTAAGAGCAAATGAAAGAATGAAAAAAGAAAAGAAAGAAAAAAATAGAAACAGATGAAATATTCAAATATATTACAGCCTTGATGAGTTATTGCCTGGACAAAAGTGTCTTTTTGCCAGTCATCTGTTCAGTTGCTACAGCTTCGTTAAGACTACATGTAAGCCGGACAGAAGAGAGCGTCGGAGAAAAGATGACACGATGACACACACACACACACACACACACACACACACACACACACACACACACACACACACACACACACACACACACACACACACACACACACACACACACACACACACACACACACACACACACACACACACACACACACACACACACAACCAGCAGAATGGCACCAAATACTGCAACCCCCCCCCCCCTTGAGGAGATCATGGGGTCGACGCCCACCTCTATATCTTTATTTTTAAAGAACAAGAACAACATTTCAAAGACACTGAGATTTGACTTGAAACCATGAGGTTTTGTTAACAAAAAAAAAAAAGTGTTTTTAATTCAAGGTTAGTTTTAAACTTAATATGTTTAAAGTGTATTTATGAATACAGATACTTCACCAAAAACATAATTCTATTCGATTTGGCATCTTGAGGGTCGTCATTATCACCACTAAATTAATCCGATTTCAAATACGTATTCAGTTGTTGGGAGACCAATTTGCTGTTAGTCAGCTCAAAATGTGGGGGAATTTAAGGTGGCATTAGAAGTGAAAATTTCAACATTTTTTAAAAGGCAAATAAGTGTCATGTGAGTCCCGAAATCCCGAAAAAATAAATAAATTCAAAAGCCAAATTTGCAGCGTCATCGCCTTCCTTCGCACAGCGCTCCAACCCACAATCGTGTCATAGGACAGAAAAAAGGCCAAGAGTGAAACACCCAGTATAAAAACAAATCAAAAGCCAGATGCCATTATTTACATACAGGAAGTCAAATCAAGTACTTATGTTTCATCCACATGAGCAAAAAATGCACTTGAGTCTTCTTTTTTTTTTGAGAAACTGATTCCAAACAGACACAAATACCAACACACACACACACACACACACACACCTGCTCATACAACACTTGTGGTTTCAGCTGTCATTGAACTTTAGTACAATTTCAATATATAATCAAATTTGGAGAAAAAAAAGAAAAACACCTCAGACCAGTATCCTGTGTAAAATGACTGCAGGGGAATTTGGCAGCAGTAAAAATGAAGACAAAAGTCAATGTTATATTGCACTTCTTTTCCTTCATATTTGTTTTTAAATTCAGGTATAGTTGGGGAATTGTATATACTGAACCTTCTTTATATTTGTAATTATTAAAAACCAGATCTTAAGTTGTCATCAGAAGACTGTCCTTTCTAATAACGGTTAAAAACTACTGATATTCATATTTTTTTGGAATAAACTATTAAAAAAACATAATTGAGTCAAATCCTTACACTGGGTAACATGAATCCGCAGCAGAAAATAGTCCCCAAACAACTGCAGTATTAACATTTGATACGTTGCTCTCATCCTTGTGAAAAAAAAAGAAGTTATTTCACTTTAAGTGTCTAAAAATTAAACTCCATAACCTTCGCCCTCTCTCTCAAAATGAAGTAAAAAGTTTGACGCCAACAACCGAAACCACATTTGTACATTTCAGATATCACGATGCTCCATATGGTAACTGGGGACTCCCCCCCCCCAAAAAACGTGCATTCAGTAGTTCTGATGAATATAAGGCATTGTTACACTTATCAAGATTCAAGGGCGTTAGTTCAGATTGTGCAAATGCATCACATATTAGAGGAAAAAGGAACAGGATGAGGGAGACGAGAACGGCAAGTGAAAACTTGGTTTGTAGATACTCGCATCCTTTTGACGTATAAGCTGTAAACTTTTTCGTTGTTGTTTTGAGTGATTATTATACCGTTACGCTCCGACACATCAGCTGACCACATAATTCAACGAGGCGACGTCGTATAATCCTACGGGTGACAAAACGGTACTGTTTTCTTTGGCAGTAGTGGTTTTCTTTACAGCCATCGAAAAAGAAAAAAAAATGCACTTAACTATTTTTTTTTGTTTATTTTCACATTTTTTAGGCAAGTCACGGTCCCAGGTAGTACAACAGTTTAACTAATGCTGAGCTGAGCGAAGCCCATCAGTTTGACGTCGTCTGGTATTTCGGATCCCTCAGTTCCAGACGCCTGTGAAAAGGGAGGAGGGAAGAATAAAAAAGCAGTGAGGCGGTGACGAAGAAGACTCCGGACGTTACATGGAGGGTTTAAAATGTTGCAAAAGTAGGATATTTCTTTCCATCCATCCATCCATCCATCCATCCATTGTCTACCGCTTATCCTGTATTCAGGGTCACGGGGGGGCTGGAGCCAATCCCAGCTGTCATTGGGCGAAGGCAGGGTACACCCTGGACAGGACGCCAGTCTATCACAGGGCCGACATGTAGAGACAAACAACCATTCACGCTCACATTCACACCTACGGGCAATTTAGAGTCATCAATTAACCTATCCCCATCCTGCATGTCTTTGGACTGTGGGAGGAAGCCGGAGAACCCGGAGAGAACCCACGCTTACACGGGGAGAACATGCAAACTCCACACAGAAGGAACCCAGGCTGACCCGGGAATCGAACCCAGGACCCTCTTGCTGTGAGGCGAGAGTGCTACCCACTACACCACCGTGCAGCCCTTTTTTCTTTCCATATATTATATTTTTTTTCTTAAAACAGCCTGTTTTTTTTTAAACACACTAACGTTGAATGAACAACTACACAAAAAAAGAATATACTCTAATAGCTATCACAATGTGGTGTTTACTGAAAATGAATAAGATGATATAATAGTGTCTTTTTCAATCACAAAGGTCTCTTAACATAAACATTAGCTACTTTACGCTGCTCCATCGCTTCCCTCCACTACCGGTAACAACATTTCCAGTCAACAGTGATGGTTTGCAGATGAAGGTTTGGCACTCACCAGTTTGAAAGTGACATTTTTATTGGCTTGAGGCTCATCAACTATTTTCTGCAAATTTGCAGCAACTGTTAAAAAAAGAAAAGAAAAGAAGACAAGTGTTTCAGCCCGATGATGAAAACGTGTGATGTTCAGAAAGATGGAAAATGAGAGACTATTGTGAGGAAAACAAACTTCATATTGCGTGTCGAGGCCTTTTTCTCAAATCACTGACCTATTACTAAGTCCCTCCCGTCCACCAGGCCTGCTGACACCAGCTCCTGGGACACTCCATCTGCTGTGTCTGAAAAGTCAGAGCAGAACAAACCAGCTGTGACAGGTGGACCAAAACGTGCCTCCCTGGACTGCTTTATTCAGACCGAAAATGTGGCATCGGCGGCCAAGAAGTGGGCCATTTTTTAAACTACCTGGCGACACCAGCAAACACAGGCTGGGTTTTGATTAACAGAGAAACTCCACTCACCTCTGCCTGGCATGAACTCAAAGCGGATGTCATTTAGCTCCTTCTTTGAATTTCTGAAGAGAGACGAGAGCAGAGGAGTTAACATCATCAGACATCCATTCAACTGAAATTGCTGGTTTAATGAGGAAACATACCTGAGCCTTAATACCAAACTAATGGGGGCCTTGACATCCCCGGAGACAGCTTGCGCCTAGTCAAAGATAGAAGACATTTAAGTAGAAGGTTAATAAGCAGAAGGAAAAGAGACACATCCTGAGAGTGTGATGAAGCAGACTCACCTGTGAGGGAGCAGAAGCTACACCTGGTGTGGGAGATGTCGCCTGGGCAGTGGGTTGAGTGTTGACTGGTGTGGGCTGCAGTGGAACCTGACCTGCAGTCTGAGGTAGATCTGCCGGCCCTGCGGCCGCCGGCTGGGGTTGACTACTTAAAGGCTCAGGGGTCTGGAAAACCTGCAGGAGGAGGAGGTCCAACTGTATTTTCTCCACATTTTTCCACATTTTAATCCAATAATAGGGTTTTTTTTTTTTTAATTGGTCCAGAATTGAGTGAGAACACTGGACCTATTTATTTAGAAACTCACCTCTGAATTCTGCGATCCCTCCTTCACCCTCGGCGACTGTTCAAAACAAGAGGACAACACTCAGGGAAGGATATCAGTGCGATGGCTTTAAGCAAAGCAAAAAAAAAACAGCACGCATGGAGGCAAAGAACACACAGGAAGCAAGAGAGGTAAACAGATTAAATACGCGTTCCTGATTTATTGGTCCATTTAGTTTATCCTTTAAGGTGATGCCTCTAGAGTGAGTGCAGGGATATCACCTACTTCACTATCTGGTGCTGATATGGCTGGGCGATATCACTCTATGCTATTTAGGATGATAAGAGATAAATGTCAAGCAGTACACATTGCTACACTGTGTCTAGCAGGATAGCAATCCTTTTAATATCTCAGGATGTATTCAATTATTTAAAGCAATATAGCAAATCAATAACAAGGCCTGATTTATGGGAATACTGGATTGACAGCATTTTGCATGGATGTGATAAAAGTCCTGTGATTGTCGATTTATTTAATTAAATGGATCGGCAACAATTAAATTAAATTAAAAACAGCCTTTCTTATCCTATTCCTATTAATTTCACATTGATAGATTTTTTTTTTTTTTTTTTTTTTTACCATTTCTACATCGAGTTAAAATGCAAATTCTACAATTACAGTTTTAGTTTGAGCTTTAGAAAGCAGAGAAGCAGCAGGAAATCAAGAGAAAGTCACACTGTTATGGTCAAACTGCAAAATAAAATAAAAAACTAAATGTTTGAGCCAACTTCAAGGAAACGTAGGGAAGCCCTGGAGGCCCAAATGAAGACAAACTGACTTGACTGAGAGGACGTGATGTGGCTTCTGGCTGATCAGAAACCACATCAGCTCAGGACTCTGCAGTCAGACAAAGATTCAGACTGTATTCGTCCTAAATGCACAGACGGTTCACAGGTGCAGAGCCAGGGCCCTAAGGTCGCATGTTTTAGATTTTTATTGGAAGAAGAGACATCGTTTCATATTGGGAGAAGAAATGTGTGAAAAAATGTGTGAATAGTTGAGCTTTTCTAAGAATTGAAAGTTCAGTTTGCCAGCAAGCAGCCAGTGAAAAAGCCTCAAAGCAGATGTGGTCCAATTTTAATCCCTCGATGGTCATTAGTGCTCCGATTGAAAAATCATTTACAGGGCTGATAAGTAATTTGCCTTGTATTGATTAAATGTGATTTGGTCAGTATAAATAAAAAAAGTGATTTAGAAAGAGAAATGGAAATACAGATGGCTTCCAGGAAAGGTAACTCTCACTTCTTTGATTGAATAACCCTCAGAGTAACTTCTATAAAACGGGCGTCTGTGATGATTATTCACGCTGCACATATCTTGTTACGTGGAACTCCTTTCAGCTCCCTTCACATGAGACACCTCGCTGTTAAAAAAGCTCTAATCGGTCGTGACGAGGTTAACTTGTGGGGCAAATCTAACCTGCATGTGATCTGATGATCTTGGGAACTTTTCCTTTGGAAATTGCATAACGAGGCCTGGTAGTAAACTAGCTGTCTTCTGATCCGTTGGTGTAACGTTACATAACGCTAGAACAAAGTCACTACTATGGGGAGGATGGTTGTGTGTTGTATGTCTACAGCCCTCACTCCAACATCGAAGGTTATTCTCTCTTTCCTGCCCCTCTAGCTCTAACGCCTGCGGAGCGAGAGTCCTTCCTTGTTAGGGGAACGCCATCTGTATTGTGGTGCCACGTGAACAACCCTGGACGCAGGCAGCTCGAGTGGGTAGGAGAAGCGCACTTGTCGCCTGGTGGCACTAGCAGGCTTCACCTGCTGCTCCTTGGGCCGTCGGATAGAACATAACACACACACACGGGAGACTCAATAGACAGGCATGCCACAGCACAGACACATGACAATTTACACATCGTACAGCGAGTAAAAAGACAAGACGTGGATCGTGTGACGTGAGGAGGGGGGGGAAACGGGGAAGCTGTAGGTTCATCTCACCCGTAAGGCAGCGACGGCCGCTTTGCCTTCTTCGCTTTCTTCATCCAGCTCGTCGTCGCTCCATTCCCACTCGCCGTCCTCCGTTTTATGCAGCCGACCGCTGGAGCCGGGCACCCGACGTACCTGACGTACACGCACACCAGTGAGCTCGTCTTCTTCACGACAAAGCACATCAACGTAGATGGAAACATACGCCGTCTTACCCTTTTCGACCTCTCTGTTATTGTGGGCGCCCTCTGAAGCAACCGCTCATGTAAATACTCGTGGGTCTGCCATGAGAGGAAAGAAACACAGCTGTTACTCCAAAGTCTTGTATTATCCCAAAACTGAACTGTGACCCCTAATCTGCTTCGCCACACTGGCTTCCTGTCAAATGCAGAGTTTCAAATTCGAAATCCATCTAATTATTTCTTAAGCCCGACACGACTTGGCTCCACCGTATTCTGTACCAGTGACCCCATGCAGGTCCACCAGGCCTCTCAGGTCATCAACACAAGGGGCCCTGGTTGTGCTCGGCTCAAAGTGCACTGACCAAGCGTTTGCTGTCCTGTCTACCAACTTATGAGAGTCTCCCACTGATGGAAGTAAATGTTTTAGATCTCATCTCAAGCACTTTAATTAATGAAACTTTAATGATTGTTTGTCATCTTTCAATATTCATTCAAATACTTCTTACTGTTTTTGGTTTTGTAACCCTGGTTCGATGATACATAAATTATTATTATAAGGAATAAATAAATTATTGACAGGCCAGAGGTGCATCTGTTCTAAAATAATGCCAGGGTCTGCCCTCTGCTGCACATACAGAGTACTGCAGGTCTTGCCGCTGACCAGGGTCATGTACCAGGTTGCGTTCGGGCCGTGTGACATGCTGAGCCGGCACTCTCGTTGTTCCAGTTGGCAGGGAACCGGGCAGCCAGAAGCCCGAGGTAGACTGCATATCCCTGCTTTGTTAGAAGCGGCTCAGTGTGGTCAACGATGAGAGGAATGCAGCGACGGCCTCAGCTTGGGTCAAACACACTGATAAGCTGAGCCAAGTGAGACGCAGCGTTACTTACACAACCTCAGGGAGAGAAACCTTTCTGGTTCGTTGGATTGTTTTCATCTCTCTCTCTCTTTCCTACATTAAACCCCCCTTTCAATCATTCCAAAACGTCTGGAGCTCAAAAACAACAACAACCTGCAGCCATTAAGAGCAGTTTAATTTAAAACAGAGGCCATTAACTTCCAATCACTTCTCTACTCGTCAACCGACACAACTGCTGCCAAAACAAGGGGGGGATGATGCTGACTCACCGCGTAACTAATCGAGTCTGCGACCCCCGAGGGAACTCAAGCACCTACCTTTGCTTTCTGAAAGAATTTATGCTTCAACAACTCCGAGGATGTCGGCCTGAAAAACAGCAGAATGACAACACGTTGACTTCTGTTCGATTGAGCATTTATACTCCAAGGAATAGAAAAAAAGAAATGTGCAACATATGTTCAACAGAACCGGGGAAGCTCAGTGAAACAAAGGCGTGGTGGTCAGGACAATGAAAGCAATTAAACGTCCAATACTGCAAACCTTTTCTCCGGGTCCTTCTGTAGACACATGGAGATCATCTTCCTGAAGGACTTGCCGTATTTCTTCACCATCTCCTTGTCTGTGATGCCGGTCTCCAGGCCTGGGGGGTCATTCTGCAGTGTCAGCATCAAGACCTGAAGACACCAAAAATACACTTTTACTCCACTATCACAAGGGCACAAAACTTTGGTATTTCATCCACATTTGCTCTACGTAAAGTGAGGTCTCTCACCTTCATTGGCGGGTATTTGTGATAAGGTGCGGCGCCGGTGGCGAGCTCGATGGCCGTGATCCCAAAACTCCAAATATCTGCTTTGAAATCATAACCCCTCACCTGTGGAGGCAGAATCATCAATCATCTTTATCTTGTCATGGCATGCGAGCCACGTATTTAAAATATCAATAAAACTGAGTTCTGGGAGAAAATTGGTTCACTCTCAGAGTATTGCAGCAAAAAGCCAGACAGTTCCTGGGATGGAAATGGGCTCATTTTCAGCATTTAAAGTCACACGTAATCAGCAGGTTCAGGCGCCAGAGTGTTAATGCATCGTGGCTGAGTGCTTAACCACAGGAGACGTGATGAAATGTGGCTAGAAGCTTCTGATTTATACTCTAGTGAGTAAAAAAGAAAACTGCTTTGTGACATTCACTGCCAATTTATGTTGAGTGTCTGTTTTTCTGCTGCTAAGATAAAGCTGTTTTCTTCTTGGCGTCGCACGCTAAAGATGACCAACCTGTTCCATGACCTCCGGGGCCATCCAGCATGGCGTTCCCACAAACGTCTTGCGCACTTTATTTCGAGTGATGTCACCACCCGTGGCGAGAAAGGCACTGACGCCAAAGTCTGAAGGAGGAGACAAGACATCGCACACACACAGAAATCCAGGCAGTTGGTCAATAAAAGGTCTCGTTGAGACGTTTATTGTCCTCCTGAATGTTCCACAACATGTCCTCTCATCTGTTCACGACTAATCCCTCACTAGTGACAGTTGCTGAAATGTGGTGTTGCAGGTGGCTACATACCTGCAATCTGCACTGATCCGTCATCCCCGAGGAGAATGTTGCCAGCCTTCAGATCTCTGAGACAGACGAGACAAGAATGTGCCGTTAAATAAACGCCTCTCTCAACAAGCTGTCACAAATAAAGTCAGGTGGATCAAACAGTTTAGTTCTACCTCAGTCAATGCAAGCTTAGGGTCTCTTCTTTCCTTGCTCACTGAAACAGTGCCATAAAAAAAGCAGATTTTTTTTTTTTTTTGCAGTTAATTTGTTCATCCCTGTTCAGCCTCCCCTGGTGGTGATTAGAGGATTCAGCAGGGACGGCTGTCTGGCTGCCTGTCTGCTATCCTTACTCGCACAAACGCACACAATTGCACGGAATGAATAGTGCCATCGCACCAGCCAGACCGTCGTCATAGCAACAGACTTTCAGAGATGAAGTGGGAAGGGTTCAAGTGATGGACGAGGAAATACAAAAGTAAGGATGACAGCGATGTCACGGTGGACATCGGTCAGCTCTTTGTGCCGTCCAGGCCTTCAGGAAGTAAAAGGACATTTTAAAAGAGAATAATGGCTGACGGGATAAAGGACGCCAAAGTGGTACATCCCTAGAACACCACCTGAAACAACTTCTAAAGGATGTCATACGACACACCACCCTGAGACAGATGTTAAAACTGTACCGACAGGCAGACAAATTATTCAAAAGCGATGTGGGCTCAAGAACAGAGCAGTTCCCCTCGCTTCCAGGTGGGGGCACTGGAGTAAAAAGCTTGCAGCTCTCGCTGGGAGATAAATGCTGCGGGGTCTTTCCAACAAATTGGTCCTGGTTTGGAGATGAGACATGACTCAACTTCCATGAAACAAAGGCTCAGTTTACCACTCGCTCCTCCGTGCTGCAGAGATAATTGTGGACAGATTGTTGCGCTGCTCTGACAGTTATACTGCCGAATCCTCCCACTGGATCACCATAAAAGAGATCACCTGGGCTCCTGAACTTATTCTGAGGGTTTGCAGCAAAAATGTAGAGGAGGTGAAGTGTGCAGAAAAATCTTTACAAGCATCAGTGTCGGCAGTAACTCAGTCCGTGTGGGACTTGGCTTGGGACCCGGAGGGTTGAGGAGCTGTGTACATGTGTGACAATAAAAGTTGATTTACGTTAGATTACATATTATGGCAACTGTGGTTTATGATAGAGTCATCAAAACATATTTTAAAGTTGTTAAATTAATGAATTAGTGAATGTTTTTTGTTTTATACACCACATCAACATGAGTTTTTACTGCCATAGTGTCCTCTATGGCAGTAAAAGATCTATTATAACTAATCTCTGACAAACAATACGCTAATATTACTTTAAAGTAAATCTTCGATTAAAAAAAAGAAAGAAAAAAAACCCCCACAAAGCAGCATCCCTCACAAAGAGTGATCAAGGCGATCCGATTGTGTCCCCTCGGCATCGTTCAAGAAGCGTGAAGGCTTTGGTTCACTGCAGCACATTGTAATGCTCTGAGAAAAAGGCTGCAGAGTGCAGACAGTCATTAACATTCACAGGAGAGGAAGAGGAGGAGGGAGGAGGAGGAGGAGGATGTGGTGACACGATGCACCATGCAAGTTCAAAGAAATACTGTAGCAGCCTGCAGTTTAAGTCCTAACTCCTACGAGTGATCCATCCAAATCTTACAATAGTCGGTGGGAATAAGCCAGAAGAACACCCCACATTCTATGCTTGTAAAAATCCCATTAAATCCTATCAAAAGAGTATCCAGAAACTATAAGGTGTTATGCCACCGAAGAATATACAAGATTAACAAGATATGTGTGCGGTCTCCTCATATTTATGACCTGCTGAAATGATAGCCAGCCAGTAGCCAGGTGGGAACGGCCATGAAACCGTCAAGAAGATTGATGGTTCTCATCTGGCAGCTCCCGCACCTTGCAGCTCGACCGGGTCACCTCCTGTGACATCACATCCTGGTGCCAGGCTCACAGTGCCCCTAACAGGGCTCTGAAAGAGGGGTTATTAAAGGCCCAGCCCCTGTGGGTACCTCCCCCTCTTTTAACCACAGAAAAATCTTCCCTTTGCTTCCTCCATTTTAATTGCGTTCTCCGTACTGCTGAATTTCATTCTCTCTGTTTTTTTTTTCCCCCAAATGAATTTTTATTTCTTATTTTGTCCTTTAATCCACAGCGTGAGAGTCTCCCAGATGTTCCCAGAGGCAGCATAACTACCGCCATTACCTGATCCATTACAAAAACCGCGTACCGAATAATTTGCCAGACGGAGACCTCCCATGAACCCTCACGAGACGTGAGGTTTCAGAGACGAGTAAGGCAAAGAGCTCCCAGGGCTCTCCTATAATAACTAGCAGGCTTATTTTCGAAGATTCAACTGACAAAGTCTAGGCTATCCCTCTTTTATCGCACGCACTGGCGTCTACCTGCTGCTTATGCGTGAAGACAAAGTGTCACCTTGGAACCGCCGACTATTCCGAGCTGCTGTGAGTGTGGAGGTGGAGCAGTTCACCGCCTCGTGGTAAATGTCTGGTTGAGGCTACAGCCCGAGCCACAGGACTCTAATTGCTTTTCTGCTGTCTCGTCCTGGACGGAACATCTCATGTGACACGTCGCCTCCTTCTCCCTCCCTCGGCCCTCTCCATCACCCTTGCCCCCTGGGGCTCTGACTCATATGATCCGGCTTACGCGGGAGGGACGAGCACGCCGACGTGCACACGTTTACATCGCGCTATCGCCTCTCCACTCTCGTCTCGTCAATGATTTGCAGGGCTAAAGGGGGATTAAATCACAATTTCTTTTTTCACGAGTCACACCTCGGAGCCTGGGGTGGCTGGAAGTGATGAATGAATGATCTATTAATGATGTCTCCTCAGACAGGGCAACGAGTCGAACGGAGGAAAAACATTTCCGT
The DNA here is from genome assembly GCF_963514095.1 of Eutrigla gurnardus. Lineage (NCBI taxonomy): Eukaryota > Metazoa > Chordata > Actinopteri > Perciformes > Triglidae > Eutrigla > Eutrigla gurnardus. Next base: position 4,173,294 of record NC_139929.1, on the reverse strand, counting down.
CTCTCTGGCACGGGCCGATAACCCTGTCACAGCTCTGCTGAAAGCAGATACTTCAATGCTGCAGCAGAGGTAAACCGCAGCGGGGGGTTCCTTTTAATTAACACAGTCAATTAACCAGTGTTATTCCGCACTCTCACTACAGTTTCTATAGGATACAGCCGTTATCTAACGAAGAGATTAATGAGTTGATGCCTCATGGTCAAAGTCTTCAATCAAGCCTCTCTCTCTCCGTTTCTCTGCTGGCATGCTACTCTGAAAGACGCTGAGCACTTAACCAAGCTATGCATTATTTACACATGTAGCCTGTCTGGGTGCTATACGTGTGCCCGTGGGAGAAAAAGTGAGTGATGAATATTAAAAACACAGTGTGTGTGTGGACTGGGCTCATTGTAACAGCTTGAGAGCAAGGACTTAGCCAGGTCTTGAACTGGCTTAGAAAGAGAGCTTTCGAGATTTAATTTCCTGTGGCACGCAAATCTGCCGCTCACACATTCCATATTCATATTACAGCCCTTAAAAGATGTTATCAGCCCGGATGTCCCAGTCTATTTACAGATTTCATGCAGCGACTTGAAGTCGTTTCATTAAAACACTTCATTTGTGCAGCTTTAAAACGAAAAGATAGATATCAAGTTGAATTTTTATCCATTCATAACCATACTTAGATGGTAGGCCATAATAAACAAATCAATACTGCTTGTTCTTTCTCCTTCTGGAACAGATGTCACAGTCCCATCAGGGGACGTATACTGCCTCATCTTCATCCGGAGCCAAATAAACAAGCCTGACCTTTAGGAGGGAACGTGGCCGTCTTAAGATGCCATTTCCTTGGTTCAGTCATCAGAACACCAATCACTTCCATGTAATAACTTCACAGTACTAAGACCATTAATTTATCTTTAATATGTTTTTGACAATCTGACAAGATCACTGAAAAATGGAAGTATGAAGGCAGCAACCACATAATGATAAATGATACAATTAGTGACGGTTAAGTAAATTCTTGAACCCATTTGCATGAGCTGGATTTAAATGTTTAAGATGCCTCCATATGTTTTAATATGAAATATTCATATTAAATCTGTGTCTGAATAACATTTTATTATGTAGTCAAAATGTTTTTACTAATTATATTTTACAACCCAAAAATGCATCTCATGTACAACAATCTGTCCTATAGAGGGAGTCTGTATGCTGGAGACATGAAGCACTGAGTTTACATCTGAATGACCTTTTAAATGCAGCATCACGTTGTGTTTAATGTACACAGCATGTAAACAGAGAATGTAATGCCAGGGTGTCAAACTCATTTTACTTGATGGGCCACACACACAGATTTCAAGTGGGCCGGACCAGAAAAACCAATGCATAATAACCTATAATTTACTTCCAATTTGTGTGAAGATCTGTAAGTACATTTTGAAACAAACCGCAGTCTTCATCATCTGGTGTTTAATTACAAACAGTCAATTTATCTTCTCTGTTCTGTTGTCCTCAAAAGCTCTTGTATTTCTCTGCATTTTGTGTCTGACAGAGGCATTAAATATGATATTCCTTGCGCTGAAACGTGCTGTGAACTCAACACACAAAGTCATCTAGAGTTTGATTTAATGGAATAGATCAGCCCCAATGTCACCGATGACACATCCAGCTATTTAAGTCCGTATCGGCCCAATATACCTGTTGGTTCATCCCTACAAAACCATGTCAACACGGGCATAAATGGACACAGACTCCACCATAATGTCCTGTGTAGTCAAGGTGGGGGAATATAATATTAATAAAACAGAGAACAGACATTTTCTGCATCATAAACCTTCCAAGGTGAAGTCTGATAACGCCTCAACGCTTAGTGGTATAAAGGCCTGCGTCACTTTTATTACAGTAGCAGAGAGCGGGGGGGAGTCTCATTACCTGTGGATCTGTCCGTTCTTGTGGAGATACTCCAGGCCTTCGAGCACATCTTTCAACACCGTGGCTATGCTGGCCTCGTCCAGGACGCCCGTCTTGTGTTCACCTCGTGAGATGATGTGCTTGATGACGTCCAGCACGGAGCCTGGGATAATAAAGAACAGGACAGCGGTTGATAAAAAAGACAGAGGGAGAAAGGAAAACCATCCATCAGTCAACCTGGATAAATACATTTGTGGTCCGGCATCAATGAGAAACCTCGAAGCTATATCATTTATTAAACCTACTCTAAACGTATTTATGAAAACACTCACTTCCTGGTAGATTGGCAGACATTCAGTCAACATGATTCACGTATAATCTTATATTGTTTGGATAAATTAGATTGTGGGTACACAAAGACCTCCCCCCCAGTTCCAGTAAGATGGGTTTTATTGAAGGAAAAAACACTAGATTTAGCTGCGCTAAGACAAAAGCACTTTAACCGTAAACATAACCATGACCTTTTAATTTGACCATGGCAAAACAATCAATGGTGGAGGGAGAGAGAGATCCGGTCATTCATCACCGTGTATCCTTTAAAGGGTAATTCCTCAGTTTTAAAGAATTGATGTTCTTGGATATAAAAAATAAAGTAAGCATCTACGAACACAGACAACTGTCTGCAACAAGACTCAAATGTATGATGTCACTCATTAGGAGGCTTTTTTATTACACTTCCATTGACATCCAAGTCACTTTCATGTGGATGCTGAGCTGGTAATCAGTCATTACTCGGAGAGCAGCTCCAGGATCTTACTCTCGATGACAACATCCTAACCGTCTGACTGAGCGACACAGTCGGAGAAATAATATACTGTATGTGAAGTCTATTTCAGGCCGCATGTAACTCTAATGTCGTTTGGAATTGGCTGGCTACGAGTGTGCATGTTCACGCTGGAGGGTCACAAGTTCATCTGTTGCTTCATCTTCAGTTCAACGGAGGCAGCTCTGCTCGCTGACCTGGCAGGTCACCGTGTGGCTCCCGCTCAATAAAAGGATGTCTTTGGGAAAGAGGTTGGGCATTTGCATTGGGCATGACAGAAAATTGGGGATCGGGACAAAGCTGAGAAGCAGTGCCGCTTTCCTGACGAGCTGTATTGTGCTGCAGCGATACACAAAACACACTGTCTGTGTCCCTCCCTTCACACAACCTCAGCCAGCAGCACTTCCAAACAAAACGCTGAAAATGGCCTTTTCAAGGTCCTGAAAGACTGTCCATGATACAATCCCGGGGCTAAATTGATAGTGTTTTAGGAACGGTGCCCGGCTAGGGGTGTAAAGACATCCATTTGCACAATCACTTCAGGACGTCCTCGCCCGCAGCACTCAGTCCAGCTCAGCATTACCCAGAGGAGCCGACCATGACGGGCCACCGGGACTAGACGGTGTTATTGCAGCGAGTCTTCCAGCGAGGGAGGGGGAGAGAGAGAGAGACGGTGGGTTCAACGGGTTCTTCCTGCAGTGATGGTGCACGGCTGAAAATGTGATTCAGCAGCGAGGACCCATTCAAAAGGGAGGATGAGCAAAGACGGGAAACGTGTGTGAGATAGTGTACATGTGAGGAGTGGAGAGTGCAGCCTGGCATCTCTGATGTGACAGCTCTTTGAAGCTCATTGAGAAAAGGCAGTCGGTTTTTTTTTTTTTTTCGTCCTCTGTTCTCCACATGCGGTTCCCCTCCTCTCTCAATGCTTCTGCACTCAAGTCTGATGTTCGTCTCCTTGTCTGAAACAGTGGGAGGGAGGAGAGGAAATGACAAGATGTGACAGGTGACGATGGGAAAGGTCCTGAGGGAAGGAGGGGAAGTGGATTGAGTCACATCCAAGGGAGAGGAGAAGTAGTCCGAGTCCAGATCTGAGGCCCATCGGCTTGGTGCATCACCTTGCGGGCTAAATATCTGACCTGTTGGGGAGCGACAGCCAATAAGAGCGCAAGACACATGTTGAGGGAAAACTATGGGGAGGGGTCAGCTACTGATCATTAAAAAAAACTGAGGAATTCTGCACCAACAGCTAAATTAGAGCACTTTATCTTACAAGAGGAAGCAATGTTTTCTAACTATCTTAAAAAAAAACATTATATTTTGTTGAAATGTTATCCATCCAGTTTATGATTAGACATTTTCATGATGACAAAATGTGCTGAGATCATAAATTGTAAAATTAAGACTGAAAACACAGAATTAAGGGAAAATATAAAACATAATCTGGAACAAAATAAAACAATGATGATCCAACAAATTAAAATTGGATGAGAAATTGTGCTTTATCTCTACACATTCAAACAAATAAGTTTGACATGCTTATTTGCTTTCTTGCCACGAGTTAGAAGAGATGAGTGATACTGCTGCGTCTAAAGCAAGACAAATAGGGTAGAGCTAATTTTACAGACAAGGCTCCTTTAAGCTGAGGTGGCACATTTCTAAGTGCACACACACACACACACTAACACACACCACATGATGTAAGCTTTGGGGAAATCACTAAATGCCAGCCTTGTCAGCCTCTTTCAAATTCGTCTGATTGAACTCTTCATGCCTCATTAGCTTGTTTCAACAAGCTGACATTGACTGACAGGTTAGCAATCCGAAAGGTTCCTTCTGCATGGGAAAGACTGCGGCGTCCAAGACAAATGACACCTGTTGGCCCGGTTTGAAACGGTGCCTGTCCAAACCCCCGGAGGAAGACTTTATACAAATCACAGGGGATGAATTAAGTCTCGACAGTGCGGTTCTCTGTAGAGCTTGCAGAAAACTCAGGGAAAATGCCAAATCATGCTCTCAGTTGCATGCTGGGATTAGTCAAATCTCGCTCTCTGGATTTAATGTAAGAAGGGTAAAGGTGTAACTTCATCCGGCAGTATTTCCGTTGTCCTGCTCGGAGCTGGAGGGGTGAGACTGAACGGGAGGATGAGAGAGTAAAAAGGGGGGAGGAGGAGGGAAGTGGGCGAAGGAGACGGTGCCAACTGGGCTATAAACCGACGGGGAATACCAAGCAGAAGTGTGAGGGGGAGGGCGGGGCATGGGAGGGGCTGTGGAGAGGCATGAGTGGTGCAGGAACGAGGCGTAGAAGAGAGTACTGGCAGACTGAAAGATGCCTCCATTAAAACTTTTGCTGCAAACAAAGGAAGTTTTTCACGCTAATATTTCATTGTCTTAATTCTATGAGCCTAAACTCTCCATCAAAGCTCTTTGTCAGCATCCTGGCAACAGTTGGGGGACCACGTCATGATGTGACATATCAACCCCGGCTGCAAACATGAAAAATGTCTCTTCATATGCTAAATTGAACCAGTCGATAACAATCTGCCTCTCGCCGGATTCCACTCTGAGTGGCATTTCGGCTGCATATTAATCTCCTGGGAACGAATCCCACTGTTTGCTTTGGCATGACTCCTATTCTAGTCCCAGTGGGTTTCAGTGGATGTCTCTCCGATGTGTGCTCAAGTCGGCGACTGGTTATGCGGCGCTCTAACGACGTGAAGTTGTTCGCATCACCTTCCAGAACAGGAATTTCCTGAAGAGTCGTACGACGATAAAAGGTCAGCTCTACAGGTTTGGCCTTGAATGGATTTGCCAGAGAGGAGTCTTGACTGAAGATTAGACCTTTTGGAGCTCTGCTCATTCGGATGGACAACATATGACATAAAGTCTTAAATAGGACAAGGGATGGACATACCTAAGGGGCGTTGACATTCATTAACCATTTGCAAACGCGGTTCGAGAGTTCAATGGTGTCAAATGACAGGAAGACTGTTAACGGATCGTCAAATACGTTTAGGGGGCTTTCACACCTGTAGTTCAGTTAATATGGTCCGGCCCAAGGAGAAAATATGCCTTAATCCTTCAGATTTATGTTCTTTGGTTATACATGGAATTATACAGATCAATTATAAGATCACTGCCTGTATATCTTTCACAATCAGCACATGGAAACAGTATATTCGTAGTTAAATTGTAGTTATTCTGTAAAAGACTAAGCTCTCCATGCATCTGGTCCAAATGTGAACATGTTGCTGAGCCCATGTGATCTAGTACTATATGGTCTAACCACATTCCCTCTATTCTCTAAGGAATGAGACCTGTACAGTAGGAATGTACAGTGCTGCTCCCACAATAAAGCACTTTACAAACACTGCTGGTATAAAAACATGCCAGGGTTTTGTCAGATCAACTGTGAAGCTGTTAACAGTCTTTCAATAGGAGAAGACAGGATGGAGTCGGGAGGGTGGAGGGTTTTCTTCCGCTCCACCAAGCTGGAGGATCAGACAGCGGTTGGCCTTCCCCTGGGCTGGTACGCTCTGCCCTGTGGAGTGATGTCCTATAAACCCGACCTTATTTGAGGTCTGTCTCCACGGCAGACGTCGCCCCGGCCAGTATTTTAATTACGCCGCACAATAAAACTCCACATCAAGGGGTTCCTCTGTTTAACTAGGATAAGGGGCACGAGAGAGGCCATCTTAAGTGGTGTCAGCTCCCGCTGTGAGGCTGGCCGTCTGCTCGAGCGTCGCTTGGCGGGCACGGTGCCCCCAGGCCCAGCTGCGGGGCGGCTGCCAAGCAGCTCGCGGCTCGAGTGTATCCGAGGGAGCCAGGAATGCCACCTGGGCACTATCCGTTACAGTAGGGGAGCGAGGGAGGGTAGAAACGGAGTGTAAATGTTTAGCGTGTGGATGCATCCGTGCACGCTTGTGCTTCTCTAATGAAGTGTGCGAGACTTAAAGCAGGATTCACAGGAAAAACAAGTGGACATGTTTGAACAGAAGACCATTACTCTTATCAGACCTTTTCATGACCTCTGAAGACGGCGCTTTTTGCTTGTGAAATGTTACAGGACACCTTCATCTTCAGTAAAAGCTCTTCTCCCTCACAAGCTGATCCAGAACCATAAAAAAAAGCAGATGCATGTGTTGCATTTTGAGGTCTTTCTCCCCATGGTGGCCTCCTCTTCATGCTCCTCTCTCTAGATAATTGCAGCGCTGCCATATGGGTGCCATGACGCCGGCCTGCGGGCTGTTATTAGCTCTGCCCCGTCATTAGCTCCTGCACTGTTACGGAGTTAAAGCCCGGAAAGAGCTGCAGCTCACATGGGACACAATGAAGATCAGCGCTGTCACATTCCCTACAATCACTGGCAGTAAGTAGACCCACGCTTCCTACTGTCCCTCTCTCATCGTGAGGGGGCCCTGCCAAGCCAAATACATGTGTTCAGCTACAATACAAAAATAACAAATGATATTCCAGGATCTAGACATTCAGAATGACAGGGAAGACAGTCAAGGGCAGTGTCATAAAAGACTGGACAGATGATGGAAGAACAAAGCCTTGGAAGACATGTGCACTTACCACCACTGAGCAGCTTCATGACCAGCCACAGCTCATCCTTTACCACGAATGAGGTGTAGTAAGACACGATGTTGGGGTGGTGGCACTGGCTCATGGCCTGAATCTCTTTCTGTTAGAGGAAGAAACAAACAAGACAACATTGCGCTAAGCATTCAGATGATCTAATGACTGGCTGTTTATGTGCTATCGACCTGACAGAGCTGATGAAATGACAAAGTGTCAGATTACATCGTTTGGTTGCAAATGGATTAACGTTGTATATTAGAAGCCAATGCATTTAATGGCTTTTATTATTAGTTCCACTCCTGAAGCAGCAAGCAAACAACTCTATTTAGAGCTGTTAACAGTCGTGGTGGTGGTGAAATGATGACCCATGAAACACACAATACAGGTTACCTTTCCTTACGTTTTCATCCAAGACAGATATTGCCTCGTATCTAACTATTCTCATTTGGCTCCCACAAAAAGTCACATGGAAAGTCTGGAGGGAATAAACTGAACGCAGTCACAATAAACACCTTTGCCTTTAATGCTGCAGCTTTTCTTGAAATTTAGTGGGATACTCATAATGACGTCAGTAGCCAGAAGAGAAATGAGCTAGGTCAATATAGTGCATACCTATGCAGAAGCGAGAAAACAGTCGTTACTCAGCCCCTTACACAGCTGTAAGCTCTCTTTCTGTGTGTGTGTGTGTGTGTGTGTGTGTGTGTGTGTGTGTGTGTGTGTGTGTGTGTGTGTGTGTGTGTGTGTGTGTGCGTGTGTGTGTGTGTGTGTGTGTGAGAGAGAGTTTGGAAAGCAGGAGAGCTGAGGTAACGCTGAAGTCTAATCCATCACTTCAGAAACAGTCCTGGAGTCATTTGGGGATAGACAGGCTTCCGAAGAAAAAGAAACTCCAGCTGACTTCAGACTGTTTTTCACAGGCTTTGCTGCGGGTTTTTGCACTTACTTGACGAATAACTGAACCGGAGCTTTGTGCTAATGAGATAATTACAATACAGTAATATCAAAGCCATGTAGGATGTGCAGTGATATAAAAATTGAGGATGCAAAACATTGAGAATTGTTTATCAATCAAATTGTTGGCAGGTGAGTCATAATTAAATCAGATCATGAAGCCAGAGAAGATTCACACCACAAATAAATATTTAGATGTTTTTACATTTAAAAGAAAGTTTTTGAGAAAATAAAATAAACAGAGTTAATATACGGCCAGCTATTGACTGTCAGTTACTGTCAGAGAGGATTTTGACCGGGTGCAAATGTAAATTCTAACAAGCAGCAAGTGGCTTGGCCAGTTTGCTGACGCACGGAGCAGGTTAGAGCATCTTCCTTGGGAAAAACATTCTGAAAGAAAGAGTTGTAAGAATGTCAAATTAACCCTCGAAGCGATGCCGAAGAGGTGCCAGATCTGCAGAGTCTCTGTACTCCGAGGTGAAATCAATATCGACAGGTTTCACCACAAACAACCATATTTCCCCACATTATTTAAACCAGCTACTGAGTGTGTTGCACCGTGACCGGTGTGCCACAAGTCTGTCCACGGAGGAGCTTTAACACTCCAACTTAAAACATTTGTTCAAGGCATTAATCAATAGATGCTTATGGGTCAAAGCGTAAGCCTGATGTTCCATCAGCGTAAATGCTTAGCTCACACAATGTGCATTAGCAGCAGTGTGCCTCAGCTGCACAGTCATCACTATTGAGCCGGTGGCCTTCGGCGAGTGCCTCCACCAAGAGAGGGTGGGGAAGGCAGGTGACGTCATGATGCCATTAAAAGAAGAAAAAAACACTTGACAAAAGAGGGTGAAGAAGATGAACTGAGTCATAAAAAGGGTGGATACAGACTGTACATAGAAGTCATTCCACCATGACAGGTAGACACATGTTTAAATACACACAGATCCATAGAGGACAATAGTGGAGGTGAGAAATGACTCAGAGCAAAGCAACAAACTTTTTGATCAACAGGTGGGCCAACACACACACCGCTGTGCTTCCAAACTAAAGCCCTTTATGATTGCCAAGCACTCTAATAACTTCCAGTCTGTCGGACCAGACGGCAAGCTCTGTGGGTCATCTCCCCTATCATTCTTTCTCTGGATACGACAGGCTGAGAGAGAACAATAATGATACAGCCTGCTGCTGGCTGCTAACTGGCTTCGGTGGAGTCTCACCCCCTCTCTCAGCACAGTGGAAGAGGAAGGTCATCACAGCTCTGTGGGCCGGGGTAACCCCAGAAGAGAAAAACAATGGGATAACAGGGAGGATACGGTGCTCTGGCAGTTGGTGTTCGGCTCAGAGGCTCTTTGTCTTATTAGATCACCGTAAACCTAACACTGCAGCAAGTGGAAATGTGCCCGTCGCTCAAAGCCATTCATATGACTTATTTCCATTTCTGTGTGAGCTTCGATGTGTAACCTTTGACATTTTGAAGGAATTCTGCTTTGTGAAAATATTTTTTCTCCGTGCCGACTGGAAAACGAAGCCATTTTAAAAGTGTTTCTGCACGACATGAGAACCATTCGTGCAAAGGTACATCATGCACTTACCTCCGGTAGCCAACTGTAACCTCTCTGGCTTGAAATCGAGCATTCGTTTTCCATTTGCCACTGCATGGCATGTGGAGCAAATAGGTGAAACACTTGCTCAATCAGTTGCATTGTACGGCGATCATTATCAAGAGATAAAGCTCATCCAACCAGGCCAGGAAACCATTAAGAAAAACACTTCAATGAAGGACACATAGCACCACTTCTATTCTCTCTCTTCAGTCAAGAATTTCCCATTTAATTGGATTTTTTTCATTCAGCATTTGTAACACACGCACATTTCGATCTAACTATAGTCCCTTTCACTCATGCAGTCTGTCCTGAAAGGTTCAGGAACATTTCCTGCATGTGGTTGTGTGTGAATGGGAGCAGGGATCAATATTCAGGGAAGGCCTGGTAACATTTCAGGGGGAATGCAGACAAACGCCGGCATGAGTGAAATCTGGACGAAAATCTAAGAAATATTATGCATGTTGGCTATAATCTAAAGGATTATACATCACAATGAAATTGTTTTTTCTACCTTATAATGTTGATGTTCATGTCATTATATACATGTGCTTGTTTTACAATACAGGCCAAAAGGTTGACATTATTGTCTTAATCTTGTCTTCATCCTTTCTGTGCGAGACAGCAGGCGGATAATAAGCCAGAAATTCAGATCAATAACAGCATCAGAGCAGACATCCAACCCCTCATTCCACCCATCTAATAAAACTGTCTCTCTCCCTCTCCTAAATGGAAATCACACTGGTTTATAGTCTGTCACCTTTGACTGACATCTCTTCAAAATGTCAACTCAAACTCCTGTTTGCACAGAAAGTGAGTAAAATAGGGCCATTCGCTGTGACGTGAGCGATGTCACTTTGGTTTATGTAGAAAGCAGAACTGAAACTTTACATTGATGCCAAGCTCAACTCCCTTTGGTGGGTTCAGCTTGCAAATGCTATACAGATTCTCCAGGAAATAGACCAGACCATAGCACCAATTGTTTGTTGTCTGCATTGGGCCTGATCGTTGGTGTGTCGGAGGACATTGAAACTGAGCCCAAAAAAATAAAATAAATGACCTATTGTCACAAGATGAATACAGTGCTGGGTCGCAAACTGGTGCCACAGAATCACACTGATGGCAGACACACAGAGAAGCCACTATCAGCAGTGTTACGTCACTATTAGTTACTCAGAGCCTAACACACACACACACGCACTGTGACCCAATCACACACATAAACACACGCATGAGAAGACCACTGATGAACGGAGAAACCAAAGATCCAACACTGATGGGGAAACTTAATGCTGAGAACAGAAATGTGCCTCTGAATCACTTCCTTTGGTGCCATTCAGAGTTCCTCCACCATAAATAACTATTTCCCCCTCAACACTGACTCTCTCATCTTTTTCAGGCCACTGAAGGTATTTTAAAGCCAGACTCTATTGCTGTGGTGTTGAAAAACCAGCTATTACCACATGAGATCACAATAAACAAACTCTCACTAAATAATTAAAGCTAATATTTGTAACAATTGTGTAATTATGCAAGAACATATCAGATCTGCAGCGCTGTAAGGAAACCTCTTCCTTATATGATCTAGCTTGAGTCACTTGAGCGCCTGTCCATCAAACCGCCTTGCCAGGAATTACAACATACCACTGCATATGGAGACACAAGAGACACGGCTCATCATTGCTTTTCTGACATTAAAAGAATTTCACAGGCAAGATGAAAGTTCTTTAAAACTCCATCCTCTTTAAAGCTGCTTCTTTGGAGAGGCTATCTGGGTTCAATTTAATGCTTCCTTGCCCGTTTAACCAGGTACCCGGGCAGGCTGTGGAACCGGGGGGGTAACCACAGGCAGGAAATCCGACCTCGCTCTACTCCGTGTGACCGCCTGCTCCAAGAATCCCAAAGCAGCATTCCCCTTATTCATCCTCCAGAAGCCGTGGGGGGTGGGGAAGTGCTCTCCCCCGGTTTAGCGTTGCCAGTGAGTAGTGAGAAAACTGCCAGTAATCTCTCGCAGTACTTCCATGCACAGCAGCACACGTATGGGCTTACACAATATTTATTTCAAACAGGTAACCTTTACAGACTTTGGGATGAGGAATAGGAGCGAGGACTGGAAAAAATCCACCACCAGCTCGTTAAAGGACAGCTACTATGCAATTTTGCCCAAGCCAAGTCGTACGAGACCTTAACATATTGTACATAAGATACTCTTTGACATCTCCAAAGCCAGAAGGAAGCACTCCATCATTTCTACGTGCAGGGGGAGCTTGCTATAATCCTTCCACCTCTCGAGTGAAATCGTAAACCGCATGTCACAGTAAATGATGTGCCGAAGCTGGGCTACAAGATTGCATTGAGGGTCTAAAGACCCCGTTCAGCCTTCAGGAGGATGTCCCATGGTGGTCTAATAGTTTCCTGGCAGCGGACTGGAAGCCCTTCTTGGGAGAACAAGCAGAATAGTGTTTGAAGTGACGGGGATGATTGGAGGAGGGCTCGGAGAAAAGCAGTAATGAAAAGCAGAGGTGGAACTAACTCCGTCCACACGCACAGACCAAAGACAAAGCCCCGAATGAAATCTTGTGCTCTGAGGGAGTAGGACCCTTTGATCACACATGAAAAGTAACAAGGTTACAAAAATGTTCCAAGGCCAACTGAAATCACATTTAGTCATCCCTCTTTTTTTAATAAAAGAAAAAGCCAATATGTTTTTTTTTTTTAAGTATATTTTTTCTATTTTTGTCATTTAAATTTTAATAAAAAAAGGGAAGAGAAAATATCTTTGGGGAAATATCAGGAATGCTCATTTCCATCTCAGCAGGGTGGAGCAGCATGCCGGTGTCTGTGTTTGAGTGGCAGCATCTGGAGGGCTGCCAGAGCGCCGCTGTTTGACGAGAGACAAAGTAAACACACTAGCGCCGTAGCTTGTGTGTCAACAACAGACACACACGTTGATAGCGGTATTGAAGTGGTATTGAAGTGGTTTTGAGGACGACCACACCAGCATCCAACTCAACACAAGTGACATTTAAAGGTACTTTTATATGCTGATGTGGGGCTGCAGCTGTAGAGCTAAGTGAATAAGCTATTTAGGCTGCTAATGTGCACTTTCCCTCGCTCGTTCAACTAGCTAAACAGGACAAGGAGTGTGTTCATGTTTGTAAGTTAGATAAAAAATAAAAAGGAGACAGAAAGTTGTTAAAAAAAGCTGCCGTCTGGTTTAGTGTGACTCTGAGAATATAACTGCTTTATGCAAGGCTTTATTGGCTGCAGCAGAGGGGGGGAAATGCAATTCAATTTCGGTTTTAATCGAATATGCATTCACTAAGCAGTGTTGTTTGGGTCTTACCAGGAGTTCATCCATGCTCGTCTGGCACTTCTCGAGGTTGATGCGTTTGATGGCCACCTTCTCCTTGCGTGGTAAACAGTAGGCTGCTTGAACCACCGCCGTGGCCCCACTCCCTAAAACAGACAGGAACACGACAAACGATCAGGTTAATTATGATTCAATATATCCGTCACGTCAGGCAATAAAACATTTTCAGGTTGCATTCACATCTGAAGGATGCCTGGCGGGCTTCTTTTAATTATTTGGCCCTTCCCTAACCCCCACTGTAAGATAATAAACCTAATTTTTATCATCATTTCAAAATCCTCCGGAGTTCTAGAAGGTTAAGCAGAGGTCAACGTTTACAGTTCATCCGATTTCTCTTTGGCACAGCTTAAACTGTCTTGTTCATCAATTATGAATGAGCTTTCCCAACTCCTGCCTGATGAAGCGGGTCCGACCGGGCTGCTCTGCTGCACGAGACACGACCAGGAGGTTTCGGTTCAGGTTTATGCCAGAGAGGACCACAGTTTAAAGATCTCCCTTTTTTTAAAATACTTGGCACTGTTCACTGTTCATTGAAACCTGGCAATTATTACTTACATCACCGCATACCACAAACCAGACCATGATGGTAGCTATAAAACTAAGAGGATGTTAAATGTTAGTCACATACACAAGTCAAATATTTAGTGAACTGTAATGTGGTCTGCTCCTAATGTTCTGTCAAAAATGCTGTAAAATAGTCCTTAAAAATATAGCAACAATAAAATATTTTTTTCATTTTAATAACATTACTGAGCAATACTTTCTCATGTGCACATTTTATAAGCTTCCCATGACCTGGACACTTTAAATCAGCCTCATTTTCCATGCTGCCTTATCTAAAAGTTGGATCATAGCATCAGCGGGAAGTCTAATGCTACTTTATACCACAACTGCTATTTTGATGAACAGGCAAACAACACAGATAATCTGATTAAATCTCAGAATCCTACACACAACAGTGGGCTGATCTCCATGTTGAATAATGGGCGATAGTCAGAGTAAAAGCTTGTAATATCCTCCCAGGGAGAGGTACGCCTGTTGTTCATGCTTGGTGTGAGGTCACTTCACTGCCCCCTTAGTGCTTTTATTTAACACACACACACACACAAACACACACACACACAAGATCTCTGGAGTATACGTGACGCTAAGCAATTCTGGGAGCACATTGTCCTCTGGCAGCAGGCTTTGGTGAGTCGGTCCGTAAGCTTTTCCTAACCTCCCGTTCCCTTTTTCTTAACTATGAGCAAATATTAACAAAGTGCTCATTGTGTTGTGTGGAGGTTTTAAAAAATAATAAAAGAAGCTGTTCTGATTTTAATTAAAAAGTAAAGCCGTCCCTGAAAACATGACGGCTTTTTATTCATTTTAATTCCAGATAATTAGAACTTGTGGGGATATGAGAGACACAGAATACAACGGCGTAAATCTTTTCAGTGGAGGCGAGAGACAAACCACAAACTCTTGCTCCAAAAAAAATAAAACTGCAATTTCCTTGTAATTGATAGACAGTAAGGGTCACTTTAATCACCATTAGTGTGTGATTATGTGCGTATGTGAAAGCCTTCTTCCCACAGCTGCAGTGGGTGTCTTCGATAGACAACCTAATGAGCGGTTGGCCTTCCTCGGCTCTCCAGTAATCACAGATCACTCCTCCATTGCTCAAAAGTAAGGGGGCTGTAAATAAATCCTCCAGCCCACCACCACCACCACCACCACCTCCTCGACCTCCACCGGCAGCAATACCAAACAAACCTCTGGAGGCTGGCCAGTGATGGGGAGCTCAACCTTGGCCGGACCACAGGGAGCCAGTTGCCCAGTGCACATCGGAGTGTAAATTCCTCCACACAAACAAACAGCCAGTCGTCAGGGGTGGCTGGACAAGCTGGAGAGCATATGTGTGTTTGTGTGTGTGGAGGATAAAAAGGGGGAGGGTCGTCGGGTTTGCAGCAGGCAAGGTCAAGGGGCACCAAGGCTCTGCAAGCCAATTAGACTGAACCCCAGCCAGTTGGAAGCCTGTGGTAATGTAGACCTGATGCTCTTTGATATTTGCTACTCCCAGGCTTAGCACGAGGTTTACCATTTGTATCCACTGGCATGATTATTTAAGGAGGCCTTTAAAAGGTTTAAATCACGGCTATAAATTGAGTGATTATACTAATGCACACTGGGAGAACACAGACACAAGTCGGTCTCGTCTCGTCTAAGCCACACATCCTCATATCTCTGCCAGTCTCACGGATAAAATCGTCACCACCCTCCCCGTCCGGATGGGAGGAAGCACACAAAAGGCGATCCTCACAAAAAGGCGAGCACTGCAGTAGTGCCAGGGCTTCAAAAAAAACGTCTAATCTGCCAAACAGTGGGGCACAGTCATAAAGGCTGCATATCAAGCATTTTGTAAATGCCTTAATAAATGATCAGAGTACAAACAGAAGCGCTCTTTGCAAATATAGATTTATAAACCTACTTCAAAAGGCATTGCAGAGGCACAGAAACAAGATTTGACTTGTATTGGAAGTGGATGGCTAAATCACATTTCTGTATTAAATTACCACATTAGGCAACGTCAAATGAAGAGGATCCCGTTGTCGGTGGGGTCGACGTAGCGGGAGGAAACCTCCAGTTATGAAATGCTGTTATAGTTTGTCAATTTCCATTTGTGTCCATCTTTGATTTAGTTTAACGTTCCGGCATCTCAGTAATTACATTTAAAATAATGATTTTTTTTTATTTCCTCCACGCCCTTTTCCTGCTTTTTTCCCCAGTTAAAAATAATGGAGGCTGCATTGGAAATTATAACTGCATTTTGACAGTATTTTGAGTGCAAATTCGGGATACCTATAGAGACAGAGCGAACTCAAATCCATCAAAAGAGCATAATCTCTAAAAGACGATGGATAGATGGAAGCCTGAAGTAAGGAACAATCCTCTATCTTTCTACAGGCTCAATACAAAAGCCTATAGTTATTTCTGTATGTAAGGAAAAAGGAAAGCAGTATACAGGAAACGGATGTTACACAGGCCTTGATATTTCCAATCATATCTGGGGAGAATGTCGGTAAATTCAAGTATAATACAGACTTGTCCTGTGTGAATCCCTGGCATGAAACAAGAGGTTGAGGGGTAATTTTTCCATCACATGAGGTCCCCATGTAATACTAGTCCCGTGTGAATAAGGCTTAAGAGGGAGAAGGCCTACATAAAGTTGTAAGTGCAACAATAAATTAAAGCTGTAGATGTAAAATGTAATGTCTACTGTAAGTGGTGAAAAAAAAGTTGCAGACAGGGAGAGACATCACTCTTGTGGGGGAAAATATTTACAAAACAATCATGGTCTTTGAAAAAAAAAGCAGTCAATGTTTTCTGTAAGCATGTTTCCTCAAAACAAGTCAAGCTTTGCATTGGGGAGCCTTTTGAGCGTTACACTAAAACCTGGTAATGTGTGAATGGGGGGAACATGCAAGTTGTTTTTTCTTCCTCACAATGAACACGATTGTTTAACCATAAACACCCCGAGTGTTGACTGACAGGTTTGCTCTTTTGGGAGTTGACATCCGAGTATGAAATGTTTGCATTCCTCCTATCCGGGGCCCTGAAGGGAACTCAACATCCCCAAGTCATCTTTTGGTTATCCGGCTTAACTAAACCTAACAATCGGGATCCCACGACGAAAGTCGACCCGTTGGTTTGTCAATCTGGCTAAGGGGCGGCGTTTGCAGCTTGTATCCAATCACAAACATGGACAAGTCCACTGTCAGCAGAGTGGCATATTTTACAAAATATAACATCAACAAACATGAAGAAATTAAACACAGGCTAAGGCAAAACAGTTTGAACTATCTGCCAAATGTTGGAAAGACAGCTGAGCAATAAATTGCAGACTGTGTGAATGAGTATATTAATAGGCTTATAATATCACTGCTCCATCTGGGGCACGATAGATCTGACTTTAATTACATTTGTGTATTAAATTAAATTAATGTGTGGCTTCGATGTATTCTTATAGAAGAGACGATACTTTATTCATTCCCTTATGGAAATGATTGCAAGCAGGACAAAGCAACAGCATTACACTTAATTAAAAGCATTAAAAGCAGCTTAAAGACCATTAAAATACCAAGAGGCAATTTAAATCTCAAGGTCTCATTAAAGAGCTCTTACTCATGAGATGTAAGCTCCAAATAAAATCATGGTCCAATATTTTCCTCATGAAAAGGTTGAGATATTCGACTTGGTAAGGTCAGAACATTCACTTTTCCAGTTCGTTTTCTAACTGCAAAAGAAAGCGCATCGAACAATATCGTATCAGATTAGATGGCCTAGAATTAGCTTCTCAATGGAGAGTGGCAGCAACTCCCAGTTTGTCTTTCCTGCCCACGTCTGCTGTCTTTTAATACATTTCCTCTGCATTTCAAACATTCAAATGTATAATAAGAAACATCACACGTGATAAGAAATCTCTCTTTTAGTGTGATCCGACAGCAACTTTCTAAACATATCTGGCCTCCACTTGAAGCTGATCTTGAATAAGAGAAATGTTGGTCAATGGGGTTGCTTGTGATTCTGATACGTTTGCTAGAACCCCAAAAAAACAACATCTCAGGGACTTACAAGCAACAGGGAGGAAACATGGTTGCCGGTGGATACAAACAATGGGAGCAGAGTTTCCAGTCAACATTTGCCAGCATGAATGATCCAAAACTCAGATCCAGAATGAGAAAGCTGTACCCCCTCCAGAGCATTACACCGAGTGGGTGTGAACCATGTAATAACAAGTCCTCTCTTCCACTGGGGGAAGTTACCAAAACAACAGCTCTGCTGGCCATGCAGGGCCATCCTCAGATCACCAACCTTCCAGTTGGACAGAAGAGCTGTGGGCAACATCATGAGAGCGTCTCTCCAACAGTTTCTTTCAGTGGGGTGCGAAGCCAAGATGGCATCAGGCCCGGAGTATAGTTTATAGTTAAGGTCAGTATTTAAAGCAAAAACGCTAAATATTTTCTGTTTTCAGCTTCAACACCGTAACAACGTTCTTCTCTTTGTGTCATGTGATAATAAACTGATCTTTAGGTTTGAAGTGTGTGTTGAACAAGACAAACAATTTGATGACATCACCTAGGCTTTACGCTTTTTATGACTTGAATATGCAGAAAGATAGATGATCTTTATAATCCCCAAAAGGGAAATTAAATTGTCATAGCAGCAGATGAAGGGCTCAATTTCCTACGAGGGTGTGCACGTACTGTACTTTACATTCTGGTGGGAAACGACTGTGAGGAAAATTACCAATATAATAAAACCCACATTTTTATTTCATCAGGGAAGTCATATACGGATAAAACATCAGTACTCGATGAAAAATCTAATTTAAAAAAGTATATTTAAGTATAAACTTTCTAATACAAACTGTAGCCTGTACCAATTTGGTCATTTGAATTGTTTACCCACCCTCCTCCCTGACTACACAAACCAAAACAACACCACAGCCCACCCCAGGCTGTTATGCAACCTTTAAGAATATGACATCCAAACATGAACCCACAATACCTCCTTTAAAACTCTTCAGCAATTCAAGTTACTATATCTACCCTACTGCGGCTCCTATCACATGATGTTTTCCAGAGTAGTACTACTTACTAGCGTGATTTATTAATGGGCAATAGGCTACGTTCAGGGAAATGTTGACGGCAAATGTCAAGATGGTAACCTGAGGAGGTCACTCTGATGTATTAGTGCCGTTCCATGTCTAAATGATGAAGAACAGGACTGGTCAAGTAGGAATTGCAGCTCCTCCGACCTAAAGCTCGACTTTTAAACCTCCTTGATAATATGACGCAAAGACTGAAAGTGCAGAGCGAGAAAGCTCCACAGGGCCTGTTTGCAAAGTTTAATATGAACAGGGGCAGACGTCAAACAGGAGGAGTTCTCTTGTTTAACCTGTGTTCACGAGGAGCCTGGGAACACAGGCTCACACAGAGGGTTCTGCTAATTTAGATGATATACAAGGTGGACCAGCTTTCGGCCAATTATAAAAACGAGGGGGGAGAAAAATAGACTGCACAATTCATTTCCAAAGCTCCGCTGATGATCATGATCTCTTGCCCTAAGCAGTTCTGCAGTCCAACCTTGAAATAGCCTCACTAGTTTCAAATTTATGCTGACAATTTGTGTCACACGCTGTATAAGTAAATCGCCACAGAAACTGCTTTCGATACAAGAGGGGCTTTATCTGCGTGTGTGCATGCTAAATTGCATCGTCTTGCGGGGCGCCTCGGATCAAATTTTCCAAGTAACTGAGAAAGTAGAAATGGGTTGAAGCTAAATCCGAGCCTTTTAAAAATATACAAAAAAAAAAAAAAAGGTTAGGGACATGCAGAACGGACCCCTCTATAAACAGACAGATTCCCTGCAGAGGAAGCACGCGCCGCTGAGGTAAAGTAAACCAGGAGGCACAAAATTAGCTGATTTCAGAGGACAATACTTTGCTTATATGTTACACACTCCTCCTTATTCTCCTTCTCCCAAAAACGAAGTCGGCCAAAAGCGAGGACAGTGTCAAGTATTTGCGGGGTGGAACATTTCAAAAACCTAAAAAAAAAGTAAAAGCTGTCATTCCTCGGGTCAGCCAACCTGTAAGCAATCCTGAGGTCGCCCCGAGGCTTAACGCTGCACAGGAAAAGGTGCAACACGCCTCCTGTCACACTGGAGGGAATGAAAGTAATTATTGTGCTGCAAAAATAAAAAAAACTTCTAGACTTATTTTTGCATTGCAAAAAAAAAAGGTATTATTGGTGATGTTACCCAACAAACTATCAAATGACTTCCCATTTTCTGTGACAGACGTCTGTTAGGAGCCCCTTTAATGCTGATTAATCCTCTCCAAAAGGGCTCTGCCTAACTGGATTAATTCAAGGCTGTAAATCGCCCAAAACAATACCCTACTCCGGGAAGGGGCCGTGGAGTATAATCTCTGGACTGCAGTGGCAACACGAGTGTTTTGGAAAGTTCTCTGCTTGGATATCCAGCGTATTTTTTTTTTTTTTTTTTTTTTTTTTTAATGGGAATGGGCGTGAACACACAAGGCAGTACAAGTTTATCATGGTCTCAGTCAGCGACGCTGACACTTTTGCTTTAGCAATTTAAATGCAGTATCTTTCCAAATTCAGAATATAACTTTGAGAATGTGTTATTTATAACGACAAGAAAAAGACGTTGGGTTCAGTCTCGTACACCAACACTGACACATTAGAGACGAGATAGTTAAAAAAAAAAAAAAAATCATATGACGCCATCTATCCAATACATCAAATATTAAGCTACCGCTAGCTTGTTCGCATAAACGGCCGCACAATGAAAGCGGTTATTTTCCAGCAAATAGTCAGTGCCCGGCCCGGGTAGAGACGTTATAACGCTCGTTTACGACTTCGGCATAGCCCTCCCCGGTGGACTGGAAACATTTCACTGACTCCAGAGTCACAACACCGGCCGGGCTGTGACTGACCAAGTTGCCCCGAGACGTGATGAACTTAAGCCGGCTACTGAGAGAGAAGATGCCCTCAGCTCGGTTCACAATCCGAAAATATATTGTTAGCTGTGATAAACCCCCTTTTTATGAAGCTAACGGCAGACATTCGGTTAACACACAACGTTACGTTGAGCTAACAAGCTAAGGGACCACATACCAATCACCTCGTGTAGCTCATAATCATCTTTGTTGATGGACCAGGTTTGGGAGCTGAGGTCCTCCGACATGGCTGAGGAGTCCGCTGGGGCCGTACTATCTTGTGTGAAGGCGGTGAGTCCAGAGACTGCGCGTAAAAAATAAAGTCAAAGTAGTCCAAACACAGCACCAACGGGGGCGACACTTCCCCTTCTCTGCGAATCCTGCAGCACTCCCGTCATTCCCAAAGTTTGACACGAGCGTAGCGGGCCCCGCCTACCGCATTCCTGCCGAGCGAGCGTGGAGCTTCCCGGCGGACATATTGGGTGTACGCGTCTCCGGAATCCGTACAGTCAGAAGGGGGGAGTTATCGGTTGTAGCTACAGCTCAGTAGTCAGCTATATAGCGCAATAATGTTGTATGTAATTATATCTGTGATTTTCACTTTCTATGTAAGAAGACAAAGCACTACAAAAAGTGTGTGAATAGTCGGTAAAACATCTACGGTTTCCGCCACATTTTTAATGGCAGACTGTCTTTCGTGGGTTCTTTTTTGCCCAGAGTTTCACCTCGCAGGCATTCGTTCTTCTCATACAGTCAGCAAACCGATTTGTTTCCACACATCGGCGTATCTCACTATCAACCCATCTTCACCCAGAAACATTTAATTAACGGATCACCTAGTTAATGACTTAATGTGTTGAGAAAGGCTACCTGACAGGCTGTACTCAGGGCGAACTTAACAATCAACATTCTGAAAAGAGGCGGTTTGCTCCGCACCAGCTTCCTCTCTGATTGGACATTATACAAACGCTGCTTTGTGATTGGATGTTCATGTGTTAACTGTAAAATGTACTGAGCCGGAGGTCTTCTTTTACAGCATTCAATTTGCGACACCTCTGTTGGTTAATTTTATTACATGCAGGGCTTGTACACTCGCGACACATGCTGGAGAACATCAGAACATATTGTGCTTTTATAAATGTACAAATGCTTTTTTTTTTTTTTTTTTTTAGGTAAAATTAAACTGCTGTTGAAAAAAATGTGTTAAAATTATGTTTGAGGAAATAATATTCAGACCATTTATTCAATGCATAGTACATTCACTTTAATAAAAGACTATATCAAAAGTACAAAATCACAGTGACAGAAATGAGAGAGGCACGTGTCAGTAAAATGCAACAAGTGGAAGGAAGAGTTACAATCACAACATCGCATGCTCGAGATCCAATCTCACCTAGAGGCTGACTCTTAAGAGGAAATTGCCAGCGCAAAAAAAAAAAAAAAATACTGAGCATTTAGTAGACTCTGCCCCGAACACAAACACATCCTCCTCACCAATAAACCAAGATAAATACAAAACCGTGACAGGCCTGACTTATATTACTCTTGAAACATAATAATGGCCATGCTCAGTTAAAACTTTGCTGGTATTCGGTATCCTTGTGCAGCTTGAGTTTCATCGTGACAATATACAGGAATGACTGTCATCTTCATAGGAAACACAAATAGAACCACGATAATACACTGTATAACGCATACATACAGTGTATAATAAGCCAGCAGGACGTGCATCACAAGCATTAGCTTTAAATCTGTGATGATTACTCATTGTCCAACATTCCCTTTTAATGGCAGACAAAGGACGGTTTAACCTGCCGGCTGCGAGAGAGCTTTGGCCAGCCGTATCCAGAACCAGGCCTGTGTGCAAGGCCGCGTGTAGTCGCATATGGTGAGGAAGCGCAGAATGCTGGGGAACGGCTTGGTCATGGGCTTGTAGATCACTGGAATCAGCCGTTTGCTTTGGGCTCCTCAACAAACAGAAAGATGGAAAAAGGTAAGTTACACACACATGCATGCATGCATGCAGGGAGCCGCTTCACAGAACTAAAATGTTCCTTACCGGGACAGAGGCTGAGAGCGAACTTGGTCTGGAAGTCACAGGCGTCACTTTCAAGGTATTCATCAGAAATCACCGCCACCATCCTCTTACACCTACACAGACAGACACAAGACTTTGATTTCCTGCTCTCCGGTGTCGTTCTGTATCTACGTGTAAACTTTCAGCCTTGACTGACACTGTTGCACACACAGATTGGGAATGGAATATCACGTTGACAGCATCCTGTGTTGCAGACCAACAATACCTAAAACAGCACTAATGTCCCACCTCTTCTCAATGAGTTCGCTGGTGATGGTCCACACACAGGAGCCGGGGAGGACGTCCCGGTCGAACACGCACAGCTTCAGCTTGTACTCCGTCTGTTCCAGCTCGCGGATCATCTCGCAGACAAACTTAAAGTCCTTCTGGCAGTAGCAGATGAAGGCGTCGAACAGCTCAGGAGAACCTGCGATTCAGAAAGATTACATTAACTTGATTTATTTCCATCAAGCCAGTGTTGCAACGTGTGTTGAAATAGTATATACAGTATAATATAGACAGTATGTACAATGTAATGTTTATTTTCCTCGTTGTGACCTCCGTGTGGATGGATACAGATTGATATTTACATAATGTTTTAATAAGTGGGGCGTTTGCGAACATTATTTTACAAAAACAGGACGAAAGATAAATTTTCTCAGTATTTTGTCCATCTGAAAAATGAAATATATGAATGTGAAAATGGGTTGAATGTTTATTTCGGTGACTATGGAGTGAAATAATTGCATGGAGTGAAATAATTGCTCATAATCTGCGTTCACGTTCACTTCTCTCCCATTAGAGTTAATAGACTTGTGTATCGGTTTAAGGTCAGACTTTTAATGAAAA
Organism: Eutrigla gurnardus; assembly: GCF_963514095.1. Lineage (NCBI taxonomy): Eukaryota > Metazoa > Chordata > Actinopteri > Perciformes > Triglidae > Eutrigla > Eutrigla gurnardus. The sequence goes on along the minus strand of NC_139929.1, from coordinate 4,149,639 downwards.
AATCCACAGAAGCAAAACAGGATCATGATAATGAAACCACATGACCGTGCGGAGGAACTGAAGGTTTCCTGTGTGATGCCGTCCACAGAAAACAACATTCAGATGTCTTGAAATTCAGCGTTTCACTGTTGAAGTTGGTCAGTTATATACTGTTGGGCACTTAATCTGAAGTTTTTCCTGTGTAAAAAGTACCTAGCTGTCAGATGAATGTACCTCAGAATTCTGCAGTACAGTAATTGTGTAAATATATGCTGTTATTTGCTACTGACCAAGGTAAAAACATTTAGCCTATGTGAGATAAATACATCTCTACTGTGACTGTGAATAAAAAAAACCTCACAATAACTTCACCATGATGAATTTTAATTATGGGGATCATCGTGAGTGACCTAAAAAAGCTGTAGTATCATGTAATAAATAAAAAAAACAGACTCACGTGCCAATTACTTGCAGGGAGACTTATGGTTTATGTTAAAATGGTTTGACTGTTTGTTTTTCACAAATCTGTGATGCAGCAAAATATTTGTGAAAATAAAAAATATGAGTTAAAGTGATTCCAGTGAGTCTTTATAGAATTTGAAGCAGATTTGGACGATTATCGTTTTAATAGCGCGTTTCCAAGGTGACATTATGAAAACAACAAAGCTTATAGAGACGCTGACCGTCGGGGTCGTCGTACAGGGTGAGACCGGTCCTCTCCGCGGTGCGGGGGAAACAGCTGTCCACCTCTGCGACCTGCAGCGGGGGCTCGGACCTCTTCTTCAGGCTCTCACAATACTTCCTGACATCCTCATCTGGAAGAAACCAGATGTGCACACACACACACACACACTTGGGATGAGATGTTATAGCAGGTGGACTTACTTTGAGCACAGTATGTGTTTGCTGAAATGCTGCATTCACAGATTCAGAGTGTTTTTCGCGTGAATCTGGAGATTCCGACATTCGAATGGTTTCCTGAAGTGGTCTCCAGGGTTTAACAAGCGCGTGCGCGTTTCGGTAAAGTAGCCCTGGTTTTTTTTTAGTAACACAAATGACAGCAACGCACCCATCAGAGGGCGAAGATCCTCCACGATGTCATTCCTCTCCACTTCCGCGAGGATCGACAGCAGCTTGCCCACGGTGGCGTCCGTGGTCCGGGCCTGCCAGTCCTCCAGCACCGCCTTGGTGGGGCTCCGGGACGTCTCGTAGTTTTTGATCTCCAGGTACCCGAAGCCCATGGCCTCGGCCACGGCCATCCAGTCCGCCGCCACCGCGGTCCTCGGGTTCAGGTACAATCCCAACTTTTTCCTCACGCTCACGTTCAGCGCGACGAGAGGGATCGCGTCCAGGTCCGTCTCCGAGTCGACGGCAGACATGTCGGGACGTTTGTTTTTGTTTTTTTAAGTTAAAGACACGAAACCAAGATGCGTTGTACGGAAAATAGTTCTTGATTTCAAGTAGTGAAGTCCTGATTACAGAACACGGAACTGATGTGAAGGCTGCGTCACGGGAGGGGGAGGAGTCACTGTTCACCTTGACCAGTGCCCCCTCCAAAAACAGTGCTCACTCACTCACTATTGGCATTATTACACGTGAGCAGAAAGTAAACAGGTAGTGTATATATATATATATATACACACTTTTTTTTTTTTTTTTTTATGAGGAAACTGGCTTGCAAAATATATCCGTCTTTGTCAAACTGTTTCTATTCCCCATTCTTGCCGGCTGCATTCATAACTGCCTTCCTTCCTTCAATCATATTTAATGCAAAACTCAAATGGTGTCAACATTCAGTCCAATGGGAAAAAGTGGCATAACAAAAATCACACGACAAAAACTCCCAATTTAGCAGTTTAATATGGTAAATATCACAAATAAAAAATGTAAAAACTGTTAATCCAACAAGAAGTGATTAAAAAAAAAAAAACAACAATCTGCACCAAATAATCAGCAGGAAGCTGTTCTGCTGCATAAAACTCTAAACCACATATATGGCTTTTTGAGTTCCTGCACTCTCAAACAGGAAACAAGTCCATAAAAGGCGCTTTGTTGGGACCTATATTACTCAAGAACTTGTGGCATACGTGCAGATCAGACAAATTCAAAGTATTCAAGGAACTCGCACTTCCTGAAATCCTCGTCGGGCGACGTGACACAGATTTTTTTTTTAACGCAACAGTCCAGGTTTGCGTCACTGCAGCTTCCATCCTCGCAGTGTCCCATCCACAGGTTTCAGCGTTTGCTTGCAGGCAGATCACAAGTTTTTGCTTCTGGAGAAATAGAAGTCAATGCCTCTGTCCCGGTGTTGTCTGGGAGTGTGAGATGGGCCCTTCTTTCCTCTTGGTGAAGGCCCCGTGCCACTCTGACAAACAGGGAAACATTTGCCTTTAGAGTGTTGGATTTAAAACATTTTTCCCCCCGTATCCAGTTAAAACCATTAAATCTCATTGTTTTCCAGTTAATTACCACAAAACTGTACATACTAGTAAGTGCAGTGCTTTAGTAAATGTGCTCTCACATTCCATCACTTTTATTTATAGCCATAAATTATTAAAAAAAGAAGAAGCTATCACAGCTGCCCACACAATTACACTATCCACTTCCCTTTTCTCAAACACCCACCGGTTTCTTGTTAACGTGCCTGCTCCATTCAGGCGCCATGACGATGGGGGCGGGGTAGGTCTCGCCGAGGGACACGTGAGCGTGCGACAGCGAAGCCGTGCTGAGGGTCCACGGCGTGTGCACGTCAGCTCCCCGGATCCCCCGCAGCTCAGGAACCCACTGCCGCACGTAGTCGCCCTGAACGGGTGAGCAAACAGTGACTGAAATCCGCAAAAACATCCGCCTGGTTTCGGCACAGTCATTTAGGGGCCAAACAATGGTGGAGCTCAGGACAAAAGTCAGAAAAGGGAAACGAAACTAACAAACACGTGCATCTTCTCAAACCTACATTGTTGTCGTAGTCGAGGCCTTGCTTGATCATGTTGAACTTCCTGTTCTCTCTGGGGTCATTTCCTATGCCGGCGCTGTACAGCCAGTTGCCATAGTTACTGCAGACATCGTGGTCGATCTTTGGAGGAACATTTTTAAATGGCACTTTTATATAAATATAAAACACAACATCTCAATAATTAAATCAAGCAATTACAGAATTATTTATGTAAAAAAAAATTCCAGTTAAAGCCGACCTACCAGAAGGGATTCAAACCACTCGGCTCCCATCCTCCAGTCCAGGCCCAGGTCTTTGGTGAGGAAGCTAGCAACATTCTGTCGCCCCCTGTTGGACATGAAGCCTGTCATTGCCAACTCTCTCATGTTTGCATCCACGAAGGGCACTCCTGTCCGTCCTTCTGTAATTACAAATACATATTTTCAGCTACACTTTTTTTTTTTTAATGAAGAATATTTTATGTTCAATGAGGAGAGAAAAAAAAAGGTGCAAACCTTTCCACGCATTGAACTGGTTCATGTCCTTTTTCCATGGAACCGATTTGTCTTGAAGTCCTGAGATAAAAAAGTGCATGAGCTCCGCATCCATTTACATTGTGACAAATAATCTTTTAAAAACCTGAGCTCGTTTTACCTTTAATCTGAAACAGTCTGTCCCCGAACTTGACAGCCACAAACTTGAAGTAATCCCTCCACAAAAGTTCAAAAATGACCCTGAAAGACAGCACTTTATTATTTGCTGAGTAGTGGCCTTTCAAAGAATAGATTTCCTTTCTCCCTCTTTTTTTTTTGGATCACTCATCTCAGTCATTTTAAACGCCGGACTCACCAGTATGTGCTCTGATTGGCTGTTCGCTCCCTCTCATACTGCTGGATCTGATGATAAATATACCTGGGGGAAATGCAGCCCATCGCCAGCCTGCAGAACGCCAGAGGAGCATTAGCAATGCATTTATGGGTATCAAACATTACACTCTAGCATTCAGCAGTAGAGGAAATGATACAATAACACTCACCACGGTGCAAATTTAGTGGAATAATCAGCACCAATCAGGCCATTACGAGTCTCCTTGTAAGTTGCAACTGCATCCTACAAAACAGAAAACGTATATTTATTACACTTATAACCCCATCACCATACTAGCGCCCGTTTGCGATGCGCGTTGTACTCACCGTGTCCCAGAAGTAGTGTTTGAGTCTGGCCAGAGCTCGACTTTCGCCACCGCCGCAGGGGAAGGCCGAGCGAGGATCCGCCACAGGCTCTAGAAGAATAAAACGAGAGAAGCAATTCAGCAGCCGACTGATTTCATACACGTTTTAAACGCTCCCCCGATGTGCATTAAGACGCGCGGAATCATAAAAGCTTAATCATATACACGGAAAGCGAGGCGGCCCGCCCGCTCGCCACCGGCACTTAATGAGGAAATCTGTGCTCAGCGGTCCGCCTATTGAATTCTGAACGTAGCAGCGGTGTGGATTCACTTGATGGAAAAACAAAATGAGCAATTTGTGCTTCCTTATTGCCAGCGGCATGTACGGACATTAATACCGGAGCCAAGTTAATAAGCACATAAAATAAAATCGACAGGAAGTTGAGTGATGCGGAAAGACGTTTCTGCAAATTCACAGAATACACAGACGCAAGGGGAAAGCACAAGATTGTTCAAATGATCCCATTTGAGCAGATGAGACATTAGGATTATCCACCTGTCTGTTCCAGGTCCTCTGCTGTAGGAATGGCTCCTCCCTCTAGCCCTTGGGGAAGAGGCTTGAGCTGCTCGGGGGTTGGGATCAGAGGCCTCACCCTGCTCTGGGTCTCCACCGCCTTCCTGAACTGAGTGTACACATCAGGCAGCCTAACAAACCAGAAAACATCTCTCATAAAATTGCCAGAATCCAAAAACAGGACGGTATCATATATTTTTTTCTCACCTGGACATGTGGTGAAATGGAAGATCTTCTCTGTGGTACAGCGTCGACCCCCAGCAGGTGTGAACTTTGACCTTCATGAGCGCACAGGCGTCCTTCACCCGTTTCTCAACGTTGAGTTCCTCCGAAGTAACCTGGGACACACAAGTGCGTTGAGGTTAAAAGGTCAAAAAATCACCAGACGACGTAACAAAGAGTAAGAGTTTTTAAATGACCTCTTCGTGGAAAGCCACAGTGCTGACAGAGCCCAGCTGCTTGATGAGGTCTGCAACTACCTCCTCTGGCTTTCCCCGTCTCACCACGAGGTTGCTGTCACACACAGACACACACACACACACACACACACACACACACACACACACACACACACACACACACACACACACACACACACACACACACACACACACACACAGAGTACGTCCAGGTTAACACCATGCAAGCTGCATCCTGGGTAGAGAGCGAGTAACTTCCCCCTTCGCTGACCTGAAAACGTGATGGCAGCAGTGTGCGTGTGTTAACATAAACATAACCTTCTATAAGCTCAGGTGTGTCCTGATCCTGTTCCATCTATATCAACTCAATCCTAGAGAGCCGAGGACAGGGTCTGTCCAGACAATAACATGGCACGTTAGTTCAAGACCACTTTTAAATATGATTATTGGGTTTTTAATGCTATAACGATGACAGATCCAAATCGTGGAGAACGTCAGCAATGTCATTAAAGCAGTAGAGTACACATAAAGCAAGACCAGACGACAAACAACTGTTTATCTACCTGCCCTTGTTGAGCAAGGTGTTCCTGAGGTCCCTGACACTCTCCAGGAGGAAGCGCAGGCGGAAAGGCCCGGTCTTCGGTAGGTTGTAGTTGTGGGTCCCCACATAGTGTCTGGGGTCGAAGCAGTAGAGTGGGACAATGTGCTCCGCATTTCTTTGAGCCCAGTGGAAAAGCTGCATTCAAAGATGACAATGTATATGATAAAAAAAAGACACAACACTTGAAAATAGTTAATTTTTTAGGAGCAAACTGTTTTGGATATGCAAATATGGCTGCTGTGATATGGTATACAACTAAACCAGGCCAGCTAGTGTTGAAATAGACAAACACTACACTGAAGTCTGATTTGGTGTTACAGGGACACTGGAAGTAAGCAGATGCAATTCCTATGCTCAGTTTGGAAAATTCCGCCTTTTATTTTGAAAATATGCAACCAGAAGTGGTTAAGTTGGTGTCTTCATTCTGTTTTTCTTTAGTTTTTGACACAGCCAGACACAAACTTACAAGGCGGCAACGAAAGGCAACCGTTTTCGTGATGCATTCAAACGTTCATTTAACTTTAAAGGGGCTTTTATTCTCAAGGATTCCAAACCGGAAGTAGCATCCCGGTTGCTGCTGACGAGCACTAGCTTTATGCTAGTAGCAAAGCGACTACATAACACACAAAATGTTCACTCAGTGATAACAAAGCAACTGCTCCACGTTTATACACGACGAGCAACAGACACGTTGACTGTTAAGTTAAAGAAAAGTTGCTCTTCCGTTAAATACCGAAGGGTTTTACAACTGTATGGCCTCGTAACAGATTCAGTCATCTTACCTCGTTGTCGTGGAGACGCAGGTCGTTCCTTAGTAAACATATGATTGTACGGGAGGTAGACATGCTGTCGGGTTGAATGTAGCAGCGGCGGTTGGATCAGAAACACCGGGCGAGCTCCGGATTAAAGGGAACCGGTCTGCGGGTCCTCACTGTCCCGGTGCTCGTGCACAGCGGCGCGGTCACGTTTCACGTCGTTACGAAACGTCAGGTTTTGTAAGGTGGTGGTTCAACAGCTGCTCTCCTATAAATACAATGCAGCTGGGTGCTTTTTTTATTATCATATATATATATATATATATATATATATTATAAATAGTGATATATATGATGTGTCAGTCAAAAGTACATTTTGTACTCAAGGAGTAGAGTACAAAATACTCTGTATTGATTATACTTCTTTACTCAAGTACAGTAAAGTAAAAAAAAGTACAGCCTCTGATGTACTCAAAGAAGTAAAAAGGTACCACTTTGAAAGACAAAATGTACTCAAAGTATAAAGTAAAAGTATCCCAATTCATAACATTTCTAATGGCTGTTTTTGCAAGCCTAACTGATACTTGCATCATATGAATAAGAAAAAGACATATTTAATTCCCCTCAAATGCATTAAAACCTAAGTAAGTCTTTTTTTTGAAAATGTACAAAGTACATTTATTTTCAAAGTAGTAGTAAAAAGTCAAAGTAGGTAAAGTACAAATACCTGAAAATTCTACCGAAGTACAATTTCCCAAGAAAAGGCTGTTGTGAAAGGAGATTTCGAAGTATGTGTGGCATTTTCTCTCACATGTCCTCCTTGTGATCTATTGCCATAATTCATAAATAAATAAATACAAAAAGGAGCAAGATTTCAAAACAGATCATGTAGGACAGGAAAATAGTTATTAGCTCCATAAAACCAAAAAATAAGACACACAGACGACATAATGGAATTACACAGGGAGATAGTCTTAGACCTTGGATTTATTAAGTTAAATGTACAAAAGATCAATGACTTGATACATTTCATGTTTCAAGGCTTTGTCATTAAGACAAAACAAACTCTTGTCCCAATCGAAAGCCTCCCAGCCTTTTTCTTTTCCGCCCGCCTCGCTCTCAGAGAGACAACAACACATACTCCTGTCTAAATCACAGTACAATCTACTGTATAACGTAGCTATTTCATCAAATAGATTTGTATATAATGTAAAGAAATTTCATACAAAAGTGCGGAACAATATGTATTTACAGTATAATCTTTTTTTTTGTTGTTTTTTCTCTCCGTATAAAAAAAAAGAACTTCAGCGAATCCCGTGTGTGTGTGTGTGTGTGTGTGTGTGTGTGTGTGCTCTCTACTGAACAGCTGCTCACCTTATTAAGAAACTTCCCGCTTTGGCAGTGAACATTTGTGTTTACAAGCAGATTCAGATAAGGCACTGACGAGGGTCAGAAAGCAGATTTGATCGTTCCTTTAAGACATCAATCTCCCCGGTTAAAGTTCAATCTCTTCCCCGTTTTAAAACCATTTTTTCCAACTTGACCCCCCTTTTTTTGGCGACTTGTAATCACACGTGACATCACACGGAGCAAGTTGTGCTGTCAAGCGACGCGTTCGTATCGCGTGGAGAGCGAAGGCATGGGGGCTGACTCATACTGAAGTTACAACAAAAACAAATGTAAACGGGACGCTTACTTCAATCGACTTCATACTAACACGACGTGATGTCAATGCATCCGATTTGGTCTGTGCAGTCTACTGTGCACGAAGCTGCCGTAACATAGAAAAAAAGGCTATAGGGCTCTGAGGTGACTAAAACAATCCAACATGACTTAATACTGCACATGAACTCAGCCTGAAGCCTCTGCATCTTCTCTTTGGCCACTTGTTTTTGTGTATTCATCTCGATGGACTCAAGGCTCTGACTGCATGGGAAGCTGGAATGATGTCACAGACTCCGACGGTAGTGTTGGTATTGCTTAATTAATAGACATTGCACACCGATGCAAAAAGTTTGGTTCTTTTTTTCTTCTTCTTTTATGCTACACAATCCTTTTTTATGAAATTATAGCTTTAAAATAAGTGTTTCAAATAGAAAAATATCTCCTCAGTTGATTATCTTGCATGTCGGGAAAAAAAAAAACGTGTTCAATGCATGATATCAAAAGTGCAACATCGACAGTCCTTCTAAATGGGGTTCTGAGTGCCATGAAAGAAGGGTAAAAAAAAAACAACCCTCTAATGTGTTTTAAAAAAGACATTCTTACTTACAAATTCTTATTGTAAGGCGTTGACAAAAATACATTTACATTTCCTTTTCAGGCGACGACAGAAAAGCTCATCGGCTAAGCTGACTTTGTATGTAATTGAACGTCGTATAAAAATATTTGCCATCTTGATTTCACACTAATTGAGGCTGATGAGTAACTTACAGTACTATCAGATGTGATCACCAGTTAGGATTACATGGTGCCGAACCGAGACACTGTTCTGTGGCAGTAAAATGAGGCCCGGAAAGCTTCGAGACGCCGCTGCTCTCTCACGCCGCTTCTTAAAAAAGGCAGCAGTCTGTAGCTCGCGAGGCTGCCGAGTGCTTTTCTCATCAGTCCAAAAAACACCGCGACGCCCCAGAGGACTCTGGAGGTCCGACGCTGGCCTCCCGTTGAGTAATCAGGGGTCGAGCTAGCCGGGTGAGAGATGCAGGGGTCTTGACAAGGCAGATACTGGTGATAGATGGCAGGGCAGGAAGTTGGAGTGAAGCTGAGCCCTGGTGGTGACGGGGGGGGGGGGGGGAAAGGCGAGGAGCCGGGACCATTGGAGGCCTCGCAGGCAAAAGGGGGAAGGGGGAAAGGGGGTCCCGCAAGGCCTCAGAAGCTGCCCTGGACGAAGGGGTGGCTGAGCAGAACGTCGGCGGTCGGCCGCCACTTCTCCTCCACGAACACCTGCCGCAGGAAGTCCCTGCCGGCGTCGGACACGCTCTCCGGAAGCGTGGGCTTCGTGGGCTGAGTGGCGATCTTGAAGATGGCTGCCATGGCCTCGTACTCGGCCCACGGAGGCTTCTGGGTCAGCATCTCCACGACCGTGCAGGCGACACTCCTAAAAACAAGAAAACACATCCAGCTTTTAGTTTGAAGTCTGTGTGAATGATATTTTGATGGTTTTATTTTCTATTTTTTTGTATCATTCAAATATGGTGCGTGTATGGATTTATGTTTCTGTTATGCTTATTGTCCAAACTGTGGTTGGACACAGATTTCAGATAGCATTTTGTCTTGGCTGCCATGTTTATTGCATACTTAAATATAGCTCACTTTACATGTTGTAAGAGTCACCATTCAGTGTTTCCTCTTTATTGAGGTCACGGTGTATTTTTCTGCTTGTAAAATATATAAATATATATATCTTTCTGTGCTGCAGCAGCGTGATATCCCCCTCCGGGCCTCATTACAGCTCCACCTGATCTTATTCCTCACCACACATCAGCTTTGCGGCCGTAGCCCTCCCCGTTGATGACTTCGGGGCTCATCCAGTAGGGGGTGCCAGTGACGGACTTGATTCCCGTACCAGACATGCAGATGGTCTGGATCCGTTTGCTGGCTCCGAAGTCCCCCAGCTTCACGTTCCCCGAGGAGTCTCTCAGGATGTTAGCACCTGGTGGAGCGAAACAACGTGAGCTCAGAGGTATTCAGGAGCCTCCCGAGGACTGTCAGTGCCCTTGAAGGGATACTTTTGATAGGTTTGGAGGTATTTACAGTGTGGCTACAAGCACTTGGACCTAGGGAGGAAGGTAAACTTTTCCTTCGGTGGTGCTGGCACTCATTTATAACATCTCAAATATACATTTAACCAATAAACACCACCCTCACTCTGCAAACCCCGTCTGCACGCTGCAGAAATGCCTCATCGGTTTACGCAAACCAGAGGATGAAGTATTGAATCAGCTGTCTGGCCCACGTGGATCCAACGCCCTTCCTTCTCCTATTTAGTAATTTTCCGACATGCGGCCGTCTCTCCCGTTTCCTCCACTTGTTTGATCAGTGACTAATGTACGCCACTCTACTACTCCACACCTACTGTAGGACGCGGGGAGATAGAGAGACTGAATACCTCCAATAAGTCACGTTAGAGGCTTTATCCGGCTCCTCGGAACATTAAATCCACAGCCGTTTTATAGTGGAGTGTCACAGCTCCATCCAGAAAGCCCACCATGTGCTGACAGCTCTTTTACTGCGTACAGAAGAGCTCTTGTGCGGTGAGAAGAGCACACGTCGTATATTACAAGCCGAGAGCATTTTTGTTAAGTGGAAAAAAAAAAATAAAAAAATCCCACCCACATTCATGCTCTCATAGAGGCCCGCCTGTGTCCTGCGAGACCTGCTATCTTTTTTCCCCCGAGCAGACGGTACGTTTCCCTCCCGCCGGCCGCAGCAGTGACTCCCAAAAAGCTGTGGGCAGCCAAACTAAAGCCTTTCCATCCGGTGTCCAACCTTTTTTAGACTCCACCAGCAAGAAGCCTAATATATCTCAAAGGGGGGAAGTTCAAAATAGCTCTTTTTTTTTCCAGCCTCTTGTAGACGGCGAATAACCGAAATGAGGAAATGTCAACGGGAGTGAAATGAATGAACCTGGAGGGTTTTTTTTTTTTTCCCCCTCTCTGCAACCGCAAAGAGAGGCCGTTTAGACACGGTCAGCTAAGCTCAAGTGTGGGTGTTCACTGGTCACAAATCCAATTAAAAAGCCTGTTTCCCGTCACCTTTGATGTCCCTGTGTACAATCATGTTGCTGTGCAGGTAGGAGACCCCTTGGAGGATCTGCCTGGTGTATCTCCTCGTCACCTTCTCCGTCAGGGCCCCGTAGGCTTTCAGCTGGTCTTTTATCGAGCCCTGGAGAGACGGAGACACACGGGATGAGTGGAAGCTGAGAAATGATCTTTATATCGACTCATATTGTCACAGCTGTAGGGTATAGAAACATAGAGGATCTGCTAAATGATGCGTTTGACGGATATAAAATGCTTCAGTGTCTGTTTGTGTCTTTAAGGAATATACTCGCAACCTTTCCAGCGGAAAGCAGATTTATTTAGTTTTCTGGTGAAAGCAGTCCCCCCCCCCCCCCTGAGCCCATTTATAAGTACTAAAAAAAAACCCAAGTGTATAAACACACAATGTGCTGAAAGAAATCTGCTCGATTTTTCTTCTTTTTTCTTCCAAACACCTTCAATTTCCTGCATTTCTTTTTCATTTCCTGTTTTCGGTTCCTCGTGAGGAAATCACAGGTGCAGAGACCTGATCCAGGAACACCTGTGGCGCCGTGCGGGACTCAAAAGTGCAAACAAAAACCGTCTCCCTCTTTACTCTCAGCTGTCAGTGAGACACCTCGGCAGCTCCCCCCCCCACCCGTCCCCCCGCGGGTGACTACAGTGTTATCGGTCAGCCACAGCGGTGCAGCCTTGCAGAGCATTCACACACACACACACACACACACACACACACACACACACACACACACACACACACACACACACACACACACACACACACACACACACACACACACACACTCGCCCCTTGCCAGAAAACTCCAGTGAAACATAAACATTTCCAATTTCCAGACAATGTGTGACTAAGACACTCAACGCCACTCAGAAAGAAAAAAAAAAAAAAAAGCCCAGGAAATATTAAAACCAGGCTCGGGGACGAGGTCCACAGGCGACAGCAGCTCATTAAGGCGCTCATTTAGTGAGAAAATGATCTCATAAACTGAGCTGTTCTGCTGACATCAACCACCGAGGACATGTTTGTTGACAGCTGGCGACATTTCTATTTTTTGTTTTTTTTTAAAAGCAGATGTGGCCAGCGTGGGTTTGTCTTCTAACGCCTGCGTACCTATCCCTGCAGCCAAAAGGACTCCGACTACGACATTCTCAGACGTTCGGCCTCATCTCAATCAAACTTCAAAAAGGGCTGTTGTGCTACATGTGGCTCGTAAAGCTATATTCAAATGAGAAAAGAACAATACGCACCCCGGGCATAAACTCCACAAAGATGGTGAGCTTCTTCTGCTCCAGGTCCCGGAGACATCCGTAGTACTGCACGATCCGCTCGTGACGCAGATTCTTCAGCAGCTGAATCTCACACTCCAGAGCATTCACCTCCTAGAAAACAGAGCAGAGAGCAAGTCAAAAACATGCTAAACCATACAAAACCAGCCATATCATCACTACACTCATTAGAGCCCGGCCGATAAAGGATTTTGAAGGCCGATACAAATGTTTGTTGATTTAAAAATCTGATATTCTGATATATTGGCCAATATTTTTTTTTTCAGAAACGCGTAACAAAACATAACCAGATTTCCCTAACATCAGGTATTTGTAGTTATTTATGAGTCTTCACTAAAATAATATGATAATGCAGTTTAAAAATAGACTTGTTTATTTTATTGTCACAACAGAACATCAAAATATATTAGTTCTCATAAATAAAATGTATAAAAATACAAACTTAAGATATAAAACTTAAAGTCCTTTGAACAAAAACACAACAACCAAACACAAAGTTACCAGTATTAAAAGACTTGGTAAGCTTCATAAATATAACTTCCAACAAGACTGGAGATAAATTCTGTTAAGTTCTATAAGGGTGTTTCATCCATTTTTATTTTATTTTTAAAATATTCATTTATCGGCCATTATAAATGGCGATACCGATAGTTTGGAAAATGCCTAATATCAGCCGATAAATCAGTCGGGCTCTAACACTCATTATATTTCATGCCCTTAACACAATCATGTGTTATTACTAATGTCACTGATTAACCATCTTACTGCTGTTATATATATTTGAATGTAAGATGCTTCTCTATGAGTAGTATCTTTCCATCTTTTTTCATTATTATTGTTTTGTCTAAATTGTGTTGTCATGGTATTAATGTTGTTTGGGTCCCCCTCGATAATGACATGGCATATCTCAAGGAAGTCACTTCCTTATTAGGAAGTCACTTCCTCATAAAGAATTCCAAACACCCTCCACTAGAGGACAACGTGCGACTCTCACCTTGCTGGTTTCGTGACAGTCGGTGTCGAAGGGCACCTGCTTGGCGGCCAGCTCGCGGCCTGTGTCGGCGTCGTAGCAGAGGTAGACCTCGCCGAACGCCCCGCGGCCCAGCAGCTTCCCCTGCCGCCAGTTGACTGGCGCCCGCGGCGCTGCAGGAACAAGACATGATGAAAACCCAGCAGTGATTCATTGGGTTGCTAATCCCCCCTCCTCCTCCTCCTCCTCCTCCTCCTCCCAGACAGATCCAGCGTGATATACTGCAGCATGCATCAAAATCCCACCACAACCTCGTCAAGTCAACACGTCACAAATTCCACCGCAGCCTCGCTGAATAATTCCCACCACAGCCCCCTCTCAGATGGGGAACCCCCCCCACCCACCCGATATCTGAAACCCACGCTCAGAAAGCATCTCAACAACTCTCATCTTCAGGCCCAGACTCCGAGACTTTGTTTTGGTCCTAACAGGCTTCTTTTGTGGCCGGGGTTAGACAGCTCGGTTCTTGGTGTGGGTGAGAAAAGACACCAGAGACTCGCGAGTCGACCGCAGACCGCCGAGCTCAGCTTTTTTGTTGACAAAGAAAAATATCTGAACGAGGACAGATATGATTAGCGAGCACGGGGACGGATGATGAGAGGGGGGTTCTGTATATCTAGTTCTCCTCCCTCCTGAGTTTAAACATGTTTGACAGTCAGGAGAGGCCTTTTGTCACTCTTGTGTCTCCAGTTTGTTTATGCTGGAACAATTAAGTCACACTGTTATGTATCAATCAATGTAAATGCATTTGACTTGCCCTCCTTGTGAGTTGTTTATATTTTAAACTGAAAATATCTTTGGAATTACCTGAGTTTCAGTACTTTTAACATACTTTTTCTTGCTCCAGACTTCATTTTATAGAAGAACGTGGTGGGACATATGAATGTTTATACAAATATACGTTAAAAAGCATATTATTATTATTATTTATTTATTTATTGTCTGTCTAGAAATGCCCTGAACATATCGTGTTGTTTTCCTGTCAATGCTGTCCTGTCATGCAATAAAAAAATGTATTAAAAAAGCCAGTTTGAACATTCTTCATTGGTCTCGGGATAACAGCGAGGGTTTATATCTTATTATCCACAGGAACCAGACAGACACAACAACAAAGACCCCAGAAATGCTGTTTATTTAAGACTGTTTGTGTTTGGGGGGGGGGGGGGGAATGTTCTTCACTGCTTCCTGTCCCGTTTTATTGAAAGCGTTTTTAAGGACACTTACACTTGGCCGTCCCACGCTGGCAGCTCTTGTCGGCGGTGCGACCCAGCGAGCGCAGGTCGCTGTACTGCAGCGTGCTGTCTCCGTTATAACTGCGCGTGCGACTGGAAGGAACCAGCTGGAACAGGTTCTCCTGCGGCATGAAGCTGCGTGGAAGCGTCCTGCGACCTGAAAACACACGTTTACATTAAAAAAACAGACATATTAATGACTTCACAGACACACGGGTGCATAAAGCCGAGCTCTCGAGTCCGGGACTTGTGGGCCCGGGCCTGAGCGGAGTGCCTCTCGCCACTCCGTCCCACTTCCCCTCAGACAGGAAGCAGGGCGCTGTGTTTTTATACAAGTTCGGGTTCACCACAGGGAAACGTAAATCACTGCTAGCCAAGGTTAGCCTCTGAGTAAGCAATTACTAGCAGCTGCCTGGAACACCGAGCCAGCACTTTGTGTACCAAAGAGCAAAAAAAAAACTGTGCAAAAATGTTTTATCTGGACGTGGAGAAAATGGGAGTGTGTGTGTTTGTGTTGAATCTGTGCAACAACAGTGATGTTCTTATTGTTCTAGTAAAGCCGGGTTCTTACGGTCTCCGTAATCCTTGCTGCGATTGGGCAACTGGAACTGGCGAGGGAAAGTCCCCCCTTTCCCGTGGCGACCTGAGGAGGGAGCAGAGGGCCGGAGACGTCTGTTAGGGAAGTTGTCACAACAACTGCATTCTTGCTCGATGGTTACGACACTCCTCGACTCGCAGCTTTCAAGTATTGCACATTTAATGGGCTTGGACGAAGAAGACACAAACATGATGCCCAAATAAGGGCAGCAGGGTTTCACATTGGCTCACTGACGTCTGACGGACTGCGTTGCCTTTGCTCATCAAACCAAAGTTCAAAAAAGGAAGGCGGCGTTTCTCACACACACACACACACACACACACACACACACACACACAGCGGACAGAGCTGTTGAATCACCTCGCTGCAGCCAAGACAGAAACTGGAAACAGATCATGTGTGCTAGCTTAGCCTTAGCTCTGATACCCGGCGGAGCAGTAACTAAAGGCAGGTGTGGGAGCCCTGCTGACGCAGGCGAGCGCTGACACTCACTCTCTCACACACACACACACACACACACACTAAAAAGTGAAGCTGCCTGCAATTGAAAGCAGCTGTTCTGTCAGATGACTGCCTCCCCTAGTGCTGTTTTTGTGGCCGTATCCCATGGAGACGGGAGTTATTTTTTGTGTTTGGCAGCGCGGGATCGAGGGGAAAAATCTACTCACTGGGAATGGTAAACAAATACTGCAGCCCTCGGCAGGAAGGGCCACACAGCTTTACATCAGTGTGTGTGTGTGTGTGTGTGTGTGTGTGTGTGTGGGTAGACACGTGCAGGCATGCGTGCCCAAGTGAGTCTTTAAGTGCCGCTGCAGCCATACGAAAGCTCCCCTACTTCCCAGTCTGTGTGTGTGCAGCACTCCCTTTTGAATTTTACAGCAGGGGGGGGGGAGACGAAATGACCAGATTGGAAGAGCCGCCGTGGTTCGTCTGTTCGAGAGGATTAGTGTGGCGTTATCTGTCATCCTGCTCTATTTGATCTGCGTTCTGAAGGAGGAAAAAAAAGGGGACAGACGAGGGTGTCGAGGGACGAGGAATCAGCGAGGAGGAGGGGGGGCATGAAGAGGCGAGGGGACAGAGCGGGGAAGTGATCATGGAAAGACAGGAAAGCAGCGATGTCTTTGAGGGAACTGGAGTTGAAAACAGGAAAAAAAAAAGGAGGAGGAGGAGGAGGAGTGGAGCCGGGATGAGAGAGACAAATGAGATGGACAAAGGGTGCACAGAGGAGACTGTGGAGGATAAAAGAGGAAGAGTTATGATGCTATCACACTCCCTTCATCACCTCCCGAGACTCTAGAAATACAACCCAGATATTAAATATCTCCACAATAACCCCATTCCTCATTTTAAGTATTTACCCCCAGATAAAAAAATAAAAAAAAACATCAAATAATATCATCCCCCTCCTCATTAGGAATCTCAAGAGGGTGTTTTTGCAAACGAGGAAAGCGTTTAGACAATCATGGAGGGCTGCATGGACGTTATTTTTATTTATTTGTCTGTGAAATGTGATTGTGTGGCTATAATTACCACAGAACCAAGAAGAGACTTTCTGCAGCTCTTATGTTGTGTTTAAGAAGTGCTGCAGATGTGTTCCTCTTACCTTTGTATTCATAGTTGAGGTTCAGGTAATTATTGTCCCGGTTGTTCTGCGAGAAGGGAGGACTGAAACGACAAGAGAACAGTGAAAACGGTTATTTCAGTCAGTAATTTCCCCTTATCTTCAAACAGGAGTCTGGCTGCAGCTGCTGGTCGGAAAAAACAACAACTTCACACTGTAAAAGCGGCACGAAATGCCTCAAAATGACATTTGCGTACTGAGCTTTCACTCCCAACGTTAAACAACGATGTGATGTAGGGGGAGATCTCTGAGAAAGCGAAAGTGACGTCTAAATGTGCTGAAACGGCAGCCGAACGTGAACTTTGTGTCATTAAAATGTGTGGATGTCTGCGGACGGGCCCCGCCCCGTCCACCCGGCGGAGAGTGACGTCTCTGTTGACCGCGGGGCGGCGAGGGGCGGCGCGGGGCCACGAGACCCTGGATAAGGGGCACGCATGCCCGCTCGCAGGGAAAAGTTCCATGCACTCGTTTCCTGCCATTGTTCTGCAGCCTGGAGCCCAGATAAGCCTCGTGCAGGTAGAGCCGTTTCCGTCCTATACGCTCTCTCTCCCAACCTCACTCTTGCTCACTTTTCTTTTTCCCTTTTATCCCCCCCCCCCTCCTCCCCCTCCCTCCCCTCCCTCCCTTCATTGCACTTTTTTACCCTCTTTATTTTCTGCCTCGTCCCCCCCCCTCCTCTCTCTCGTCTCCCTCACTCTTTCACGTCTCCCACTCAGTCTGCGTTTCTCCCTCGTGATAACGAAGGAATCCAGGCGTCCAGATAAGAGTTCTGTTGCCACGGCGACGGTGACCTGATTCCTCCCAGCAGAGGTCAGGGAGCTCTGCTGGACGTTAATGCTGTTCACAAACTTCACCGAGAGGGGTCTCTTCTTCTGGTTGCTACCGTGTGTGTGTGTGTGTGTGTGTGTGTGTGTGCGTGTGTGTGTGTGTGTGTGTGTGTGTGTGTGTGTGAGACAGACAAGGGTCATAAATCAAACACTCCCAGCGATGACTCACCTGTCCAGTGCTTGATCTATTGATTGGCAGCTGCTCGACAGTGAGTTGTCTGCACTCCCGAAGGGATCCAGCATCTGACAGATGTAATGACAGATGTAATAACAGATGTAATAACAGAGGGGGGGGTTGAGGGTCACGGAGCATGCAGGGAGACAATATGAAGCGGTGCAGATAGAACATTGTGCACAACGTGAGCTCTATAGAGGAATGTTGGGGGGGCATGAAGACTGTGTGTGACTTACAAAGCTTCTTATACATGTTATACGCAGCAGCTTATGCCGTCGTGTACGATTCCGCTGCTATTAGAGCTGCTGGAGGAGTAAACACTGGACTGCATGTTTATGTAATGCATAACAAGCCGCTATCCTGGGAGCTTCCTGTTTCCTAGAAATAGCAATGGATGCATTTTGCTGTGCTGCACACAATAATAAATGACAGGAAACAACATTTTAATAGGGGTTGCAAAACAGTAAACATGTTCTTTAAACTAATAAAGGATATATTCTGACTTTCTGCAGCGGCCTCTCACTCAGCCTTTTAAAATGAACCAATGTTCTGGTTTTGAATCCTCTAATTAGCTTTTTTTCCCTCTCTAGTTGTGTGAGGAAGTGTATGTGTGTATGTGTGTACTGCACGTATACATGTACAATAATAACGTGATTAAACCACACCCCCACCCACTCACAGAGGAGTATTTATCTATAACCTGGAATAATGACGAGGCTCTCTTACATTCTGGTCCTGGATCTCGGGGATGAACTCCCCTTCGCTGTGGATGCTGGTGTAGGAGCCCTGGCGGGCGATCTGCTGCTGCTCCTCGGGGACGCTGCCAGGAGGCGGGGACGTCCGACCCGTGTGCAGGGAACCTGGGACAGTTTGGAAAGGTCGGAGCGGTGCAAAGGAGGACAGGAGATGAAGAGATGAAAGCGAGGGGGCAGAGGGGGGAGAAAACGGCGTCACGGTGTTATTCATGGGTACAAGTTCAACAGTGCCAGGACTTCGAGAAGTGATTTACTAAACCGCACCGCCGCCACCTCTGACCTCAATTACCGTGAAAAAGCGCTCCCCCCGGCTGAGCTGCAGGGGAGGCCGAGCACTCGTCCTTGACAGCGCAAGAAGACCTCCTGAAAGTCTGTCGCTGCCTGAGCTGGCGGCGATAATGAAAAAGTGCACAATAGGCCACCGGGTGCCAAGATATACA
Source organism: Eutrigla gurnardus (assembly GCF_963514095.1). Taxonomy (NCBI): domain Eukaryota; kingdom Metazoa; phylum Chordata; class Actinopteri; order Perciformes; family Triglidae; genus Eutrigla; species Eutrigla gurnardus. The sequence goes on along the minus strand of NC_139929.1, from coordinate 4,130,468 downwards.
GGAACGGTTGAATATCGCTAAACACTCCAGAGTTAGACTGGAAGATAAAACTGCTTTTTCTTCACTTTCTGCCCTCCCCCCCTCCCACCTCCTCCTCCTCCTCCTCTCCCCTGCTGTTATACGTCACCGAGGTACCCGGACTCACATCACATCTTCACTCAACCATCCACTGTGACCGCTCTCCTGTCACCTCTCATCTGCCACCACTCCCTCCACCTCCGTCTCTCAGCCCCCTCTGAGGGCGAGGGAGGGGGGCGCTGAGAGACAGCTGGGTAATTCTATACAATCCGACGACTTGGGGATGGTGACCGCCTCCGTGCTGTTGGGGCTACGTGAGGAAGAGCGGCGCCGACAGCCATCATAAAGCGCTTTCAGCTGCTATGTGGGGGGAACGGAGAGTGGAGAGGAATTTCTAGATATAAGGGAGGGTGAAAGGATTCAGGCATGGGAGGGGGGCTGTTACCACACCAGAGTGTGACAACAAGCAGACTACCTTAAAGGAATAGCTTGATTCCAGTTAGATAAGAAGATTGACAGCATCCTCATAAAGCTACAGAGCGTTGGTGCTGCCGTTGGACACGACGTCCTCCCGAGCTGCTTGGTATGAGAGCGGACGCTCGTCCTTGCTCCGACCTGACATCTCTCTGGCTGTTAAACTTGTCATTTTGCACCTCCCCTAAAATATTTGCATTCGATCTCGCCATTACCGTTCCCGTGACTTCGGCATAGCTCTGTGTTGTGAGGTCGTAACTCCCTCTCTTGACTTATCTGGGAGGCACGGTGTCGTCGCAGCTCTTGATGGAGCTTTAATGGCTTTGTGATTGGTCTGATTTACTTGTGTGTGTGTGTGTGTGTGTGTGTTTCTACGTGCCGGCTCACCTGTCGAGTGTTTGCGCACCCTCTCCGAGCCCTTGAGCAAGGAGCCCTTCAGATCTCCCAGCGACCTCGCTGACCTCAGCTCGCTCTGTTTGTCCCTGCTGTTCACCTGTAGGTACTGCAGCGGGGGGAAGTGCATGGGAAGTGGAGAAGAAAAAAAGGAAGTGAGGGCGGCGTTACATCATTGTTCCGTTACATCATCGTATGGGGGGGGGGGGTTTCCAAACAGAAGCTGTGATGCAAGTGGCTTAATCTAAAGGTGACGTGTTCATGCAGCGAAGGTCACTCTGACCTCCCAACGCGGTCGCTATAGTTACCACTTCTTCCTGTATTTGATATCATGATCTGTTTCATGCCTAAGGAAGCTGTTAATGAACTCACATGGTTGTTCTTCGGGGTCTTTAGGAGGATCCTGAGCAGCCCGTTCATCCCCGAGCTGCAGCCCAACGTCAGCACCGCCTGATCCAGATCCTCCTGGGTCTTCAGGGGCAGCAGCAGCTGAAAGGACAAGAAAACATACAGCACATGACCTTCAATTCCCCATTGTTCCCGAGCGGTGGCATGTAAAAGTGCATGCATGACGTGCTGTAGATGCCGTTGTCATGTTAAAGGAAAAACATCACCCATTTCTATATCAGTTGCTCACCTCTGAATAAAAAAGTCTGGATGAATTGAAGAAAACGAGGGCCACGTTTAACAAAAGCAACTATTTCAAAACATTTATCTTCACTTAAACCTTCCTAAAATCTTGATTTAAAGTGTGGAAGTGCTTTAAAAAGTAAGGTTTGAGCAAAGTTTTCATCAAGAATTCCAAAGAAATCAATAAACAAATTACATTTTGGTGTAAGCATTCCCTTCAAGCCTTGTTCATCTTGAAAAAATGAAACTAATTTGGTTCTGAGATAAACCAAATGCTACAATAAAATCCACGTAAATGATTTCTTTCTTGGTCTTTCACCTCTTTTTCCATGAAGAACATGTCCATCTGCTGGCCGAAGGCCTCGGTCACTTTCTGCAGCAGCTCCTTGATCTTCAGCGGCCTCTGGAACGGGATGATCCTGGGAAACGGAGGTCAGAGGTCAGAAAAAGAAGCCGGTGTTGTGTCTAGCCACGACATTCATGAGCGAGAGGCTGTGAAGCTCGACCTCGGGTTTGTTACGTTTTCAGAACAGAAACAGGACTAGTGGACGTGATGGATCCAGTTCATTCGTCTTCTGTTTGGGTTCACTATTTAAGAATATTTTTCTAATACATTTATGAGAGTGTTTCTATGGTAACGGGAGTGAAAATGGACAGGTCGTCCGGGTCAAGGAGGGGGGGGCGAGGCGATGCTAAAGGGGCTTTAAAGCAGTGAAAACAGAAACCCTGATGTATATACATGATGGTTTCTATCTGCTGCCGTGCGCCTACGTGCGCTCTCGTCGGCGGCGAGCTTATCGCCGAGTGTTTGCGAGGTTTGGCTGCGTGCGTGTTTGTAAAACTCTCCATGCATGAGTGTGCATCGCAATCAGTGTGTGCATCGGCCACTGTTTCAACACCGCTGTGGGCCTCTCCACTAAGCCGGCACAAAGGCAGATGGGAAACTTCCTGAGAGGAAAGGGGGGGGGGGAGAGGGAGGAGGGGAGGGAGGGGGAGAAGAAAAAAATCTGGAGCGGCAGCAAAAGCAGCAGGATGTGTGTCTTTCCCTCCTCTTTTAAAAAAGAGTGACAGATACAGAGATGTGGAGATATTTACAGACGGCGAGAGAGAAAATAAAAGGAGACAGCCTGACAAAATAAAAGGAAAGAAAGACAGAGATTCTCTCTGGCATTCCTTCTCCTCTCCTTTCTCTCTCCACCTCCCCTTTTGAAGAAGCCCACTATCTCTTTATAGTATCCTGATAAAAGGGACTTGTTTTCATCCCGTCATTTCCTCATCAGAGGCCAAAGCTCTGGCTATCTTAATGACTGCTCATTGGTCCCCCCCCCTCCTCATCTGAGGAGAGGATTCTGGGAACAGGGAGGCCTGCAGATCAGAGGCGAGCAGCAGCGCAGCTAAACGCTCTCCGTCTCTGTTTATACTCGCCGATGATGTGTCTGATAAAGGGCTGGATGTGGAGGGGGGGAGAGAGGGGGGGGTGTGAGGATGCTGCTCCAAAAGATATGGCTTTCCTTCCTCTGTGAAAGCATGTGGACACGCAGATTTGCAGAGCGAAAAAGAATGCTTTCACACCATCCAAAGCACACTCTCTTTCTTTCTCTGGTGGACACAATCACATACATGCCAGAAAAGAAGAAGAAATAAAAAGGTCTGGCTCCGTTCCTTCACGCTCTGGCAGGAGACCCCGAGGCAGAGCCAGGGGGGGAAGAGAGAGACACAGCTCCTATTTCCTGCCCCAAACCTTCAGCGCTTGCCAACCAAAAGAGAGAGCGTCCATGATTCCATTGTGGACGGTTATCCTGACTCAGGATCCCTCAAGTGCTTCTCTCGGATAGAACGTGGGATTCACACCGGGGCTGCGACTATCATCAAGATCTTGGATGTTTTTATGTCAATAATAATAAGATGTCGCCTTTGGTTCTCAAGAATGAAATTCAGTTTTGATAAGAAATGATGAATAATCAAATTTGAGCATAACTTCAGGAGTTTCTTGCACATTTGATGATTTTTTGAGGAGTTATGTTGCTTTTCATCAAGTTTTATGGCATTTTTTTATTGTATTACTGCTTGTCTCGTCTCTGTTATCCTACGTTATGCAGCTTTGGTCGATTGATTTTGTTTTTCCTAGAAATATATACATTAGTTGCATATTATTTACATATCCAGCAGATGCAAAGCAACATCTGCATTCATTTGGAGTTGCTGAGTGTATATTCACTCTCCTTTTAGCTCTGTTTTTGTTCTCCACCGACTCCTGAAAGCTTCTTTAGCTACTAAATGTTCCACTATCACTATTTTTAGAGATCAAAAACATATTTGCTTTTAAGAGGAACAAGAGAGTGCAAAAACAGTCAAGTTGTGGATCAGAAAACGAAAAACAAAAATGCTAAAACATTCTGTAGCTGGTGGGAACTCCAAAGATATATGTGATATATATAAATATATATATAGAATGTGATGCATTGTAACTATAAATATGTTGATCAGAGCCGTTTTAAATAAACATATGTGTCGTTATCGTGAGGTAACAAACTCAGGATATCCTACTGATTTCCAAAACAGGCCTGAAGTCGGAGTGAAAGTGATCAGAGGACATAAAAACAGCTAACTAACAACATGATGAAAAAAGAGAGAAAAAGAGCGCGTGTGTTTTGAAGGATGAATAAAGAAAGAGTTGTTTTTGAAATCAGTTGACGGAGACTTCCAGGGCGAGCTGCTGTGTGTTTCCCGGAGACGAGGGGAGCTCTTAGGGAAAGACAAGGAGACCGTGAGACGGAGAAAACAGACAGGAACATGAAAACTTGTCTCTGACGGCAGCCAATTAGAGCTGTGAAGAAGCGGCGAGACCCAAACTGAGCCAGTGGTTTTCTAATCACAGATGCCCGTTTCCCTCCGCTCTATATTCTGATGAATCAGGGCAATAACTCTCGCAGGTTCTGGTCAATCTCCCTGTAACATTTCGACCCACTGTAACAGCACAGTGTTTGTCATTTCTGGAGTTCAGACTCTCTTGTGGGTTGTTGAACGAGGGTTTCACGGGGAACAAGGTCCGCCTGTGAACTTGGACCTCCACCAGGACGTTAAAAAGGACCCTGGGTGACTCACACAGCATCCACACATGGAAGCCGCAATCGTAGACAAAATGAAGTCCGGCACCAAATAAAATGTGTTATTTATGAGCTCGGCCTTTCAAAGTGCTCCGACGCGGTAAACAAACGTAAGGCACCTTGGTGGGAAAAAGCTGCTTTGCGAGGCAGACAGAGGGAGTTTGTGTAAGTCCGAGGCTTTGGCGGCTGCAGGGTGAAGGATGTGCGTGGAAGACGAGGAAACACAGAAGATGGAGCATGAATTCGGGGTGTGCCTGGAAGAATGGATGCTGTCTTTCAGCTCAGCCCCTCTCTCGGGCCCTTTCTCCCCCCCCCCTCCCCTCTGAAACAGCTCCGTCCGAGCCTGAAAACACAAGGCCGCGGCTAAATGTCAAAGCAGGATTTTTTTTTTTTCCCTCTCTCTCTTTATGCTACTCTGGCATGTAACTGCGATTTCCAGCAGACACCCAAAATCCCAGGCACGGCGAAGCATAACAAAGAGGAATCCGAAACTGTGGAGTTACGGCTCGGACGGAGGAGGAAGAAAAAACAATACGAGAGGTTCCAACATACCGTTTTTCTCTCTCATGCTCCAGCTTGACTCTTAAATCCTGTTGAGAGGGAAAAATAACAACAGAGGGGAGTTAGGGAAGTGGAAACGTTAAAACGTGGGATTTCGGCCTCGTTAAGTAAATGAAAAGCCGGACAAGGTGAGAAAAAGCATATTATAGTGATGAATGTTACACAATACAAACATTAATCGTCATTCAACCTGACTCCAAACATGGCCTGACACGATATAAGGTTTTCTATTTATAAAACAGGAATGCAGGAATGTGGAGGAGCCTGCAAGTCTTGCATGAGGTCACGTTTTTTTAAAAAAAGAGTCGGGTTTTACCCCCAAACCTTCTCTGCTCCTCGCTGTCTGTTTATGGCTCGTCGTAAACATTTTGGTGCATCAAGAGGATTTAGCAATTATCATTCCACAGAGGGAGCGAGCGCACGAGGAAAACAACTTCGGCACAAGGTGATTGGGAGAAATTAAATCCTGGAAGACGGCAGATCGTAAACCATAATCCACTACAAAGTGATTTGTCTTTGCTACGATAGAGCAGTCCTCGTTCTGGTGCACCTGCAGCACACAGCTACACGCAACACGCTGCAAATCAGCCCCTCGGGTCGAGTCTAGAATTCCCCACGCCAATAAATGTTCACGAACGCAGCACGGCATCACGTTAGCGTTGGTGAAAAATTGTCTTCGACTTGGACTCAGAATAAGAGAATAAGGCTCCTTCCTCAGTCACATCTGGACAGAGAGAGAAAGAAAGAAAGAAAGAAAGAAAGAAAGAAAGAAAGAAAGAAAGAAAGAAAGAAAGAAAGAAAGAAAGAATGTAAGTATTTAAATAAATAAAGAAAGAAAGATAGAATGTAAGTATTTAAAGAAAGAATGAAAGAAAGAAAGAATGTAAGTATTTAAATAAAGAAAGAAAGAAAGAAAGAAAGAAAGATAGAATGTAAGTATTTAAATAAAGAAAGAAAGAAAGAAAGAAAGAAAGAAAGAAAGAAAGAAAGAAAGAAAGAAAGAAAGAAAGAAAGAAAGAAAGAAAGAAAGAAAGAAAGAAAGAATGTAAGGAAGGAAGGAAGGAAGGAAGGAAGGAAGGAAAGAAAGAATAAAAGTATGTAAGTATGTAAAGAAAGAAAGAAAGTATGTAAATAAAGAAAGAAAGAAAAAAATAATGTAAGTAAGTAAGTAAGTACGTAAGTAAGTACGTAAGTAAGGAAGGAAGGAAGGAAAGAAAGAATATAAGTATGTAAGTATGTAAAGAAAGAAAGAAAGTGTGTAAATAAAGAAAGAAAGAAAAAAAGAATGTAAGTAAGTAATTAAGTACGTAAGGAAAGAAAGAAAGAAAGTTAGTAAGTATGTAAGTACGTAAGGAAGGAAGGAAGGAAGGAAAGAAAGAATGTAAGTATGTAAAGAAAGAAATAAAGTATGTAAGTATGTAAAGAAAGAAAGAAAAAAAAGAAAGAATGTAAGTAAGTAAGAATGTAAGTAAGTAAGTACTGTGTGTAAGGAAAGAAAGAAAGAAAGAAAGTTAGTAAGTAAGTAAGGAAGGAAGGAAGGAAGGAAGGAAGGAAGGAAGGAAAGAAAGTATGTAAGTAAGTAAGTCAAGAAAGAAAGTATAGAAAGAAAGTAAATAAGTAAGTATCTATATTCTAGTATATCTATCCATCCATCCATCCAACATCAACCTGACTTCGGCAGCTTCCCTCCACAGAAACAAACCCTGTCTGAGGTTTTTCGTGTGGAAACCCTGTTTAACAGTAAAGGTGCGAGGCCCTGCTGTGCTGGTGGTGTGTGTCATTAATAAACTGTAATGGAGCAGAATGTGTGACAGCCCCCCCCCCCCGTCGCTTTCAACGACGCCTGTAAAAACTTTATCGTTTACATGACGAGCTGCAGCTGTGAAGCAGAAAAAAAAGCTTGATCTTAAACCATTCGTGCTACAAAATCCACTTTTTATTTGCACTCGGCGCGTCCCAATCACCATGTTTTATCAAGTAGTTTCTGTGTGTGTGTGTGTGTGTGTGTGTGTGTGAGAGTGTGTGTGTGTACCTGTTTGTAGAGTAAGGTCCTGCTCTTGGGCTTGTGGCTGTTGTGTTGGGTGTAGCAGCGACCCAGGGCTGCCAGGTCCTTCATAATGGAGTTAAGCGCCTCCTCGTCATCTGAACACAGAAATGATTGATGACATTAGTTCATCGTTAATCAGAGGAACTGAAACTGGCACGATGACACCCATTCCTCGGCATTTAGACCGACGTGGTCGATCAGCGACGGCTTTTCCAAAGGTGATGCGAGTCCGTTTGATCGTCTGTCATGTTGGCTCGGACCAGGCGGCGAGGCAACACCTGGTCTGTTACTTCCTGTTCTGGTGCCATCCGTGTGTCTTTTCCGGTGGTTTCTCTCTTATATAAGCAAAACAAACACGTTCTCTATGAAAAGAGGGCACTGCAGACTTTCCTTCCTTGACCCTTGATCTCCATCGAGTGCGCACGAGGTGAGAAACTGTGGTGCAGCAGATAAATCTAACAAACTCTGCACTCAGGCCGCGAGAAAAAAGAGAAGAGGAAAAAAAGGTGTTAAATAACGAAGCGTGAAGAGATTTTTCAAATCCATTATTAAAAAATACAAATTTCATCTGCATGTAATCAGACAAAGATTGAGCTTTTATTTTGAATTTGAATTAGATTTTGAAAAGCCGACTGATTCAGGATCAGAGTGGATGACAGGTACTTCGCTCCTCGCTGGAGGGGGGAAACTGGTCTGCGGCATTCATTAAACCCCTTAAAAATTAATTTAGGCGAACCTGTGAGTGCAAGAGACCCTCACACACACACACACTCCGCCGTCTAAAGGGGGCAATCATGCAGATGAGCGTGTCAGACATTACCATATCAAGAGACTTTAATAGAACCAATTATCTGAGCGCGGTGATTACAATATAAAGGAAGGGGTCGTTGACCTCGGCTCCCGCCAGCCTCTCGGATGAGCCCTGGGTGAATTCATTATCAACACACACACACACACACACACACACACGGGGGAGACCAGGCCAGGTATGTGCCACGCAACACAAACACCACCTGAATGGAAACATTATTTCCAATAGAAAAGGGATCTGTCCGATGCATTTCCAAACTGTATTTTCTGGATCCAGGATCCGTTTAATAATCACAGGATCTGGTGTCTAAAGGTCAGAAGACTCACTACTCCAAAAAAAGACATTCGTAGGCATCAACCTGGTTGAAATTCCAGCTAAAATGTTAATGAAGTGTTTCATTTGACTTTTTTTTTTTCCCCCCGGCTGTATCTATTTTTTAACTTTGGCTTTGAAACGTCCGATATTTCCCAGAATACCTTTCAACAAGTTCTGGGGAAAATGTGCCTGAATTTTTTGCTCAATCCAGCTGTCGCACACACTTTGATGAAGATGGCCGAAACAGCTGTGCCTATAAAATAAATCCAGAAATGTGAGGTGTACGTCGAAAAAACAGCAGTGTTCAATTTATATCACCATTTTTTTTTCAGTCTGTTATATGGAGGTCTCAAAACTTGGACGCAAAAAGACAAAAATGTCTCCACAGGTGGATAAAAATTGCAATTTTTACATATTTTCTCATAACTGTAACTGTTATAAACAGTAGCAGCACCAATCAGTTTCAAATCAATTCAATCTAAACGTAGCTAACTTTAGCCACAAGAAGCTACGCATCATACCAAACCAATTAAGGCCAATCAAGAGTGTATTTTATTGCTTCACCTTTTAGATTTGAGATTTTCTCCCTTTAAATCCAGCGTTTCTCCGTGCTGAACCTTCATCAGTATTCTGTTTTCCACTCATTTTCACTGAAACTGCATCTAAATGATAGTCAGTGAAAGTCTCAGCCCCAAAAAGTGTGACTTTCCTCGAACCGCTGATCAACTTTCAACGCTTTATTGTGTCAAAGCAGCAAATCAGAAGTAAACGGCTGAGGATTACAGTAATTAGAGACAATCGAGTCCCGTGGAATGGCGTGCTGTGATTGTGCCTCATTAGCACGTTCCTCTCCGTGACTCGGTGGGTTTTATGTTTGATCGTGATACGATCGGGTGGAGTTGTGAGACAGGTGAGCGTCGTTTCCTCGGCAACGTGCTCGTCTTAGAGATAAGGAGACGGGACGGGGGACGATGGAGACACCTGAGCATGGAAACACGTTCTTCCAGGACATCGACTCCCAAACTCCCTCACAGAGGAACCTTTAGTTCAAATGGAAGCTGTCAGGATGACTAACTCTCTCTCTCTCTCTCCCCCAAACAGGAAGGAAGTGAGTCATCGTCTCTGTTCTGAATACGGAGCGGGGCTAACCGCTTTATTCCACATCGGGGAAATTAATGGATTTTTGATTGAATCAGTCAACGATGGACACGAGGGATTAGAGCGTTTGTCCGTGGCCACTTTGTGACCGGAGCAAAAAAATAAATAAAGACGATCAACATTCTGCTCCGATATATTTAAGGGAAAGAAAGGATCGTTATTGCTGGAATAAATAGGAATAATCATCTTTATTATTCATCTCTCTCTGCAGTCGTGGCTGTGCAGACGACGCTGACCACCGGCAGCCAAGGATACAAAACAAACAGCGGCGGCCTGCATGTGTGTGTGTGTGTGTGTGTGTGTTTATGTGTGTTTATGTGACCTCTGGGTAACAGGGGAGCGTGGGAGGGTCGGTCGGGCGACGGGGGCAGCGAGAGTGTGAGAATTGCGTGGTGGCGTACAGAGCTGGGCAGCGATGGCGGCCTATAAATGGATCCATTACATCACCGCGGTCCCCGACCCGCTGCCAGGGCCCCCAGAGGGCCCGGGGCCAAGGCTCGCCACCGGCCCCGGTGGAAGGCGACCAGCTCCAACGCCGCTGCCAGGAGCAGGACAAAAACCACGGCAGGAAGACGGAGGGTTGAGGTGTTGTTTCTGGTATGTGTGTAGGTGGGAATACCTCCACTTCATTTCCTGTTCTTCTTCTTCTTCTTCTTCTTCTTCTTCTTTTTTGTGTCTTGTGGGTGAAATGTGACTCGCATAATAAAAAAAAAGGGGGATTCCAGGAAGCTGAGCAACATTACACAATGGAGGCTGATTGCTGGGCATTGCATCATCACTCGCGTCTTTTTTCTTCTTTTTTTCCCCCCTCTCTGCTCCTCAGGCTGAAGGCTGAGAACTGTAAAAGTGGCAGCAGGTGAAATGAAGTCGGAGCTCCAGTCCAAGATGGTTCACGTAAAAAAAAAAAGGCAGATGGTCCAGAATTAGAGGGGATTTCGAGTGGATTTCCTCCGACGTGTGATGGATGCAAACAATCACACGTTTTGCTCACGTCCAATGACGACATCATTTCTGGCGATCTGTTTTAAATTCCTCTAAAATGCTGCAGCAGCCTAACATATGAGTGTATTACTTTAGTTTGTGTTGAATCACAGGGTGTGTTATCCAGACGACTTCAAGTTCAGGCCCCTCCCCCTTTGCGTTCTCATTGGATCAAAAAGGGGGTTATGCAATATCTCAAGCGGGACTACTTTGTTGTTTTTGTTGTTGTTTTATGAGCGTTTTATGCTCGTCCCTCGGTGTACATGTGTGTTTGTATCTCCGAAACCAGAGCAGCTACGAAAACAGTCTGGATTATGAAGATGCAGGCGTGCTCTGCGGCCCCCCCCCCCCCAGGAGTGTTTAAAAGAATAACTCGGGCTTCGAGGAGGGCCGGCGCTGCAGCTCGCCAGCTAACACGCTCTGTGTGCGAGGCAGGCTGCCCTGAATGAAGACATTGAGGGGGATTTCCTGGTGCCGAGAGACACATCATGGCAAAGGCATCCGGCAGGATCAGCAGCTGGAGCCAAACGTGTCCTCACTCTGCAGCACTGACGCACAACACACACACACACACACACACACTCGCTTCACCTCGCTGCTTACCGAAACTGCACAACGGCTAATTTGCCACCTAATGGGTGTAACGTTTAAACCCCCCCGAGGTTAAACTTTCACTCAGAATAATGACTCTGATGTAACGCCGGGTGTCGCGGCCGTGCGAGAACAGTTGCGTAATTAGTGTTTGTGCAAGGTTTCCACCGAAAGGGTTTCACTGGAGAGCGTCTGCAATCAGCCTCCATTCATCGTCTGCAAAGAGCCGACTCTAACGGTTGTGAATAAAGAAGTAGCTTTCTAACTATTAGAACGTATTCATCTTTTGATTTGGGAAGGAGGCGGCTTGCTGCCAGCCTGTAGGCCGAGCTTGACCTCTCACCTCAAGAAATCTGAATGAAAGTAGCTTCTATGGGGACCCGAGAGTCTCCCATTTACAGAAATACCCAATTTATGATAATCCCATGCAGTTTTACATGCAGTATAAATGCCTATTCTAAAAATGGTTTATTTAAAGGAGTCATCACCTGGTTTTATACGTATCCAGCCCCCCTTGGATCGCTTTGGATCAATTCGTAAAACTTATTAGAAAAAAAAAAAAAAAATTTAATCAAACATTGAGCTTGTTCTGACCCTTTTTCGTACCGCGATTTTATCACGCGAGATTACGCGCGAGGTTTTGACTGGTCCGGATGTGCATTGTATAATATGTAATGAGGCGCGCGTTGATTCGCCGCAGGAAGGACAGAGCCGGGGGGGCTTGCCTGCATGCAGACTCCAAAACATAATGGCGGCGCTTCGGCGATTTCAGGTAGCGGACGGGGCGGGGTTGGGTGGTGAAAGAGGGGTGGGCTTATGCAAGTAGCCGCCACGGTGACGTCACCGAAGGCGCAGAATCAAAATCTCGTGCTTTAGGAATGCACACCCTTGTGTGCTATTCCTGTTCGGAAAAAGAGCAGAAGCGAAAAAACGGCGCCACTTTCAAACTCCAGCCTTTCAGGCAAGTTTCAACTGAGGTCAAACACAGATATGCATGTTTTAACAAGAGAAATTGCGATTTCCGGGTGATGACTCCTTTAAATATTTCTAAACATTCTTGGAACAGCATATATTAGTTATGACTGCAAAGATGAGTCCAGTGAGATCGAATGAGCACGATTGTATTCATATTAGTGATATATAGTGAGAAACCTTTTTTGAGACTTGGTATAAAATTGAAAAAAAAAAAATCAAAAGTTGCAGAAATCTCTAAATGTAAAAAGTTTTTTTATACCAAATCCCAGCATGAATTGTTGTTCCTGAAGGTGTTGAGGAAGGATTCATTCATCAATCCTCTCGTGGTGCAAATGTGTTAAATTTAGCACCAAATCTGTGTCACGAATGGCCTCAACCCACAAATGACTGCAACAACTGTTCTAAGTCCTTTTACACTTTATGAATTCATTCATATTTATTTCTCATTTGGAGGTTTTGTCCATTGTTTCCCCCCAAAAAAACACTCCAAGGGTTAATTCCCCGACATAAGTGACCATCCTCTCATTTGACTTTTGACACGAAAGACCCAAAAACACTTTCAGTGTTGAGTCCTCGTCTGAGAATCGGGGTTTACCTTGTGAGTTCCTGTGCTGTCCCGGTCCATTTTGGAGACCGTCATCTGTGCAAACACAAGGCAATGTGGTTAATAATGTCATAAATACAAATAAAAAGGGGAGGTCAGGGGGTCGAATGCTCCACTTTAGTTACATGCAAAATATGTGCCTATAGATATACGGCTGGACATGCAAATGCACCGCAGGAGAGAGCCTATTGTTTGGGTGGTGTTGTTGGAGGAACACAGGAACTGTGTGTGTGTGTGTGTGTGTGTGTGTGTGTGTGTGTGTGTGTGTGTGTGTGTGTGTGTGTGTGCCTGGTAGGTGTGAATATAAATAAATGTGCATGTGCAACACTGGTACATTGATATGAATCAAATCAAGCGTGGTCCATTAATAAAGTACAAAAACAGCATTGTTACTAACAACACTGTCAAAAGAGCAGAAACAAGAGTTTACAGAACGGCCATCTGGAGCTGTTAACACACACACACACACACACACACACACACACACACACACACACACACACACACACACACACACACACACACACACACACACACACACACACACACACACACACACACACTGTTGTGTATTTTTTCCATACTGTTGCTGCCAGAGGATGTGAGAAAGTTGTGTACGTTTGCGTGCACATGTTTTTTTTTTTTTGTTCACCACAATCTGCTTTCGAATACTACTCACCCATGTTTACTGTCATCATCAGGAAGTGGCCCCGTTGAACTCGAGCCCGGAGCTCAACATCTCTCCGCCGGCGAGAATTTCATCCTGCGAGCGCAAAAAACAAACAACGCCGTTTCAACATCCAAGATCTGTGCCACTTTTTTCTCTTTCGCCTTCAAATAATATTTCTGCGATTGCAACAAAAACATGACAAAACAGGACGCAGGTGGTCGTTTCAACACAAAGCTTTTTTTCCACACAAACACACACTCTAGTGTCACCGCTTCTGTTTCTTATTGGATCTTTATTTCACCAGGACGGCCTCCTGAGAGTGACATAACAGAAACATGTGAATGCCCTGATGCCTTTATTTTATTGCTGATAAAATAAAACGTGAGGCGTCAGCGGTGGAGGAATTCCTCGTTGTTTGATGATGGCGTGGGCGTTTGCCTCAGGTTAAAGACTTACAACACAAAGCTATAGAGCTTTTCTTCTTTGTGCATTAAGAGCAGAAAAGCCTCCTGTCATGGAGCGCTGCAGGAAAAGTGTGTGTCATTTCATCCTAGAGGTCAAACGTAGGCTTTTCTTAAGAATAATGGTCACATCATTTTTATGAAAAGCCTACGTTTGACCACGTTTGTGTGTCACACATCGTGGGAGACGTTTCTCTCTGCAAGCTTCTAAAAAAGGGGAACGGGAACTAGAGAACCAGCTGCAGCACATATGTTTTATTAAATATGAACTGAAGTAGATGGTCGAGCAGCGGAAGGAACCAACGAGAACACGCAGGTTTCAGGTGTGAGCTAACATTAGCCTCCGTCAGCTAACGGCCATGCAGTTTTCTTGCTCCTGAAATCAACTCATTGTTTTGCAGGAGGAACAATGTGCAATTCCTTCTTTCATAACCCTGCTTTAATATGCAAAATCAATAAACAAAAGATGAAAACGCTATTTGCATCTGAAGGTCATGAAAGAGGAAGTGAGAGAGCGAGGACAGACAAGAGGACGCCATCGATATGACAGCACTTTTCCCTTTCTTTGGCGACTATTCCTGTTGCGTGTGAATGCACGATTAAAGCAAAACTTTCATCATTAAAAAAAGGCTTACAGGTTGTTATGGCGACCTGAGATGTAGCTGCTTGTTGTTGACAACAGTATAACAGTGTCTCAGAGCCAGTGTTTGGTATCAGTCACTTCTGCTGAGACAGCATTTTTTTTAGGATTAAACTAAACACTCCACGTGATTAATTGCAGTCGAAGGCAGTGTCGGAGGGGAGATAATATACGGGTATTGTGGGGTTCTTTACATGTTTGCATGGAGGAAAAAATACAAAAGGAGAAAATACTTCATTGGAAAAAGATAATGTATTAATAAAGGAGTGTGGGTATATGAAGAGCATGAATGCCAACACTGAAATCTTTGGAAAAAGACTTCCAGAGAGATTAAGCCCAGATGTATTCTTGAAGCATCGTTTACTTTCCGTCGCCTGCCTTCTAGCCGACACACTCCGGCCTGTCAGCGGGGGAAAAACAAACACTTTGTCTTGTTGCGTCGGCCAGAGAACTTTTCATAAAAGCAACGCAGACGAACACTCGAGCGATTTTGCAGCCCGAGAGGATTGGGGGGGGAGTCAGTCTGAACATGGGAACATGCAGAGCGCTGCTGTCACAAGAGCTGGTGGATTGGACGGCTAAATCTGTAAAGCCTGTGCAAAAATGTTTGAGGGTTTGACCGCCTTCTGAGTATGGGATGTCCCTGAATGCATCACGGTATATGGTCAAACTCATAGTATTTCTTTGTAGTTGATATGGGAGTATTGGAAGGGGGGGTGATAAGTCCCAGACCACACATGAAAGAGATGAGGAACAGCCTGAAGACAGGTGGTCTCTGGACGCCACGTGGTCTGGTCTGTCATCGCCACACACACACACACACACACACACACACACACACACACGGGGGGGAACAGAAAAGCCCCGTCCCGTGCCAGCGAGTCACCAGATGGCCCATCTGTTTGGCCCCTCTGCCCAGCGTGACGCCGGTGCCCACAGATCACCGGCCCACCGACTCTCCACTGGTCTCTCTTGGCAGGTTTGTTGAAAGATAAAAAAAAAAAAATGCCGCTCGCTCTCGTTTGCTATGCAGCCGTGTGTCCTCCCAAGAAAAAAGGATACTCTCCCCACTAGAAACCTGGAAAACGCTGGAGGCGCATGCAGAAGCGTTCCGGCCAACGTCGGGCTGGCCTCTCTGAACATGACAGAGGAAGTTAATTAAAAAGAGGACAGCCGAGGATGGGATTGCGAGGGGATTTGCCTGAGCCAAGCAAAGCAGAGCCTTTTTGCTCGTCACACCACTAAAACTGCATTTTTTATTTTCCTTGGAAGGGTTGAGCAGGAATCACAGCCAAACGCAGGCGAGCGCGTATATGCATGCGCACGTATTTGCAAAAAAAAACCTCTTACAGCTCAGTTACATCACTCTCTTACCAAGAAAACAGTGTGATGCTGGCTGCGGGTCTCCGAGGGAAACCCCCCTACCCCCCCCCCCCCCCCCTTTGGACCAGAGAAGAAGGTCTGCTCTCCAGCTGCCTGGTGGCCTGAGCTGCACGACCTCATGTCTGACGTCGCTCACGTGGAGCCAAGAAATCTCCATTTCAGAGCTCAACATCTCAACTTCTAAACGTTATCCAGCACACGGCCATCACACTCAAAAACATACCGTCTGTACGGAGAAGCACGGCGGATCGGTACGACAAGATAACTGTGAGGGTTTTGCTCAGTGAGGATATGAACTGGGGTCAAAGAATCTACTGCCGGGTGGATTTTGTTCCCTTTGGACATTGGCGGACTCCCAGTCTTGATGCTAAGCTAAGCTAACAGCTGCTAGGTGTACCCCTAGCTTCACATTCACCATACAGACAGAGTGGTAGAGCTGGTTTAGTCGGACGTGTAGTAGAACAATAAGCAGGCATTCGGTGGAGAAACCTGCGTCATAGATTTAACCATTTAATGCAACAAATGGAAAAACAAAAAGCCGAAAACGGGGAGATCAATGCAGAAAGTTAAATAACCCGAGTTATGAAGCGTGCACTGCATAACCTCGTAACGATGATATCCTTCTGACATGCACTTTAGGTTCAAGCAACTCAAGCAAGTTTCACAAGCTTGTTAATTGATTATCATATCAAATGGAAGTGAATGGACGCCTGGAACAGGAGGCCGAATGCATCAAAATTCCCTAAAAAATAGAAAACTATAGCACCGTTTGTATTTAATGGCCAGAAATGTATATTTTGAAAACACTAATATGGAGTCATGCACCGTCGACATGACAAAGGCTTTTAAATAGCGTCTCCCAAACAAAAGAAAGTGTGCTGCGTCGATGACATCACAGGCCCGATCATCAGGAGGAGGCGACAATCCCCGGCAGACCGTCTGAACGAAACACGGGGCAGGAAGCGAAGTGTGATTAGAGGATATTTAGGTGACTTTCTTTAAAAAGGTCACTGAACTGAACGCTTGCCAAGCGCCGTGGCGGCCACATGAGTCAGAAGGCTGATTCTGGGAAATAAGACAATAAAGCATGTCGTCCCCAGCAGGGAAACACTTGAGGACGTTTTGGGGGGGGGCGAGGGGAGAGCGAGGGCAGGACTTCGTCAGTCCATGTGGGGCCTCGGCGCTCGTTTATCATAATGTCGGCTCCTTATTGCCGAAAGAGATCCAAGTTTTCCCCTCCGGGACGCGAGGCTTAACGAGGGAGGGGGATTCTTCCATCATCATGCCCTAAATCTGTGTTTTACTTCAAATAAAAGAGTTCTCCCGTCGGTTTGACGTCATAATTTGCACTTTTGTATCTCTTTCAGGGGAATAAGTTTATTATTCAAGGCAGCTCCATATTTTTATTCTGGTTCTCACTAAGGACTGTTTTCACGATCGAAAGTGTCACCAATAAGACATAAAATAGGGGAAAAGGGACATTATAAAGTGATATACGATATTAAGAAAGACTTATAACTCAAGTACAATTCAGTCTGTAGGGATGTATCACAGAGTTAAACAGCAGATCTGGGATCAGGTCCATGCACACGTCTCAACACATCTTGATTGGATTGCCATGAAATTTATTCATGACCCTCAGAGGATGAATGCTACTAAATGTGTACTCGTCCGACACCAATGGCACTCCCGTCAGCGTCGGCTCTACTTTTATGGATCCTCCTCAGGTGCGGAGGCCTGAAGCTAATTAGGGCGTGTGCCGTTGAATAAATAGGTGAGTCCCACCTATGGGTGCGACTGCAAACCGCAGAGTAAGTGCACATCTCCAGACTCAATCAATTACGTATAAATATAGATACTGCCATGCAGTGCTTTGTGAAACAGTATCTGTTGGCATCGTGAGCGTGGTTGCATGCCAGCGTTTAGCCAGCACCCTCTCACAGAGGCTGTGGACTATTAGTGATGTTTTGTGGAGTCTTTAAAAGGGGGTTTTGGAGAAAAACATGCAACTAAAACAAAAGCCCCTTATTAAACACTTCGTCCATAAAATTGCCAATTTCTTCTTGCTTCTTTTTAGTTTCCATCCTCACGTTTGAAGACGTGGAACCGGTGATGTTTTTGAACCTTTTCGACAATGATAGCCATATGAGAAGCCGGTATAACGACAGCCCGATGGGAATATCTATGTTAACTCAATCCACTAATACCAATCAGCTGTAAGAGGAAAGTGACGGCTCTATTAGCTATCAGAGATAAGTAGATCTGTCTGCCATCATCATCAACCACCACAACACTGGCTAAAAATAGCTTAATGAAGGCGTGATCCTCCTGCCGGTCTACAGTATATTATCCACTCCCTGGATCACCAGAATCCGTATCCACCCCCCCCCCCCTCTCCGGAGAGGAATCGAATCTGTAAAGTAAGCTGTCTTTTCCATTATGCGGTGACATGCTATTACAAGCACATTCATTCATTGTGTTTCTCCACCCAAACGCAGCCATGCGGAGACGGCTCGTCGTAGACTTGAACCCGTTTCACGAGACGGAATGTCAAAGCGGCTGCGGTGGGAAGGAAAGAGGAAGGAAAAGTATTTGCCACCGAAAGAAGAAGAGGAGCGTCTCGGGAAGAGTCTGAGCGAACGTGACAGTGAAAGAACAGATATCCAAAAAAAGCAATTTGGTTTGTGGATTTCATTTCACGTCGCTCGAAGACATGAAGAATGACGTTTTTACGCTAAAGTTTGCCCTCTGTGTCGTTGCACGAGTCCAGTCTGGCAGTTGTTGTGTCTATCCAGCCGTCCTTGCAGTCTCTGCTGCTGATGGCTTTGTCCTTACGGTCAGACAAGCCGGGCAGACAAAGCTCAATCAGGACAACTTCCTCCTGGTTTCTGGAAGGGGGGTGGCTGGACCTCACCGATAAACAAAGGCGACCTAGACTGACTCGGAAAGACCCTTAGACCCCCTTCGCTCTCTGCTTCTGTAGACTCTTATCATTCATAACAGTTACTAACCCTTGAATTTCACAGCAACACTCTTAATTCAGTCTTCCCACACAGAAACAGCACGCTCAGCAGTTTGTGCTTTAAGTCTTCTTGGGTGTGCCGAAACCTGCTTTTGTGCAGAGTCGGTCTTTCTTTAGCGCCAACGAGCTTTGTGTTTGTTACACTCTGGAAAAGTGTGATCTTCAAGTCAATGCACAGATAGTTTGACTCGGCCGAGCTGCTCGATTCGGAGGTTGTGTGACTTTTACTCGAGGGTTTATCTCTACGTGGACGATTGATTGGTTTATGTGCCAGATATGGCGATCGTCTTTGTCTTTTCTGGATCCGCTTCGTCACACTGGCGGCTTCAGGAAGAGAGTCGGTACCAAACATCTTCCATTACGTCTCTGGCTCCGTGCCTCAACACAATGTTATCTGAGAGGTCTGCAGGGGCGGAGACCGAGGACTCCCTGGACTTGGGAGCTGGGTTGTTGCACGTGTGGATCTTTATTTATGTTGTCCAGAGAATTCATTCTGGTCAACTTACTGAAGTCAATCAATCAGTTTGTGAAGCAGGTGATCTGCATTTAAAGGTATTATACTATTCAGTATGCTCATCCATGAGGTTAGGGATTCACAATTGCTGCAAAAACATATGGGGTTAAAGTAGAGGCTGCTTCTTTTACCATAATGCAATAGCTTTCCTCACCTGCTATTTGCATGATTTTCTTTAAGGCAACAAACAATGGGAGGACTGCTTTCCAACGCTACTGTTCATTGAACACAACACGTCTGCTGTCTGGCCGCCTCCAACGCGGTAATACACTATCTAATGACCCAGCGTCAGGCTTGTTAAGAAGGCATGACGCTTAATGACAACCTCACTGTTTTGCTTTCCTGGCGTCACCAGGCAACGTTCAAAACAAGCCCTTCATGGGAAGATAATCAGGCCGCTTACACACATGAGTCACGGGGGTGACCTTTCACCCCCAGGCCCCCTCTCTCTCTCTCTGCTCCGCGGGCGTCTGGCAAGCGCTCAGGCTTCTGTCAATTTGGCATATGGATGGCATGACGTCACACGATTAGGGACTCTCCTGAGAGAGTCGATGGACGAACTTTCTCTGCAGAGACACATCTGGCCCGCGTGAGGCGAAAACCCGCACGTGACCCACGTCACAACACGAACATCCGGGATCCAGTCCGGCTTTGTTCGAGGCGACCATCTAATATCTAGTGGGTGGCTCTCACTTTAACGTGTCTTCAACATGCTGATAAACTCCTCCGTCAGTCGGCTGTTCAGACTCCTGCGAGTGCACTTCATATCTGGTTAGATTGTGATGAACACGATGGCCTCATTAAAACCTAATTTGCAGGACCGTCTAGGAGGACTATGTGGATCCTTGTCACTTGGACTCTAAAGACTCTGGAAGTGCTGGGATGGAAAATGGGCGAGAACCAAATAGACAGTTTGGGGGGGGGGGGGGATTTTCCTTTTGAAGGAAAAACACAGGTTTAACCGACCAATGTGGATTACAGCGGTCTGGAGGACTGTGGAACACGTGAATGAGTCTGTCTAAGGATTTCCAGACATGCAATTTATGTTTTTACGAAGTGAAGCAGTGGAGATTGTTACTCATAATCAAATTAAAATCCCCCCCCATTATTAAAATCAAAATGTACTTGCAGTAAAAATCCATGTTTTTCCCACTTGCAAGAAGTCTTATTCATTAAGTTTGCCACCAATAAACATTCTGCATGTTTGTGTGTTATTAGAAACTACATGTAGTCAATAAGAGCTGCAGCTCTGCATCGATGCTGCTGTTTAAAACATGCTATAAACAGGAAATAACAGTGTAAAAGCGGTGATCTCACTAAGCGGACGGGAGCGCTCCTCCAGACGGGACTCCTACCTGGCTGTCGGTGTCTCCACGCTGTAGTCGTGGCCGCGGGATCTATGAAGGTGAACCAATTAGCGAGCGAAGAAGTTATCAGCGATGAACGTCAGGCGGAGCGGAAAAATCCCAACAGATGCGGAGCGAATCTTCTCTCCCCTCCTCCGAAAAAACAACACACACAGTGGGCTTGATATCCGGAAACTGCGCTCAGTGCTGAAGAATTACAAATAGAAGCTGTGTTCCGGCACAGAGATCCCGTGTTCTCCCCGGTGCACGGTCCAGAGTTGAGGCGGAGGGATGAAGTGCAGCGGCCGATGAGGTCCGGAGGAAAGTTTGTGTTCCGTCTCTCCCCTCTCTGCTCTTTGCTCGTCTCCACACACTAGAGAGGAGCCGAGTTTTTCCCCTGGAGCTGCGCCTCTGATGTCAGCAACAACGTGAGCTCCAGGAAGTGGTGACGCTCCTCCGGTGGTGCGTTTCCAAGGCAGCGGCGCTCAAAGCGCAGGGAGCACCGCCACCTCGTGGACACCCGGAGCAAGTGCAACACCAAGCAACACAAATCTGTTGCTTGTTTTTTATAGATTCTATAACATTTACAGGGAAAACCCAGAATGCTCTGATATGACTATAGAACAAGTAGGATAACTTCAGAGGAAAGAATGAAAAATAGCCATAATTTTTACTATTAATATTTTTTTTATATTTATATAATTTTATTATTATATTTTTCATTTTAAATAATATATATATATACATACATATATATATACATACATATATATATATATATTAATTAATTAAATAATAATAACAACAATTCCAATAGCAATAATACATTATTATTATGTATATACCAAATATGAATAATTATATTATATTATTTGTATTATTATTAACAACAACAACAATAATAATAATACATTATTATTAATATATACAGCGGCTTAAGGAAAGCCACATTGCAAGAGAAAATAAGTAAAGGTGCATGGTTTTGGATGCAGTTTTGCCAACTGTGAAAATAAACTTTAGGTACATAATGTATGTTGATCCTTCCTTAGACTGGAATGCATACATGCCACTCCTCAGGATTCAGGCAGATGTCACAACCAATCAGCTGCTGAGTACAGAGATGGCAGCAGCGTTTCCAGATGTTGGCTTTCACCTGATGAGCACACATGTGTCGGCCTTGTGCGGAGGAACTTTCTCAGGACTCCAGACTGCTCCTCTGGGTCACAGGCACGGTTTAAGTAAAAAAAATAAATGGTGCACTATGACTCAATGTGGTCACCATGAACTAAAACGTCCTCCCTTTACTGCGTCTGTGGGATACACTGGAAAAACTTGAGCTTTGCCCACAAGTAGGAAACCTGCAGCTGTAAACATCTGTAACATCTGGACCGAGCGCCCAGTCATTTATATTTCTGGCAGCGTGGACAGCGTGTTGTGTTCAATCAGCCTGAGCTCCAGATGAACGAGCAGTGACGATGAAACCATGCAGCCGAGTATAGCAACTCATCTCAGCAGCTCTCTTGTCAGACTGCTGAACCGTTGCATTGCGAGCTCGAAAAAGAGCCCCAAAAATAAATTATCATGGGGACAAAAACGTCCCCTCTCTTCTTTTTTTGGCGTATTAGACCAGACAATCAGAATAACAAATGCTCCGCTGACCTTGTCCCCAGCATCGCTCTCTTCACATTCGTTCCACACAGCGCTGTTTTACTGTGATCAGACATGCCCTTGTAAGACTGCCAGAGTGCAATGAATATCAATTGGACATTTGCATCTCTCTGAGGACTCGCAGCGCTTGTCGACGTCTGTACCGCTGAACTGTGCTGTAGATGAACACCACAGGCAAGCCGTGTAACAAAGACAGGCGTCCGTGTGTGTGTTTCTTGTGGTTTTTTGCAGCATAACTTTATTAACTTTGGGGCTCCCCTGGAGGTTTTATGAAAAGCAATCAAAATGATTTTCCATACTGTAACATGCATTCTGTCACAGTGAACTCCAGCCAGGTGAGGGCTGCAGACGGTTTAGTTATTTTCACTGCCAATCCCAGAGGTTTTTGGGTTGGGAGTTCCCCTTTTACAGGTGCCAGCCTTTATCATCCGAGCATACTCGTGTTTATCCTTGTGCCTCTTCTTTTTTTTTTTCATCTTAGCTAAAAACGTCTTCTGGAGAAATCTATTTCCCCGCAGGGTGAACTGGAGCCGATATCGACTTGCTGGAAATCAATCAGGCCTTTGGCGGTCAGGTGAACACAGGAAAACCTAAAAATACTGGGGATTCTTTTATAGATCACACTTTCCTGTAAATGATGGGTTTCCTGCGGAGAACCCCTAGAGACCAACACGAGGCGATTGTTGAAGTTATATCTGATTGAGAATGGGTGGATATTTGTGGTGATTTGTGAAAGGTTCATTTGATAAAACTCTGGCTTCCCCGATATTAATCTCCTGTGGTTTTCCTGTTCTGAAAATGGTCTCCAGGGTAAATCACATGGTGTCCCTGTCTACTGGGATTTGAGTGGGAGCCGCTGCTGCTGCCTTTGAATTCCTGATTTGTAGAAGAAGACTAAAATGAAGACTTTTGACAGCCTTTATACTCCCATGCCCCTCAGTTTATGCTGCTTAAGTGGTAATACCTCTATGTAAAATATCATGTGTATGAACTCACGTTGTTTAACTGCATTTAGCTGCATCCTTAAATAGTATGTAAACGCACAGGGAGTGAGTGACTGTTATTCAAGTTGTTCTAAATATTTATTCACATTCTCACGTTGGGGTCTTACAAACCCCCTCACTGTGTGAGTGTGATGTCATGAGGAAATCTAGTTGGACCTGTACTCTTCATCAAAGGATCCCGTTCCCCCGGAGCTGCACGGAGACGGGGGTCTTCACCAAAGGAGACTGGATCCCCAGCACGGCCCTGAACTCTCTGGCCTCACTAGAACAGATAACAAACATGTGAAACGTGAGCAGGTCTGTTCCCGTCACAGAAGCTTACATCATAATCCCTGTGCAGACAGTGTTCTGGTGGTCTGTGGTGTGTTACCTGGGAGTGAAGCTGATCTGGAGACAGTGGCTGCAGCTGCTGACGTGGAGCTCCTTTGGCTTGAGAAGCCCAAAGTCTGGTGTCACTCTGAACACATGGGAGTGTCCTTCACCTGACTCTACATATATATATATATATATATATATACACACACACAGACACACACACACACACACGCACACAAAGAGTGAAAATACGCAAGTCAATCACAGAAACCCTTCTTTGTTCCAAAAGCTCTTTGTGTTTGTAATTGAAATAATTGGACGTAATTTAATAATCACTAATAATATAATTATTACAGGAAAACAAAAGGTGATTGTTTGAAGTTGAACTCATTAAACTCACTATGGAAAAGCTAGAAACTGGTTTTAATAAGGAAGATCAGTCACACACCCAACAACAATAAGGCTTGCCTGCTAGCCCGGGGCAAGTAAAATGCTATTTCTGGCTAGTGGATTTTTTTTTCCGGTGCCGATGATGGCTAAGGAGTTAGTCATCTTGCTTCCTTCTCATCTCTGTTCAGAGCTGTATCAATGATTTGGTCATCTTTGGTCTTTGTTGTTATTGATAACTACTAATAACCCAAGAATCTGTATAGGGGCGAGTAAGAATTGACTTCGTGCAGGTTCCTGACTCTGAATAGTTACCTATAACTGATTTCCAATAAGTGTCGGCTCCCTGTCTGTGGAGGATGACTTCTGCTATCTGTGTCTGCCCCACACAGCAGAACCCGAAGTCGATGCTGTCACTCGACAGACGCATTGTAGTCAGATCCAAATGGGCACAGAGAGGCACCGTCTGCAAAGAGCAGAGAGAAATTAACATAGCCGGGTCAAT
The DNA here is from genome assembly GCF_963514095.1 of Eutrigla gurnardus. NCBI lineage: Eukaryota > Metazoa > Chordata > Actinopteri > Perciformes > Triglidae > Eutrigla > Eutrigla gurnardus. The sequence continues at coordinate 4,105,888 of NC_139929.1, read as the reverse complement.
TAGATAAAAATGATTATCTAATTTGATATAATTCTTCCCCCTTTTACACATGTGTGAGTTCCTGACCTGGAGCCTGTTGTTGCTGTAGTGAATCAGGAGGTTTTGCTGGAACCTCAGCTTCTTTCCCCCTTTGTCAAGATGGATCAGCGTCACCCCTTCCTCATCTGCCTGGTCTGCGTGGTCCAGAAGGGACAGGGAGCAGCGGAAGGCCACCTTCACCTGTCGTTCAAATAAAAAGAGAACAGAGCATCCTTTAGAAGAGCATCTCTCTGCTACTGTTACAGACTGTATAGTCATCTCCTTGTCTCACCTGCATGCTGTGTTGTGGGTTCAGCACCAGAGACTGGCTATCACCAGTAGGCAGATCGCTGGAGGTGCTGGTCCGGCCTCCAGGCTGCGGCTTGAGCACTACGAATGGAGGCTGAATCTCCAGTCGGAAGTCTAGGGGCATTTCTGAGTCGTTCTTCAGCTTTAGGGCCTGTGTGATCTCACATTCCTGAACAAAGCAAAACCACAAGGAAAGCAACGTCTGAGCCTGACTGTTCAGAAATACTGTACGCCCTCGGGATCAATACCTCATGCGTGCATTTGATTAGTGTTGTGGAATCCTCAGACCGACCTCCTCCGACTCTGCCCTCAGTAAATCACCGGCCGAGGCATGAAACTCCAGCAGCCCCTCGTCCTCCTCCATCTGCACCGACAGTCTGCAGCAACGCGGAGCCAAGAGGACGATATGTAATTTAATCAGACCACCTCTCGCCTAACCTCAGCTAATTTTAATTTGGGAAACGTAAATAGATTTGGGATTCACAGGGGATTCGGGGGGGGGGACTTAGCATGATTGTAATTGCTTACACTGCAGGCTTGACGGTTGCTAGTAGATCCACTCTGACAGGCTCCAAATCCAAACCCTGAGCTCTTCCAACTTTCCCCGGGACACAGGCAGCCATCTGTAAACAAACAGCGTAATTATGAGGGGGATTTAGGCTGCGTCAGCGTCATCCACTGTTTGCCTTTTTCCCCAGATTTTAAAATTAAAAAGACACTGTTTAGTGTGCATGTTACCTCAGAGTCTAGACTCATGAAGCCCAGAGCCAGGCCCACACATCTGGTCTCACAGTCTGACTCGGAGAGAGTCAAAGGAGTGAAAGATATGTGGATGGTGCCACTGCCTTTCGCTGGAATCACCTTGAGATAAACAGTAGTAAAATAAACTGCAGCGAAAAACAAAGGGGTAAAATGGATGTATGGAGCTAAAACATACTATTTGCTGGGGTGTGATGCAGTATGGGTAATCCGAGAGGTTGCCCACATGAGGCCTGATGTGGACGGAGATGAGTTTTGTCTCTGCAGGCGATGGGTAAAGACAGGTTTGCTCTTTCTCGTTGTCATCCTCGGATACATATTCCTCCCTTTCTTCCCCGCTCTGAAATCAATAGGATTAAATTGTCTTGAGCCAATGAAATGCGGCTCCACTCGCTGTAGCCATAAGAATTTCCCAGCGGCAAAGTCATAAAAGTTTATGTTTGTGTATCCGTGTTGCGATGTAAGAATGTACTCACAATGATGCTATGGAGGGAGGAGCTGGTTTCCTCAGAGTCTGGGGTTTTATTGCTTTCCCAGGCTGTTTGAACAGTCCCACCAGAAATCCTTAACGCTCCACTCAACAGCTCATTGCCATCGGCGTCTTTAACCGGAAAGGCGTTTCCATACACCACCACAACATCCACCAGCTTACGGTCATTCTGATCGACGTTATAGGTTTTCCAGTCCATACGAATATCTGGCGGCAAACAGAGATTTAGATCAGACGCATGTTTTCATCCAAAGAAGGGAAACTAAAGATCACAGAAGACATATGAAAACTGTATATTCCAAGAGGACATTAGTGTGGCTCGGGTATCCGTCTAGCCACTAAATTAAAATGCAACACATACATAATTTAACAATAAATAAATAAAAGTCATAATATAATTAATGCACCTGAAAGAGGACCAATAAAATAGACAATAGTAATGAAAATTATGTCAAAAACCCAACCTGCACTTCAGCAAACAAGCAAATATCCAAATGCTTTATCTAAACGCTTAAAAAGAACATGAGAATCAGCCTTTGGAACACATTTCTCTACCCCGTTCCTGTCCTCGCTGCGACTCCAACAGACGGGAAGCGTGAGGCTGCGATAATCGCCCCTCCAGGCCAGGAGGTCATTTCTGATCTCACTTACCCAACATGGTGGGATTGTTGATGCGGAGAGAACGAGACGCGGTGTCACCTCCGGACACGTGAGTGCCGAACCTAATGATGCAAACGGGAATGTCAAACCGAGAGGTACAATGCCACCATTAGTGAATATTTAGTGGAGAAATGGACAGCGGGGCAGACCGTGTGACCGGTCCCTGGTTCTGGTTATCTGGACGCGGGCCTGTCATTTGGAAGTAGAGTGGGCAGCCTGTCACGGTCATCTGCATGGGGATGAGCGTTGGCTTAAGGTCCCCCACCTGCAGGAGGAAGACATCGAAATGATTCATTAACGAATCCTGAAATGTCTGTTACGTCCCATTGTATCGCAGCATACTTTGCATATGAGGTGATCTCTGTATTCCCCCCACATGTCGGTGTAGGCAGTGACATCCACAGTCTGGGTCTGGAAGGGTCCCAGCATCCCAGCGTCTGGGAGGACAAAGAAAGCTGCACCTTTTCCATGAGCCAGCAGGCTGCTCACAAACTCTGCAGACAGACACAGGAAGTGTGAGCAGGTGCCCGATTATCAAAGTGTCTACCGTGTACACAGATGGAAAGTTAACTCGTACCCTTGTGCGCCTTTTCTTTTATTTTCTGATCTTGAACAGAGTGAAGTGGCTCCTTGACATGCGTGAATCTGCGATTAAAATGCAGCCCGTGTCACATCTGCAGAACAGCAAAGTCGCTCTTTGATCCATTATTCACGTCGGCGAGGTAGCTCTCTTACCTTTTCTCTGACTGGATGTCTGCCTTTGAGGCATGGCAGGTGAAATACTCTGCCTCTATATGGAAGTGGGCAGGGATAGCGGTTTGATTGGTTATCAACACCTGCTTAGTAACAGCTCTGCTCAAAATGACGTCATCTCCAAAGTCAAGCAACAGCGTTGAGAGGCTCTCGTCATCTAGGGGGGGACTGAGAGCAAACCAGAGCGGCCGTGACTTCCCGAGTACTTGTTCTATGCAGTAAGTTCAGCTGCTGTGTGGTTAGATAATTACCAGATGTAGGACACGCTGAGCTTCCTGGTTTTGGAAGCAACAATGCCAACAACAAGAGGGGAGTTCATCCCCTGGACCTCACAGAGGGCAGCCACCTCAGTCAGCTCCAGCTGGACAGACGGACAAATATTAAAGGAAAATTCTCTAATAGCTGCTGGCATCACAGTATCGTACAAGTAGTGTAATTAAGTCCAGAAGATCACGATCTTCTGGTCTGTTAAACATTTGATTTAAATCCCCCTTTCATCCGTTAACCGGTCAGCTCATATATTCCGTTTCACTGGGGAGTGATGAAGCTAAAGCTGATCTAAGGTCAGTTTCACTGGGACTTTAATAACGTTGGCACTTACATCTGTGTGAGAGACAAAGGTAACTGTGATCTCCAAACCGGCGTTGGGTCCCAGAGTGCCAGAAGAGGGCTCGAAACTGGCTCTACACAGTTCAGCCTGTTTACCCTGGAGCTGAGCCTGGTGGAGAAAATAGATATGAACTGTCATAAAGAACATCGTTTTTTATTCTAAAAGAAATACTCCTTCTTTGATGCAGCTTTCATACATTAATCATACATTAGTCAGCGTACCATCCAGCTGAAACGTGAAGGCAGCAGGGTCTGGTTGAAGAGGGTGACGTTTGCCTTGGCAGGAACTCCCATGAAGAGTTCGGAGAGCAGCAGCTCACAGTTCAGCAGACAAACCCGAGGAGACTGCACATCTGCTCGCACCGACAGGTGACTGCGAGGAACGCACAGGGAGTGTTGCTTGTTATCAACACGGCAGCACGCTGAGTAACATCATCACTGTTGTCAAGGCTGTTCCCCGAGCATCCTTACCAGCCTGTTCCATTCTCCACTGTCAACTCCAGCTCTGTCTCACATCGCTGGCAGGAACGGGGACTAAATAGAACAACCACACTGCAGGAGGCCAAGGGGGGCAGCACACCTCTGCTTGGCTCCACTGAGATTAGGTCCTGATTATTACTCTTCTCCTTCAGGACCCAGGAGGCCTCTAGCTGGGTGATGTTGGTGAGGAGCACCGTGGTCTGTGTCTGCTCCCCGAGCTTCACAAGCCCAAAGTCCACACTGGGTGCACCGAGGGTCACTATGGGACCCTATCCAAAATAAAAAAAATAGAATAAGGAGGCCACAGCTCACAGATAAACTATACTTAAAGAATATTACAGCGACAAACCACTAATGTGGAATAGTAGTTAGTAGCTTTGTGATTATGTTAAGATCCGTTCTTACCTTAAAAGAGACTTCCACAGGCAAAGTGACGGGCTGGTGGTTGTTCTCTATGTGGCAAAGCAGACTGGTCACAACCCTCTCAGGTTTCCTTCCACTCAGAACCAGGTCCAAATCAAAGCACTCGTTTTCCTCTAGGCCCACAGAGGGAAAACCAATCAGCAACGACGAATAGATCATCCATATGAAGTGCTGTTTACAGATCAGAATGAACCCACATGTGTAAGCTGTGACACACCTATTCTACCAGTAGATGGCTCTACTTCTATTACGGTGCTGCTGCTGCTCATTCTCTCCCACTGGAAGTAGATGAATGTTTTGCTCTGGTTCCACATCTAATACACACAGAAACAACAAGAACAACTGTAATTGCGGCACAAATAATAAGGTAAATATCGAATATGTGTTGAGGGTTAACATGAGGGGAAAAGTGAGTTGGATTACCTTGAAGTGCCTGCGGGTGGTTGTGCAAATAAAAACCTCCCCAGGGATGACAACAGCATAGGGCTCCAGTAGGACCTGATATGGCTCTGATGAACCCATGACCTCTATCTCCATGACGATGACATCGCCTACGTTGGTGCCAGTGCGCACGGACTGAAGGACACTAGATTTCCACAAACACACACCATGCAACACTTGAAAAGTATGCTTAAGTTACAAAGTGATGTCACAGTTCTTTGTGTGTGATGAACTATTATTAATATTTTTACATACACTTCTGATGCTGTGGATTCAAAGTCTTTACCTGTTGTCACTGGGCTCTGGTGGCAGCTGGGGGACATCCCTCAGGACTAAGTGACAGACACTGTGGTAGTCCTTCAGCTAAAGCAAACACAAGCATGACATGAATATCAGCTTTAAACTACTAAACAGGATATTCATAACCTAAAGAAATACAGTATAAGTAAAGCACTGTTTCCTATTTATTTAGAGTCGTATGTACCTCTTTGGGACAGAAGGTGAACAGAAATTCTTGTTCCTGGAAGGGGGGCAGGACTCCTGTTAGGGGGCTAACAAGGAACACATCATCTGAGGCCAGGTGGAACTGGATATGGGAGGGTTCTGGGGTTTCCCCTGGAAGGAGAGGGTGCAGGTTTGGCTTCATGATCTGCCAGTGGAAAGGCAGCTCCAAGTGTCTTCAGCCCCAGAGAGAGAACAGACAAGAGAGAGGTAATGTTATATTTAATGATTCCCGAGGGGAATCTTCTTCTCCTTGTGACGCTGCGCTGGTTCACTGACGGAGCAACAGCCCTGGGTCTTGTAGTTAATTGGTATTTAGTTTCTTACTCGTCGGGACTTCAGCTATGTAAATGCTGCCAACACTAGTGACTCGAATCCCAGAGCTCCAATTAAATAGTGGACTTCTTACTCACTGTCCTGTGATGATATATGAGGGTGTGTGGCTTACACGTTGTTCCTAATGATGACTTTTTTCTGCTCCACAGACTGAGGGTTACATGGGCTGAAACGGACAAAGTGCTCTGCTGTGAGGTCATGCAGCTCTCCCGCCACAGGAAGCCCCTTCATCCCAGAGACAGACACCAGCTCAAGTGCAATCAGCTGGCCCTCACCTGGAAACTCACACATTAAAGAGACTGAGGGGTCAACGTCCAAATAAGTACACCTGACAATGAATCGTGTTTTTTTTATAGACTGGTTTTCTGATCAGTGAATTGATTCACCTTCAATGGAAATGTCTTTAACCTGGCAGTTGTCGCACACAACAGTGAACGCCTTACAGCTCTTCTCAGCGGTGGTGGGGAAGAACGCCACCTGCAAACACACACACACACACACACACACACACATGAAGCACACAGAGTATGTATAGGACTGAACCAACTGTGGTTTCACTACAGTCAAATAACACAGCAACATCCATCACACACTCACCTCCACTACAGTGGCCTCTTCTGGCTGAAGCATAAAAAAAGATGGGCTGACTGCAAACGGTGGCTGCTCAGAAAAGTACGTTCTTGCCACAGACTGTGTGGACAAAGTGAAGCAGATGACATGACGGATACGTGTTTTTTTTTACAATAAAAACAAACTTAAATATTTGATCTACGAGTTAAAAAAATCGTGTGTGAGATAGATTCTTACCCTGAGGTTCGAGGCCGGCCATTGGTTCTTGGGGATGATGCAAAAGCTCCCGCTGCTTTGACCAACATTTCGGCACAGGAACTCAACAAATTTGACCCCTCCGATCAGACAACAACCACAGTTCAGAACTCTTGGTACTGCAAAAATAATAAGGGGGAAACATATCAAATAAAGTCCACTCGTGAGCAATAACAACGGAAGGCTGGTAGATTGTAATGCGACTCACGTGTGAGTATTGGAGGAGGTCTTCTGGCTACGACGGACACTGCAAGTAGGTGTTCAGTCTGGGTCTCCACCACCACAAAGTCCTCATAGTCCCCCAGGGAGTCTGGAGCGAAGCGCACCGTGTACTTACAACTCATCCCTGGGGCAACGACACCACCCTCCCCAGGGAATCTCCCTGCCAAAAGATATCTGCATGTCAATCGCTTCTTACGTTGCACCAGCATATTTATATTCTTGTACTTTAGTGTTTGATACAGCAGGTGGCGCTGGTGTTAACTCATAGGATTGCAACAACAACACAGGAATGCCCAAACCCACCAATTGCATTCCATAGATGTATGACTTAATTTGAATTCCTCTTTGATACAGTCACTGATCTTTGACACAGAAGATGATTTCCTGACTCACAACGAGAGCAGATTATGAGGAAGATGTATCAGCCAATCAGAAGAGGAGGAAGCACTCACCTAGGCCAATAGAGAAGTAAGGAGTGGTAGGAGGGATGACTCGGACAGTGCGGCTTGCAGAAGTCAAGTTCTTCAGCTCAAGTGTAGTCTGGAACAGGACGGGGCATGTAACGGCACATGACATCATCTCATTGACAAACAGTAGTGCTGTGTAAAAATAGAATAGTATGACTGAAAGGTACCTCATAGACGTGTCCCACACTGTAGTCGCTGAACTCCACCACCGAAGGGTTTGCGAGAAAGACTGGGACAGGATCATTAGAGGAGCTTTCAGGGAGGAAGAGCACAAACACGCCGCTTGAGGATTCTGTTCTCAATAAAGACTCCCAGGAAGTGGTGAGCTAGGTAACACGCCACCACGTCCAGCATTAACTTCACTTTAGAAAACTACAAAGTGAGCGTTTCTGATTTCACTTTCTTCATCTGCCAAAGAAGAAATTGTCTTTGCTGGAGCTGCACTAACAGACTTTCCTTCCTGCTGACCCAATAATGCTCATCCGTCATCCAGAGTGTGTGCACATTACGCATACATTTAAATCATGCACATATACACAAACATGAACCTGGCATCCTGTCCCTCTACACAGACAGTAAAAGGTCATCCATGCTTATGTACAGAAAAAAACACACACATGCTAGATCTTGCTGACATGGCAGCAGTCAAAAAAATGTATTATTTCCTGCAAATGATAGTTGTTTGTGTCCACAGGAAGAGTGTGAGTCAGCCGTCTGTTGTTATGCACACTTGGCTCTCACCACAGGATGTGTGTGGTTTTCACCTTTAGAGGGGCTTCTATACATGTTTGTCTCACAGCTGTGTCAAAATGCATTCCAAGAATCAATCTGCCTGCAAATATTATGAGGAAGTAACTTGGCCGTCGTTTGTAATCATTTGTCGGTATGATTCCAACATTATATTATAACTGAATGTACCACACATACCACACAATATCTTACATAAGTTGATATTGAAGAGTATCAAGAATAAGATCACCACGTGTGACCCACTATGACAATGTCCTGCCTTTTTGAATTTCCTGCCCTGTGACAAAAAGATGAGCATTGACGTTAAAAAGAAGACAACCACTCCAGGTACCTTTGCTTCTTCATCCCTTTCCTCACATCCTCCGACTTCCCCGCTCTGGTTCTGGGCCGGACGAGGCACGTGCCACCCTGCTGCGCAATCGGAGGAAGAAAGCGCGGATTGCGTAGGAACGTTTGTCTGTCTTTCAGCTTCTGAAGTTTTTCCAATCCCTCTGCCCGATCCTCCGCGCTTGGTTGACCCTTCCACTTTGGTTTAGGTTTGGCACGGTTGGGCCTCTGGAACATATTTGTAGCACACTGATGTATTCAAGGATCCCCTCCTTCCCAGAGGAACTTCGGTTTTGCCAGATCAGAATGGTCAAACAGGGGAACAGCTTTTAATAATTGTAGGCATTCATATTTTAGATTCTAGGCTTGTGACTCCTCACCTCCTGAGGAGATTTCTTGCTCTTTGGGGAATCTGAGCTGTATTCAATTATCGTGCTAAGCTCCGACTCGTTGGTTTCTGGGATGATCTTTTCTCCTCCTGTCCTTCTCCTCACCATGGACACTCGCGCTGTGTAGGCGATGGTAGGTCTGGCAGGATTCGACAATACTAAAAAAGAATAAGTTAAATATTAAGCCAAAGCAACTAATAAACATTTAAGATGAATCCGAAAGAAGGTCATTGTACTTGGAGCTGGTGCTTCCACTCGTGGTTTCGGTTTCTGTGTGGTTAAGTAGTCCTGGGGGGAAATCAGGTCGTTCATTTTGAGAAGATCTTGGTCCACACACCAGGAAAAGGCCGATTGGACTGAAAATAGACACACATCAAAATGCCATCCCCGGTGGTATAAATTACAGTAGACAGTTACAGGTCGTTTTTTTTAATATATGATATCAAATGGTAATGTTTCCGTCTCACACCTGTGAAGAGGCCCTGGTGATCCTCTCCCATCTTCTCTCCCACCTTCTCTATCATCCTCTCATAGGCCCGGCTCTCAGCGGCTGCAGCCCGAGCCCTGGCCTGAATGATATGGCTCTCCAGCATGTCGGCCTCTTTTATACGCTGGTTGTATTCAGAATGAGCCTGTGTGTGTGTGCGTGTTTGTAAATGAAAGCCACATCAATGTATTCTTCTATTGACAGACATTTTTTTGTTTTTTTTTTAGCATCAGTTTGAATGGGTCACCTGTTGAAGCTCTTCCACGTATCTGTCATGGTAGCTGCTTCCTCCACTCTTTGTCTTCGTGAGGTTGGACAGCGTGTCTTTCCCAATGATGTCTTTGGTGTAAAGGTGTTTAAAAGTGCTTGCCAACACATGAGAAATGTCCTTACGTTAAGAAAGAAGCGTGACGTTATTTAGCTGGATGTTTAAGAGGGGATTTAACTCCTGTTTTTCTACCAGAAAGGTAGTACATACCTGTGACTTCGCCGATGCTGGTCTGTGACTGTCCATCGGCGGATCCGAAAGCCACTTTTCTCTCGGCTCTGGTTCCTCAAACATGACGGCACACAACTGACGTTAAACGTGCTAGCTTGCTAAACAGCGAACGTCATGCTAGTTGTGTAGAGAATTCTGGAACGCGAACAAGTCAACGTAGAAAACAAAACAAAAAAAGACATTTAGCGTTAGCTCAATGCGTAATATACATCATTAACGTTACAAAGACAACGTATAAACAAAAGTTAGCTCGCTAATACTGCGTCAAAAGTTGTTTAAGTTCTTGTAAGTTGTCCGCCGCGTTTGTGTAAATGTGGTTGCCATGGCGACAAAGGCCCAGCGGTTGTTGCGCTCCAGGAAGGAAGTAGATTTATTTAAAAGTAAAACGAATAAACACTTTTTTAATCATTACACAGCCTTTATTTTTGTACATTTTGATTGAATAATAGAAACGATTAGTGTGTTGAGAGAAAAATATTTCATAACTATTTTTGATCATGTTAAAGTGATATTTCATGCAAATATAAAATATTTTTGTTTTTCCTTTTCAAAATGACATGATATAATATATATATACATATAAATAGGATATTCTGGCCTATATTCAAAAACAATAACTAAAGAACAAAAAAATCCTGATTTGTTAAAACCCACTGAAACTAAATAAATAAAATATTCCACATAATTATTAGAATAAATTGATATTAATTCAAGTCATCACTTTAAGTGACAAAACCTAAACTTTTTAGATCCAAAGTTTTTCAAGTTAGACTGACAAACACATGCTATGTTGACTTAAAAGATGGATGTTTTTTAATTTTCCTGCAGTATTTTTAACCTGACACACCATGAGACCAGATGCAACATGTTTATGAGACAATTATTACTTCTTAGAAAGAATATCCGGCTGTCCTTCTACAATGCAACCAGGTACTGAGGTGGTTTCTCATCATGCAAAGTCTTTTCAAAGCACTGCAGAGCTCAAGCAAAGCATTTGTCTGTGACCTTATGCAAAAAAGACCAGTTCCTGTCTAAGAAGTCATGTTTTTGAAGTACACTAAGGTCACTGCGTTTCCAAAAGTCAAATGTGAGCAAAGATTCCAAAGACACCCAAAACAAAATCCTTGACTATGTGCTGATCACGCGGTGCTCGAGTGGGATTCTCAAAGAGGCGATTGTTGAGCTCACTTTGTTGCGCCTCATGATTTGCCAGACAGAGCTTCTTTTTTCAACTCCCCACAAGACTTGCCCCAGCACGAGAGTTCATAGGACAGAACAGGCTGGCAGACACTGATAATAGGGAGGCAAACAAAGCGTGATCTATCTGAGCCCTCATATCTTAGACTACGCTATAACAACGAGCCTCGATCCTACCTCGAAAGCACAAACACCGTTTCATTAAACCTTCCAGCTATCATATTAGTGAAGCAACAACAACAAAAGAACCTCTAACAATCGCCCCGACGGCCAGGAAGAGCACTTTTGTCTACACAAGCGATGGGCTAGGCATGCATGATAACCAACACCTGCTCACCAAGCTTTGAATCGTTGCTTTAGCACATATTTCTGTTGAATCAACACGGTGCTGGAACGCCACTGAGGACTGACACACAGCTGCTGTCAGCGTTAAGACCTTACACCGATGATGCCTACAGACACAACATGGTGTGATGGTGATAAACCCAACATTATGCAGAGTCATAAGGCACAGGGGAGAGGCAAGAGCACGTATACAAATGGCAGTTTGTACCAGATCAGGGCAACACCCTACATGAATCAGATCACACGAGGTGCCAGAGTGTATAAAAATCACAGCACTGAGTTAATGCCTATATAGGATATACAGCAAAGCCACCGTTTGACATTATCTTATCACGGTTTACATTGGACCTCGGTGCAAGTGTTGTATTTTTAGCCCTCGTTGGTAGAATTCCATCCAAAGGTGTAGTTTCCGACGGCAGGGAGCTGAATGAAAGCAGTAAGAGCAAACAGTGGCGGACTTGTCAGACCGGTGTAGTGGGTGTGGACTCATGGCATATAAGAGGCTGATGGGCTGGCATTCGCTGCACTGTGGGTCGGCTCACAGGGGGGGGACACACATTGGATCTTTTCCCCCACGTAGGACAAACAGACGAGGGTTTTTTTTATGGTTGTGATAGCTCCTATCAGATAGACAAGGCTTCTCTGGAGGAGGAGAGGACCTCTGCTCGTCGCATGGTGATTTATTTTTGACTGGAATCAGAATGGAGTCAAATGGCACAGCTGGGAAACATGGTGAGTTGGTGTCACAGATGTCTCTTTAACTCTACAATTATAGTTACCTGTTGTGAGGTGTTGTCCATGTGGATTGGGGAATATTTACTCAAGTTTATTTACTTACTTAAGTTTGTGCCGGGATGGGCGTTTTATAAACACAATCCCAGCATGCAGCCTATAATGGTTGCTGTGTTGCCACAACATTGCTTGCTTGTCCTTTACAAGAAAATGTGTGGTGTCGTTGGTTGTGTTTTTTGTTGCCGGGACAAAATGGAGTTTCTTAGAAGCAGAGGAACCAAACACACGCAGGTGTCACAATGCTTGCAAATGAATTCCAAACATTTTAAAGAATAGAATAATAGGACAAGTACAGTAGACGTGTGTCCACCGTTGGGTGGCGCTGCTTCACAGCTCATTTCTCCAGCGGGAATTCAACAGCATTATTCCAGTGAATTCGTCTGCTAATTGGATGGGAACACATGTATGCAAGTCCATGTCCAAAAATAAAAGTAATGCAACATGCATTTAAAGTTATCATGAAGCATGTAATGTAAAAAAAACAAAATATTAAAAATCCCCAGAGGGAGACTCTGCTCGGAACTACGATTAACAGTGTTTTTATAACAATCCTGAATGCATCATTCAGAGGTGTCCTAACTCACTGTCATTAACATGTTATAACAATAATAAGATTTTAGGGCTGAAACCTCCACGTAGCCGGTTTCGGTGCACAGCTGGAGGTGCACCGCTTGCAGGGAACAGAACAGGGCAGCAGATGAGTTTAGACCCGCCCCATGACAGGACGTGGTGGCTGCTTCTCCTACACACCCGACCCCGCATTTAAACACCGACGGGGTCATGTTTTCACTGTTGAAAAAAAAAATCCACCATGTCTTGTTTACATAAACGCCCGAAAAGGACGAAATCCGAGGAGCAGGCTTTCCGGGAGCAGGTGAACAAAGTTGCGCAGGAGAACGGGAAACGGTTAGGTAAGTTCCCCCATAGGTGCGAAATGTGAGTTTACGTATAAATGACGCTCCGGTTGTTTTGCCAACACGGAAAGGCGCGCGCACACACACGCGAGCGCATAGTCTAACGTTGAGATTTCGGAAGGTCTTAAGCATATATTATACATAACATATAATAATGACAACGATTTGCCAGATTTGAAAGCAACATTTCTCTTGGAAAGAAAAGTTATTCCCACATTTTATGACACATTTATGGAACAAAAAGCACCAGACTGTTATAATTAGAGAACTAAAAGGGTTAAACTCGTCGATACACGCTGGTTTTTATATGTAAATATTGTGTGTAACACACTATAGTGCAGTAAGGAGGCTTTATGGAGGCTTTCCTCGTCGCCTGGAGCAGTGCATTCTTTCTTTCTGCCATAATGGCAACTTAAAGGAGGGGAGTTGGAAAATGTGACTGGAAAAGAGAGAGGAACTCCTTTTCCTCACCCTGTGCCTCCTTTTACTTCATTTAAAACAATGCATACGATCATTATAGGCTTTAAAAAAAAAGAGGAGAGCATGCACACTCTTATAAACCTCTACAATGCAAACAATCTTGCTTTTTTATGTTTCCTCAGATCTCAGATTACTTTATCACTGGAACAAAACAAAACAAAACAATAAAAAGCACCACGCCTCCCTCTCAGGTTGTGTGAGAAATCTCATGGTTGCCTAAATTCCTCGGGGGCATTTCACCTTCATTTTGCCATCTCCTTGCCTCAGCTTGCCTAACACGGCGAAGCCAACCTCACGTTTGAAACTGTTTACTCTGCAAAAGTAAAAAAATTAAAACTGATTTTCACAAACTTCCTCTAAATTCACAGTAAGTGTGCTTGTTCCCGTTCTCTTTTCACGTGACTGGACATGGAGCTGCCACTATAAGCCTGAGTGGTGTGGAGGCTCTCGGGCTGCTGTGCCCAGTCCTCCTCCCGGTCCCTGCAGAGACTCATAAACAGCGTCTGTTAGTCTGTGGTGCGGTCCGGGGGAAAAAATGTCTGTACTGTTTTGTTCCTGCCCACCACCCCTGACACAATCCCAACTGGGTTGTTGTGAATGCAGTTATCCTCAAATGCCCCTTATTGCTTACTGAGAGGACATTAAAGCAGATTTCTAAACCGCCGTATTATATTTCATGACATTTTAAGCCTGGCCTGAATCATACAGCTGTGTTCCACCCACATACGCTGACTCACGCCTTCACAGACAGAAAACCAATAAAAGAAACATCGTCCTGTGAGCTTCCTCCAGATAAAACACACCCTTTTCTCCAGAAGGCACTTAGTCAGTAAATGACTTGACTTTGAATGATAAGACAATGAACCGTAGACTCAGTGCTGATTCAAGATCAGCTGATTTTGCTCAGATTTACATCATTTAAGTCAGAAATACGGAGTTGTGCAAAGTGGAAAATATGTGGGAAGAAACCTAGCAAGTAAGTAATGTCAGTCCTGAAAGCCAACACAAGTATAAATACTATTCTTGTTGGTGAAAAACCAGTTTTCATTGCCAAACTAAGTCATGTAGGGACATGTAGTTTAGGTTTAAAGGGCCATGCCACTGATTTTACACATAGAGGTCCTTTTAAGCCACTAGACTGTAACAGCATAATCTTTTTCTCAGTCGGCAAAAATAACCCTCACAATGTCAGCTTGGTCTCAGAGACTAAACATGAACAACAGCAAGTCCTGCAAGATTTAACACGAGTCAAAACTATCCTATCAGTGTCTTGGCCTTGGATGTCTTTGAAGGAAGGTTCAAATAAAATCTATGCTACAACTTTCACTTTTCTTTGGCTGTTCAACTTCATGCAACTCACTGGAGAATCCTGTAAAAGTGAAGTAAAACCTGCCTGGAAACTTACTAACCTATATTTTCCCTTAATAACAATGTGAGCATTTCCCTCTACAGACACACCGCTCACTATGTCATGATAATGTTTGACCCCTGCAGGCCTGGAGGGCGATGCGGACCTCCAGTTCATGCTGGTCGGCGGCGACCTGGTCAAGATCCGCTCGAGCACCTGGAAGAAGAGCCGCTTCTTCAAACTGCAGGAGGACTGCAAGACGCTGTGGCACGAGTCCCACAAAACCTTCAGGAGAAACCACACGTGTGAGTCTTCTACGTCTTCTACGCTGGTTTCATTTCCTTACATTATGCATCATGCAATGCTTGGGTTAGTTCATCCCCCCCTTAGAGTTCTCCTTTCAGATCCCAACACACAGAAACTGCAGACAGACTGGAAATCTTGAGTTTGCGTGTTTGTCCATGTGTGTGAGATAGATTATTTCCCCTCAGATTTCTGGTTCAGAGACTCTCTGTGAGAGTGTGAATGTACACATACGTCCTCTGGGCCTCTCTGATCTCCCTCCCAGCCCGCCGGCTGCTGCTGCTGCTGCTACCAGACCTGATAACCTCTGCTCCCCCGAGCCGGAGCCTTGAACAAACACTGAAAGACAGAGCAGTGTCTATCGTCCCCATGCAGACACACAGATGCGATATCGAGCGTGGAACGTGAACCGGACTGGCTTACAGACCCTTGGAGTTTGCAGGCATTTCCTTGTTTATGGAAAATAAGCATGCAGGTTTTATTGTTTTCCTGTGGGCTTTAGCGAGCCACAATTACCCGTCTGCTCTGAAGTGCTTTGGTCAGAGAGTGTGGGAGCACAGACACGTATCGTTTTTAAACCCGAGATTCATGCAGATTCACAGAAGTTGTTTCAATGCTACGGACAACGTTGGATGTCGAGGCCTGTAAATCATCCACGCGCTGTAACGTGAGAAAGAAAATCCCTCCACTTCTCATCAGTCCCAACAGGCCGTAAAGCTCCTGTTCTCTTTTTCCCACACTGTCATTTACCTCCATAGCATTCCCACACACAGATACACGAGGTACACACAGGTACACACAGGTACACACAGATACACGCAGGTACACACAGATACACGCAGGTACACACAGGTACGCACATGTACACACAGATACACGCAGGTACGCACAAGTGCACGCAGGTACACACAGATACACGCAGATACACACATGTACACGCAGGTACACACAGATACACGCAGGTACACGCAGGTACACACATGTACTCGCAGGTACGCACATGTACACACATGTACACACAGATACACGCAGGTACATGCAGGTACGCGCAGGTACACGCAGGTACACGCAGATACACACAGATACACGCAGATACACGCAGGTACACACAGATACACGCAGGTACACGCAGGTACACACATGTACACGCAGGTACGCACATGTACACACAGATACACGCAGGTACATGCAGGTACGCGCAGGTACACGCAGGTACACGCAGATACACACAGATACACGCAGATACACGCAGGTACACACAGATACACAAAGATACACGCAGGTACAGACAGGTACACACAGGTACACGTAGATACACACAGATACACGCAGATACACGCAGATACACGCAGGTACACACAGATACACAAAGATACACGCAGGTACACACAGGTACACACAGGTACACGCAGGTACACACAGATATACAAAGATACACACAGATACACGCAGGTACACACAGGTACACGCAGGTACAGATACACAGATATACACACAGGTACACACATATACACACAGGTACACACAGATACACACAGGTACACACAGATACACACAGGTACACACAGATATACACACAGGTACACACAGGTACACACAGATACACGCAGGCATGTAGACGCCGTCAGGGTCACATAAGGTGACACATAATCTCATGAGAAACTTCCCTGGTATTACTGTCAGTCTGAGATTAATGTGAGTAATACTTAATTCATCACATCAGAATTTGTCTAATCAATATTTATAGACTCATAAATAAAAAGTAATAAATTGTGTAAGTATGCGGTTATTGTTTTGCACGACATTTTCAGCTGTCAGTGTCCCACCTCGAGCCTTTAAGGTCAGGCACAGTAAGAACTTAAACATTGACTATTTTACGAGATAATATTTTGAATTTAGGAGGGGGAAAAAACGGCTGCTGGTCGTGTATCATGCCTGAAGTGCATGACCTTATTAAAATTATAATAATATAAAATGATTTCAAATTGGATTTAGCAATAACGAAATGCTCGTGATTTCAGCCCCGCCTCAACGTATTCTCATAACAAATACAGACTTTGAGGAGACAGTGAGGTCAACTGGGCCTATTCAGAAGGAAAAAAAACATATTATTCGAGTTTTTACTCATAAATAAAAGTCTTTTCATCTGGTTTCCTTAATTTGATTTTTTCTTTTTACATCCAAAAGGCCTAATACTCCGTCGTAAGGTCACATTCACACACTCACACGCCTCCTCACTGGGAAAACATGATGTCTTTTCCCCCCTCGAAGAAAAGACTTTCAGAAAACAGCAGCAATGTGCTGTTCACTCGCACAATAATCTCATTGTATAAAAAATTCCAATCTGGTATTCAAGCAATGCCGGCGTGTCACGGATGACATGAAATATGGGATTCTCTGAAAACCATCCAAATTCACAACCCTCGACTCCTCTTCTCCTCTGTTTTTGTGACTGAACAAACACTTCTGCTGAGTGACTCCCAGGTATTTTCTTCTCTCAGCTGAGCGTCCATGCCGAGCCTTCGGGGTGTGTTTCTCCACGCCGCCCCCTCACTGTTGTGTTATCTCCAAGTAGTCCGACCTTTATGCTCTTCCCGTCCCGAGATCACCTCCCAGCAACAATGCTCTCGCTTCATCAGACTCCAGTCTCGGGGTCTAAAGGGTTGGAAACGCTGTGATTGTAACCCGGCGTCAACATACGGCCTCTTGGCTAAGCCGCTGGTCTTTTGGTGTTTTTGTTACGAGGGCGGCTGTTGGCCATTTAGCGTGATTACATCATGCATGGCCGTGCACGCTCTTCCGTGCATTAAGCTGCTGCACAACAGCAGGACACCCAACATATGGGTGGAAAACAGGCTGTGGGTGCAGAGGCCTTCTGTTTATGTCCACGTAGGTGTTGAATAAATACGAAAAAACTAGGAGGAGGCGAGGAGATCAGGGGAAGCCAGATTGCATCAAACTGTTGTGCATTATCAAATCCCCGTGGAATGTGTTTGTGTTGCCAAAGAATCCAAATGTTCGGCAGACAACAACAAAATGTCCAAGAGGCCGTCTCTCCGTCTCCGAGGGCTCTTAATCGGAAACTGTTGCTCAGTCCAGAGGTCGATAAACAAGATCCAGGCTCCATGCAACATGTTCGGGAGCTGTAGCAAGAAAAAGAAATTCTGCTGCACGAGGTTCATATCTCGCCACGATCGATCTTCCTACGGGAGATTTGTTTTGGAGCAAACGACACATTTTGCATTCATCCTCTCAGCTGTTTCTGATTATATTATGTCTTTATGCCATTAAAGCTGCAGTAATCAATGGAATGCGAAAGGGGCTGTCATTTATGACAAACTCCCAATTGTGCAGCTCCACCGAGCGCTTAGCATCTTTTAGCTCATTATTTTTGGTTTTTGGTTTTTGGCCCATAACTTTACAGCAGACAGATGTCTAGCTTACATCGTGAACACAGTGGTGCTTTTCGAAGACTAAAACAGAGCTAGAAGGTCTTTAGAGGGCAAAAAAAAAAAGTTTGTGTGCCACAGTGTGAGTGAAGGCCCAGAAGTGAGTTACCACCCGGAGACAAAAGCCTTCCTGAAGATAAAATGTAAAAGCAGAAGTAGTGTCACTCCGTGTTGTTGTTCTTATCAGGGTTAGAAGTCTGCTGCTGAAAGATACCGACTTGTCTGAGGGAGGATGATTTAGCTTTAAAGATCAAAGTGTGTCTGCCAGCTAGTTATCACTTTCAAACTTATTCTATATATGGTTCTAGTTAGAAACAGTTTAAACATACAAAACATTTGCATTAAAGCTACAAGTGTGCAAATCTCTCTTCTGAATAACGGCTAAATAAAGGAAAGTTATATAATTTACAATGCAAGTGTTTCTCAATAATGTTTATACAATAAAAATTCAAATTTAAATAGAAATTATATTACATTTCTGAAAAAAGGAGAAGACTAGACTCTAGACTGGGGGTTTCTCCCATTGGCTTAATTGGATAATTAATTAATTAGTAGGCTACAGATAGACTTGGGATGTTGCATGTCAAACTCAACTTACAGCATGTTGAAGTCATCATTATGCTTCTCTCTGAGTGCATTCTGCTATTTTCTCCAAACAGTCTCCATCGATGACGTTGACTCGGTGCGTAAGGGCCGTCAGTCCGAGGGCCTCAACAAATACACCACCAACACCGTCGAGGACCTGTGCTTCTCCATCATCTTCAAGGGCCGCAAGAAAAACCTCGACCTGATGGCGGCCAACGTGGAGGAGGCGAAACAGTGGATCAACGGCCTGGACAAGCTCATGAGCAGAATGCGCAACCTGAGCCGCCAGCAGAAGAGCGAGCAGTATCCCTGACGCCATGAGTGTCTCATCAAAAGTCTGTTTATAAGTGTTTTCTTTCTGTTGAACTCTTGATTGGAGACAAGTGCTTTTTGCAGTCCCAGCTTTGTGTGCAAATATAGTCCTTACATCTAAACGTCAGTTGGATCATCAACTGCATGCGGAAAGCAGACAAGAACGAGGACAACAAGATGAACCTGAAGGAGCTGAAGCACTTCCTGCGGCAGATCAACGTAGAAGTGGACGACACTTACGCAGCAGAAATATTCAAGGTGAGTCTCAATAAGTCGATCGCATCCTGCAGATCGATACGTTATCCCCTAAAAATGCTTGAAAAGGTCTGATCATGTCTCGTGTTGCTTAGAAATGTGACACGTCCAACTCAGGCTCCCTGGAGGGCTCCGAGATCCAACATTTCTACGACCTGCTGACCTCCCGGGAGGAAATAGACGTGATTTATGGGAACTACGCTCAGACGGAGGGTCAGATGAGTGCCGGAGATCTGCTGAACTTCCTGTTGAATGAGCAGAGGGAGCAGGCGTCAATGGCGGACGCTCTCAAGCTAATTGAGAAATACGAAGTGGATGGGACAGGTATGGATAAGACTGTTTTTCAGGTTTTATACAACACACGGTCACATATATCATATTCATGGTGTCTGTCTGTCCGTCCACCAGCGAAGCAGAACAAGCACCTGACCAAAGATGGCTTCCTGATGTACCTGCACCAGGAGGAGGGCTCCATCCTGAACCCGGCCCACAAGCTGGTGTATCAGGACATGCACCAGCCCCTCAACCACTACTACATCTCCTCCTCACACAACACGTACCTGATGGAGGACCAGCTCAAAGGACCCAGCAGCACCGAAGCCTACATAAAGTAACTCCTCTTACTAACATACCCAACCAATACAGACCTTCCTTTCCCACCAGATAGTCCCAGGAAATACATTCAGGAAGTAAAAGTACCTTTGGTATCTAAATAACTGGAGATACCTTTCCTGGAAACATTTCTGCGATCCAAGGTTCTCATGAAGGTTTTTCTCTGCAGAGCCCTGATGAAGAGCTGTCGCTGCGTGGAGCTGGACTGTTGGGACGGCGCTAACGGCGAGCCGGTCATCTACCACGGCTACACGCTCACATCCAAAGTTCTCTTCAGAGACGTCATCAAAGCAATCAAAGACTTTGCCTTCAAAGTACGTGGCATCGTTCAACGATCGCATTCTGTATTCGTGGAGGCTTCACCTTCCCTTGTTTCTGCAGACGTCCGACTACCCTGTGATCCTGTCCCTGGAGAACCACTGCACCGTGGAACAACAGAAGCTCATGGCCCATTACCTGATCTCCATCCTGGGCGACGCTTTGGTCAGCAAGCCTCTGGGCAACACCATGCCTACAGACTTCCCCTCACCCGAGGTGCGTTAATCTAATTTGACTGATTCCTGTTACGTAACATTCGCAGCCAAATAAAGAACCACTTACTTTTCCACGGATATTAGATCTGTCTGATGAGGTTAAAAATAAATGCGAGCGCCACATTAAGCCACCAGTTGATTATGCGCGCACAAGATCTCGCATTTTATTGTCTGAGTGAGCACTCGGAGATAAATTGTTTATTAACTTATAAAGTTGTCACATGATCCGACTGTGAGGCGGTTGCTTGATAAGAGACGTTATCTCTGCCAGGTGTAAGCTTCCGGAGAGATAAGGTGTTTTGGTGGTATGCGTGTATCTGTCTGTCTGTCCACAGCTAAACTTGCACACGGTTAGACCCATCCGGCTGAAATATTTTGTGCTCAAAGATCTATCGTGTTCCTGTGTGTCGGACAGTGATTTACAATTTCATTGATCTTAACTGACCAGTAGGGGGCAAAAGAAGCATTTCTCATATTGTTTTTTTAGCTACAAGCTGAGTTCTTGGCACATTCTCAATTAGCCCTTGATAATAAACATCTGTGAGACATGTTTATAACAAAAAAAAGTCCTCAGTGCTAAAAGAGACTTAAAGGGACGAGGGGAAATATAAGCACGTCGAATCATCGTTCAGTGGCATTCCTGAGCTCGGTTTAAATGTGGCACCCACGGGATGAATGCCTGTGGCGTTCTTAGCCTCAAAGGATATTATAATTATACATCACACAACATTTTTCTCCCTGTCATTGGCTGCCGCCAGGGTGTTATTAAAAGTCATCAGTAACGCATGCTTTTATTCAACTGAGAGATAAGAATACGCTTCCCTGCATTCAGCAATTATGACGTCCATTATGTTGCACATGAGCACATATTTGCGTATGTTCAGGAGCTGAAGGGCAAGTTTCTGGTGAAGGGGAAGCGACTGAACAAACTGGACGCTGCCCTCAACAATAACAGCACCATAGAAGAAGACACCGTGTCCGAAGAGGACGAGGCGGCGGATTGCAACGACCAGAAAGCCAAATCGAAGGTCTGTCCAAGTGTTTGTTTCTCATTTCCGTTTTTAAAAAATACCTGTAATCAGCAAAACTTCAGCATCCCGTCTCCTTTCAGAAATCCAAAATCAAACTCGCCAAAGAGCTGTCGGACATCGTCATCTACTGCAAGAGCGTCCACTTTGGCGGCTTCGAGCACGCCAAGGACAACCAGGCCTTCTACGAGATGTCGTCCTTCAAGGAGAGCAAAGCCTTCAACCTGGCGGAGAATTCAGGTAAACATCACGCCTCGCCCACGTCTTCCAGTTGTGTAAAATTTCTCCTGAGCAGAGTATGAAAACCGTGTTTCTGTGTGTTGCCGTAGCGACCGCCTACATCCATCACAACATGGACAAACTGAGCAGGATCTACCCTGCCGGCTCGAGGACCGACTCCTCCAACTATAACCCGGTGCCCATGTGGAACGTTGGCTGTCAGATAGGTACAGTCTATTTACTGGATGCGTGAATAAAGCAACAATGCATTGAAGCGTTGTTAATAATCTCTCTCCGATTTTGGTTCTTAGTGGCGTTGAACTTCCAGACTCCCTCCAAGGAGATGCACCTGAACCAGGGTCGGTTCTTGCCCAATGCTTTTTGTGGCTACGTCCTGAAACCTGAATTCCAGAGAAGCCTGTCCTCCCAGTTTGATCCCAACACACTTTCCAAAGGGCCGTGGCTAAAGAGGAAGACCTTCAACGTGATGGTGAGAGCTAAAACCTGAAAGAAGTAGCCTCACATTGCCTTTGCCACCTCTCTCCTTACATATTTGTGTTCCGTATCTTCATACAAAAGGTGATCTCGGCTCAGCAGTTACCCAAAATCAACAAGGACAAACACAAATCCATCGTGGACCCTCTGGTGAGGGTGGAGATCTACGGCGTCCCGGCAGACAACGCCAGCAAGGAGACGCACTATATCGACAACAACGGTGAGCAAAGAAACACGCACCGAATCGCTCCATGCATTTCCTATCAGACCTTCAACAACAATCCATCTTTGCAGGGTTCAACCCCATGTGGAACGAGAGCTTCGCGTTCGACATCCACGTCCCGGAGCTGGCCATGCTGCGGTTCGTGGTCGAGGACTACGACTCGACATCCCAGAATGATCTCGTCGGGCAGTACTGTCTACCGCTCAGCAGCGTGCAGAACGGTAAGAGGAAAGCACGATGAGAGCACTTCCTGTTCCATATAACGCACGCGTACGAAGCTACGACTCACTTCCTGTTTGTCTCCAGGATATCGCCACGTCCCGCTGCTTACCAAGAGAGGGGACGTCATCTGCTCGGCCGGAGTCTTCGTGCATCTCATGCTCATGGACGCCCAGTAGCCTCGAAAAACCTTCATGTCAGCATTTTTTTGTAAACTCTTAAATTAATTTGTCCAGTTTTAAAGCTAAATGTAATTTAACACTGATCAAATATTTAATAGAAACTTTTTTTGTTGTTGCTGCAGAACACTTTCATGTCTGTTTAATTTTAGCTTTTTTTTTTTTTTTTTAAATAGAAGAAGTATGATTGAGTGGAAATGTGAATGAAAGAGCCGTGTGGGAAAGTCTTAAAACTATATTTGGGGGGAAAGTACAATAATCAGAAGGTGTGAATTCCACTTTAAGACATTTCCGAATAGTATTTTTATTCTTATAGATTAATAACTTTATGTTTCCCTTCAGGATCATACGATGATTAATTGTCAAGAAGCACAACAAGCAGCCGACTGTTTTCATGACGTTAGCACCATAACAATGTTGGTTACCGCGGCAACAGTGTGACGTGTTCAGGTGTTTGTCGTTGTTTTTCCTTTTTTTTTTTTAACAAACTTACAACTTCCTTTTTTGACTATAATACAATGAGAATATCAAAGAAATGAACTGTTATATGAAACATATCGAACCTTATCAAGTATTTCATGTCACACACAGATTCCGGATATTTTAAGTCTCGTCTCGTCACTTACCTGCATTTGCACTAGCTCTCGAATAAAACCAGCAGAGTCCCCGATTGAAGGTTTTTGTGTGTTTATTCATAATAAAGTGATTTGGAAAAAAAGGCAATGATATCCTGAGAGATCTCGATCACGGTGAAATATTGATAAATACAAAGCACAGAAATTTAAAAAATAATCTAAATTACAACTTTAAGGCTTGTCATTGATTTTTGTTTGTATATCATGTTAATAATCTAATTCTAGTCAGCATGTTTGACCACTTTAACTTGGATGATGTCAAGTAAAAATGACCAAAGGCCTCAACTCATCCTGTCTTTAGGCCAACAGTTGGAATGCTGCCTTCGTTTGCTGGACAAATATGTTTTTATGAGACAGGTTGGACAAGGTTTCCATGTAAATCCCAGCCGTGAACGTTTGTTTCAGAAAAGTCCTGCTTTTTTCTTCAGGTCGCTCTGCCTCCACTTTGGCAGGCGCTTGAAGTCTGGCCGAGTGGTTCCAAGCAGGTTTTCAAAATCCACATCAGACAGGTAGTCCTGAAACCAGAGAGCCCAGAATAGAGTTAGGCTGACCTCTAGTGTCCACACTGAGTTATTACAGCAGGATGAGCACACTCATTCCAACCGGATCACATCGTCTTCACAGGAGTTATTCCTTGTAGTTATTTTGTAACTTTTAGAGAAACTAAGTGTTTTCTTGTAGTTATTTTGTAACTTTTAGAGAAACTTAGTGTTTTCTTGTAGTTATTTTGAAACTTTTAGAGATACTTAGTGTTTCCTTATAGTTATTTTGTAACTTTTAGAGACACTTAGTGTTTTCTTGTAGTTATTTTGTAACTTTTAGAGAAACTTAGTGTTTTCTTGTAGTTATTTTGTAACTTTTAGAGAAACTTAATGTTTTCTTGTAGTTATTTTGTAACTTTTAGAGAAACTTAGTGTTTTCTTGTAGTTATTTTGTAACTTTTAGAGAAACTTAGTGTTTCCTTGTTGTTATTTTGTAACTTTAGAGTTATTTTATGTTTCCTTGTAGTTATTTTGTCACTTTGGGGGTTATTTTATGTTTTCTTGTTATTATGTTGTTACTTTTAGAATTATTTTATGTTTCCTTGGAGTTATTTTGGCACTTTTAGAGTTATTTTATGTTTCCTTGGCGTTATTTTGTGTCTCTTTATGGTAGTTTACCATATTCTTGTTGTAATTTTGTAATTATCTGCTTTATCAAATTTCAGTAAAATGTTTTTGCAGGCTCAGAAAGCAGCTCTAGTACCGAATGAACCACAAAACAATGAGGAATATTAGATTGAATTAGCCAGATACTCAATATTAAAGGACTCTCATCAGGATCAAGACCCCCCTTCTACTAACTTAGCTGTGATTTTCCATCAAGAAGCGAAGCCATGAACCCACCTCTCTCAGGCTGGGGTCCACTCCCTGCGGCAGCTGGCTGGGAGACTTGTTGATCAGGATCTCGGGGTCCAGATACATCCCAGAGCCTCCAGCGGCGGAGGGGGACACGGGGCCACCACCTGGGGATGCTGGAGTGAAGCTGGGGGAGGGGGACAGGGTCATGGAGGGAGAGGGCTGGGCTCTCGGGGTCGCCGGGCTGGTGGGAGTAGAGGGTCTGGGGGACAGATCACCTCCGTGGAACCTGTAGACCGGAGGGGAGCTTGTGGGGCCTCCCGGAGCCCCGTACCCACCTCCACTAAACCCGGGACTCTTATTGAGATTAGCATTGTTCAGATCCTGCAGACGAAAACCATCAGTGAGGGATATTTTTCTTGGATTTTAACAAACAATTTAAAATATTCACAGATTAGTGACAGTATTATTATTATTATTGTTCATTATTACATTTGTGATATTAGTTATTAGTTTAATGAGAGGATTAGGGTCAATCAATCACTTACAACAGTGATCTGTGAGAGTGATGCTGGATCACTCAGCTTTTTTTTCATCTCCTCATAGGAGTTGCCTCCCTGTTGAGAAGATCAAGTGAGCCGGGATTGAAAAAATTGGTTAAGCATGCAGGTCTTCATCTTCAAAACAAATCCAAAGTGATTTTTAATGCTTTTAATCACGCTGCGTTGTGCTATCAAAAGATCAATGAGCCCATTAGCAGAACTCACGCTCCACTTGTGAGGATCCCACGCGCTGAACCAGCCGGTGAAGGTGGGCGGCTCGTATCCCTGCTTGACGAAGAGGACGGGCGTGTCGGGGTCGCGCCCCGCCGGGTGGCTCCTCAGGTATTCCTGAGCGCTGGTCCAGGCCTCCTTGGTCTCGTACTGGTTGGCCGAGTTCCCGACCCACAAGAAAATCTGAGATTCAGAGGAAGAGGAGGAAGAAGAACGTCCATGTTGTTATTATATAACATAACAGTATGGGATGGACACGCTTTCAGTGTCTGTGTGCGCCTCAAATACACAAACCCTGTACCAGCAGCCTTCATTGTTTATTTTCATATTTTAACATAAACATTTTTAATTAGACATGTCTTAATTTTAATGTTTTTTTCTTTTTAAAGTGTAACATTGGACATAATCAGTTTCAGAGGGCAGTGGTGGAACTTCATGAGAAGCTTTTCACAATAAAGTCCTCTGTGGGATTTGAGCCCACGTCCTTCAGGTTGTGAGTCTCCATCTCTACCAGCTGAGCTACCAGGAGTCTCCTGACAGAGTGACCAGTCTGAAGACTGAACTCTTTCTCTACAGGTTCATGAAGGTGAAACCTCTGAAGACTTCAGTCTGATCAGGTGTGCTTTTCGCCAGTGAGACGGTCCAGTGGTTAAAAACGGGGACCTCCATTGTGGCAACGTGGGTTCGAATCCCACCTGAGGTATGACACACATGTGTGAGTGTGAGTGTGAGTGTGAGTGTGAGTCTAATTTCTCTGTGCAAAACAACAAAAACCAACAATTTCAACCGCCGCCACTAAAACCGTCCGTCCGTTCTGCGTCGATTTCAACTTGCGAATTTCTGAATTTCGTGCATCATCAACGAGGAGGACCAAAGAGCACGTAAGTCCATGTGAGCCCAGGGTGTTGAGCTAGCTAGCTTAGCAAGCTAGCTAGCTCGACGGGCACTTTTATCACTTTAATATACAAAATAGCGTTACAGGTAACCACTTAAATATTTTAGATTTTTTCAAATTATACAAATGAGGTTCATTAATTGATTGATATATGTGGGATAATTGTTTATTATCTGCAGTTTAAGTTTTTTTTAGATTTGAGTTTATTGCATCTTTTATTTTGGCCTGATATGACCTTCCCTGGGCTGCACGGTGGTGTAGTGGGTAGCACTGTCGCCTCACAGCAAGAGGGTTCTGGGTTCGATTCCTGGGTCGGCCCGGGTTCCTTCTGTGTGGAGTTTGCACGTTCTCCCCGTGTGAGCGTGGGTTCTCTCCGGGTTCTCCGGCTTCCTCCCACAGTCCAAAGACATGCAGGATGGGGATAGGTGTGACGGCCTGGGTCTGCTCCTATCTTTCTTCCTGTCCTCCCCCTGCTGCCCTCTGACTCTGTAGTGTGTTGATGACATCATAACCTGTGGTCCTTCTTCCTCTGCAGCTGATTGCTAATCGGGAGCACCCGGGCCTGTGCTCCGCCGGGGTTAAGAGCTGCCAGTGGCTGCGCGGACGCTCTCTCGTCCTTTTCACCTCCTCCTTCGCCAGCATCCGGCGTTTTGGGCTTTTTGCTTGCTTTACTTTCATTGTATTGCACTTCACAACACCTCACACCACACATGCTCATTCCACCCACAGGTACACCACTGATGCCACTGACATCCACACCTCATTCCTCACGGGTTCTGTTATGTTACCTTATTTAAATAAATGTTATTTGATTGGACCTTGCTCTGCCTCTTGGAGGTTTATGTCATTGCCTTGAGCCGGGTTATGACAATAGGTTAATTGATGACTCTAAATTGCCCATAGGTGTGGATGTGAGTGTGAATGGTTGTCTGTCTCTACATGTCGGCCCTGTGATAGACTGGCGACCTGTCCAGGGTGAACCCTGCCTTCGCCCAATGACTGCTGGGATCGGTTCCAGCCCCCCCGTGACCCTGAATACAGGATAAGCGGTAGAAAATGGATGGATGGATGGATGACCTTCCCTCATAAGAGTTTGTGTTTATTATATGTTTTATAGTTTATTTATCATGTTAGAAAACCCTCTACACGCTGGTGCCCTCTCACCTCCTCCCAGGTGTCCAGCAGCATGACGTCCTCCTCGTCCAGGTCACTCTGGGCGAAGTCGTCCACCTCGGTCATCCTGAAGCGGCCGATCTGATTGGAGCATTCGAACAGCCGCGGACTGTGAGGAGGCTCCTCCCTCTGCAGCCTGAAAACAACACACGGCTCACACCAGTCACGTCACTATAATCTGCTGCGTGTGTGTGTGTGTGTGTGTGTGTGTGTGTGTGTGTGCAACATTGGGCATATTCCACTGACCTTGATATAAAAATAATCCATGCAGATTTAAATGTAAG
Organism: Eutrigla gurnardus; assembly: GCF_963514095.1. Taxonomy (NCBI): domain Eukaryota; kingdom Metazoa; phylum Chordata; class Actinopteri; order Perciformes; family Triglidae; genus Eutrigla; species Eutrigla gurnardus. The sequence goes on along the minus strand of NC_139929.1, from coordinate 4,077,558 downwards.
CTCATTAATGTTTAAAGATTAAAGAGCCTTTTGGGCGAGTTTTGGAGTTTCTGCTTTTTGCTTCATGTCATATAATACAGACAATATCAAGAGAACAATAATGATGAATTTCTCTTCATATCACAATAAAAACAGTTGATTTAAAGGTGTGCTGTCTGTGCTTCACCTCTTGTCGCTGGCATACGGAGCCTTTCCTCCCAGAGCTACCCAGAATTCAGCTGGCTCCTGCCCCTCCATCACCACCTGCTTGTCCTGCTTGGACAACACATCAGACATGGCTCTGCCCATCACCCGCTCGTCCCCGCTGCAGCCCTGAGGACGGACACAAGGAGACGTCACACACACACACACACATGTGGGTTCAAATGCAAAGACACACACACATACGTTTTCTCAAGCTCGTCACATGACGTACCTTTCCGTACCACAGGTAACATATGTGGTCGGTCTTCAGCAGGAAGACGTCGTTGGTGTTGAGAGACGAGGACCTCGCCAGCACTTCAGTGGCCTTGGTGTTCAGCTCGTTGGTCCCTCTGACCTGGAAGAGCCTGGCGCCTCCTTCAGGGTTGACCACGCCAGGGCGGCCGGTACCACCCTGAACACACACACACACACACACACACACACACACACACACACACATGCTCATACATAAAAATGCATGCAGAGATGACGGTGTATTAGAGTATTTTCAATCTATATTGTGAACAATTTTGCACCTCGAAGATGATGAGTTTGCCTTTAAAAATAGCCAGGAAATGGCGAGGCTCCTTTCCCATGACCACCCTGACCTGGACCGGGGCGCCGTTGTACTTGTTATCAAACTCAACAGCCTGGAAGGCGCACGCTGTGATCTCATCTTTGGTGGCGTGACGGCCCTGAAACATCAAATCAAGTTAGAGCAGCGGTTGTTGTTGTTGTTTCTTTCTTCATGGGTGTGAGATGTGATGATACTGACCTGCCACATGTAGAGAATGTACTGCTGCTGGTTTGACATCTGGTATGTGTACAGCACCAAGTAGCAGTCTCCTCCGTAGAACTGCCCGTAAGTGTTTGGACTCACTTCGGCCGGCTCCAAGTTCTCAATACGCCACACCTGAACCACGAATCATCAACACCATTTGTGTTTGTGTGAGTTTTAGCTCCAGACAAAGTCTGTTTTTATATTAATAACTGTTAATTCCATAATTTCCATTGAGTGTTGTTTTTCAATCCATCCAAAGATGCACTTTATGGTTTCCTCGATAGATCAGGATTGACTAAATATATATTTAAGCATGTTTAGTAACAGTGTTTGATTTCAATTCAAACCAGATTTCGTTTTAGTTTAGCAGGTATGATTTAGATATTTATTATTATTATTGATACCCCAGATCTTCCTCAATGTCAGTGTTTTGGTTAATTTTGTAAAACAAATAAAATGACTTTCAAGAAATCTTAAGTCAAGAGATAAAAATTAAATACCAATGTATGGTTTACATTTCGTATAATTCATTCATTTGCAAGTGCCTTCATCATTTCAAGTGTTAATTATAAAAAAAACAAATATTCTTTCACATATATTATATATTATACGGTAATATAATATTATATGATATGTAAATTCTATACATTATATTCGTATATTAAATTGTCTTTTATCTTGTTTGTAAATGTATGGTGTCCTTGAATGCTAAGAAAGGCACCTTTAAATAAAAATAAATAACTAATATTATTAAAGCGTCCTCACCTTAACGTCTCCAGAGGCGTCGTCCACCATGCGCTGCTGGGCCGCCAGTTCAGGACGCGCGTGCAGCTCCATCACATCGAACTTCACTTGGTCCACCTTTGCTGTGTGGAGATCCAAAGTGATCGGTGTTAAACAAGAGAACGAGGCACATCTGTTGCCCCTGTCGTTAAAGCTGGTGTTTCTGTTACCTATCTTGCCCATGCTGTAGGTGGAGCCCAGACCCTGAGTCTGGCCTTTATCCCTCCAGGATCTGAACAGGTGCTTGAACATGGCCGTCTCCCCTCCCTCGGCCATCACCTCCACGCTGGTGCTCGCCGGGTAGTTCTTGGCTTTAATGTAGCCCTGGTGGTTCACAGAGGATGCATTATTAGTGTGATGTGTAGAAATCTCTTACAGCAGTGAGATGCATGGGGAGTGAACTCACCATGGCCCTGTTGAGAGCTTCTCGCCGCTCCTCCTTGGAGGCCTGTCTGCCTTTCCACACCATCACACTGGAGCCCCTCTGGTCCGCGATGTAACAGTCCTGTCAGAGAGAGAGACACACAATGAGACCGGACCCGTGGTCTGTGATACTGGTCTTTAGGGGAAGGTGCTCAAAGGATGAAAGGGAATTACAGAGGAGTGCAGCAGATCTTGCGTCAGCGGCTGCGTGGCCACTTCTTGAACTACCAGATTCCCGCTATTTTCAAAAACGCTGGGGAGAAACACGAGAAAGGATGTGATTTAATTCATTATCCCCCCCCAACACCCCCAGCAGATGGAGAGGTCCTTACTGGTAGAGTCTGACGTTGTTGTTCTGCACCTGGTCAGGTTTGTCGTCGGGGACGGCCTCCCTCAGCGGCCCGCTTCTTTGGCCGAGGACCGCCATCATGACCTTCATGAGCTCCGGGGAGTCCTGCTCGTCTCCCCCCTCCACCAGGCCGATCTGAGCTCGCCCCCCTCGCTCCCTGTCCCGGATGTCCTGAGCCAGCAAGACAGCCTGCAAGCAAACAAGACCCCCATAACAAATACACTCATTTTAATGGTTCCTACGACCGCAGCACGTTTTGTTTAAGTCATTAAAAGACGTCCAAAAGATGGAAACGCAGGTTTATTGCTTTGACTGAGAAATAATCTAAATTATAATGGAGATTTTAGGATAAATGTATATCAGATTGTTGTTGTTTTTGATTGTCACTGTCATAACGACCTTCGCTCTTAATTTCATACCCATCTGCTGTTATGCTTTTCTGCTCATTGATACATAACAAGTGTATTTGTACCTGCAAGGGCAATTAATATGTGCTGTCCAACCTTTTCAGTGACTGTAATGTGGATGTGATGTGCCTGATTTTATCTGGAAGTCATTTATTATTGCATGTTCAATTTAAAAAGAGAATATATAGAATATAATACTTCTTCTATTAATGCAAAGTCATGGAAAATGTCATATTTCCACATATATCGGCTCTTCTGCTGCCGTGTAAAGTAACATCATGAGTACATCACTGCTTCTTTTTGGACCAATCAGAGCGGAGGATGACCTTGAGCTTCTCCCTCCTGTTGCTCTGCGGGCCGTTCCACTGCACGATGGCCTTCCCCATATCCAGCAGGAAGATGTCTCCGTTGTTGAAGCTGTTCCACGACACCTCCGCCTGCACACAAGCGTGGTGAGTTATCGACCTTTTATTCAAATGTAGTGCACAGTTATAAAACCAATAAAAACATGCAAACCAAACACCTCACAGTCATATCACTTGTCGGGGCCAATTAACACCTAATTTGACAGTTATGGCGACAAGTGCGCCATAATTTGTTTAAGAGGGAGCGCCAGCAGCTCTTGATAATCCCTATTTTTTTTTTTACCCAGCATACCTCTGTGGCGGTGACATGCTTCCTCCCTCTGACGTGCAGCAGCCGCAGGATGTTGTAGACGTTTGTGTCAACATGGTGGAAACCCGAGGCCACTCCGCCCTTCTTGTAGCTGCGGAGAGATCGCCGTGCATTAGGACAAAGTTCAAGTGCAATAAAGCAACAATGAAGGGCACACATGAAGCAGGGTCGTTGGCTGCATTTATTCTTTTGTTCAATTTTTCAAACCCTAATGTGGAAAGAAGCAAAAAAAGGTCAGAGGTTAATGAACTTTTTCGTCGGCTTAGCCTCAATAAAACTAGTGTAATTTGTGTCATAATGATTTCATGCAGAGGGATTACTGTTGTAAGCCATGTCTCGGGAAGATTACAGCATAAGTGTGTGTGTGTGTGTGTGTTTATTTGGCCGCCACCCCCCTTCTAGCTCACATACCAGCCAACCCCCTTTTTTCTCTGTGACTCACATGAGGCCATTTTTGAAGTAGCTCCTGAAGCGCGGGGACTCGTTGGCCTGCACCTCCCTGTGCTGGACGGGACTCCCACCCAGGTGCTCGTCCAGCTGGGTGACGTAGATGGCGGCTGCACCCTGCTCGTCCTGAGAGGAGGAGCTCCCTATCCAGTAGTGGACGTCGGCCGACTGACCCGAGCCCTTGTTCTGACTTATCTGGTGTGAAACACAGAAGATAGAAGATCCCACACTAGTTCATACTACACTATAATGATGAGAACAGAATACTCACATAGAGAACGATGTAACAGTCTCCTTCAAAGAAGTTACCAAATCCTTGGGCTGGGACCGGCACCATCTGCATGTTCTGAGCAAGAAAACAACAAAAACACGTTAGATATTATGAATAATAACCAGTAACGTCCATATAGACGGTTACACTCACGTTGATGGTCCATATCTGCAGGCCGGGCTTTTGGCTGACATTTCGAAAAGTGTCTTGATTGTCATCGCTCATCATCCTGCCGAACTGAAACAGAAACATCTTAGTGATGCTGAAGCACAATATTTAACATATAATAATGTATATATATATGATTTTAAATATATATGTGTGTATTTAATATATATATTTGGGGAAAAAATGAGGGAAACTGCAATGTTGATGATTTTAATAGGTCTTCCACCACTTCTCATCGGTCTAATTAAGTGTCAGCATCATATCCTGAAACACATCTTCAATTACATCTCCTCCGATGAACTTGAACAGATAAATATAGCTATTTTTTGAAGCCTCATCACTCGTCGATCCCCTTATCTCTTCCCGGGGAAACAGATGTCTCTGAAGTGACAAGCGAAACCATTTCAAAAGATTGGATCTCTGACAGCGAAACACCTCCTTAACGAGCGTCAGCGTGGCGCCATGGCAACACACAAGTTCTGCAATCAGCGGCGCTTAAACAGACTCTTGACTCAGACATCAGAAACAACAGCACTGATAAGCAAACACACGAGCTCAGCTGAGAACACAGGCTTAGCTGGCGGCTGGGTGGGATGCTGCATGTATCATTAATGCAGAAGCCGGAGTCGTGATGGGATTGGCAAACAGCCCAGAGGGGAGAGCGGTTATTATCCTGAGGAATAACTCAGCTATAACTCATTGGCTCATACGCCAGAGTCTAATCTTTGTTCCAGGTGTCGGAATAAAATGTGTGGCTGGGCAGTGATTGATGGAGCTGTACAATACCAGGATGTTGACCACACCCCATATTAATACTATCAAGGCTCTGGGAATCAGATAAACATAAAGCAAAGAGGTGACACACAGAGAGCAAACAGGGGGAGACAAGGTGAATGGGCTAAAGTTGCAAAATCCTGCTTCCTTTGGTGTGTGAGTCAAACCCAGACACTGAGTCAAACTCATTTTACAATATCTCGAATATCATAAATCATGTAGAATATAGGTGTGACAGCTAATATAATAGAATATAATTACTTTATTAATCCCAGACTGGGAAATTATTTTGACACAGCAGCAGTGGGTCAAAAAAGTACACTCTATACAACTGCAAGAAAAACATGCTAAAACAAGGCTAACATTAGCTAGCATTTAATATGTGTCCTGGTTGATTTATGTGGATCTGTCTGGCTTCAAGCGAACTCTTTGACAGCATATTAAATAATAATATGTATGTTTAATATTATACTTGGTTTCCTTCAAATTAATGGAATAACTGGAGACCACATCGGGGCCCGAGGCGTGGAGAGTGTGGGGGGCTTGAGGGTGGACCAGACAGACAGACAGACAGACTGTCAACAATAAGAGCTGCACGCTATCGTGGTCGGCCAATAGTCAAACCATAACAGTAATTATCTGACAAGCCATTGGGAAACATTACGTTTTAAAATGATGTCGAAAGAAGAAAACTTTTTTTTTCCTGATGAAAGATCCGTCGTCGTGTTCGACATCCACACGCCCAAAACATCTATTGACCATTTCTTTTTGTCGTGTGACCAAAGGAGAGGCCGCACCCACGGCGACACCACACATCCAACTGTTACCAACCATCGACTGGTTTAGTTGGATGAAATAACATCATATTATTTATTTTTATTCAACTTTATTCATTTAAAAAAACAGACTTTACCTTAATTGATTTTATTTAATTGAGTTAACTAGTTTTGGCTGAACTCTCACTTTCACCACTGATGTGCAATCTGATCCCCGCCGAAAACAACATCTATACGACAAACAAATGGTTTCTGAAAAGATCAATTGAAGACCAGCGTTGCTTCCATTACTGTGACAGGAAAGACGGGTTCCACTTCATTTAACCTGCGGCGACCATTGTCTCGGCTTCACAATGAGCGTTTGTTGTGTTCACCTCCATTTCATATGACAGGATGAAAGAGAGTTTTTAAAGATATATTTCAAATAAAATAAAGATGGTGTTCTTCTTATGCCGCCAAAATAAAAGCATGGGTCTTACCTTGCGCTGTGTGTGGCGGAGTGAAGGCCTCGCTGTCTCCTACGAGTCGGGGAGATAGATTAGAGCACACGATGTCTATATGCGATGCACAGTATCCCTGGCTTCACCCTCCTCTGTGCAAGCTGGAGTGTGTGTGGCCGAGTGGGCTGAGGCGTATTTGTCTACACGCCCAGGTTTGAACACACCTGCAATTTCCTGCCTCAATATTTACAGTGCGACAGCCTCACATACGCCTCTTTTGACATTGTTGGCCCCCGTCTACGAGGAGGAGGAGGAGGAGGAGGAGGCTCTGCCTGGTTTTTAGGATGAATGACGGGAGGAAGGCTCTTAAAAAGCACCACAGAGTCAAGAGGCTTGAGAAAAATCATCTGTAACACCTGACTTGGAGATGGACGCCTCACTCGAGGTCCTGATTCAAGTGGCCAAACGGAGGTGTGTTTACATTCGTGGGGGCCGTCACAGGGGCCACTTGACACCAATTATATATTCAACGACTGTTACAACTAGCAGATGAAGGGGGGGGTTGGACTCGAGGAGCTCCCGAGTGGTATTGGAAAGCAATCAGAGGCTTTCCGTGGCAAAGTCTCTCCTCACACAGACGCTGGAGGAGGAACACTTGACATTACCGAAGGTTTTACAGCTTCTGGGCTTTGATCTCCCAGCAGAGGAGGCATTGGCAGCTTGTGTTCACGTTTGTTTGCTAAACGTGCACACAAGCTGCATCCAAAGTCATTTGCACACTATTTCTAGATACAAAAAAAGAAGGCTTTAGCAGGGTGTGAATGTAAAACACTGAATTTGCATAGACGCAGGAGAAATGTGCAGCTACAGCTACAGAGGGTAAGTTCTACTTTCACCCACAGACATTTCCAAAGTGTGAGGAAGAATCTGTAAACTTCTTCTGTTCCACGTTGCAGCGAGAGCATGAATCATGCATGAGGATCCCTGCTGGTGTTTTTCTGCTCAGACATACATCTGTAAGCTGAGTTCACGTAAGGAAAATCTGTTTTGTTACGCAACTAAGCCAGCTATCTTGTGAACAAGAAGTCGTTTCTTACCTTTGACCACGGCTTTTCATTTTTAGATCCAATCCTGGACTCCATTATGAAATGTTCATTTCAACGACGTGGTGAACGTCAGTCCCTAGATATCTGAGGGACGAATGCAAAACGAAAGAAAGTGGGGAAAAACAGCCTCCACAAGAGTTCTTTAGGCTGGAACAATGGGCTCTGTAATGGCTAATCCACTGCTGCAGTTTAACGGACTGCTACGTAAGCGGAAGCTGAAACTTCACATCAAGATATCACATGAAGCTTAGCGGCTCTTGGTTGCACATTAACCACTTTATATTCATATTATTAATGCTCCTGCAGATCATTTAACCTTGCAGACGATGGGTATGAATGTCCACGTGTTCAATTAATCATTGAAATTGACTTGAATGTAATGTGTTCATTTTAGATTACATAAAATATATGAACTGCATTATCAAACTTTAAGCACTTCTCTGCAGAGATCATGCAAATGGATTGAAAGCTCCGACTAAATTAACCTCTTGAGTTAGTTTTCTCAACCGCTGTTTCCAAGGCTAAGAATGAACTTTGAACCTCACAACTTGACAATTTAAAGTGAAATACCTGTTAAGACAAAAAAAAAAAAAAAAAAAAAGGCTTTTTGCAAGACTTAATCATGCATCTGATTTTCAGGCCACTAGGGGGCAGCAGAAACAAACCTCACAACTTGACAATTTAAAGTGAAATAACTGTTTAGATGTTTTAAAAAAATGAAAATGTAAAACTAAAATCAGATTATTTGCATCACTAAAACCATGCATCTGATTTTCGGGCCACTAGGGGGCAGCAGAAACACCTCACAATTTAACAATTTAAAGTGAAATAACTGTTATGATGTTTAAAAAAATGAAAATGTAAAACAGAAATCAGATTATTTGCATCACTAAAACCATGCATCTGATTTTCGGGCCACTAGGGGGCAGCAGAAACACCTCACAATTTAACAATTTAAAGTGAAATAACGGTTTAGATGTTTAAAAAAACGAAGATGTAAAAAAAAAAATCAGATTTTTTGCATCACTAAAACCATGCATTTGATTTTCAGGCCACTAGGGGGCAGCAGAAACAAGCCATGAACACATATCGCCTGCTTTTAAATTCAACAAATCAAGCAGATACGCAGCAATCATTTGGATTTCCTCGCTGATCGTCATAGCGACGCTGCGTGAAACTGGGTCACGATGAAATAAAAAAAACAAAATTGTGGCCTCTATTGATGATAACATTTAAAAATGGCGAGTTTGTGCAGGATGTTATGAAACACAGCAGTTAAAGTCATTATTGGTACAAACTGACAGTGTGCAAACTTGCAACTTTAATAATGTTGTACAGTACGATTTCAACAGCAGTCTTTACAATGCCCCTCTTTTCCCCCAATAAATATAATTTCATGTCATCTAAGCTAATTATTATATCTTCCTCAAACATTTATTGGTGGACGGCGATGTCATCACAAAGGGTTCTTTTTTTCTTCTTTTTTCCCAATAATAAAATGGGGGTTTCAATGTCTTTAGGGATTATCAATTTACAGTCACTGTCGAGGATCAAATGACGTCACATTGAATTGTAGAAATATTTGGTAAATTTAACAATTCAATGTCACTAAGCTCATAAAGCAATACATCATCCGGGTCTAGTTAGGACACACACACTAGAAATATTCTTCTCCGGTTTCTCAGATTAAATAAAAAAATGAACTAAATGCTTATTTCCAAATGTCAAATGTAAGGATTTAAGTTAATGCGTGTATATTTGAGATTTTAGTTAATATGCAGCATTAAAAAAAGTGCACCCCATAACCCGACATAACAAAATCAGCACAGTAATGAAGGCACTTCATTCTGTAAAGAGAAGAGAAATCACAGTCGTTTGAATGAAAGGTCCGACGAGATACGACAGCTCAACACAAACAAAAACAAAAAGACCATTCTCGGAAAAAACAAAGAAAAAAAACACTTCGATCTGTCTATTGAATTATTTTTGGTAACTAAAATATTACTTGATAGAATAGTAAAACCTGCGCTCTCTGATAGAAAAATTACTTTATGTATGTTGCTTAGAAACATATAGTATGTACATACAGTGATATAATCTTTAGTCAGTCCTGTACAAAGAGTCCAAGAATCCAGAGATGGTGAGAATCCGGACTCTAGATTTCATCATGACCTCAAAGTCCTCCGCCTGGACTCCCAGTGCCCGCTCAGAGGACGGGAGGCGGGCTTCTTGGGGGGGGGAGGGGCAGGAAGGACCAGCTGGAGCCGCCGTCTGCTACCTGTTCCTCAGGCTCTGTAACAGACTGTAAACGTCCTCCTCCGTACTGAGGCCCTCAAACAGAGGGATCAGGTCCAGCAGCTCCGTGTCCGTCATGTCGTCGAACCAGGACTGCACCGGGACCTGCAGGGGGGGGGGACAGACAGGAGACCGCTTTGATTCATTGGAAGGGAGAAAACTCTCGCCTGACAGTCGATACTGAAGTGCTGCATTATAGGTGAGGAGATGGTGGGAGTTTGGCTGTAAATAATTAATGGTGGGAAATCATCAAAGGCATGAAGAGTGACAGCAGCTCCACTGAGCAACTTCTCCACAAAGCAGAGAGGAATGAAAGTGGGAACGCCGCCTCCGGCTCAACGCTGCTTCCAAAAACAACAGCGCAGATTAAAACCTCTCATAAATCATTTACCATCATTACTAACTTATTCTAGTTGTATTTTGACCTCAGTTTAGTCAGGATTTCGAAACATCAAACATCATTGTAGCCCATATTTACCATTAATATTTTAAGATATGATCCAATGACTTAAAAGGGCCTTAAGGGGAAGAGTGTGATTTTTATGTATTTTTTATAATAATCAAAATCAGTATTATAGTACAGGAGTTTTTCATGTTTAATTTTTTTTAATATAAATAAATCTAATTATATAAAAACAAATGATGAAGGGCGTTAAGAGGAAGAGTGTGATTTTTTTTAAAGGAGGTCCTGAGGGTTAAAAAAAAAAGATTTTGAATGAAATTAAAATTTCAGGAGTCATGTAACCAGGAGCTGATGAACCCCACATTATTTTCAGGTACCTAAACACAACATCCATCCTTCCCCTTTTGGATTGTGCCATGAATTACACTCATATGATATTAATCATTCAAAAGTCGAGATTAAAAGTTTTGCACGTTGAAAAAGCATCAGTTTGTCGTGGATTTTCTCGTCTTGCAGAACGTAGGTCACCATCATGACCTTGGCTTGCACGCTCGTTAGGTCACCTGGTTTCATGCATTAATGTTTAACGTTTTCATAACCGATGCGAAAGGGGCGGGACTAAACAAAAGAGCAATAACGGAGCTTTTAGGTGAAAACCTCTGACTTACAGCGTTCTCGGGGTGGAAGATGTAGGAGGCAGGCGAGTTGTCTATGATGATGACTTTGCTGAGCTCTCGGCCCAGCCGGCTGAGGTCTTTGACGTAGTTTCCTCTGTGGAAAACACAGGATTCCCTGAAGAGCCGGGCTCGGAACACCCCCCATTGGTCCAGCAGGTCTGCCACGGGGTCCGCGTACTAAACCAAACCCCCCCCCAAAAAAAACGTTAACACACAGTCTGTGTGACGCAGCGCTGCTGTCGTCCAACATGTCAGAACAAACCTTTGCTAAGCTCGCCGTGAAGAGGACGCACTCAAACAGCTCCCCCATCTTCTGGAGGAACTCGTCCACGTGGGGCCTCTTCAGCACGTAGACCTGGACCAGAGAGTCAGCGTTATTAGAATGGAATATTTTAGATGTATTTGGTTTTGGTTATCCTGAAAAGAAAATGTGCTTACATCCATATTTGCAGCCAATAGGAGACTAAATAAACTAAGGTTTGAACATTTTGGAAAAATACCTATTCCTTCACAACATCATCATCCTCATCTTCGTCCTCTTCCTCGGGTCTCCAGGGTTTAGTCGCTGCCCCCAAGTGCAAGTAATCAAGCATAGGCCAAGATACAGAAAGCCTATCCTGGATTACTTGAACCAGGTCACAGCTACAGTCCAGCTGCTTCGGCTTCAAACGATGACGATGCAGGAAAACATACTTGCAAGCTTCAAACAGATGGTTTTTGTTCAACACGCTTCGGGACGCGATCACGTCACAGAGAATAAACCAGACTATACGTTGGGGGAGGAGTGAAGGAGCTGATCCCGTTTGTGATGTGAGATTACAGAGAATAATAAACACTGATAAAGGGAAGAAGTCCTCCATATCAGTATAACAGTACCTGATGAACAGTCCCATCAATCTCCACTGGAACGATGAAGTCTGCATTGCTGATGGGCTGCAGGGAGAAAAAAGAAAGAATTGAAAAAATGTTATTATTTTTTTTCCTCAATCACAACAAAAAAAGCATCTAAACCACATTTTTGGTTAAAGAAAAAAAAAATGAACACACTGCTAGCATAAGGCTCCCCAGGCAGAGTTGGCAGGCTTTAAGCACACTGTGGTTCCCTCCGCTCCGCCACTCAACTATCTCAGTGTTAAATAAAAACCAGGAGTGAGACTCCGGGGAGAGAAACCCGGGCGCCGAGCGAGATGACAGACGCCAGCGTGGACAGGAGTGCTGACTCGTGTCATCTTTAAAAAAAAGCAAGAAAACAGAGGGGTGGAGGAGGGGGAGGAGGTGGGAGAAGGAAGACGGATGCCGGAGGGGTGGTGGGTGGAAGACGAGCGGAGGGCACGACGAAGACGAGGATGAAAGGATCGGGTGGGAGGCTCGGCGGTGTCACTGACAGTAAATCAGGTAAAAGAAAACACTTCTCAGAGTTTTAAAGAAGCACGGAGAACGATTTACCGACTGTCACCTGTTTGGTTTGTTGTAGACGCAGAAACAAAGAATAGATTATTATCATCCGCTCATGTTTAAAGAAATATTATTCTATTAAGTAAATGTGTAAGTTAAGTGCTTTAATGTTAGCAGGTACAGTCCGATGCCACCAGAGGGGGTGTTTGCTGTAGGAACAGGCAACGAAGGAGCACTTTGACCTTCCACATGTCACCTGTTCAATCTGTCTCATAGACCATCACACCAGGGGGACCAGCAGATCCAGATCCACGACAGATGATAAACAGATGTGAGTTCTTCTGTGATGCAATATATATATATATATAAAAAATGGAGGAAGACATACCGTATGTATGAGAGAACTGGAGGGGATTTGTGTTTTTTAAAGTGTCTCTGCTGAACCAGGGTTGACCTTTAGGGACCTGTCGGGGGGTCGGGGGGTTGTTTCAGCTGATGATCACAATCTGGCATGTCTTCCACCATTTCCTTTAGATACATAACTATTGCAACATTTCATCATGTGACTTTCTAAACCTACCTCTGAAAAAAACATCTCATTAAAGCAGGTTTGTCCAAATACTGTTTATCTAGAATAACCTGCATGAGGTGCTCATCCTCATTAAATCATATTTTTTTAATCTTAAAACTATTATTTTGTCATTGACTGGACATTTAATAACTTAGGTTTCGTGGCAGATCCCTTACTTTGTTTTTAAATCCTGTGAATGTTACATTGTTACCATATGGATGGAAGTATTTGGACAGAAAAATACTTTCTCCATCTACAGTCATTATTTTCATTATCAATTAATATGCAGATATTTTCTTAATTGGTTGATTGATTTGACTGTCTTACAAAATTATAGAAAATACTCCACTTTTAACAAAATAGCAGCAGATTTCATTTCCATTTCCTGATGAACTTGTTGTTTCAGGCGTTTTATTTGGAACATAATTGTTGAAAGCTGGTTTCCGCCATCATGGGGTGAAGGAGGTCTAACTGTCCGTGTCCTTTGTTTGTCATGATTTGGCCCCTTGGCTCGTGTTCAAGTAAATATTGTTGCAGCAGCATGATATTAATAGTGTTTTTCAGATTTTTCTTTTTTTGGCAACAGTTGCAACACAACATTGCCAATGCAGTAAGATTCATAAAGGGATCTGCTGGGTGCACAGTGCCTGATCTCACCTCCATCCAGCAACCTCAGTCCACATCGGTACCCGACCTCACTCTGCTCTTGAATGGGAGACTGTTGAGGCAGCAGATCAATGCCCGTGATTTTGGAATGACTGCTGTTATATAAATAAGCTTTTCTATTATTATCATATATCCTGCCAGCCATTTTTACACGTCCAACACTCATGGATCTAATCCCCGAGCAGGCCTGGGAATTATCTTTTCATCCATAAGATACAGGATACGGTATGTGACGGGTTATGTAACGTTTCTTTTTTTAGTCCATGTCCATCTGTGCCCTATGTATAATGTCAGTTCTGCTTGTTTTTTCTGCACTAATTGTCTAATTCCAATGGTGACATTTTAGTATTAAAAGTGCTTCACGTTTTGATCCTTCATGACCAGAGATTAATCATCTCCAGGAAATCCTGCGGGCTTCTTCTGAACGGAACTGAAAGTGTTCTCTCTCTCTTCTCTCACAACTGATTTAAATTTATTGCATTTGCCCGAATCCATTCCATACCGCATACCTATCTCTGAGTTAAATGCATTTTGACGGACTGAGCGTGCAGTGTGCAACCGAGTTCCATGAAAAGGAGAGGGGGCGAAAAAAAGGGGGAGTTTTCTGACTTGTTTTGTCAGGGGAGGAAAATAAAAAACCCTCGGACTATTAGAACAGATCCAGGACTTCTAGGAAATTCATCCCGCAGTCATCCGAGGCAACAGTACGCCGTATTGGACACACCCTTGTGTGAACATGTGTGTGTGTGTGTGTGTGTGTGGCCCCGTGCTTCTGGCTTGAGACTGAAAATGGGTGGGTCCGCTACAGTGTGCATACAAATTAAATCCCAGTCATATGAAAAATGTTCTTTCTGCTTTTTTCCTCTTCTGTATTTTAAAAAAAAAGGAACAATCCGTTTTCTTTCACCGCTGAATAAAAACCAGAGCGAACACACAAAGAGTCTTCGGCTTCACCTTGAGCCGTTTCTTTTGCACACCTTTTCTCCTTCTGAGGACAAAAAGGCACCCGGGCGGAGATAAAGAGCAAACAGGTGTAATAAGATCAGCCGGAGACGAGGCAGCGCTCGGCTGAAGTGGGTCACTAGGTGTGCCAGGTGTGTCAGTAGAGGAGACTTTTGACGGTGATACACAGGAGCTTATATAGTTCACACCGTGAAAAGACAACCGAGGGATTTATGGTGCATTGTGGGAAGTCTGAAATATGTATATGCAGTCACAACCTGTCAAATGAAGTACAAGTTCAAGTTGCAGCAGATATTGGGGATCCTGTGACGTCACCCGTTGGTTGTTTTGGTCATTTTTGAAGCCTTGAGTTTGGCATTTGGCACGCGCCATCTTGGTTTCTTTGCAACCAGAACTGAGATGAAGGGGGTGGAGCTAAGTACAAACACTAATGTAACCTTTTTTTTAACCAAAAAGGTTCAAATTAACTTTTCAGGAGCTGAGAATACTTTGCAAGGGTCAAAATTATAAAAAGAAAACTATGACAACTCCAGACAACGACCTATGAATCATAATGTAGCCCCGCCCCCAAATTATATCCTGCTTTACCGGCAATTTTACTCTAAATGAACATAATTTACTAAATGTACATTATATTATATTGAAGAAGACTAGAGATTGAGACCATAAACTTATTTAATTTATACAATCATTTGTTTTTATATAATTTGATTTATTTATATTAGAATAAAGTCAGTAAATGCGTATTTATGGTTTGAGATTTGAGTCTAACTCACCTGGAAAGCAGGTACCATAAACACACACAAACTCTGAGTCTGGTGATTTCACAGTGCAATAACTTCTTGAAAACGTTATGTCCGAGAGAAAAGCAAGGGTCAAACAAACACAAATATTGAATACGTTGTATTTTGGAGGGACGAGCTGGCAGTGAAGGCTTTGACATTCTGGAGATACTGTGTGAGATGTTACTTCCTGACAAACAACTGGTCATGCTGATGAAACTGCATGATGCACAGCTACTGAGAATGTACTGGTTGCCATGCCAACACCTTGTTATAGTAACAGCCCTCCTTTTTTTTCTTTTTTCTTTTGCCTTCTCCTGTTCTAACTGCTGTATAAAAGCCATAATACCCTAAACAGGCGTACTATTCTGTGATTATGTGATTATGTGCACTAGCTCAGCGGCACCACATGCTAATTGTCATCTTTGCCTCCGTGCCCGGATATATTCACAGCAAAGAATGGCGTCTTCCAGATTTATTTCAGAATAATCCTATTATCCCTGTCAGGCTGTGAAATAACAGCTTGACGCAATGAAACCATGAGCGTTTATGAATGTGTGAAATACCTTGAAGGAGCTGTGCACGAGGGTTTCGTCCAGGTCGATCACCACGCAGTTCTTGCCGTAGTCAGCGATACTGACTTCTGGCAGGAGGAACTTGGCTGGAGGCTGCAGAGACAAATGCATACATTTTATAATGTTGTGTATTACAAGGGGTTGAGCGGAAGGAACAGGTTGCAAATTACACTCGTAGTCACACTGAGGGTGTGACGACGGCTCAGTCGGGGTGTTGGAGACGATCATTTGGCAGATTCGACGCTAAATAAACATTAAGCAGCATAAATGACTGCAGGGAGGTGCGTCACGTAGATGTTTGTCTTTGTAATATTTCAAAAATTATGTATTAATTCTCCTTTCTAGTCTTTATAGCCAACTAATTCATCAAATTATCAATCAGATGATTTTTAAAACAAAAGTTCTCGGAATTCCAGCTCCTAAATCATGAGGATTTGCTGAAAAGGGAGGATTTTTATTCACCAGATTTATTGATAATGAAAACAATAATCGTCGCAGTAAATTAACGTGATACATTGTTCGTCATTACGCCAGACGAAAACGTGAAGCATATAAAACTAATTTAATAACTCTTATTGTTAGTTCGTCTTTCTTCTTAAGTTCTTGACCTCTCCTGACATGTTTTGTCTTGTGTGGGTGGCAGAAAAAAAAGATTAGATAAGTAGTTACAAATTTCTGGGAACAGAATGAACACGATATATAATATTGGTACAATATGATTGTAATTAATTGTTAGTTATTGAACGGCCATACCTTTTAATTAACATTAATTATTCAGAATTGGCATCGTTGTCTCTTGAAAATGACAGAATTGTGCAAAAGGTCACAAATTATCAATATATTTTATTAAGAAATTGAGGAAAAAGGCATCTCATATAAAAATATCCATGTGGTAATATTACGACTTGTCTTGTTGTCCCTCTGTGTGTGTGGTTGGACTGTACGAATCCTCTGCTCTGTGCTACCTTCAGGGACACACACACATGTACATTCATGCACACACACATCCATATAGAGGTGAGGAGCAAGGACTCTGCTGCTGCTCAGTATGCCGGCCGTCCTCTGCATGTATCTGTTCGCGGCGACTGTATTTATTATCACGTCTTATCACGCGACCGCATGCCGATGCATCGTCGGGGGAGAATTCCCCCTCGAGAGCAAGGACGCTGAATGACATCCTGTCAGGCCCTGATGAATGTGATTACATGCAGGTTGAGCAAAGAAAGAGTGATTGACCGGGACCTTGGCATTTCCACCGTGGGGGAGCAGCGGCGTGATAAAAGAAGCCTTTCAGCTGGAAGCCACAGCCAGGGAGCGCTATCTCCGACCGATAACACGACAAACGCTTACTAAGTGTAAACTACAGTACGTCAACGTACGCAACGTAGGCTTTCAAAATGAATTACAAAACGAAATCCCTCACTAGATGTGTGTTTCCTATAAGGTGTAAGAATCCAATGAGTGTTCATAGAAGAAAGCGGGATAATTAACTCCATTATTTCTAATTTGAATACAATGAAAACGAAAGCAAACGATGCTTCAACGTTTGTGTTTCATGTATTTTTTTTTCTATCCCATCAAAACGGAAGTAATTAAAGTTATTATATTATGTACGCACTTTAATATCTTTTGATTTGAGGATTATAAGCAGAATAATAGGAATATGGAGGGATGAAAGTGTGCTATAGTCTCTATTTCTCTATTAGTGACATGAATCCATAACGTCATTATGTATCAGTACCTCTTCTTTAATCCTAAAACAACTGGGTGAAGTCCATCCGCTGATGAAGGCCATGAGATGCAGGTGAAAGCTCCAGAAGTAATGTAGTTGTAGGGCCTTGAGTTGAGTTTTTTCTAGTTATGGAGTCATCCGTTATGGATGAAATTAGAACGGTTGACAAATTAAAACACCTAAAATGATATGTAATTGCTATAACATTATTATTATTTACCATATATAAGATGCTTTGGAGGTTTAAACTGGATTTATTCGTATGCCTGTTGGTTTTCTTGTATTTGTTTTGGATTTCTTCTGTGATATTTGGTATTTTTGCGATGTCTCGTCCCGTTTGTCTACTTCCGCTGTCATTTTTTACAGCGTGGAACGACGCGGGCAACCCGTCCGGGTCAATTTAAGTTATTTCAGTCGCCCCTCAGAATCCTGGTATCGGACCCTGCCAGACCTTCTCGCCACATGCACTTCCTCCCGTTGAAGGGGAGGTGTCTGCTGGGTGGTGTAGTTTAAAGCTTGGCTGTGATGTGGGATGCTGTGAGTGTGAATATCGCTTAAATTACAGCAAACCACAGGCACGCCGTCGATTCCAAAATAGCTCAAACGAAATCGCCGCTTCAGCACAAACAAAGCAGAGCGAAGGTCTGGTACAAATCACTGAAACCGAGTGCCTCCCCCCTTCTAATGGACAGGCAGGACAGTTCATTGACCACCGAGTGCATAATCACGGCGTAATTGTGCTCAATACAGACGAATACCTAATTTAATTTAAGTGTTTTCAGTCGTCCATTTGTTGATCCAAACTGCAGCTGTGAGGGTTTAGAGTAAGAGTCAGTCAACCTGATCTAATAAGGAAATCAATCTCATGTTCTGTCCCGGTGATTGGAGGGAATGTGGGAGAAATGGACCAAAAATGAAATCAGATGATAATAAATGGATTGGGAGCCTTGAAAAAGCCGTGTGAATACGAGGATGGGACGGCCCCATGCAGCGAGGGTGATGAAGCACAGCAGAGGGAAGAGGGTGACTGTGATGGAGCGGGATGAAGAGAAAAAATGAAAGATAATAATAATACATACACTGGGGATGGGGATGACCTGGACCTGGTCACACTGGAGAACACAAACAGAGAGAGAGAGAGAGAGAGAGAGAGAGAGAAGAGAGGTAGAAATTGAGAGAGACGAGGTGGTAAAACAGAAAAAACATTCTGATCGACAAAATGTGCAGGGCGGAGGAAAAAACAGGGAGAGGGACGGAGGAAAGGAGACGTAGAATACACACCGTGATAGAAAGTGAGAAAACAAACAGAGCTGCCATAGTAACAAACACGTTTGGCCAGAACACGAGCCGGGCGGGACTCCAAAAAACAAAAATCAGCCGCTATAACAAGGCTTTTTATGGCGAGGTTCGCCAGGTTCACTCCAAATTAAAAAGGGGGGGCTCATTTGTTGAGGAGGCGGGGAGGGGAGGGGTCGGGGGTCAACACTGACCACATGTGTCTGCAGAGGGCCACACATTCCTCCCCTGAATGAGACACATTTACAGGTAAACAGGCGTGAGAATGTGATATGAGGTGCGCTCCATTTATAGCCCGGCGTACCTGCCTTGGCAGCAGTATGCCGTGTTTGCAGAGGAGCTCGGGGTCGGAGGGGGTGGGGGGTGGTTGGTGGGTTTTGGCGCCTTTTTTTTCCCCGCGGCCAGAACGTTTTGCTTCACACATCCTCACTACACTGGTCAGAGTGTGTGTGGAGGAGAAGGGGGAGGGGGGGGTCGAGGCAATCCATCACACCCGGACACACACAAGGCCCACTTGATGGGGGATTAAAGCAGTGTGTGTACATGTGTTGTCATGGGTATACGGTAACTCGCAGCGTGTGTGTGTGTGTGTTGTGTTGCGTACGCGGTCGTGTGTGTGCGTAGGCAGATATCGAAGAATGCGAGATGGGAAGCGAGCCCGTGTTTTGCAGGCAGCGGATGGTAAACAACCTCTGGGTTCAACGGGTTTGAGGCAGCTGGAAAGATTTGTGGAGGGAGCTCGGCCTCGGCGCTCTGCAGGGGAAACAAACCCTAACAAGCTCCCCGTGACAAAACCAAAACAAGCGTTAACCGGCCCTCTCCGGTCCAACTCCACTTCCTGTTTCAAAACCTCAGGTTTTTCTCTTTTTTTGTTCTGTCACGTGGAGGTGAACGCTATGAGATTTTGGAATCTGGCCAAGAATGATGAAAAAAACAGAAGAGAGCTTCACCTTGGGAGGACTGCCGTTCTCCTCCGGCGGCGGCGGGGGAAGAGCGAGTGTCTTGTTGTTGGCGGGCGGCGGCTCCACGTGGTAGTCATTGTAGTTTCGGAAGCAGCAGAAGAAGGGGCTGAAAATGCTCCGGCCGCGATGCTTCTTCAGGCTGCTGTTGGACTGGGAGACTGGAGAGAGAGGGAGAATAATCATATAATATAATAAAATAAGATCGAGTGGTCCGTTCAACGTAAAGCTACAGCTAGCGGACGTTAGCTTAGACTGGAAACAGGAGGGGAAAACGACAAATTGTTGTTTTTACATTTTGGGGTTTTTCTTGTACGAAACAAACAGGATACGATGTTAATTTGTGGGATTTGTGTGCTGGAATGTTGTTACCACAGGACAGATCCAGGCTACATGTCAACCCGTTTCCAGTCTTTGTGCTAAGCTAAGCTAAGCTAAGCTAACGGTCGCTTTGTCTGCAGCTTCGTATTTACATCTTCTCATGTAACAAATCTGCAAAATGTACTCAAGTAACACAAGTAAAAGTGTTTCATGGAGGAAAAACATCCCATTATACTATTATAAATCATAATTTTATAGACTTTTTGTGCTATTTGGATTAATACAAACATGTTTCATTTGTAAAAACTTAATTTTTAAGCAACTAATATTCTTCTCTCTGTGATCTTAGTTATAGTTCCTCTAATTTAATGCAGTCAAGTAAATAACATTTATATTAATGTTATTGGGGCTTATGCGAAACATAAAATGTCCTTCCTGTCTTTGAATCAAGTGCTGATTTTACTGTCATTTCAGCAACATCACCAGGTATCATTATGTTTAAAAGCCTTTATGCAAATGACATGTTTTCCTTTCAACCTCAGAAAGGAAAAACCAGAAGCGACCGTGTTTCGCATGCATCACCACGCTGTCGTGACAAAAAGGCGCTGAGATGTACGTTGTGATGTACAGCACGGCGAGCGAGCGCGGGGACAAAAATAGGCATCATCATCGCCGCGGTGCCCTCTGGGAAGGGAGTCCAGTTAATTAACATCAAGAGCAGACAGACAGATTAATGTCATTTATGTCGTTAAAGAGACCCTGAATCTACATTTCCATTGTCCGACTTTATTTGACGATAAGCCAAATGAAACCTCTGGAAGGAGGGTTGATGAGTGCTGCAACGCTCTGGGGAGAAAACAATATACACATATAGGTCCCTGGTTACATCATCCCTCCTTCACTGTCTCTGAAGCCCGTGGCCTACTTTCACTCTGACAGAGGGAGAAACAAGCCGCCGTGAATGCTTCTCTCATTTCTTATATTTTCTGTCTGAAGAGCGGATAAAAATAGACATTTTTTTCGGGCAGCTCCGGTACAAAAGGCTAAAAATCGCCTCAGGTGTTCCCGAGGTGGAGTTTTAATTTCTTTTTTTTTAAAAAAAGGTAGTTTCTAGGCATGGAAATCCCAAATCTGTTCTGGACTTTGAAGTGACTTGAGCTGATTTTTTTTTTATTTTCGTGCCTCGGAGCGACCATCGCACGACATCGACGTCTCGTTAACGTGCTCATGCAGCCGTGTGACACGGGCGGCCCAGTTAGCCATGCATGCTGAGGCTGTTTGCAGGCTGCTGAGAGCCGTCAGACCCCTGGAAGCATCCGACGGGCCACGAAGGAGACGATCTGTCCCCGTGGACTCCAAGTCCACCGACTAGAAGTCCATATTTCCTCAGACGAGGAACACTTGTTTCTATGTTTTAGCTCTTACTTTATTGGTAATGATATGTTGTGGTTTCTTTCTTTTGACAAATGTACTTATTATAAGTCGCTTTGGACAAAAGCATCTGCTAAATGCCCGAAATTTATATTTCTCTCTGCGTGTCTGCAGATTCAAGCATAAACTCAGATATTTCAGGTTTTAATGGATGAAACGGACAGGAATCCATCTGATTAGAGAGAAGGCCAAACAACACACACTGAGAGCATTAACCCCCAAGGTCAACATCACACACAATTGAGGAAGTCTCAGGGAATTAAATACATGTGTCGAAACTTCATATCGTGGCGTGACCTTTAAAGGATATTAATTATAAAAACGTAAAGAGTTGTTAAAGAGGCTACGGTGTGATTTGTTTCCATTTGAAGTGAGCAGCACGAAGACACTTCTTATGCTTTGTTAATGTTTAATAAATAATAAGCTTTCATCTATTATGAACCATTAATAAGAGCATTACTAGGAAGTGGTTTCTTTTTTTTTCTCTAATTTTCCAAGTTTAATTTTTAATGAGATGAGCTCCACAAACATCTGCGTTGACTATCATTGCATCGGAGGTGTAAACAGAAATCTAATAGTAAAACTTGTTCTTTGCTGGAGGCAAAATAATCAAAGGAGTTCCTCCCTCAACTCCCCCTTTACATTGGCCTCAAACTACGTGATGTCATTCTCCGCTCCTCCATTTTGAGACACTTTCCCGCCCTGATCGGGGGCAAAAAAAAAAAAAAAAAAAAAAGCAGGTGGGGAGTGTGTGAGAGCAGGGGGGAGAGAAAAGAGGAGAGGGAGGGAGAAAAAGGGCGTAGAATGGGTGGGGAGAGTTCCAGTGGCGAGAGCAGCCTATACTTGGGTCTGATTCTTGCTCCGCCCCCTCCTCCTCCTGCACCACCACCACCTCCACCCTACACAAACAGAGCTTTCCTTTCTCCCTCCGACACAAACAACATAGCTGAGAGTTGACTGCCGCCGGAGGCCGAACACACACACACACACACACACACACACACACACACACACACACACACACACACACACACACACACACACACACACCCTTCTGCATACGTTCACATGTTGAGGGCCACGTGCACCGCCATCAACAAACAGCATACTTCACAGACTGACAAACTCTCAACGTCCTTGCTCGGGAATGCGTGCGGAGTCGGCTCGCCTTGCAGAGTGACGCTCTGAGAATAACAGCCAAAGGTTAAAGTGCAACATTCACCGTTAAAGAAAAAACAAAACAACAAGTTAAATCAGTCAGATGAGACACGAGATCGCCCTGGAATTAGCTGCAGCTCTGCTCGGGGATCCACCTCAGTGAAACTGAAGTAAAGGGCGTTTTTTTTTTACTGTATCTAACAAAAGCTCCCCGGAGAAAGAGAGAGAGATGAGGCCAAAGCCTCTTCAGAGCAGGTGCAGAATTATTTACCCGCTGAATACACTTCATTCGATCAGCATATTCCCTTGATGTGAGAGCTGCAGAGAGAGAGAGTCGCCTTTATGGCAGCGTTAGGTAACAGCGATAAAAAAAAAAAGGTTCTCCGGTCAATCAGGGGCCCCGGCTCTCCTGTCACATGTTCAAGCAACAACCGCTAACGAGGCCGGAAGAGGGAGAAAACGCAGGAAATTCTCAGCATTCCTGACAGGAAGAGATAATCACCCCGTGACCCACAGTGTGGACTAATGCCAAGCTCCGAGAGGGAATATGATCCGCCCCGGCTTAGCTGGACTCTTTTGAGGTGGCCTCCTTTTTTCTTTTTTTTACTGTATAGCTTTAAAAGCACATTAAGTACGCAACCAGTCAAAACACAACACGCCATATTTGAAATACGACAGTTTAAGTTTAGCCGCTGGATAACGTCTGGAAGGTTATGTCACTCTGGGGTGAAATCTATAAGGCAAACAAGTCAAGGTTGAGTCAGGTTTATTGCCAACTGGGTTTTAATTTCATAACTAATAGAAATGACGCCCACATTTATGAACACTATGCTCATCAAGATCTCAAATGTGGAGATCTGTAATATTAAAAACAAAAATGCTGATTGGGCGATTAACACCAGCCATCAGATCACACAGGTTTTTTAACCCCCCAGGCCGTAGATTTCATAACATTTGCTATAAATTCTATGATTTGGCAAAATAGGTGGTTAATAATCAGCTTATGTGCTCTTTTCTGTTTTTCCTGCCAGGTAGCTACTCTGAAACAAAATAATCAACCTGTGGTGAAATAAAAAAAATACATAAAATTTGTAAAAAGCCACTTTATCCGGCCCAATAATATGGAAATGTCAGTAATAATCCCTGTGTGCACAGTAATTAATCCTTTAATTTACTGGTAGACCTGCACTCCAGCAGCAGTTAGTGGAGCAGCCAGGCAGGTAAAGTGTAGAGAACCTGGGGGGGGGGGGGGGGGGGGGGGGGGGATGCAGGTAAAACGTGAGAACAGGCCCGTGTGAAGGTGCAGCTTAAATAATTAAGATGGAAAACGGTTCAGTTGCTCAACACGGAAATAAAACAGCTGGGATTTACACGCTTTCTCTGCAAAACTGCATCACTGAACAACTACTTCCTCCCTCGCCTCACTATAGGATGTTTGCTGTCTGCAGCTTATGCAACAACACGTGAGATAAACTCATGAAGAACGGTTCTCTATACACACACACACACACACACACACACACACACACACACACACACGCCGACAGGTAATCCAGCTTTTAGCCTGAGTCCTGTCTCTCAGCTCTCACTGACAGGAACAACAGGGGGGAACTCCTTGTTGTTCGCCGTGTCAGCAAAATCCCAGCAGTATATTATACTACACCTCCAATGGGAAACACCTTCATCTCTTAGACGGGACCTGTCACTCATCTCCAACATTTTTATTTATTATTTTAAAGAAAAAATGTTAAATATTCCCACAATTTCAACATCCTGCATTGAAACCAGGAAATATGTTGCTTTTATTTTATTTTATGAGCACTCGATGATGACGACGTTGGTCCACTGGTCCAGTGATGGGTTGAAAATGTACTCAACTTAATGGGAACATATTTTACATTATAAACATTAAAAAGATGCCGTTTTTTTGACATCCACATCCATCAGGAGTCGAAATTCATCCCAAAACACAGATTATTGATTATTTCTACCCCAGAGAGAGTCAAGGTGTTAGGTGGCATCAGATACCCAACACACTTCAGCCTGTGTGTTGCTGAGGTTCTGTTTGAGGCCATCCATCCATCATCTACCGCATTCATCTACTGTATTCAGGGTCGCGGGCGGGCTATAGGCGATCCCAGCTGTCATTGGGTGAAGGCAGGGTCCACCTGGACAGGTAAACCAGTCTATCACAGGGCTGACATGTAGAATGTAGGCCATTTAGAGTCATCAATGAACCTATCGGAACCTACCGTGCAGTGTGTGAGGCCATGGTGGCAATAATAGATGATCAAATAAACCCCATTAAGCCTCGTTAGGCCACCGCGGAGACAGCTGAGGCCTCGGTTAAAATGACGGGCTGCCGAGGCGGCGTACACTCAGTTCCAACAGATGCCTTCAGTCACACCGACTGACCCCCGGCTGCCCCGCTGGCTTGATCCCCCTACTTACCCGGGAGGGGGGGGGGGATTATACGTATACATATGCATCCTACACGACCTTATGTAACTGACATTCACTCCACCACCCAGTTACATTCCAAGTCGTGATTTGCCGAGATATAAAAACCACTCGGTTGGCACCCGCGTCGTACTGCAGGGTACTAATTCTCCCAGCTGCTGCTGCCGTGAACCCTGACACGGAGATGTGGGCGGGTCCGTCCTCGCCTCGCTGCCTCAGTCGCACAGCAGCGTGGGCGCAGTGGCGGTGGGAGGGGGAGGGGGGGGGCGGCGAGGGGCTGCTGCTTCTCCAGCGCTCGGCTCGATGAAGGAAATGACAAGCAGTGGGAATTAACCCACCGAGAGCTCAGGGAGAAATAATGAGGGAGATCTGACTACGCTGCCAAAATGTTACGCAACCGGCAGCAACACGCGGCCCACGTCGTTTTGATTATTTATAAACCTCTCTTTCTTTTTAATATTTCTCATCTACAACTGGGCGCTCGGTGCCAGGCGCTCGGTGACTGATGGGAAATCCTCCTCGCCTGTCGGTTGAGTTTAAAACATTATGAGATTTAATGTCAGATGGAATTAAAAGGCTTCTCCCGAGCGTGGACATGCTCGTACACATGCATGGCCATGAAGTTGTGAAATAGATCCTGAAAGTTGATCCAGTGGGTTAGTCGGAGAGGAATTTATAAAAAAAAACGAGAGAGCTTTGAGTGATTTAGTCGTGATCGTCCATAAAATTCTGAAACTTATAAGAGGCGGATGAATTTGAATTGTCAAAATCTGAGCTCCTGGACGCTGGATCCTACATTTTTCCCACAATGCTCTCCTCCTCCTTAAATGCAGCATATTCATTTAGTAAAATACCATGAACAGGGTATCCTTTAGGGCGTGGCTATCTTGTGATTGGCAGGTCGCTTACAAATTTACAAAAAAAAAAACAAAATGACGACCGCCAAAAACCTGAAAGCATCAAAAACAGCAGTCCGCTAACCAACTGATGATGTCACAGTGACTTCCAGTGGAATGCCCCTTTGAGGTTTGTTCTTAAAAACGAAAGAGTCGGCATCAAAACAACAAATTGCCTGTTTTTCACTTAATCAGATTCATTAAAATGTTGCTCGGACTGGAAAGGAAGCTAACAAGTAGGTCATGTATTTGTGTGTGTGTGTGTGCTCTGCTACAGTTTCCCATGCCTCCGCTCTCTCTGAGGTGTTCATCTCCACATTTCCACACACAGCACGTCCTACTTAATGCCCCTTGAGATTCGGCAGCTCAACAGTATTCACCTCTACCTCCGGATCCCTCTTTGGTGTCTTTTTACAGCCTCCACACTCCCCCTCCCTCTCTCTCTGTTTGCTTATTCCTCGCTCGTCTACTTAAAAATGCGTAAAGCTTTTTTTTATGCTCGTCTGTCAAACATCTGACAAAGTGACGCGCGGCATAAATCAGGAAGAAAAGGACGTAAAATCATTACGGACAAAACATGATCTCCCTTTTAGATGGCCAATTACCGGTGATGGAGCCAGAATGAGATCAGAAAATATGCAGAGAGGCCGTCCCCCTTGTCAGAGGCAGACCGGCTACCTGCCTGCAACCCCGGAGACACACAGATGCTATTTGAGCACCTTCTCACACACTATTTTCTCCTTGACCCCTAGCTCTCTCTGATTGTATCGATCGGTTTTGACAACCTCCATTTGGCTGGATGGATGCACCATTAATCCCAGCTCGTGGACCTGTCCCGGGTCCACGTTAGGAACCAGGGCTGCTTTTTTTTGCTCCAAAAAAAAGGGGGATTGTGGCTGCTGGAGCATTAATAATGAGTCTCCAGCTCATTCGCAGGCCATCGAATGCCAATGTGTCAAGACATACAGGAAAGGCAGGAGTGATGTCATCCCACAACGTTTAAAAATCGAAGAAACTGTTTGTCTTCTGTGTGTCATTTAGACGCATTTGAAGAGCAGCTGCAGTCAATTAAGTTCTGCTGTTATCCGCCGCTAAAGTGTATATTTTCCTCATTCAGATCAATCTAAACTACGTTACGATGGAATCGCAAATGGAGATCCGGTTTGGAAGAGTTGTCATTTCATAAAGAATCTGCTTCAAAAACGTCCTCTAATAGTTTCTTCAAAGTCCACGCTGGACTTTTTGAAAAGCGAGAGTTTGCTCCAAAACAAGCAACCGCAGCGTACGAGCTGCACTTGAGGCAACTTCCAAACATAAAACTTTCCCACAATGCCATCAAATGTACAGTCCAAAGCACACAGACATAAAAAAAAGAGGCAGAGAAAAACCAAAACCATATTGTGTGTGTGCAGCAGAAGCAACTAACGGAATAACAAAATACTTCAGTGAGGAACAGAAATGTCAAGATTCTGATGAAAACACGAAAACACACGCCGACCAAACAGGATCATGTGACTTTGAGGAGTAGACATGTACATGTATTGCCCTTAAAAGGACAAAACAATGTTTTAGTCTTTCAATATGGTTGCTACGACGACCTAAAGTTTAAAACTGTCACAAAACAACTTTATAAAAAGGCTAAATAAACTGGGTGTTGTAGTCAAGACCACCCAAACCACGACCAAGGCCGAATCATGACCAAAACCAGAGTGCATCCAGATCAAGACAAGACCGGGATGAGACTAAGACCAGGACAGACCAGAGCCAGTCCCACACTGCGTGACACACTTGTGATAAAACGTGGATCATGCAAACCATAGAAAGAACCCCAAAAAAACAAAAAAAAACAAAGATCCGCATTCCCGTAGTAAACACACAGGAAGCAAGTAATAAAATAATGAAAACACATCTGAGGTTGATTTTATGTGCTAATTTAGTGACATCCTTGCAGCTATGGTCTTGAAATAACATCTGAGTCCTCTTCGTCTGCCAAAAACAAATTAAAATGCATTCTAATCTAAGACGAGAACCTTCAAAAAGTGGTCTTGAGACCAGTCTGGATACCAGGGCCCATTTACAACACTGTAAAATCCTAAAACGGCAGTTGATTGAAAATAAATGACTCCAAAAGAAGTAAACTCTTAATTTGTTTGCGACTATTTGCAGCGAGGTAATTGAGTGCACTCTCGGGTGAATGTGGGACGACGACAACAACGGAGCCGGATCAGAGTCCTGCAGATCTGAGGGGCTCGATTGGACTCTGGGGTTGAGTATGGGCAAGAACCTCACGATACGATACGTATCACGATACTTTGGTCACAATACGATACGTATCACGATATCACGATATTGCGATATAAATAAAGATGAAAACACAAGTACCTTTTTATGTACATAAGCCTCTCCATTTTATTAATTCCCATGAAATTCACTGGAATAAATATTGAAAATAAAATGAAAAAGGATAAAGTACTGCATTCACAACGCGTCTAAACATTTGTTTTTTTAAATCAATCTTTGGAGTTGAAAAATCGATATAAGTATCGCGATATATTGCCGTATCGATATTTTTACCCACCCCTATTGGACTCACACATACCGGCTGCATAACAACAATACAGTCTGTGACCGGATTTATAAACAAGCAAAAGCATGTTGAAGCTCTATTTTAAGACTCTTTTTTCCCAGTTAAAACGGCATCCAGAGAGATGGTTTCAGCATCCAGCCGCTGTAGGAGTGAAGAAGGCGTCAACCCACACTCGTTCCCCCCCCGAGGCCTCTCCGGGGACGGATTGCAGTGAGATTGCATCTCCTTCATGGTGTCTCACAATCCATAGATCTTTACAGACTGCCTCGTATTTAAAGGGCCCGCTTTTTTAAAACGGGAATTTTTTATTGTGAAAATCTGTGTGAAAATGTGACATTCTTCTTCTTAATGCATTCAGTGTCACGATAGATAACCCTCATTGTCTCTTGCCGGCCATTATAACACTTTATCAAAAAAATAATTAACGTTTTTTTTTTTTAATATATGCTGTCAGGATTAAAGTCCTGAGGCAAAAGCATAGCGGGTTGCTATTCATCCAGCTTCCACATGGCCCAATAGGGGGTTTATTTTGAAAATATTTTCATGAGGTAACAGTCAACCTAACATCTAATTTCTCATTTCATTAATTTATTTTAATATTTTAATAAATACATTTTTGTTTGGCTGCAGTTTGTCATATGACGTGTCTGAGCAGAAGGCTAGCTTAGCATGTTAGCATATTAGGAGGAAACCTTGCTTTATGTCGTGGGTTGTTTTTTAATATTTCAGTTTCTGTACATATTAAACAAATGAGATGTAACATGTTATTTAGTGAGCTTTAGACGTGATAGGTGGGTTTTTACCCTTGGACGGATCCAAGCTAGCATTTTTTTTTTCTCGTTTTAAGTCTAAGCTAAGCTAACCGTCTCCTGGCTGAAGCTTAATGGATATATTGGTATCAATTTCCTCATCGAACTCTTGGCAAGAAAGCGAAAGAAAAAAGCTTCTCAAAATTTGAAGCCATTACTTTAATGACTTAAATTCAGAGTTTTCGAAAACATTACCTTCCCTTAGATCCCCATAAATATAATGTTCTTTATCTCTTGACAGCGCTTTAAAAAAAAAAAACTATTGGCACAAAAAAAGACATCATGAGGGAGATGTGAACATAAAGTAGATTTTTAGGCATTGTTTCCAACTTCACACAGGAGGCCGATACATCAACAGACACCTGAGGGAGCGACTGTCTGTGATTGACTGTCTATGAGCTCACTCTTAATGTGAAATGCAGTCCGTCGGGGTTACTTACAATGACAAACGCGTTCTGTGCGGAGAACCAACAACGCAAAACATATTACAACAATAGATTTATTTTGCTACTTACAGCTGTAAAAACACGTCATCGCCATCGTGTGGGATAACAATTTCCACTTTCACGTTCATCCGCACGCCGAGGCCGGTCATGCACGGTTAACAAGCTTATCAGTCAAGAGGGGCTTCGGCTTCGGGAGAGAAACAACTCTTCCCCAATCAGCTGGCCAGTATGGTACTGGGCTAAAGGGATGAAGACGTGTCCTCCCAACTCTTCCCTGGAGCTGCAGATAATCAGCTTTTCCGGGAGCAGAAAACGGGCTCATAAATCTGTAATAGGGGGACTAAAAATGGTGCACTGAATATTGACTTGCAATCCAACGTGTTTGTGGAAGAAAAAAACATTTCAAGCATCCGCTACTAAACACCTGAGTCCGGCCATGACAGCGGAGGGCCGAGCGCAGCAGAGTGGCAGATCGTTGCCAGGGACTTCCAGGGCAGCCAAAACTCACAGTAGCTCCCCTCACACACACACACACACACACACACACACACACACACCCTTCTGCAGGTGTGGTCCACACATCATAAACACTTTATTAATGTACAGCAGCGTGTTCCAGAAATAACCCTCAAAAGCCAAGTGTGCGTGAAATCACAGGCCTCGCTCTCCAGATTAATATATAATTACAGCTTTTTTTTCCTGGCAATGCAAAGATCTTGTAACCAGCGTGGGGAATGGTGCCATACTGTACATAAATCCTCCTCCTCGTCGTCCACGCTTCTACTGGAATTATAAATCTCAACGCCATTAAAGACATTCACATCAGAGCTCCACCACGTTTTTTTTTTTAAAGGATGTCTTAAGATGCCATGAACGACACTCATGATATTCTATATTTCTCTTATTGAGAACAAATTCCATGGGAAGACCAAAACCAGCAACAAACCGATCCAACTAAGTCTGCATACCCAAAAACCTGATCCAGCTTGACCCAATACCGATCCTCATACACCATTCTGATGCTCACCAAATGTGTCTTAATCCGCGGCTGAAAATAGTCCCCAACAAATTCAGTATTTACACTTATTTGAACTCATTTTTAAAAACGTATGTCTCTTGTACAGAAATGATTGCAAGACTGACACCGTTTATAT
Source organism: Eutrigla gurnardus (assembly GCF_963514095.1). Classification (NCBI taxonomy): domain Eukaryota; kingdom Metazoa; phylum Chordata; class Actinopteri; order Perciformes; family Triglidae; genus Eutrigla; species Eutrigla gurnardus. Next base: position 4,046,399 of record NC_139929.1, on the reverse strand, counting down.
GACTATAAAAGAAGAAATACAGGATAATACTAATCATGCTTTAATGGCTTTCTTAATGAAGAGCAATCTAGTGAAGAAAAATCATGTTTTTTTTAACCAAAATGAGGTTTTTCAGTATTATGTTGCTAATTATTACAGAAACAAATTAGGCATCAACCAGTAACTCAAGTAACTAAACGACTCTCTTTCATTCTAAGAGTCTCATCACTCCTGCTGCAGCATTGAGGGAGCTAAACTCAGATTTGCCCTAATCTGATTAAGTCAATCAGCTCGTCCACGGATACCTGTCGGGACGGCGAAGTTATCGGAGCACAGCCTCGGTGATCTGCAGAGGCAGACGGAGGCTGGCCTCCCTGTGACTCCCTCCGCGCTGTCAGTCCGGTCATTACATCGCATTGCATCAGAAAAGTAAACCTCTGCCAAATGAGAAGCCTCATTTGGGGTTTTTCTCCAGACTCTTGTGAGCTTACGTGCAAGTTCCTGCGAATTATCTGACCTCTAATTAGTTAAAAAAACGCTGTTTTATCCAGAAAAAATGACATTATGATGCTGATAAACTCATAATTATTCACCAAAAGGTATGTGGTTTTCTACCAATTCATGACAAAACACCCACATTATGATTTCAAACCCTCACCTCATTTAACATAATCCATAATGCATCAAGATATACTCTCCACCTCACGTCTGAGGTAATGAGTTACTACGTCTTTCCTGCGAATGAAACTGATAGGACTCTGAAAATAGCCGGCCCCATGCTCTGAAATATTCAGCGTGTGCGTGTGCGTGTGTGTGTGTGTGTGTGTGTGTGTGTGTGTGTGTGCAGTCCGAGCGGGTCACACAGTAACCGTCCTGCACAACAAGAGTTGTTTGTTGTCTGCTTAAGACAGAGCCAGTTGTGAAGGGCAGGGACTCCATTCAGGAAGCTCCCTGGTGATACTTTAGTGTGTGTGTGTGTGTGTGTGTGTGTGTGTGTGTGTGTGTGTGTGTGTGTGTCCTCTCTGATCAGCGACTGACCCCTGGATTTCATCCCTGCCAGATTAATCGTCGGACACCACATGTCATCTGGGATCCACCGTTCGAGACAAGCAGGATGTCGCAGGCGAGAAAAGAGCGGGAAATCAGCGCTCAAAGCAGCGGCTTCACATTTCCTGGATGATTCCACTTCGAGTCGGCGATGAAGACAAGTTAGTGAAATGTGTTTGCGATATTATTAATCATCCAAAAAGATAAGAGGAAGCTGCTGATGAGAAATAAATAGTGGAAAAACGGCGGAACATAAAATCACGATAGATGGTCGTCGCGGTCGTGCAGGTCAGAAAAATAAAAGCTAACTAATCCTTGCTTGTGATTTCTCATTTATATTTGCGTCAAATTACTTCTCCGAGCATGCAAGGCTTCCCTCCATGACCGCCGGCCCAGGAGGTCAATGAGTCAGAGCCGGTCCATGTATGTCAGCGTTGCTCAGCACGCGGCGATGCTGCAAGGTGACCTTTGTCTCCAACGGAGAACACATGGGGCGTAGCAGGAAGTGGCGGTCCCTCCGGCCTCCAGGCCCCCTGTGGGTGAGTGGGATGAGTGCTCGGCGGGGGGGATATGTCAGGGGCCCTGAGCTCCCAACGACTGTGCCCAAGCGTGGACACCTGTGTGTGGACAGCGACTCCACATGCCTTTATATATATTTTTTTTAAAAAGTGGGTCTTATCTGGTGAAATCCCTCCCCTCTCTCTCAGAAAGGTAATGAAAACTGGAAAGCTCCCGCCTCGTGAGGGGGATTTGTCATTGATGTCATCACTACACGGCGACTCTTGTGCAAAACAACAGAGAGAAAATGTGTTTTCGTTCAGCCGCTGTAATCCGTAGAGCAGCTGTGGAGCTTTTTTTTTTTTTTTTTTTACACACACACACACACACACACACACACACACACACACACACACACACACACACACACATCTGGAAGAGGACATTTGACCATGTAAACACGACAGTTAGACGAATAATTATTTTTATTATCATCATCAAGCACTGAGAGCAGATGATACTGATGTTTTTACTGGAGATCAACAATAAAATAGAGAATGTTGCAAACATATATACTTGTGCATTAAATGTGATTTCTTGCTTTGGGGCTGATAAATGTCAGAAAGTACTTGTACAACATTGCTTGTACATAACTTTATCTGTCCCCACTTAAATATAGCTGGTTCTCTTCATGCACCGCAGCCAAGCTGTTGATTTATTGGTGGTGTTATTGGTAGTACACCAGGCCAGTGATGCATACTGGGATGTCACCAGTGCAAGGGGAACAGAGAAGGGGTAGAGTACCCGCCCCCCTGTAGTAAAACCAGTTCCCTCCAAACATACAATATCATGTATCAGCTCGTCAAATTCTGATTTCAATCTGGTTTAAACTCGAATAAAGCCCCACAGCACTGAAGTTCTAGCCCCCCCAGACATGACGGACTACCGCCGGGGCTCTCAATGCTCCTCAGCTCCGGCCGGAACAATGGAGGTTTTCCGTTTGCTGTAGGAGCCCAGTATCCTCCCTGCGCCGCACGTCAGAATCTGGCAACCCGTGCAACGCGAATAATCCAGAGAAAAATAATAATAATAATAATAATCTACATTCCGGCGCGTGTAATTTGCACTCACCTTTATCTTGACTCGACGAGATGCTCTCCTCCTCTTTCGGATTTGCAACCTGTGTTATTATGGACGTGTTGTCCATGGAAACGAGATGTTGTTGCACCTTCGGCTAAAGACCCGTTTTTTTTATTCCCTGGCAAACATTACCAAGCGCACTACAGTTCTGTCCCCCCACCCCCCACCCACCACCACCTCCCTCCCTCCCTCCCTCCCTCCCCCCACTTCTTCGGCTGCGCACAAGGCTAAAGCGCCCGCTGTTTTTTTTTTGTTTTTTTTTGCAGCGTTAAAATCCCATTTCACACGGAGGAGCGCGCGCGGCCCCGGTCCCCCCCGAACGAGACGCGAACTGTGCGCGCGAGAGGCAGCGTCCGAACATCCGAGGTGACAGTCCGGCGCGCGGGAGGCAAACAAAGCGTCAGTCCTGCATCGAAGTGCGTGTTCGCGGTTGCGGGCAGCATAGCACACCCCGCCTGCTGCTGCTGCTGCTGCTGCCACTGTACGCTCCGGCTCCGGTCCACACACACTAATGTCAACTGCGTGATACGGTTACAGTGTTTACGCAGAGATGGCGACCGTCCTCCTTCCCTCCTCCTCCTCCTCCTCCTCCTCCTCCACAGCACAGCTCACTACAACACGCCTCCTCCGGTGTTTGTGTGCTGCTGCTCGGTCCGGCGGCGGCGCTCAGTCCGCCCACCGCTCATTTAAGTAGACAATCATCCCGCATGTCACCGGGGGAATACACGCTCCGGACGTTTAATTACGTCATTTTCTGTAGAAGCTACAGAGGTCAAGAGTCCACAAACTCCACCCACTGTAAGAAATCATTTAAAAAAGAAACATTTATTATAATAACAATTAAACATTTTATTTAATTAATACAATATGCAAATTAACTTTAATGACTTCATGAAATCTGTGGGTCAGAGGTCGAACTCCCCCAAAATGCCTGATACTATATTTCCCATAATGCAATTCAAGAGCATCTTTTTTCTTTCTGTTTGTCAGAGCTTTAAGAATACTCCCCGAGGCCGAGATAACCCGGATGACATCACTATGACATCATCAGGGTTGTTTTTTTCCCCTCCAGAGCCACAGAAGACTCCGTACAGCCACTGATGCAGAACCCGTTTGCCCTGTAATCTTGAGCCGAGCCCACCTGTGCACCGCAGACCTCCACCCTCCACCTGCACCGATAAACAAACGGCGTCCAGGCCTCAGCGGACCGTGGAATTACAACAAGGGAGATAAAGTGGTTTTCTGGGGCGTCGCCAGCGGCGGCGACACGTCCCGGAGTGTTTCATCCCCCTTCACCTTCCCTGTCACTTTAATGGAGGCCCACTTGACCCTGAATGGCTGAGAGACGAGTACAGTATGATGACACATGGAATGGAGGCAAACAGGCTCCTGAAGACATGATGCTCTCCGTGTAGCTCTGATGTTTACGACGACGTGTGCGTGCAGTCGACACCACGACAAAGGGTCTCTAGAGCCACTTTGCACAACCGGGATCACTTCTCAGCACTTGACAAATCGGCGTCGGGTTACTGTTTGAAATGTGAGAACACACGGCACCTATGGAACCACAGCTAGGTTACTTAAAATAACTTCAAGCAGGAACACAGGGATGAGATTGATGTTCCGTCTCAGAGCCTGTTGATTTAAAAAAGTGCATGCATATACACTGTTGAATCAGATTGCAATGAGACTTTACACTTAAAAACCACAAGGGTGCCAAATTCTGTCGGGTCACCCATAATCATTGGTTAATAAATGACATATTAGTGCTACAAGCCATTAACTAACTTTTGGATTGCCAGATTGTGGAAAATTCCCTCTGCATAATGTTTAGGCTTTCTATTTGGTAAGTTATAAAGGTTGAAATTGCATTATATATACCCATGAATTCTGTAGTTATACATATTTATGAAGTAAATGGATTTCTGTGCACATATTCTATATTTTCCCCAAAGGTTAAACACCTTTCTGGTGAATTTTAAGCATCAGTAAGCAATATTTTTACTTGACAAACAGAGAATTATCACCAACTCATCTTTAAAATAATCGTTTTGCATTGCTGGTACATAATTTGCTTTGCGGTGGACGTCGAGGAGATGTAGGAAGGAAAACCCCACCTAGAAAGAAGCAACACCACCTTCAGACCTGCAGCTAAACACTGGAGCGTTCACTGCTTGATCACAGACATCAAACACCGTTGGCCTCCGACATTTTCTTCTCCCCCTCGAGCGCCTTCCGTACTTCCGTCGATGAATAATTAAAATGAATATGGTCTTGATATTAACTTTGATAGGACACAGATGATCTTCCTCGCTGCCTTCAAGTACATCTGGAGTTGCTGTCAGACGGCGGAGCGCCTGAATGTTTTATGAACGTGGGTGTAGTTCAGGGGGGAATTGCAATCTCATAATCCTCTCTGCACGGGCCTCTATCACGTCTCTTCGTCCATGAAGGGCCCCGATGCGCCAAGGGCCTCCCCTGGCCTCAAACAACTAAATATCACTCAGGGAGACATGAAGCTGGAAGAGACTCAACATGATCACAAGAAAAAACATGAAACATCTGCTAAGAGATACAAAGAGATCAGAACGTCGATGAAAATGGACGACCACGAAGAGACACAAAGCAACTACAAAGACTCAAATGATGACAGAGAGACACAAAGTAACTACAAAGACTCAAATGATGACAGAGAGACACAAAGTAACTACAAAGACTCAAATGATTACAGAGATTCTTGAAAAGGGGAAAAAAAGACACACACTGACTAAAAAGAGACACAAAGTACTTGCAAAGAGACATGAAAAATACTAGAGTTGCAAATATCACTACAAAAAGGAGCAAAATAAACAGAAAAAAAAATTAGAAAGTGTAGAAAGCGACGACAGAGACATTTATATAAAAGAGGCTGAAAGACAAAAGTACTTGCTCAGATGTGCAGGTCCTGGAATCTCACTTTTACACAAATTAAAGTACAGAAAGAATAAAAGAAAACTCATTAAAATATGCATAAAGGTACTTACGTTTCCTCCTCACTGGGCTGATATCTGGATGCTGCATCTCTTGCAGATTAAAACCACACGTCAAACTATTATTTACGCTGAAAAAGTGTTCAAATATGTTTTCAAAAACCTGCAAAATGATCAATAAATGTTATTGGACATTTTGGGGCTGTTTAGAAACTTCAGGTAATTAGTTTACCTGTGCTGCCACCTTGTGGACAGATCTAAATGTGAAGACATTTACACAGATTATGCATATACCCTGTGTATCTAATTCAGTTATTAATCCCTACCTCAAAATATGCATTCATACTCATAATCAGATGTATTCATATTCAACAGACTAAGCTGTATAAGATATGGTCTTGCAGGCGTTTTATGTTCGACATTAAAAGGAGGGCCGTTTCAATTCGGTTTGATTGATGCTTCTTCTACCGATTTGACCTTTTCCATTATCTTTTATTTTCTGTTTGATTGCTCTTAGACTTTTCCTCTCCAAAGCAAAGAGCGGAGCATTTCTGAATCCAAGCACTTTTTACTATAGAAGAGCAGAAAACGTGTCCGACCACATTTTGGACATATTGGTGTAAATTATACGATTTAACGATGGTTGAACTCAATCTAGCTGCTTTCGTTTTCAGGGTCCTGTTATTTTAAATAGTGGCTCACTAGGAGTTATTGGGACACTTCAACACTTCAAAGTTTCTCCTATGTAAAGTCAAAATGTGAAAAAAGGCCCGTCGGATCAACGGGATTTGCCACAAAATGAACAAAACTGATCCCACACAACTACCTGAGCTCAAAGGTTTTGAAGCAGAGGCCTTGAGAAACCAGCAGTGATCAATCAAATGTCAGGAAATCTTTCCATCACCGAGGAGCATTAAATAAAAGTGAAACATTAAAGGTCACATCTCGTCTTTCCTCTGCAACATCAGGACGGGTTTTAATAAGGCCGAGATGATGAGATCTGAGCCCCGGGGATACGCCGAGTGTCTGGGATTTATCTCACTCCTCGTCGTTACAAAAGAGGCAATTCTGTTAAAGGAGTCCGGGCCGAGCCGATATCACAGGGTAGATTATATGAAGGGATTCCACATATTTAAGGCTTTTTCGTGAGGTTTTGTGTTAAATCTGCTTCCCTGCTCTTCGTAAGACTCCGGAGGACCAAAGATCTGAGCAAATGCACCTCTCCTCAGCGGCGTTGGAGAAGCTGCTTCAGAGGGATGTTTGGAAGAACTTGAACTACAAGAAACTACCACTGCAGTTTTCTGAGCAGGTGCTGCTTTTGAAATGGAAATTCAAACTGCAGGTCGACGCCTGCAGAGCCGACTGCTCAAATGTGGCCCGTTAGGAGGATATCAAACATGCATTATTTGAAACAGAGACTACACTTGCAGTATTAATAACTCGGCCATGATGAAGGCCATGCGCTTTGATAGAAAACATCACAGTTGAGTGCCTTTGTCCAGTAAGTGCTGGTTGTTTTTATTGAAATCGTTATATCTCTCCCGATCCAATCTGCTGGAAAACCGGAACGGCGGAAGCCTCCTTCTTCCTCTGCCGACATGACGTCGGATTACATTTTCTCCCTTTTGAAACAAATCGACGAAGAGACAACAGTCCTGTGCAAGCTTCCCACAACTGTTAGATATGATGGATAAATGACATTTTAGTGAGCGCGGCGGCGTGGAACGCGAGGAGGGCCTCGGGCGCGCCACGATATTCATTCCTGGTGACGCGAGTGCAACAAGTCTGTGGACTTTTCATGGAGTGGCGGGCAAGACAAGGGAGCGTTTACTCCTCGACCGTATCCTTCTTGCTGGTCTCTTGGCCTTCGAAGATCGGGTACTTGCTCTCCACTTCGGCCCAGGTCAACGTGGCGTTGGCCAGATCCCGAATAATCACGGGCAACTCGCTGACCTGAGGAGAGAAAGGGGCGTTTACTTTGATTGTGTGTGGAATTACAGTCGAGCTACTCACAAGGAAATGCTATTAAGTAGCTTCTTCACCATGCACAGATAAAAAGTCACAGCAGTGGCCGATATGATCCAACATTTTCCAGCATTTTCTTTACTTTTATAAGCTGATTGCATCATATCACAGTATATCAGAATGTAATTCTAACCCTTTTCCAGTGTAAGGGAAGATATCTTAAGAAAGAAAAGATATTTTTGTAAAAATGGATATGTATATTGGCTTGTATAAGCTCTGTCCCATTAATATTTATACCGTTTAAAGCTCTTATATACTGTGATATTTACTGGAAATGTTAAAGTAGCCAGCAGCAAATAGGCTATTATTATGTCACTCCACTTAAATGTAAAATGAGCATCCATAACAACAATTAAATGCTCCCTCCAGCCAGCTGCCACCTTTTGTTTTTGTAGTGCGACGACCAAAAAGTGTGCGTTTATGATGAAAATGATTAGTTGAACCTAAAATAAACCCCCTAAAGACGGGGGAGTCTGTGCCGTACCTCGGCCCTGATCTGCCTCATCGAGTCGCGGTCCCTCAGCGTGGCCGTGTGCGGCGTCTTGTTCACCGTGTCGAAGTCGATGGTGATGCCGAACGCCACGCCGATCTCGTCCGTCCTGGCGTAACGCCGCCCGATGGAGCCCGCAGAGTCGTCCACCTTGTAAGACACGCCATTTTTGGTCATCGCCTCGGCTGAGGAGGAGAGCGGAGGAGAAAAAAAAAAAAATGTTTTACCCAGAACGCAGCGTGCCTTCTTCCCTCCTCGCAGTCAGAAATAGAACATATATATTGTCATTATGTGGGCACTTACATAATTCCCTCACGAAGGGCGTGAACTCCTGGTTTTGACTCAGAGGCAGGACGGAACATTTGTATGGAGCTACAGTAGCAGGGAAGCTAAAGAACTGGAGAAAAGGGAAAACAATCGCAGGAATGAAGGAAACAAATGAAAATAAATCACAAAAACAACGGTTTTCACTACAAGGCAGCTGCTGCTTTGTGACATGTATCAAAAAAAGGGAAAATTCACCACCGTTTATGTGCATGTCCAATCAGAATTGATGGTTTTCTGGCTACCCGGAGGTGGAAACTACAAATCCAACGTGAAATGGCTTTCTTGCTTCCAACTATGTCTCTAATGCAGGAAGAACAGATTTTAAAGCTGCAAAATCAGCTTTATGCATCCATACAGCTCACACTTTGCTTTAATCCAGATAAAAACGGTGGTGAATTTGCCCTTCAAGTGCTGAATTAGTCCCTAATTCCACATTAAATGACGTTCTCCGTTGCTAGATCAGACAGCCCCGTTGCCGCTCCGATCGGGCGCATCGACTTACCGTTCTTTGCTCATCACCTTCCCGGACTTGGAATGTGTGCTCAAAGATGGTGTACATGATCCTCCCGATGCCAAAGGAGGGCTCGATCACGTTGGGAACCACTTCCTCCACTGTGGACGCCAAAGACGGAGAGAAAGCGTTACAGAAGTCGTCCCAAGATATCAATCAGTCAAACGTGAGAAAATCAACATTAAATCCCACCATGCAGAGTCTTCTGGAAGCGCTTGATGCTGACCATGTCCTTCGTCAGTTTAAAAGACTTTCCTTCCGACTCGATGGTGAACTCCCTGTGGAGTTAAAAAACACTGACTGAGCTGCAAAACGGCAACACAGCCTTCCATCCTGTTGGACTGAGGTTAACGGCACTCACCCAGCCTCGCTGAGCAGCTGCTCCTTCTCTGTGATGAAGCACTCGTCACAGACGGACAGAAACTCCATGGCGATCTTAGCATCCTTCTTATACGCCTTCCCAATGGCTCCTTTGTTGGCCTCGAACTGGACGACATTCACCACTTTGTGTGGAGAAGCTAAGGAGCACAACAAGACGCCTGGGTGCTTTAAATTGCTCTTTGTCGTCTGATTTTTCTTTCTGCCGTTTAAAGGATATGGGTTCTTTTAGAGGCTTCTCGGCCACCAGAGGCACCTTTGTGACTCGCGCGTGGCATTGCAGATCAAAGCAGGACCGGTCGGCACAACCCACGATTTCAATCCAGCCCTGCAAGGGACAAACGGTTACTTTGAGCAAAAAGGATGTGGACTGCAAGAGGAAAAACGCTGCAAAAGGGAACGTACATAGGAGGTTTTGGCTTCGGCGTCCCAGCAGTCGCAGGCGTAGTGAGCCATCTCGTTGTCCATGTGCTGCCGGAAACGCAGCTTGTCTTTGGCGATGCCGACTCTGGTAAGGTAGAGGTAGATCCTCCCGATGAAGTATCCCAGGACGGAGTTATTGATCACACCCTGAAATGAGATGGATTAATGAGAGTTCATTCTAGTCCAAAAGCTAATCTTTATTCATGACCCACTTAATAGCTAATAACTGGACCTTGAGTTAATGTTTACAGAGAAAATCTTTAGATCACGTCCGTCATTATAATACTGGTATTAGATACGCAAAAATATTATCCAACCACTCAAACCTAACCTGCTCTTTTAAAGCAGTGCTGCAGTGCTTCGCTGTGTGTCGTTGTTGAGGGGGAGATCTTAATTATTTAATCCAGCCTTGATATTTTTTTCTAGCAATTTTATCCAGCAGGGGGTGGATCAACCTACGCATCACTGCTACACAGCCATCACTAATTCTACACTAATACTACAATGCTACTAATATTGGTGTAGCCTGATCTTTATCTGCGACTGAAGTAGTAAGAGAATGAAAAGATATGCAAATAAATGGAATAAATCTGTGCAGCATTCAAATTATCAAGAATTTGCATGTCAACGTTATGAATGAAGCTCCATAGTTCCATGCAGCCCTACAAATAGTCATGTTTAAATGTTCACCTGCTCCACGGCGTCACCCAGCTTCATGATATGTGCAGACAGGCCGCTAGTCTGAGCCTTGGAGGAGTATAACGTGATGTCCAGGTCGGCTACACTGGAGAATTTCGGGTGGACCTTCTCATTGGGATCCACAAAGTGCTCGATTTCAGCCATGGTGAACTCTCTGCGTGGAAACGGGGAGCGATTATATTCCTGTTTAATGTCATCGGTCATGTCTATAAGTACAGATAGAGGAATACTCTGGGAGGACAGCAGGCGACACGGTGGATCGCTCACCTGACGCGAATGAGTCCAGAGCGAGGAGAAATTTCGTTCCTGAAAGAGTTTCCTATTTGAGCAGCAGCGAAGGGCAGTTTTCCCTGGTTGAACTCCAGCAGACGCTTGAAGTTGAGGAAGATTCCCTGAGCGGTTTCAGGCCTGAGATAGCTGAAAAATTCAAATTCAATTCAATCAATTCAGAGACAAATGCGACACCAAGGGAAAAACCCTCCTCTGTATTAGCTTTCATTTTACCCTGTCATGTTCCCCCCTGGTCCGATGGAGGTCTGAAACATCAGGTTGAAGGAGATTGGAGGTGTGAGGTCATTTCCTGTAGTGGGGGACTTGACGTTGTATTTCACAAATAAATCGGTCAGCTCCTGCTGGGTGTAGTTGTCCATCTGAAAATAATATTCAGCGAGTCAGCGAATCATTTAAAACCCTGTAACAGCTTCCCCACATAATCCTGTAAAAAGAGCATCTGTTAAAAGGATTATGTGGGAAAAAGAGCATCTTTGTCTCTCGACGCTGACCTGAGTGGTGACTTCCTCCATCTCAGCCTTCTTCTCCGCTTTACACTTCTTATCCGACATGAGCTTCTGGAGGTGGGCTGGAAGAAACACACACAAAAACATGATATTACTTAACAGACAATTGATGAATTCTGATTTTAATTGATGTTATTCTACCCAACGCTGTGAAAATGCGCTAAAAAACGTCAGCAGGATGACATGCACGTCATTTAGCAGAGGTTTGAGAGGTCCAGATTCCACTCCACATCTCTCATAATACATAACAGTACTTGACATATTTTCACTACACAACATTCTCAAGTTTCAAGATGTCATCTGAGCCAATTAGCCTCCAAAGTCTTGCGGGAAATTGACACGTTTCCCAATATCTCCAATGCTTCCTGCCGGCTGTTTGGGCACGGCTCCAGTCACTGTGATTCTGGCAGTTTGCATTGCCGTGAAAGCCCGTGTGATTTCTGCTGGTCCAGCCACTTCCATTCTCCCTCGGGCACAACAGTGATACTCAGAGCGTGGCCAACCGGCAGCAGCCGCTGACAATACCATCTTTTGGACCGTGTCCATTCCTCCCTCTGCAGAATGTCGTGAATAATACACATGAAAGACTCGCAAAGACCTCGGCCGGTGGTTGTTTTTAGGAGGGCTAATCGGGAGTTTACACTGTATCGGAAGTCTCTAAAGACACGCGGGCAAAAGGCTCACCTTTGAGGAGGTGGTCGGCCCTGAAGCACTCGCCATTCTTCACGTCTTTCACCATGTAGTCAGCAAATTTGTCCACATGGCCTGATGTCCTAAATAAGGCAACAAACACAACATCTGACTTATAAAAATTTGTTAAAAGAAAAGCTATTAATGTTTTAAATTCCATGCAATTATATAACGATATAGTGTCAGCTTTTATTAAATATATACACCAAATAACTAAATACCATTTCACACCCTAAAAAAACATAACAGGTAATGACATTTGGTATAATTTGGGAATCCAGAGGAACACACTTACTTGAGGACGGACTCCGGGGTCAGCATGGTGCAGTCGATCTCCAGGATCTGCTCCTCCTGGATGAAGTGCTGCCTCCAGGCCTGCAGGATGTTGTTCTTCAGGGCGCAGCCCACGGGGCCGAAGTCGTACAGGCCGCTCACACCTGAGGAGCATTACTGCATGGTAACAGAATGCTTAAAGACTAAGTTTTACTGTGATCTACCCACTAACCCAAACATTCATTTGTTTATTCTCTTACCTCCGTAGATGGCAAAGGCCTGGTCGTAAAAGAATCGCCTCTTGAGGGTATCCTCCATCTTGGATCTGTCAACAATGTCATCTTTGGGTTGTAATGACAGTTCCTGCAATGAGAAACAATAACACCTCATAAAGACGTCTTAAAATAAGCGTTATATACACGTTTTGAAATGGAATCAAAGCGATGTTTCTGCAACCGGGCTATGGATCACTGCAATAGTGGCAGTTACCATGCATAAAATCGCAGAATCATTGTGTGCCTGTTAGAAAAAACCCACAGTTCAGCACTTTGCAAGCTGTCTGTAGGAACCACCAGGCAACCGTTTCTAACATTATTATCTAATTAATATACATAAACACGACACAAAACACACATAAAAGATAAGATATCATAGGTAAAGCCATTTGGTTTAATTCTAATAAATCCAATAACCACATTTATATCAAAAAGCATCAATCTTCTATAACACTACTATTTTTCTTTTGGCAATTTCCACAAATCACAGTTTTCATTTAGCAAACGGGAGTCGGCTCAGGTGTCAAAACACCTGCATCTGGGGGCTCCACCCATTTCTACCGCCTGCAGTGTTAAAGTGGAGGAAAGTGTTGGGATACTTCCCAAATTTTAATCAAAGTACATCAATATTTTAGAGAGAGAGAGAGAGAGAGAGAGACAGAGAGAGAGAGAGAGGATGTGTAGTGATGAATGCACATCTACAAGCATATTAGCCTTATTCCTTTCCACAACAAATTCTCTGAGATTGTGATTCATTAAAACAACACTAAATCAAATTAGTTTCATTTGATTAATTTGCATTCATCACCCACAGTTTTCACTGACTCACCTTGGCCTCCAGAGTCCTCTTCCTTGTTTTCAACTCAGCCACGGCTTTAGTGACATCCACATCTGGAGCCCCATCCTGTTTCATTTGGCGCACAAGCTCCCCCTAAAAACAGAAGAAGGTGGCTTTGAGCTTGGCTTGCGGGGGGGGAAATCACTACCCCTGCATTTCCAATCAATTCTGTGCATTTTTGCAGAGCAGCCAGACAACTTCTGGTTTTTCTTCCTGTTAGCTGCATTAACTTAGCATGTTCCCTTTAACCCCACCCTGCTCACAAATGTCTGCAACAAGCAGCAGCAGCACATTGAAACGTGGCAAAAAGGTTGCAGACTCGACTGCTAGCTAGTGTTAGCCGTCAGCTAGCTAGCATCGCCCGTCTTCTTTCATTGTGACAGCTTCGTAAGCAGCGGGTTAGCCGGTTAGCTTAGCATGCTAACCGGCCCATCCGAGAGGCGATTTAAAGACACTTAACCGCAATGCGAACCGTAAAAATCAATCGAACCGGACCACATGATAACAATTAATAACGTTACCTGTTCTTTGACCGCGAGCCTCAACGGGGCGAGGATCTCTTCCATGTTGCCGTCCATGGTTTGTCCTTCCGCCGGCTGCAACCACAGGCTTCTCTGCTTCTTCTTAAGGGCGCAGACCGACGTTGAAAACGGCCTGTGTCGGGGCGGAGAGCGGAGCGACTGCCGAACCAACCGGACCGTGGACACCGGACAGGAGGCGGAAATCTCAGTGCTGGTCCTCCTCAGCAGTGCTGATGCGGCGCTACGAAGCATGGACCTCCGTAATGCGAGAAGAGAATGATGAAATCGCCGGGATTAAGTAAACGCAGCTTCCGCTCCGGTCAAGCACTTTCGCGACGACCGACGACCGACGCAAGACGCACGACGACGTAACGGCAGATTCGTCAAAAAATTAAATTAAATTAAATTAAATTAAATTAAATTATTTTTTGATTAAATCGCCGGGATTAAGAAAACGCAGCTTCAGATCGCAACGACAGATTCTTCAACAGTTAAATTAATTTAAATTAAATTAAATACATGTTGATTTAATTATTTAGTCACATTTATATGGAAGCTCATTTCTAACTGTAAATACATAGGAATGACAAAAAAAGTTATACTTAATATACAAGTCACATTTTTGACTCATCTCATCAGTCATAATTCTGACTGCTACACTTTATGTCTATGACTAATTTGGATTAATAGACTTACACTTTCGATTTGTTAACTCATAATTATGGATATTGTATCCGTTATCTCATTATTCTAATAATTCATCATTATGTCTATGTTTTGTACATATCCACCTATGCTACAAGACAAACCATTTTACAGTAATTTATAAGTTAATAATTCAATTCAAATAAATGTTTCATTGTTTTTTTATTACATCTGGGAGAAACCTATACTGTTCAAACAAACTTTGTTTGCTTAGTATGTTTTTTTGCTGAGGTACTTATTACAGGTAAACAAAATAAGAGCTTTACATCGTTGTTAGCCATTAATAGGCAGGCTACCAGAACCAAATAAATCAGTGCAGATTATTTGTACCCAGTGTGGCTTTTTAAACATATCACTGCAGCTGGATGACTAAATGTGCCATGGGCAAAATGAACAACTGTGCACATCTGTATAGGCAGATCAAGTTAATGTAATGTATTGTTTCTCATTCTACAGCGGGACATGGATGATGCAACAGCGAGCCCTTGTTTCAGACAGCGCTGGACTGACTTGACAGGAACAGGCGCCTCCCCTTGTTTTCCTTCAACTTCGAGGAAAAGTGAAAGAAACAGTCGAGTCCAGGACGGAGCCACCGCGTGTCGACGGAGGAGCGTTTCCTATATACGTGTCGATATGGAAGAAGTGCTGGCGCCTTTGAGGGAGGCTGTGAGGGAACAGGTGAGATCGGTTTTACCTGCTTGGTTTACACCTGGAAGTAGACACCGCCCAGCAACATGCAGCGACTCTTCCATTCATTTTAGAAATAACACCGTGTAGCATCCAAGCAGTTTCTGTTTCACAATTAGAGTGAACAAATTATGTATGTGCAAAATGTGCACATTGATTGGCTGCTGTGTGTTCTTCAGTCACTATAAATTACAAATTATGAATAAATAATTAGAAATTTTAGCTACTTTAGCTACTAAAGTGAAAATTGCAGGTATCTATTTTGGATTTTTTTAACAAATGTATTAGGGATCTATAATAATCAGATAGATTGAAAAACAAAAACGTTTTTTCTTTTCAGAAACTATATTTATGGATAAAATATTAGTTTGTGCAAAAAGAAAAACCTGTCATTATGGAAAGAACTAGGTAAATGTGTAAGTTTTCTGTGACATTTGAGTAAAAGCTGGTGTTTTACCTGCAGGGTGAGTTGGTGCATCGCCTGAAGGAAAAAGGCGCCACAGAGCAGGAGCTGAAGGGGGCCGTCGCTGAGCTGAAGGCCCGGAAAAAGATTCTTGAAGCCAAGGTCAGAGTCCCACATCTGCTGGTTCATCCTTTGGTTATGGAACTATGGAATATTCACCTTGCATGTAATTCTGGTATTTAAAAAACAATATGATATGATCTTGAAATCCTAGGAGTTAGCTCTGCAGCCCAAAGATGACACGGTGGACCGAGCCAAGATGGAGGATACCTTAAAGAGGAGGTTCTTCTACGATCAGGCTTTCGCCATATATGGAGGTAAAATTTGAAATGAAAACCAACATTTGAAGGGGACAGTCGTGAGACTAAGAATACAGACAGACCTGCATTATTCAACATATGAATCTAATTCCTGATTGCTCCTCAGGTGTGAGCGGCCTGTACGACTTCGGCCCCGTGGGCTGCGCCCTGAAGAACAACATCCTGCAGGTGTGGAGGCAGCACTTCATCCAGGAGGAGCAGATCCTGGAGATCGACTGCACCATGCTGACCCCGGAGCCCGTCCTCAAGTAAGGGGGCGACAAACTCCAAAAACATCCACAAGTTTGTTCCATTCCAACTCGTCTCGACTGAGAACGTGTATCATTTTCAGGACGTCGGGGCACGTGGATAAATTTGCCGACTACATGGTGAAAGATGCCAAAACCGGAGAGTGCTACCGCGCCGATCACCTCCTCAAAGGTGACTCCGACCACCATTCACTAAGAGGGACTCATAGGAGTCCCACCTAGTCCGGTCCTCCTGGTCCTCCCAGTCCTGAGCTTTCCATTGTTTTCTTGCATTGCTAACAAGGTGTCAGATTTCCTCCCAATAAGAGAAGGATGACCTGCAGGTCAGACCATCACTAGTAGAGCAGTGCATGTCATAACTTCAAATATATTATTGTATAGTTTCCATCTATTTGAAAACTCTGCAGAGCATGTTTTAACAGAATGTTTCACCTGGAAGGAGGACATGTTTGTACCGGTGTGGGTGGGTTCTTTATCCTCAGGGCGGTTTTCTGGAGTTCCTCACGCTGAAGTCTGTCTGCTCATCAGTAAACACACTGAGCAGGTTTTTAGCTTATGTAATCTTGGGAACCGCTGAGGAAACCAGCTGGAAGTGCTGATGCAGGGCTTTCACACTGTATTTCAGTCCTGTGCCAAAAAATAAATTTTAAAAGCTTTGAATTAGGAATATTTTCAGTGATTTACAGGCAATGAAAAAGGGCACAAATCTCCATCTAAATAGACTGCATTGTGGTTTTATTTCTTAATTTAATGGCTGTAATGGTGAGTATTAACAAGCAAAACAATGTGTCATTTTCTTTATATTTTAGGTTTCTGGCAGGTTTAAATGTTGTTAAAATGATAAGTCAGACTTAAAGCAAAGGAAAAAAAAGACAAAATGAATGCAAAGAATGGAAAAATTAACTTTAATTAAAATGTATTCTTTGTAAAAATGATTGCAGACAGAGAGCGTCCCAGTGTCCATATCAGCCTTTTGCAAAAATGCTAATAATCAAGACTTGAGAGATTAAAAGTGTGTATTTAAATGGAACCACTAACGGCTGATTAATGAGGTGTCTCGTTTCCTCGCAGCTCACTTAAAGAAACTAATGTCTGACGAGAAGAGTTCAGCAGAGAAGGTGACTGAGATGGAGGAGTTAATCACTCAGGTGGGTGTTTGACAAACACACACACACACACACACACACACACACACACACACACACACACACACACACACACACACACACACACACGCACACACACTCTGAAGTCGTTGCATATACTGACATCTGCTGGTGGGGAAAATAATCCTATAACTGTTTGCTGTAGATGGACAACTACACCCAGCAGGAGCTGGCCGACCTGTTTGTGAACTACAACGTCAAGTCTCCCTCCACAGGAAATGACCTCACGCCTCCCGTCTCCTTCAACCTGATGTTTCAGACGTCCATCGGACCCGGCGGGAACACAACCGGGTACTGATGAACACGCATCATCTGTGGGAAAAACATCATTTAGTGTATTAAACTTTTGCCAACTCAATCTGCAGCTACCTGAGGCCTGAAACGGCTCAGGGGATGTTCCTCAACTTCAAACGCTTGCTGGAGTTCAACCAGGGAAAGCTGCCCTTCGGTGCCGCTCAGATCGGAAACTCCTTCAGGAACGAGATCTCTCCTCGCTCCGGACTCATTCGTGTCAGGTATGGTCTGAAAGCTCAGTCACACGTTCTAGCAGCTACACGGTGAGGTGTTAACTTCTCCCGCCTGCAGGGAGTTCACCATGGCCGAGATTGAGCACTTTGTGGACCCGAACGAGAAGATCCACCCCAAATTCTCCAACGTGGCCGACCTGGAGATCCTGCTGTTCTCCTCCAAGGCTCAGACCAGCGGCCAGTCTGCACAGATCGTGAGGCTGGGAGACGCTGTGGAGCAGGTGGGAATCATTCACTGACTTATTATTCAAAAATGTGTGTTTATTCTGAGTGCTGAAAATCATGCCTGGTCTTAAGTGGACCTGATACATGTTTTTAACGCTTATTTAACATTTTAAACCATAAATGTAAGATCAAATAGCACAGACTTTTGTTAAAATTCTCATAAAATTCATATATCAATATTGTTACAGTATGTCATGGAAATGCCTTTCTTATGCAGAATTATATCTAAATTATATCATTTAGTTTTGTAGCCTAAACTATAATAAACTGCATTTAAACACAATTAAAATTCACTACATAAGTTGTCTTTTCTTTATTTAGAATCGTATTAAAAATTGCATATATTAGACCCAATTTTTGTGATAATAGGAGGAAAAAAATAATGAGTTATTTTCAGCATAATTTGTTGTAATTGCGTTGTAAATGATGAAATCTTCCTCCTGCAGGGCGTAATCAACAACTCTGTGTTGGGTTACTTCATTGGAAGGATCTACCTCTACCTCATCAAAGTGGGCCTGTCCAAAGAGAAAGTGCGTTTCCGGCAGCACATGGAGAACGAGATGGCTCACTACGCATGCGACTGCTGGGACGCCGAGTCCAAGACCTCCTACGTAAACCTCTTCCTGTTTCACACACGCGTATGAACACAGAAGTGTGTGGACGCGAGTCGAGACGCTCTCTTTGTCTTCCTCAGGGCTGGATCGAGATCGTGGGTTGTGCCGACCGCTCCTGCTACGACCTGACGTGTCACTCCAGAGCCACCAATGTCCCCCTAGTGGCTGAAAAGCCCCTGAAAGAACCCATATCCTCCTGTTCTGCTAGTCCAACCAGCTTAGAACCATACTCACATCTAATGTTAACATTTTGAGTATTTAATGCTTATGAATGGACATCAGCAGCATGAAGATCTTTATCAGCTGATGGGAAAGTTAAAGTGAAAGTTTAGTTAAAGCCAGGGTGAGAAAACAGCAAGAGTGAACTAGATAGATAGAAACCAAACAACTCAGGTATTTTCCAAAATCAAAGTAGATGTCAGCACAAGCTCCGAAATTCAAAAAATTATGGAGAGGATGCTCCAAAAACACATTTTTATTGCCATTTGTGTTTTTTACAAATATGTGTATCTTTTTTAACATTTTTGAATGCTGCTGGCCAGAAGAGTGTGCAGACTCAAGATTCCCATAAAATCCCCATATTTCCATAAATCTACCTTCCTTATTGGCAAGGCAATTTTATTTGTACCTTTCAACAACACGGCAATTCAAAGTGCTTTACATAAAACATTAAAAGCATTGGAGAAAAAAAAAAACACTAAAACAAGCCAATAATAAAATAAAGTTTAAAATTAAAAAATTTTAAATGTAAAAAATAATTATATATTACACTAGCTGACCTCGATTTGAGCTGGATTTTTCCTCCTTAACTCCGACACACAAAGTGGTGAACGTCGTCCAGTTCGAGCCCAACAAGGGAGCCATAGGAACGGCCTACAAGAAAGACGCCAAGCTGGTGTTGGAGTTCCTGGCCGCCTGCGACGAATGCTACATCAGTGATCAGGAGAAGCTTCTCAGTGAAAACGGGTAATTTCTAACCGCTGAGGTTCTTCACTGCGGGTTTATTTGTGTTTACGTGTGTTAATCTGTTTGTATGTTTAACATCTGCAGGGAGTTCAGCGTTAAGACACAGGGCCGGACCTTTAAAGTCACCAAAGACATGGTCGTCGTGAAGCGCTTCCAGAAGACTCTGCACGGTAAGAGGCCTGCTTCTCAGAGCACAACAGTGAGTTTCCTTCATGTGGGGAAAACAACCGTCTCCATTTCCCCCCACAGTGGAGGAGATTGTCCCCAATGTAATCGAGCCGTCCTTTGGCATCGGCCGAATCATGTACTCCATCTTCGAGCACTCGTTCTGCATCCGCCAGGGGGACGAACAGAGGACGGTGGGAATAAATGCTGCATAAACAAGGAATGTAAGGTGTGATTGAGAATCATGTGCTTGGTTGATTTAAATGCATTTTTTTTCCCTCCAGTATTTCAGCTTTCCTGCCACGGTAGCGCCGTACAAATGTTGCATCCTGCCTTTGAGCCAAAACCAGGAGTTCACGCTGTTCGTCCATCAGCTGTGTGAGTGTGGATCCTATAACTGAACACATTATTTAAAGAAATAGTTTGACATTTTGCGGTATTATTTTTTTGATTTCATGTCAAGAGTCAGGTGAGAAGATCGACACCGTTTTCAGGTTTGGAACCAGTTAGCTTAGCTTAGCATAAAGCATTTCTAAAGCTCAATAATTAACATTATTAGTTTATGGGTTATTTGCCGCACTATATTATGCTAAGCTAGGCTAACTGGCTTATTCATTATTATTCGTTTCTGAAACTGACTATTATGTTTTCTCTCTCTCTCTCTCTTTTAAGCTGAGGCAATGACCAAAAACGGCGTTTCCCACAAAGTGGACGACTCCTCGGGATCCATCGGGCGGCGTTACGCCCGGTCCGACGAGATCGGCGTGGCGTTCGGCGTCACCGTCGACTTCGACACTGCGAACAAGACGCCGCACACGGCCACGCTGAGGGACCGCGACTCGATGAGGCAGATCAGGGCCGAGGTAGGACCATCCGCAGATTACATTTACAAAATAAAGGTGTCATGATTGCATTTTTTCTCTTTTTTTTTAAATGAAAATGTAATTGCAGGTCAGCAAGTTGCCGGGGATGGTTCGAGATCTGGCCGACGGCACCTTGACTTGGGCGGAGGTGGAGAGAACATTCCCCATATTTGAAGGACAAGAGAGCAACAAGAAGGAGTAGCTGAACTCAGATCCTCTACTCAAATGCATGAACAGGGACCATCAATGGAGAATTTGCCAAAGACATTTTTTTAAACTAAAGCTTATTATCCATATGTCTCATTGGGAGTTCTTAATAGATCAGACATACATTGTGAAGTATACAGTATCTGGAGATTTGAATATGTCTGTTAACATAGTCCTCTGTGGCCTCCGTCCTCAAGTTATTGTTACTATGGCAACACTTAACAACTCCCAATGGGTGTGTAGCACCGATACAGTGAAACATGGACTTTCATACATGTGTTCAATGCCTTGTTTAACCTTTTAAAATAAACCACATACTGCATGGTTCTTTGCTCTTTTTGGGGCGTTTGGCTCGTAATAAACCACTGCACGTCCCTGCATTGTATTTATATATGTATATTTGTGTTGCCGTCACTAGAAGGCACTGCGTGTTGTTTCACAGCTCATTGTAGAATGTGAGAGGCAACGGGCGCTGCGCTACAGCTCGACATTGCAACGGGTTTAGACCCTCCCAAAACAGATCTGGCAACCAGGAACACGTAGAGAGGACTTTTAATGTTAAAATCATTTCAGTTTTTATGACCCCAGAAGGAGGTAGAAGTACAGATACTTGTGTTCAAAAAGACTGGTAAAAGTAGAAGTACTGATTCAACTTCTTTACTCAAGTTAAAGGGAAAAAGTACAGGCTCTGAAATGTACTCAAATATTGAGTAAAATTATCCATATGAAGGACATTTCTACTGGCAGTTTTGAAAATCTGAGTAGAAAGTACAGATTTGTATTAAAATGGAGAGAATACATTTAAAAAGCTGTCAGAAAAATAAATACTCAATTAAAGGACAATTCTAGTGAAGTAAAGTAACATATTTGTACTTTGTTACTTCCCACCTCTGTACCCAATGCATGGATTACATATTCATGGTAATTAATGCTGCATCCGTTAGGGAAGTACAGGCGGCAGGGGAAGTTAAAATATCCCCAGATAAAGTGTGTAATAGAGTCCTAAAGTGGCTTACAGTGTAGCAGCCCTCATGTTCCACCCCCTCTGTGCTAGTGGTCGAAGTATAAATACATCATGCCACCTTTAAACCGGTGCAGCTCCCTCTCAGGGAGTCAGAGGGACCTGCAGCCACCCTGAGCAGATGGAAACGTTTACATTTATTACATGCTTTGTTTCTTTTCTTCATTTGTAATATGACATTTTAATCTGCAGGTTTTTCTTTTCTGCCCCCATTTTGAACAAATTGGAAAAAGGTGCTTATTTTTTGTCATTTTTTGTGTGTGTGTGTAACAACTCATTCGGGCCCGCAACTGCTGCGTTCAAGGTCAGTATCACAACAGGTGCTGCGGAGGACAAACCTCAGCGTGACCGTGTGGCATTTCAACATTGTGAAGAGAAAACAGCCAGGAGATTTTTAATAGAGTTTTAAAAATATGTACAGTGCTGTTATTTAAAGAAGTGTTAAATCAATTTAAATGTGTGTTTTTTTTGTCCCGCATTCCAACAGTGTTTTAATGCAAAGAACTAACGACTAACTCTCGTTGGAGAAAGGTTGTTTAGTTAAAAATAGCAGGAAGCTACTGTGTTGCTGTCTCTGAGTTAATCAGTGGAAACTGACCATTTGCCCTCCACTCTCTGTTTTCTTTGACCTGATAATCACAAGTAGGTTCAAATTCCCAACTGATGGGGCCTTTCAGGACTTAATACAATCATTTTCAACGACTCAGACGTCTCTGGAAAGTTAAAGAGAAAAGAAAACGGCTTATAATGGAGAGACACCAGAATAAAGCTCAATTATTGTATTTATATTTGGTAGAACAAGAAGGGTCCTTATCTGTATAGAATAGTAGTGTGCAGCACTGATGAATTTGAATTGCCTATTTCCATTTGACTTTAGATATCATAATGGAATTATTGTATTTTTACTCTTTATTTGAATTTTAAATAGTTACTTTGCAGAAAAAGCTTGTACATAGAACACAGATGAGCTTAGAAAATATAATACATTTGTTATATAGTTGAAGCTCGTCAACATTATAAAAGTGGATAAAATGTGGAAATGAGGAGGTTAGCACAGGGAACAGAAAGTAACAGAATAATACAGGAAATCAATTAAACCAAACCCCAGATACAGAAACTACAAAATAAGGACATCAACAAAAGAAACTACAAAATGACGTATGTATGCCGATGAGAAGGTGGGGACCACCGTGTGTGTGAGAGATGATGAAACTCAGAGAATCGGAAGTAAAAACCTGGTCTGACCGGTCTGGTGTTGCATGGTGTGTTCAGGAGCCTCCAGAGCTCTTCCTGTCCGCGTTGCCATGGGGATCAAATCTGCACTTCCCAAATATGAGGTCTACTTCTACAACACGGTGCTCTGCCTGGCCATGTTCTGGGCCTCCAGCTGGATCTTCGACCTGTCCAGTTGTGAGTATGTGACATCACCTGTGTGTTGAAAACTGTGTATTAATCCACAGGGAAAAATAGTTCCCCGACAAACGCATTATTTACCCCCATTTGAGTAATGTTTGGGAAATCAACAGTGTCCATTTGTTTGAGGAAATGACTGAGCCTTTTTAAAAACTCAAACTATACATTTCTATTGGAGCAAATGTTTTCTATACTAATAGACATGGGAGATTATGTCCTAATGAAGGTGATAAATCTGTAAACTAAACTAGAATGTTTAATCTATTCGTTGATCAACACAAAAAAAATCAGCAACTATTTTGATAAGTAATTACAATTTAATACATTTACACTCCACCACTTTATGCTCTATATAATGCCCTCAATCACACAAAAGGGATTTTTCACTGCAGACATTTTCGGACCGAGCAAGGCTAGCTGCTTCCCACTGTTTCCAGTCTTTATGCTAAGCTAAGCTAACTGGTTCCAACCTCTCTCTCAAAAAGTGCAGTAAAAGTCTATGAGTGAAATGCATTGTTATACAAGTACATTAAAATGCTGCTCAAACACATTCAATTAGTGAGTTTCTACTCATTTTACATGCAAATGCAAAATACATGAATGAACCAAAAAAATGAGTCTGGATTGTCGTGACCCGAGTTCGGCTCTGTTACAGTCGACACAATGTGAACTACACATGCGGTATGGGGGGGGTGTCACAGTGTGAGGGTGAAGAGTTGCTATGCCGACCACGCAGAGAAGATCAGGTGTCAGTTCTCATACCACAGAGCACAAGAGGAAAGTAGGGCCTGTGTTGCCTCTCTCACTTTGGAACAAAAGTTTCACATCAGAAACGTAACGAAGGAAAATAAAATATGCGAAGTAATAAAATATAAATGCATATAGCTGTTGATTCTGTTCCTTTTTCACAGCCAGTGCAAACAGAAAGACGTTCAAATCCAGCGTGAAGCCAGGATGGTACTACTTTGGGAGGAAAATGGTGAGAGAACATTCGTAGTTTATGGAGGTTTATTTGCCCTTCATAATAAAATGTTTATGTTTTTATTTGATTGGTCTACAGGATACGGCTGATTTGGAGTGGATGATGTGGTTTTCCACCTTTAGAGAGCACATCCTGTTCGCTCTCTCCGGTCACGTGCTGTTTGCCAAGATCGTCACCATGTTGGCTCCACAGGTGCTTCCACCGACGACTAATTGATTAATTGATTGAAGAAGAGTAAAAGGATGTAAAAGGACTCGGGTTTAATGGAAAAAAAACCCTGTTGAATGAGCTGGAAGAAACACTCGGGTCTCTCTCTCTCTGTTGTGTTATTAAGGATACTTTGTGGCATTTGGAAATCCTCTTTGTCACAATTTATTTTTACAGCATTGCACAAGTGCTTTTTATATCGTTAGCTGAACGGCTGATGATGAATGGGACCAGGTGGAGAGAAAAGGATCGAGCGAGAGTGGAGACGAAGAATTAGAGAGACAACAAATAGAAACGCAGCTCTATGTTTAGCACAATCACTGGTGGCAAACACTAAAGAGTTTCATGTTCAGGTCGAACCTTAACTACAGATTTTATTATCATATATTGCTTTTTCCTGATAATTTACCTTCCAATTGTTTTATTAGTATAGTAGAGAAAATACGTGTTTCTTAGTTATCAATTGACTGTAAAAAGATGTTATTATCTGCAGCTTTGTGGAGAAATGAATATTCACAGCTTACAAATCTACAAAGTACTATTTGGATCGTTTACTTAAGTAAAAGTTCTAATACTCCCCTACGAGTTAAAGTCCTGCATTCAAAATCTCAACTTAAAAGCACATAAGCATCATGAATAAAATCTACTTAAATTATCGAAAGTAAAAGTACATGTCAGTGTTTTACTATTAAATATAATGTTTTTGGATTCATATTTATTTCTTAAAAGTGACAAACCCACTACGGGGGAACTTAAACCTTCAGTTTATCAGAAACATTGAAATTAAAATCGCCAAATATGGATATACATGATGTTTAGTTGACAGTGAGTACAAGAACAAAGTTGCATAACATGGGAATACTCGAGTAAAGTACCTTGAATGTGTATTTACGTACAGTACTTGAGTACTTCCTTGCATGCCAGCAGTGGTGTTGATCTCTATGTCTGTCCCACAGTACAGGTCCCTGGTCTACATGGTGTACGGGCTGCTGGCCGTGTGGACCAGCATGGGCTGGACCTACGTGACCCTCATCCTGTCCCACTGCATTCTGCTCTACAGCATCTCCCTGGTGAAGATCCGCTGGCTCTGCTTCGCCGCCGGCCTTTGTACCCTCGCTACCTTCAAGTGCGAACCCTTCGTTTCCTGGCAGGTAAACCTGCAGCCACTCGCCTGAAGGCACAACACAAAACGTTATGAATAATTAGGATTTCCTACCTTGTTTTTCCCTGTTTCTGCTCCGTGCAGGCGGGCTTTGTGGAGGGCGACTTTGAGCTCCGTCACATCCTCTTCTATGGAGGTTGTGGTTTCACCATCATGCGCTGTATGAGCTTCGCTCTGGAGAACTGTGAGAGGAAAGATGGAAACTATAACATCCTGGAGCTGCTCAAGTACAACTTCTACCTCCCCTTCTTCTACTTCGGGCCCATCATGACCTTTGATAAGTTTTATATTCAAGTAAGGAAAACAAACAGTGAGAGTCCAACTTACTCTGAATGAAGTTTATGGTGTAGATCATCCTTCAATACATGGAGAACCTCCACGTTGGCGCTCAATGAGGACAGGTGTTGAAGTTAGACCTCATCAAGCGGTCATGTGACCTGTGTCACATGGCAGGTTAACGCTGCCTACTTACAAGACGGTAGAGGAAAGAAGTGCAAACTCACATAAACTGGCAAAAAATCACTAAATAAAAGAGGTCAATGACCTCACACATCATGGCAGTAAATTACATAAAGAGGATGGTCCTTTATCAATAACTATAATGTTAAATAACACAAGGAAGGTTATAATAATGTATAAAAAGACATGACACATAAATGCATCACATATATAAAGAAAGGGCGACAAGTCAATATCCTTGTTCATTATAACTTTAATTAGATTCTTATTAAAATCAGTCATCCAGCAGCTCAGTTATCATCAGACCTTGTTCATTAAGATGCTATTGTTTTCATAGACCAGTGATTCGCAATTTAATTTCATTTTTTGATTTGTTGCCCCTTTAAATGAAGCTGGTTATGACCAGGCCGATCAAAAAGTAGCATAAAATCAGGTAAAATCATCTAACAATTCACAGAAAATAAGGTAAGGTACTAGAGGAACATGTGAAGTCACGCCTTATGGAGTTGCAGATGTCTTGTGGAGCTTCTCTGGCTTTGTGACGCGTGTCTGCTGCCCCCTGCAGGCCAACAAGGCCGACCTGACCAGGAAGGAGAGGGAGATGTGGAACATCAGTCTGGACGGCCTGATCCACCTGGGAGGCATCGTGGTGGTGGACGTCCTCTTCCATTTCGTGTACATCCTCACCATCCCCACCGACCTGAAGCTGCTGAAGCACGCCTCCGACTGGGCTCTGGGTGTGTGTGTGTGTGTGTGTGTGTGTGTGTGTGTGTGTGAGAGACCTCCCTGAAATACTCACATTTAATGTTTGATGCATTGCCTGCATAGCTGAAGCGATTGCATTGTTTCCAGTGGGCGTGGCTTACTTCAACCTGGTGTACGACTGGGTGAAAGCGGCCGTCATGTTCGGGGTCATCAACACGATCTCCAGACTGGATCATCTGGACCCTCCCAAGCCCCCAAAATGCATCACTCTGCTCTACGTGTTTGCCGAGACGTACGTCGAGTTTACGCAGCTTCATCACATTTAGCTGCACAAACAACTGAAACTGTTTTTTTCTTCTTTCACAGTCATTTCGACAGAGGGATCAACGATTGGCTGTGCAAGTGAGATCAATATATAGAATGAAAGTCTCATTAATGTCGACACATTTAGAGGTTCTGACGGGGTTTATCACCGTCTGCAGGTACGTGTACGACCACCTGGGTGGGAAACACAACAACGTGCTGGAGGAGCTGGTGGCGACGCTGTGCACCTTCGGGGTCACCATCCTCTGGCTCGGACCCTGCGAGGTGGTCCTGGTCTGGGCCTTCTTCAACTGCTTCGGCCTCAACTTTGAGTTGTGGACCGCCAAGCTCTTCTCCATGGAGCCCTTCGCTTCGTTAGAGGTCCGTCAGGCTGAGATCACCTTTTATATTCCAGTTATGACGCTGACACGATAATCCTTTTTTTGTATATTTATGATATTTTCATTTAAAGATGGCCGTGCCAGAAGCAACATCCCGCCGGATCAGAGCCGTCTTCAATACGTTCAACTTCTGGAGCATTGTGTTGTACAACATCCTGGCCTTGAAGGGTTTGGAGTTTGCCAAGTTGGTCGCCAAGCGGCTTCTTCTCAAAGGTGATTTGACCTTTTTGTTTGGCATTTTGAAGATGGTAGCCTATAATCTCTTCATCGTCTTGACTTTAGAGTGTTTTTCTTGCTCTCCCAGGCTTCCCTATAACCACCGTCATCGTCCTGTTTGTGACCTACTGCCTGATTCAAGTGATCAAGGAGAGAGAGAGGAGGCAGGCCCTTATCGATGATCCTGATCCTCTTCCTCCTGCCGACCCTCAAAACGCCGCCGCCGCCGCCATCAGCCCGACCGACGCCGCCGCCGCAGCTGCATCCGCTATCGCTCAACCAGATCCCAGCAAGGAAAAAGCAGAGTAGATGTTTGAATGTTAACATTAAGATACATAAGTTTACACCTAAAAGGGGATAAAATAGAGCTTAATGAAATTTGAGCTAATATAAAGTAGGCTTTTATTCAACAATAAGTGTAACAACGCCGTAGCAGCTTCAAACTACATTTCATTTTTCTGAAACGTTTGTCAAAAATAAAGTTGTTGGAATGTTTTGTGCGTCTGTGGAGAGTTTCCTTCTCGGACGGAGCGGTTTGAATGTGAATTAGAGACGGGTACGTGAGTCAGTGTTGAGTCTCGTCATTAGGTGCTGTGTGGTATTTCTGTGGCGTTACATCAGCAGGCGGCGGCTTTATTTCTGTTTGACGCGCTGGAAAGGGTTTTAACTCTGGTCACACGGAAGCATCAGCTGGACCTGAACATGTGATACAAGACATTTACTGACATTAAACAGGAGCTGACTAGTCGGACTCCTGTACGTCTAAACATCTTGTATATAAGCATGTACTGTAGAAACGTAGCTATATAACTTTGCATTGAATATAGAGTAAATGGAAGTAAAATGTCTTTGTTGGGGACTATTTAATGCTGCGGATTAATACATAATTGGTGTGCTGGTAAACTACGGCTGCAGAACGTTGTATGTGGGATCTACAAAATAAAAAAAACATTGAAATAAGACACAGAAAATAAGTAAATGACAATTCATTGTTGATTTTGTTGGCAATAACAATGTAATATGACAGTAATATGACAAACTGACACTGTTTCCATAATGACTCAGTCACAGAATCCCCAGCTGTGACTCAGGACCAACACATTTCCCATGAAGCAATGCGTCGGCCTTGAGAGCGGGTGGGTGGGTGGGAGTGGGCTCGGGGTGGAGATTGAGGTGCGTTTCATGTTCCAGAATGAAGCCCATAGCTCCCAGCACTATAAATAACCCACCAGTTGGAGCTCAGTTGAAGGGTCAGGACAGCTGAGGGAGTGGGCCGTCCCCGGGTTCAGCTGCTTCAACTGTGCCTCTGAATCCTCTTTCCACGCTAGAAACTAACATTCGGATCCTCTCTGGTTGGACTCGGAGCTCATCGCCCTGCCAGGAACGATGGCCCTGCCAATAAACCCCATGGACGAACCCCGGATGTACCAGCAGACGCTGCTCCAGGACGGCCTCTTCGACCTGCTGGAGAACGACAAGCTGGTCGACTGTGTGCTGAAGATCAAAGGCAAGGAGTTCCCCTGCCACCGGCTGGTCCTGTGCGCCTGCAGCTCGTACTTCCGCTCCATCATCCTGTCGGACCTGGAGGAGAGCAAAAAGAAGGAGATCGTCCTGGAGGACGTGGAGCCGGGTGTCATGGGGCTGATCCTCAAGTACCTGTACACCTCCAAGATCAACGTGACGGAGCAGAACGTCCAGGACATCTTCGCGGTGGCCAACATCTACCAGATCCCTTCCATTTTCACCGTGTGCGTGTCCTTCCTGCAGAAGCGCCTGAGCCTCAGCAACTGCCTGGCGGTCTTCAGGCTCGGCCTGATGCTGGACTGTCCCCGGCTGGCCGTCTCCGCCCGAAACTACGCGTGCGAGCGCTTCCAGCTCATCTCCAGGGACGAGGAGTTCCTCCAGCTGCTCCCCAACGAGCTGGCGGCCGTCTTGGCCAGCGACAAGCTGAACGTGGAGACGGAGGAGGCGGTGTTCGAGGCGTTGATGAGCTGGGTGTCCCGGGACACCGAGGGCAGGGAAAAGAATCTGCCCGACTTGCTGGATTGCGTCCGTTTGCGTCTGGTCAGTGAGGATTACCTGAAGGAGAAAGTGGAGAAACACAAACTGATCTGCTTCAACCCCGAACTGCAGGAGAAACTCCAGCTGATCAGGGACGCACGCGTGGGGAAAATGCCAGAGGTTAAAAAGAGTAAAAAGGAGGACGGAGCAGCGGAGAAAGATGGCGACGGTGAGGATAAAGAGGGAGAGGAAGAAGAAGCTCTTCTCCCGGGAATCCTGAACGATAACCTGCGGTTTGGCATGTTCGTCAGGAACGTGATCCTCATGGTGAACGAGGTGGGGGCGGTGGCCTACGATCCGGCCGGGAACGACTGCTTCATGGCGTCGCTTTCCACGCAGGTTCCCAAGAACCACACGAGCCTGGTCACCAGGGAGAACCAGATCTTTGTGGCCGGGGGATTATTCTACGATGAACAGAACAAAGAGGATCCACTGTGCTCTTATTTCCTGCAGGTAGGCGAGGCTCCAAATAAACATTTTAAGAAAAGAGATAAAGTGATAAACATATTATATTTGCCCTCTAGCGCTGATATTTAAACGATGCAACTTGACCCATTAAATGTGGATAAAATGATGCATTAAAAAGGTGGGAAAAGGGGATTTTCCAGTTTTAGAAGGGGAAATAAAACCTGGATTTTAACCCGAGTACATCTACCTGCAGTGTTGGTGTCCCCTCTGCATGTGGCGTAACCCCATTCACCAATGTTTGACCTCCTGTGACCTCAGTACGACCCCACTACTGCCGATTGGCTGGGGATGCCTCCCCTCCCGTCCCCCCGCTTCCTGTTTGGCCTGGGCGAGGCCGAGAACTCCATCTTTGTTTTGGGAGGGAGGGAGCTGAAGGAGCAGGAGCACACGCTGGACTCGGTTTTGGTCTACGACAGACAGTGAGTATAACGTCACAGGTTAATGTCAGTCATTGAGAAATGATTGCTGTTCTCGGTAATGAATGATAATTCACTTTACACCTTCACAGGTCTTTTAAATGGGGTGAGTCAGAGCCACTTCCTTACCCGGTCTACGGACATGCAACGGTGTCCCACAACGATGTGGTTTATGTGATCGGAGGAAAGGGAGACAACAAGTGAGTATTAAGACATGAATAATAAAAGTCAAATCAAGGATCCCACCAGGACCTCAGATGTTCTTTGTGTCCATCGTGAAAAGGAGCTGCCTGAAGAAGATGTGTGCGTACGACGCCAGGAGATTTGAATGGAAGGAGCTCGCACCCATGAAGGTGGCGCGTTCTCTATCCGGCGCCACTTTTCATAAAGATAAAATCTACGTGGCGGCCGGAGTCACCGACACGGGGCTGACGGACTCCGTGGAGGTGTACGACATCGCTACCGACAAGTGAGTTCCTCGAAATCAGTGAGGAAATCCCACTGAAGAGATACTGTTTAATGGGTTATTGATTTTCAAATGTCTTCCAGTGAATCAAACTACAGCTTACTGGTTGTTTATACACATTTTAATATTACCAATTTCATTTTAAAGCAGTTTTTCTGCTTAAAAATTTGAAATTTTGCTTCAAAATATAATAATTTCTTCAAATCAAGCTTCTTGAGCCCTCTAAAACTATATTGCACCTTACTTACCTTTACCCGTGTGTGTGTGTGTGTGTTTCCAGGTGGTCAGACTTTGTGGCGTTCCCCCAGGAGCGTAGCTCTCTGAACATGGTGTCCTTGGCCGGCTTGTTGTACGTTGTCGGAGGTTTCGCCATGATGGCGCTGGAGGACAGCGATGAGATCGTCCCCAAAGAGATGAACGACATCTGGAGGTGGGTCACAACATGAATTCATTCATTCATCATGCTCCTGGTACTTTTAATTAAGCCAAACAATTGTATATTGTTATTCATGATACAAATAGAGTTAGTTAGCTTTACCAGAGACCGTTAACCTCCTCAGGTTTGACGAGACGGACAGGAAGTGGAAGGGGATCCTCAGAGAGATCCAGTACGCTTCAGGGGCCACTATCCTGGGGGTCCGCCTCAACACCCTCCGCCTCACCAAGATGTAAATCCTCCTCCGGGCCCTGCTGGTTAACAGAAATCTGCACACAGTGACATCTCACATTCGTAGAGACGTTAAGCGCTTACTGTGGTGTTCAGTTAGTTTTACATGGTTGCTATAGCAATTCTAATTCTGTAGCTAATTCTTGCACACTTATCTTTTTTTTGATTGACATTTTTATAAGTTTTAATTAGATTGAGATTGTAAAACCGTAAGCAATCTGTAGCCTGTTGTTTTGCACTGTGATGGAATAAACTAAGTATTTAACACTAAAACCGCTGATTCAATCACAGAAAACGTGTTGTTAGGAGTTGTGTGTATTTCCCGACAAATCAAAAGTCACAAAAAATAAAAGGAATTCAGTTTCTCTGTGCAGAAACAAAAACACAGCACACATCTCCATTTGCAATAATATATCTATACTGTTTAATATTGAAATGATTTAATTACGCTCTGCTGTGTTACAGACAGTGAACACTAGTCAATAATACAATAAAAGACAGAAAATGCAGTCTAATGTTATTAGCACCTATAGACACTATTGTCCTGTTTTTAGTATTTTAATATAGCTGAACTTGACAACTACTGCCTACACATGGTCTTTGTACACCAGAGTTAACTAAGACATAGTGTTTTACATCATGAAGTAGAGAATCAGCAAATAACAGTACACATGATTTAACACAGCGGCAGTATGAGTAATATGGGAAATGTAGAGGGTATGTGGATAATACAACTTTGAATCGACTATGGCATTGGCGCCTATGATTATTATCACATATATATAGATATATATTTATATCTCTTTGCCCAAAAAGGGGAAAGTCACCATCGAACAAACTTATTAGAACAGTCAACCGAACTTTCACATGCAAAGTAACCAACATCGTTTGTTTTTGAGTTCATATGGAGCCCAGAAACAGACAAACTGTCAAAAAAAAAAGATTATCAGATGAGTCAAAAAATACATTGAACACACTAATAAATAATACTGCCAGTTAAAAAAAATAGATTGTATTAAAGGAACTAAAATCTCAAATCAATTGGTTAAAAAAAAAAAAGCACAATTAATCGTGTGTGTAATTAACTGTGCGTGGGCTAGCTTATTAGCTTAATTTATAACCCTGGTGGCTAAACACACCAGCCTTGTCTGTTATATGCTAGCTGAAGCTAAACTTTAGCAATGACATTGAATGTTAATGATCCATATACTCTACTAGCCTACTGCTAACAAAAACAAGTTAGCTAGCTAAGACGAATTGGCATTAGCTAGCTAATGTTGCTAATTCATAGACAACAAAGCAAGTCTCAGACTTTATGATTGTGCATTATCCTTTTACATTTTTAAAAATGTGTGATTTCATGTCTCTTTATCCCCAAAAAGAAGAAACAAGTAGTTTTTTTAACAACTGATTGGAGGTTAAAAGGAAAAGTATAAACTTGTATGTTTCTTATAGGGCTGCAACAAAAAATTATAAAACTTTTTTTTAAATCAATGAAATTGGATAATTTAATAAGTTAATTTTTTTTTAAGGAATTCAGTTATATTTTTGACTTGTGTGGTAACCTTTTGTCGGTTTTGAGGCTCCATACATTTGAACCCAAAATACAGGTTAAAAAAAAAAGCTCCAAAAAGAGCCTTTTACCC
This sequence comes from Eutrigla gurnardus, assembly GCF_963514095.1. NCBI lineage: Eukaryota > Metazoa > Chordata > Actinopteri > Perciformes > Triglidae > Eutrigla > Eutrigla gurnardus. The sequence goes on along the minus strand of NC_139929.1, from coordinate 4,012,770 downwards.
CCCATTTTCAAAAGAATAACACATTTCTTTAAATTCTCACACACACACACACACACACACACACACACACACACACACACACACACACACACACACACACACACACACACACACACACACACACACACACACACACACACACACACACACACACACACACACACACACACACACACACACACACACACACACACACACACACACACACACTTCTCTCCAATATCCTCATGGAACTTTAGTAGCCGCTACTAAAAACAAAAACAGCAACATTCCCAAAACGTTTCTCGAAGCTGAAGGCCACAGAATCTAAATCCTTTTTGGAAGCAGCTGAACCCCCGAAACCAAGAGATCCAAGTGGAGACACCGACTTGGCGATCCCACGAGCACTTGGCTTCGTACCGACCGCCACGCTCAACATTCGTCCTGGGTGCAACGCAGAACGCAGAGTCACTGTGGTGTCACGGCAGCCACTTAATCACTGACAAACCCTCGTTTCAGGACAAGGGCAGGTCCACCTTTGCCTCATCTAATACAAGCCGATGGCTGCGAGCCTCAGGAAAGGAGGATTTGGCTAATTAAGTGCTATAAAGCCTACTTGCCTTGAATACAGGACTCCTACTGACTGTGCAAAATTTCCCTTCTCGGTTTCTAGAATCTCAGCTCTTCTGCCATTAAAGTGTATAATATTTAATAAGTAAAAACTTACACCTAAAAAGATTAATTGTTATATTCGTTTTCATGATTTGGGAGACATCAGAGCTCATGAATGTCTTTCTTTGATACATTCTTAATGCACAGTGTCGCTTTGACGACGTCTCGTTTGCAGCTGGATTAAGGGAAGACTTGTTCACAAAATAATCCAAGACAAAGGATTAACATTTAAATTCTGTTTTCTTGGGTGGATTTAATAACTATATATGTAAAATGGTGTGAAAGCGGTAAAACAAATATTTGCCATTTGCTAATTAACTTGACACATTTTAACCTTTAAAAACAACTCAAGACGCTCAGTGTAGTTCGCCTACAAAATGATGAATATACTGCAGTTTGTTTGATTTATTATGACGTTATATTGATTAATACCACACTGGTTTGGAAGCCTGTAACTTTAAAACTGATTCCAAGCAGGAACATACAGAAGGACGTGTATACAAAACATTGTTTCAGAGGACTTAACAGCTGCCAAGGACACATTTCTGGCAGAGACTGCATTTTTGTAAAATCCTATAATCTTATGCCATGGAAATATTAAAAAGAAAGAAAAAAGAAATCACATCTGCCATCAGCAAATTGCGATGCATATAACTGCTACTGTATCAGCCTTCAAACCATACGAGCTGAATTGGAGTATAAAGTGCTCACAATATTCTATATCTTTTTCAATTTCTCAATTTGGCAACTGACAACTTCCTTTAACATTTTTCTCATAGCGTGAAAAAACAGTCACATATTGAAGCCCCTTTAAAAAAAAAAGGAGCCAACTGTTAAGAGCTAAAACGAATTTCTCTTCGACGTGGTGGCGACAGGACGACAAGCCAATCAGAAGCAGCCGTAGCTGCACTGAAATTTATCAATATCCAAACATTAAATGTATGCCTTTGGATTTTTGTTTCCCGTCTTGTGTTCAAATTATTATCTGCATACGTGTTCCCCATTATGGGCTTTGTGTGGCAATCAAATTCAAAAGTGCATAAATCAGTAGTATTAACTACTATCCCTCCTCCTTTTCCCCATCAGCTATCATCCATAACATAAAACACATTCAAATCCCTCAGTATAAGGCGAATACACAAATTACAACAGTATCTCAGTATTGTCTCTTGGGCTAGTGCTTCTGGAAAACAGTGAAAAATACATATTTTTTTTAGCCTTTTTCTTATTATCAAAGTACTACGAGCATCTCCAGTGAAAACCAGAGATGCAGTATAATAATGTACTTTTAAGGGAGGCTTTTCTTCTTTTTTTTTTTTCTTTAGTGGAACTAACAGGGTGTAGTTTTACTAAGACGCCACAAGAGAGCAACAGTCCTTATGTTTGTGTGGCGTTGTCTTTAGTCAACAATCAGGAGCCTCGTCTAACAGTGACTACAGTCCTTAGATGGGTATAAAATGTTGGCAGTTACCTCATCAAACTGCTTAAAAATGTCTAAATTGTAGCTCATTTCTGACCCTGGAGCTCTTTGTCCAGTAAGGCTCGACTGATCACAGCCAGAATATATATTCAACAATTTAACAGCTCTAGACTTTTCATTTTAAAAGGGGCAGTCTCAAACTGGACCCTGTACAAAAGCAGCAAATCAAATCCAAAAAAAACAACAACAACAAAAATGTGTTAGACACACAAAGAAACAAAAAAGGAGAACGTACCATTTTTAAGAAAAAAAAATAGCATCAGATGTGGCGCTAACCATTTAGCCATGGCAGTTTCAGATAAACACTACGATAAGGTGCTTCAATTTGTCCTTTAAATAAAAACAATGAACAGCTCGTTACATTTACAAAAGCTTATCCACAAGCCAATTATTTCGGGTATAGTACCGGGCCAAGACGCACTCACACACGTGGGGAACATTCAAATGACTCTCCGGATGGAAAACACGAGGAATTAATCACACGATCACGACAATATTTACAGGTTAACGCCGCACTGCAGTTAGCTTAGCTAGAGATAAAGTGAGCGGGAGTGCATCAACGCTTTTTGGATAACTAATTGATAGAATGTCAGATTTTTTTAAAAGGCATATTTTGACATTTTGGTGATGTAAACGCTCATTTGCTCGAAGCTGATAAGTTAGACACCGCTCTCGTATCTTAATGCTAAATATGAAACTACAACGGTTAGCTTAGCTTGGAAACAGCTAGCATGGCAACAAAATCCACTATCACCTTAACATTGATTTAATCTCATTTGTTTAAAATTGTACAAAAAAATTAAATGTAAAAACAAAACAATTTGTGATTTTACAGCTAGCTAGCTTAAGTTTTAAGCCGCAAATTGTTGTTTTTACACTTTTGGTTTTTGTACGGATAAAACAAACAAACATGTAATAACATGTTAAATCATTAGCTTTAGGTGCTGTTATTGTGATTTTTTTGTTTTATCTTCAGACAAAACCAAGCTAGCTGCTTCCCTCTGTTTCCAGTCTTTGTGCTAAGCTAAGCTAACAAGCTGCTACCTGTAGCTTCATATTTAACGTACAAACATGAGTGGTATCGAGCTACTCATCCAACTGTCGGCAAGCAAACAAATAAGTGTTTTATCCCCCCAAAATATAAAACTATTGCTTTTTACTGACTTAAGGATTCTTTCAGTTTCACACCGTACGTCCCGTAATTTGATCAGCTTCTAAATGTACTACATTTTAATAGTAATGTCATCATAAGGAGCCCTTTTAGTGATACGCTCTGTTGTGCCAAAAGTAGCCTAATCACCATTAGTGCTGAGATTTAGGCATCACAATATAAATGTGAATGATTTCACAAAATTCATCATGATGACAATGTGCACACTTAACGAGCTACGTAATCATGTTTTTTGTGAATATTATTATTATTCCTACACTATATTGGTATTCTGCACGCTAAATACACGGTTTGGGTTTTAGTTTGTTAGGGAAATGTAAGTTAACGTTAGATCTTAGACCTTCAAATATGCCGTAGGTCTGATTACATCAGGGTTTTTTTTTATTTTTTAACTAACACGTCACATATTAGTGCGACCTCAAAGCCGGATCTACAGGAGTGGGCTGTGCTCGCTTAATGTAAGCAACAATGAGAGCCAACAAACGACTCAGGGGAAGCATTTTTTTTAAACATAGATCCTCATGAGCATGTCTCACACACACCCACACACACACACACACACACACACACACACACACACACACACGCACACACTGGCGTCCTCACAAATTGACGTAACGTGCCACGAAATTACACACCATCACAATTATATATATATATATATATATATATACTGTATATATATAAAATAAAAAAAACAGAGACAATTAGGAGTACATTTTTAAATATCGCTAAAAGTTAAATGTAAGGTGCAGGAATCGATTATAAATGCTGTATAACGTTGTCTAAGTATAGCGGGGTGAGCTAACAGGATTTGGTTACTGGCAATGCCGTACACATGTATATGCTCAGAGACAAATCAGCGTTTGGTTATTGCTGGGTCGGACCAGAAGCACTCGCCACATCTTGGCAGAGGACAATCAACAACAAAAAAAAATTGGATTTATTTTTGTGTTCTCACTCGATTCTTTGTAAAAGATGCTACAATCAATGCATTGTGCTCTGGAGAGATGTGTGCGGCGGTGGAAAAAAAAATCCCAAATGAAACCAGAACACGGTTGTGAAATTCATGAGGAGAAGTGACGACACGTCCTACTGGACTCTGAGGTTATCTATTGTATTTAACAGAGTAAAAAAAGTAGTATTTCTAACTATTTCTTATTGTGGTAGGTGTATGTGTGTTAGCCTTCAGTCATGTTTTTCACCCCTCCCTCGGTGGAAATGTCACCGAGGTGCGTCGCTCTCCCGCTGCAGGAGTCCTCTTAAAAGCCCTACGAAGAAAAAAAAGTAACAAAAGTGCCTTTGATGCTACGGAGATTTGTTAGTTGTTGGAGTTCATCCTACCGGCAGAGAACAGCGGGGGCGGCGGGGGTAAATGAGGAGTCGGGGGCAGCCCCCCCAAGGAGTGCAGCAGGGGAAGAGACAGCTGGGTACCGTGGAGGTGGTGGGGGCTCGAGGCGGCGGCGGCGGTGGCCGGGGGCAGCGCCGCCCCCAGCTGCACCTGACCACCGGAAGAGTCCACGGCAGGCGAGGCCAGGGCCGGGTGGAGGCCGAGGGGGTCGTCGCCGTCGGCGACCATGGGGTTGCTGACGCGGAAGCACTTCTCCCTGTGGGCCTTGAGCATGTTGGAGAAGCGGAAGCGCTGGCCGCACACCTCGCAGGGGTACGGCTTCTCGCCGGTGTGCGTGCGGCGGTGGCGCTTCATGTTGGGCCGGCTGGTGAAGCTCTTCCCACAGATCTCACAGATGTACGGCTTCTCTCCTAGAAGAGGGACACGGAGATGATGTAAGGTCACCAACGGAGGTTTTAAACCACTGGGTCTCCATCATGTTTGTACCAGGAGGGGACTCACCAGTGTGCGTCTTCATGTGTTCGTCAAAGTACTGTTTCATGTTGAAGTCCTTTCCGCACCACTGGCACATGAACTGCTTGTGTCCGATGTGGATGCTCATGTGGGAACGCAGCTGGTATTTGTACTGGAAGCGCTCGCTGCAGTTCTGAAAGTCCACACAATCAGAATCACAAATGACATCACAAAAAAAAAGAAAAAAAAGACTCCTTTCCTTTCATTTTCCTTATTTTTAACAAAACTGCTTTTAACCTGTAGCCCTTTGAGATCTTTGGATGAAAAGGGCACTATAAATAAAATGTATTATTATTATTATTCCTTACGTGGAAAATTAGAGTGCGAAATTCTCTTATCTTTTTCGATAAAATCAAAAGTATTTATTGTGATGTATAAAATGTATTCCAGGTATCACACATGTCGAGTTATACAACTTTATACATGAGAATAGGTCAAATTTTACAAGCAGCCCAACTGTTAAAATAATGTTCTTTGAATAATGTGATTAAAAACTTTAAATTGTTTGAAAACAAGAATATATGCTTTAAAAGGAACATCCGTTTCCAGGCTTTATGCTAAGCTAAGCTAAACTTTCATATTCTAATCTAACAACATGCAAGAAAGTGCATCAGCCTAGTTCCAAAAAAACTTCAAACTGTTCCTTTAATCAGTTTGGTCATTCTTTCAAATACTCTCACAGCTCACGAATGCAGAAAAAGCTACAGCCAAGTGTTCAGATTAGATTATTATACATTATATTAGTATTTTACAAGCAAAGGCCATAAAGAGAATCATCTCATTTAAAATGACATTCTAGACACCAATCATGTCAGGCTTTAAAAACTGGCTTTAAAATCTCCGTTGGAATGAAACTCTTTGTGTGAGATCAGTGGAAACCAGCAGCAGTATTAAAGAAAAAGAAGGAGCTCGAACCTCACACTTGAAGGGTTTCTCTCCCGAGTGCTGCAGAGAGTGAACCTTCAGGGACATGCTGCGCTTGAACGACTTCCCGCACGTCTCGCAGGTGAACGGCATGTCCTTCGTATGAGCTACACACACACAAACACACGCATAAACACACACACAAAGTACACGTTAACGGTATTCAATATTGAGCCACTCAATAGCAGCAAAAAATAAGCAAACTGCCACACTAAAACAGCACTTAAGGGAACAACGCTGATGCTTTTTTCGGCGGTTAATTATCCTGCTAAGTACAATGGATGTGTCTCATCTACTAAATAATCTATTTCCTCTGAAGTTTCCACGTCAAACTCAAGTAAGTGTTCTTTTACGACTGAATCAGACGGGGAAGAAATAAGATGCTTATCTCCCCAAAAAAAGAGTGGAAGAGGAAAAGCAACACCCAGAGCAGAAACCCAGCACAACAATACAGCGGGGAAGAGGAAGCGACCGACCAGGACTCGATGATGTCACCGCCACTCACCGACCATGTGCTTCCTGACGTGAGCCATGGTGTAAAACTTCTTCTCGCAGATCTCGCAGGAGAACTTCTTCTCGGCGTAGCCGTGGACGATCTTGTTGTGCTCGTGTAGCGACCACAGCTTCTTGAAGGCCTTGCCACATGTTACACACTTTTGAATAAAAAAAACAAACAAAAAATATAGTTATTAACCGGAGTTACTCGGGAGTTTCATCTGGAACGGCCTTTGCAAACACAGTGTGTGAGCTTACACATACTTGAGCGTGCACTGTAGCAAAAAAGCAAAAAAAAAAGCAATTAGAGTCAGTCGATTAAAGCAGCAAATGATCTTCAGAACCACAGCAGGAGTCCAGCTGCTCGCTGCAGAGCGGAGGTGCCGACACACATCACCACGTGTTATTACCGACTGAGTTACTGCTCTTATATATATTTATATCTATATTTACACAAACGAACAAATACTTCTACTGCGGCTAAAGGGCTCGGGTTTGTAGTATTATTAATGCAACAGCACAACTGACAAAAGTAAAAAAAGATTTTTTTCGCTGATTAAGCACTTTTACAGGAACATTTCATAATAACCACATATTGTCAACTCTAACTCAAAACATATTTTTTCCCGTAAAACATGCAGAGGAATGTTGTTTTTTAATTTCCAGCTCAAACAAACATCTGCAGAGGAAGTTTTCAGATCATTTACTTAAACTAGGATTTAAAAAAAAAAAAAAACATTTACCAAAATAAACCTTCTAATTCATCACTCATGAGGCATTACAAGTGTGACGCTGCCCTCTGCCTGCATTTCTATTTTTTCTTCTTCTGTGTTCTGGGCATCAAATTTCATAAAAAAAACTAAAAAAGCGACCAGATCTTAATAAATCACATAACCAATAGGAAATGGCATACACGATGAAATACAACGACCAAATTTGAATGTTGTTTACAAACCACAACTGAAAAAATTCTACTCGTTCTGTAAAAGTAAATGAAAGTTTAAACAAAAGTACTAATAAAAATCAATACTCAACTAAACAAACTAATAAAATCATAATAAGTTCACACAGTTTATTTGAAAGCCATAATTTGTCTGCCCGTTTCGGGGTTACTTAGTAAAAGTGGAGGGTGCAACAAAGCTGTCAAGATGGCTTGCTATTGGTCAACAAAGTTGACCAGCAGTTCATCTTGGACCGGGATTGGAGTTTCATACCTGGATGCTCTTCTCACAGTCGGTCTGTTGGTGCAGCAGCAGCTCGCTCTCCAGCAGGAAACGCTTCCCACAGTTGTTGCAGATCTGCATGCGGTTGTGAGTGACGTTCATGTGTTTTTCTAGATACCAGCGGTTGTTGAAGACGCGAGGGCACTTCTTACACGGGAAGTGTTGCTTCTCCTCCAGCCTCACCTTCTGGCCGAGGCCCTCGGCGTCCAGCGTCCTCTTCCCGCCCGGCCGCTGGTTGGCCAGCGTGGCCTCGGCGAGCGTCTGCCGCATGGAGGCGGTCGTGCCCGCCATGGCGAAGCCCCTGGTGCCCCGACGAGGTCGCTCCATCGCGGCCGGCTCCTCCAAACCTGGAATGTTTAGGGTGTTCTCCTCCTCTTCCTCGTCCTCCTCCTCGTCTTCCTCCTCGCTGCTCTGCCCCAGCATGTCCCCCCTCTTCAGGTCATCGTCTTCCTCTTCTCCCACCGTGTCGTCGTTCTCTGCCTCGTTCTCCTCGCCCTCGTCGTCTGAATCCCTCTCGTCGTCATGGCAACAACCGAACATAGCGGCCGCCTCCGTGATGCTGGCCGCTTTGCTCTCCGACCCCTTCGACACGTTGAGTGTCTGGTTGTTGAGGTTCACTTCAACGATGATCTGGTCTCTGTTGAAGGAGGCGTGTCCGTCCGTGGTTTTTGACTCTCCATTGCTCTCGACCTTGCACAAAGAGGCCCCGCCCCCCGACCCGTCCTCCTTCTGGTAGTACTGCTTCTGTGTCTTGCCCAGCTCCTCCACTCGGACAGAGAACGGGCTGCTGCCCTCCCTCTTGTATACCCTCGCCAGCTCCGACTCCTGTTTGATGTCCGGGTACAGCTGGCCGGAGGGCATCGCCACGGCGGCGGGGTCACCGCCACCGAGCCCCTCCTGATCCGCCATCTCCGAGCAGGTGGTCTTCAGCGAGTGGCTGCCGATGAGGTCGCGGCAGGACGCTGCGATGTCGCTCATCTGGAGCAGGGTGGCGGCGTTGAGCACGTCGCGGACCGTGCGGCTGCTCACCAGCAGCTTGGAGGTGTAAATGAAGTTGAGGATCTGCTGCAGGCCCTGCGAGGTCAGGGCGTCCAGCGACAGGTCAACGCGCCGCAGCGGCTTGCTCTGTGCGAAGAGGGAGTGGAAGAAGGGGCTGTAGGCGGCGAGCACGCCCTTGTGGGCCGGGAAGGTGCTGCGCTGACGCACCAGGACGATGTCGACGTCGCACAGGTCGGGCTGGAAGAGGCGCTGCTCGTTCAGCCTGTCCATCAAACAGGTGAAGTGCAGAGCCACATCCTCCACCAGGGAGAACTCAGCAGAGGGGAAGTCTGTGGTCTTCTCCACTATGAGCTGAGGACAGAGGAAACACAAACAGGACTTTATTAGCACCAGGCAGCTTCACAAAACCTGCATATCTCATTAAAACAAACTCTTCTTGTTAGAATATAATAAAAGTCATCATAACTGTCACCTCATGTTAACTTACAGAACCTCGGTTTAAGGTCGTGTAAGGGTGTTTGGGTGAAGACAGAAGTCGGGGATTGAACCGCCAACCTTGACGAACAACAGCCACCATGACTAGACCTCAGAGTAGCCACATACACGGAAAATAAATGCATTGCAAAGCGGTTATTACAGTTTCCTTTATGATTTTCAGCGGCCTGCACGACGTCACAGTCTGCATGCGAGGAATCAAATCAAAAAGGTGTAACACTCAGCGCTCTGTGCAAGGTCCTCAACTTCCCAAGGTGGGTTTATTTTAGCACAGGAAGGGCAGGGTTTCGATCCAGACGGGATGTGAGTGGGGACGGAGCAGCGAACACACACACACACACATATATGATGTGTAACCACACACACACACACACACACACACAACAAACACAAACACAGTGTCTGGTCTCTGCGAGGACCGGCCGGTCTCAGCGTTTGGTATTCACCGCCATCTCCCCCCCATTAGCCGGATCTCTCAGCACACCCACTCACTACAGCGTCCCCGAGGAGCCCAGGAATTATGCACAAGACAAAACACGTCCGGAGAAATAATTAAGGGAACCATGCCGAATAAATACTAATAACCCCGCAAACAATTAGAGGAATTCATCATTCCGGGCATCTCTTCGAAAAAAGGCAGAATAAGACGAGTATTAATATAAAGCTCGTTTCGGCTGTGAGCCATAATTACATCTTTACATCTCTTATTTATTGTCAATATTTACAATCGCATGTGGAGGACAAAACACACACACACACACACACACAGGGGCGCAATATTGAATTAATAATTCATTTTAGAACAATAACTATTATGGCATTCATGTAAAACTCTAGTAAATGAGAATGAATCTCACTACAAAGACTGTTAATTGTTCTTGTTTCTTTCGCCGCCCCCCCCCTCCCACTCCGACACATTTCCCCCTCGATGATCAATGAAAATGACTTTTCATTGTTAAAGCTAGAAAAATGGATTTCACATTTGGGGCCCTAACCTTGAAAATCTGGTCCGTTTGAAGAATTCAATTATGGAAGTGGTAGATTTATTCATAGTTTTGAGCTGCTAAATTGGACTCTGTAGCCTTGTGCGAGGGCGAGAGAGGGAGAGAGGGAGAGAGAGAGAGAGAGAGAGAGAGAGAGAGAGAGAGAGAGAGAGAGAGATAACCCGATCTCCACTCCAGACTTCGCCCAAGGGCAAAGCGCCGCAGCCTTAATCAGATCAAGTGTAAGTTGCAGACTGGAAGTTGCTTTAGCGGCGATGATAGGCAACTTCTTCTGAGATTCAAATAGGACAACGCTGTCAGAGATGAAATCCTGGAGGAGGAACATCAAGAGATACAAAGAATTGACGGCTTCAGGTCAGACTTAAGGATTGAGGTTTAATGAAGGGAGCGTTTCTGTTCATATCCCTTAAAAACAACAAGCAACGGTGGGATCACCTCAACCCCTCGCTGCTAATTCTTCTAGATCTCATCGTCGTTACCGGGTCTGAACATTTGATCCTGGGGATTCGAGATGCAAAAATAATGATGAGGGCGCCGTACGCACCTGTAAAAACGGGACTCCAAATGAGTTCCCAAATGATTTCTGCACGTCTTCACGCCTCAATGCCGAGCGTGCATCGGGGCGTTTTCAGCACATTAATTTGTTTTTGCATCCAACATAACTTTTATATGTCGTTTTGGGGGGGATTTGATTTGAACAAACAAACAAAAAAAATCCCTTCTGTGCTCAATTAATGTATTTGCATGTTTTCTATCATCCACGTAAGGATTTATTTTTTTCTATCATCCATTTAAGGATTTATTTGCCCTCTGAATTTAGAAGAAAAACATCGGAATTACATTTTTATTTCAGCTCCTGCCATCGGGCTAACTGGCTCCAACACTGCTTCGTTATTTCAACGTCTTCTGGATCATCAACTGGTCATATCATGAATGTATGTAATGTAATTTCACTGATTATCATCAAAATATGCTTCAGCCTCCCAGAATGGCGCTAAAACATACAGGAATCCCTTTACATTTTGATAGGAAAATAAGATTTACAACAATAAAAATCCTGCATCGTCTCATCCGTACTACCAACCAAAACAGCGAGACGCTAATAAAGTAGAGACTTTCAAAGATAACAGAATTTCATACCCAATAATCAATTATCCAACTAGCAATCAGACCAGGAGATGAAAAAGCCGATCAGCAATTTATTCTCTGATTGGCTGAAACACTTCAAAATAAAAATTCATTCACATATGAGTGGGGTTTCAATCATTCTTTTTATCTGGAGTGATGCTTGAAACCATTGCATCTAAATTTGAAAGCAGCAGGTCTCATGCCGACACAGACCTCGTCACATGTCATCACATGCAGTACCGGAGCCAAAAAAAAAGTGAAGTGAGTAGTTTGCAATTAAAGACCGCATCCAACTGTCCGTCATTATCTCCCCTCCTCCTCCCCCCTTTCCTTGGAAATGTCAGGCAGAGAGCTTGTTTGCTGTCATTAGAGGGAGCGCCACCTTTAGCTGCCTCTCAGTCAGACGTCTCCCAATACATTATTCATATCTGGCCCGACCCGTGACAAACATGCAGGGGGGGGATTACTGACGCACCCAACAAGAGGTGCCATTTAAACGGTCTTCAATCAAAGCTCCCTCCACGCTCATTTAATCTGCCAAACACAACGTGTGAGGGGGATCTTCTGGCATTGTGGAGGCCCTCGGAGGGCCCGTTGCTCTCGGCGACGCTCAAGGTTGATGCCATTTATAATGCAATAACCATGTTATTTATTTTTTTTACTGCCGAGCCCAAGTGCAACGTTAAGAAAGAAAACAGAACCGTATCGATGCCATAAAACCGGCTTCACGCGCTGCTGCAGACCGACGACGCTCACTGTTTAACGTCTCACCACAAGGTCTGCCGAGTCGCTGGAGCTTTCGATCATGTGACATTCAGAATTATACTAATTGGACTGATGAATGCACTCTACTTGATCACAATCACTAACTTTGACAGGTCACATAAAAACAAACTACAAAAAAACAAATCAGCCATCCATGTTTACATCACAGTTTGCCCAACGTTTGTAGGCTGATGCATTTTGGGAGATAATTAAGGTCATTAAAAAAAAAAATCCCTGATTTAATTAAAGTTAAAAGCTTCAAACTTTATCCAGCTCTGATGAATCCGTGACGGATGATTCACGACAGAGGAAAAAGCTTTAGCTGATGCTGTTGAATAGCTGTTCACCATCTTCACTGATGAGTCTAATGAAAGCCTGCGATACAACAACGGGCCAATCTTCAGCCAGCTCGGCCGTGTCAGGGTCAGTGGTATGCACTTGGCAGCGCTCCCCGAGTCCTGGACCCGAGCCAGGCGGAGCCGAGTCCGAGAGCGAGATCCCTCTTTCTAAATGTGACTTTCACTGGTGAGAATGCCCTTCTCTCTCCCGCACCTCTGCACCGGACGTCCCCGCGTGGATTTACCACCCTGTAAAGCGTCTCCGTCACCGGGGGGACGGGCCGCGACCTCCACGGAGCTGCCATTTTAAAAAGCACTGTAATCTAGTTCACACCGCCCGCGAGGCCACCTGTGACGGTGAACAAAATCAAGCTAAACACGTGCCGACTATTCCGCAGCCACCGTGTCAGACGGCAGATATATATGCTAGCAGGGAAGTAAACAGCATCCACCTTCAGCGTGTCGTTTGCTGGCTGTGGTGAACAGACTGAGCCATTAGCGGGGGCCAATGTCAGAGCTCAGCACAGAGTCGTGGACACATCAATAGTGGGAGGGAGGGCAGGTCGTATTCAGGCAGGAGGGAGTCTCAGGGGGGAGACGCGGCGGGGGTTAAAGCTTCCCTGCCAGCAGACTGAACTCAGTGTCCTCTCACATCGCCTTCTTTTATCTCTTTAAGACTTCATTTGGACAGAAAACATACATATATAATACATAACAAATACAAGTAGGACATCCCTATCATAATCTAATGTTAGTGCATGTTAGTTTTCGGCCAAATCACATTGCAATACGTGTTTGCTGGGTTGTCATGGAGATGGAGTTTCATCCCCTTATTATCACCACCTCTTATCACTCATCTGTCAGACCTCATTTACAATAATTCAATATATTATAGATATTCAATTTACAACGCGGAGGGAAACTGGAACCAGAAAATATGATTATTTTTATTTTGGTTTTAGCACCAAATTTAATAGTCAAAGTAAGTAGTTGATGCAAATCGGTTCTCTTAAAGTCCCAGTCGGCAAGTCTGGCGGATCGAGGGCACTCAGATTGTGAATGTTTACAACTCTCAGGCTCCTCCCCCACGACCACCGAGCTCCTCCCCCACAACCACCAAGCTCCTCCCCTCTGACCACCGAGCTCCTCCCCCTCGACCACCGAGCTTCTCCCCCTCGACTCCGTGCCCTTTAAAATCCCTTAGATCACGCCACCTTTGAAACGCGGGTCCGATTTTGACTCTGGTGTTATCACGGGCACCGTCGCCATCTTTCTTTTTTTCCTTCTTTTCCCCCTGATTGGACAGGATGATCCAGGCGCGGTGGATCTTTGCAAAACAAACAACAGGCTCTACGTGCACGTAGAGGCACGCTTTTTTTTCTAAAACCGGATGATTTATGTTGTTCTATCGGAGCGTAGTGTCGGACTTTAATTAAATGATTTCTGAGCGACTTCATGAACAAGTTCAACTTGCTGCCAGATGTCAAACTGTCCGTATGCACCGTGAAGCCACTCGGAAAACTAACCATCGGGAACAAGAAGAGATCCACGGCCATGAAAACCGCGAAGACCGCCATTCCTCGGGGGGGCTCGGGAGCTTCGCAACTTCCACCCACGGAGCACTTCAACCTACAGTAAAGAGCACACTCAGCAGCCCTCTGCACAGCCAGGCCCCCCGCTGAGTGACACCCGGAGGAAGGAGAGTGGGCACCGTGTCAGGCCTCATCTCACTCACTGGCATGAACAAAGCAGCGCACACACACACACACACACACACACACACACACCCCTGAGTCATCATCAGTACAGACGAGAGCAAAGCATGACAGAGTGGAATACGAGCTCAGGTACGACGGAGCTTTGGCGTCGTACCGGCGTCTGTTTGTTTTTTTTCAACGTGGTGGGATGATCTGGACGTGAGTAAACACCATCGCACAGAACGGGACAAGGGCATGTCGTTTCTGGCAGAGTCTAATCAGACAGCTATTAAAAAGTCATCAGGGTAATGACTGACACTGTGTCCTCTGTGTGCTCAACAGACCTTTCCCCGCCGCCGCCACCAAACGGCAGGTTCGGTCCCAGAGAAGTGAATTCTGATTCTCTGGCCGAGACTTAATCCTTCAGGTGTTCGGATCAAGACATTGTGCCAAGTTTTCCCCCCTCCGCTTTGCGTGTTTATGTCTAGTCATGTTTGGATTACCGAACAGGCTTGTTGGGTCCAAGCCCAGGGGCCTGAGGTCTCACAGGTTCCCTTTTTTTACTGCACATTCAAATCAAATGAGAAAAGAAATGCAAAGGGCCATCAGGGAGACCAAAACGGCCACAAAATATGGAAAATGACTCCAAGAACGGATGAAAAACTCCTCCAAAAAGACGCATAACGACCACAAAGAGACGCTAAATGACCTCAACTGGTCTTTTAGTCTGAGTACCATGTAGGGGGGGGGGGGGGGGTTTATATGGCTGTGCTGCTCATAATCCGTCCATGTGTCTAGTGCAAGATTCCTCCTCTGTCTGCAGTCTGCACTCCCTCCTCTCCTCTCTAAATCCAATCAGCAGAGAGACCGAGCGCTGACCTTGAGGTAGTAGAAACATATACAGCGGCGGATGTAGAGCGCAGCCGCCCACACGTCTGCAAACCGCCGATGCACGCGCACACACACACACCTGCATCGCAATGGTGCATGTGTGCCCACGCCAGTACAAGCAGCAAATAAAGAAACGTAGGGAGCGTGTGATGCATGCTGGGAGAGGACGTTAACCCGTTACCGTGAGCATGAGACGGGGCCAGACCGCTAATAGCACAAGTGACGAGGTCACACTTTTTCAAACAAGCCCCGCGGTGACGGTTACAGCACTATGATGAAAAAAGAAAAAAAAAAGAGAGGGCTCATAAAAATCAATGTTCAATGACTGAAGCGGGAGCGACAGCGGCGGGGGGGCATCACGCTCGCTGCTGAGGTCACACATGGCACGGTCACATGCACGCACATTAAAGTGGAGTTTAATGCTCAGTCGGGTGGCACAGCTGATGGGATTAGAACCAATTTAAGGCTGATAGATACACCTTTTTGATATGAGGATAAGGGATTATATAATCCAACAAATTAGTGGTGGAGAAATTAAACCCATAAATCATCAAAAAGATGTAAAATTAGAGACTCTTGGTTACTTTCTGGTCTCCTAAACATAGCTATTACCTAAACATCTGGCTCTTTAGGTGCTAAATACTCCGTTGCTAACTTTGTCGATGACAAACAAAGTTGTGGACTGAAAGAAATCAGATGCTGCATACTGCTGATAACCCTCTGGCTTCACCACTCAGAGCCTAACCTGCTGATTAATAATGATAATTACAAGGTTTTTATGACTACTTTCTGCCAGTTCAATAAAAAAAAATAGAGAAAAATTAAAATGCCTCAACACACAAACCGAATGAGATTTCAGGTTAAATACACAGCAGCACCATTTCAGATCCTCTTTCAAACAAGCTGCTCGTTGTCTCTTTCCACCACTTAAGCTAATTATTCAATTCCCCTCAGCCAATTAAAACATTTAACTTTCTTAACCAGAGCATTCTCTGCTGGCTGCAATTAATAAAAGGACAATATTATCAGCATTAGTGCTGCTCTAATCCTAGACGTCCAATCTCCCCTCCACACTGTAGCCCTCCCGTCCTAATCTAGCAGCTTGGACTCTCCCCCCCCCCCCCTCCCTCTCTCTCACACCGGCCTCTCACCTTTAGATTTAAATACATTTCCATCTATATGTTAATGCAACCACAGGTGACGAGTCAATCGACAAAACGATACGCGTTTAGCCGAGCATGAAATTGGGATGCACAAACAAAAATAAGGACGGGAACAGCGTGAGCAGCATCTTGGCGACGTACAGTACATTCAAAATGTGGACGGGGTGAGCAGGATGGCCTCAGATAAGGGGTTTTTTTTTTTTTTTTTTTGCTCGTGGTTGGAGCGCGCTGGACAAGAGCACGTTTCATCACTTGGGTGAAGAAAGAAGACGTCGGCCGAGGCAGTCATCTGGAGTTGAGATGACTGTTGACGAGCAGTGGGATAATGGAAAGGAGCGGCCTGGAGGCGGGTGTGTGTATACGTGGGGGGGGGGGGGGGGGGTTAGCGAGGAGGTTAGACCGTCCGCACTGAAGCTCTGCCAGGGAGTTTGCGTCTGGGCCAGTGAGCTGGGAGAGGAAGCGCTGAGTCAGGAAGCCCGGCCAAGAGAGAGGCCTGTGGTGCTGGCATCTCCTCCTCAAACACACAATAACACACAATACACACACCGCTTCATCCACCACCACTCTGCTGGAGTCATGGCATGCTGTTCCCAAACCAGTGCTGGCCATGCATGTTTCAGTAAACGGGCCAAAATACCTGTGGCACAACAAAGAGCGGAGAGCATGACGCTTAAAAAACGATGGGAAAAACATGAAAAGGTGCACCTCTGGAGTGATCCGTTAGACAATAGATCACTGTGGTGTGTAGCAGCGAGCAGGTGCAGACGTACCCGGAGGGCAATTACATGGGATGAAACTGTGATGGCTTCATTATCCCTTTCATAGCACGACACACAGACAGAGAAGAGGCTAATACAGGACTCCACAGAGCTCCTTATCGCGGGAATCTCTCCCTCTCTCCGGTGTGTGTGTGTGTGTGTGTGTGTGTGTGTGAGTTGATATGTTTGATGAGAAGGTCAGAGAGGACAGAGGGGAGAAAAAAAAAAAGGAGGTAGAGGAGGAGCATCGGCTTTCTATAGCCGCAACCAATCAATGGACGGAGAGAAACGGTGAATATGAGCTTAAAGGAATAGTTTGACATTTTTTGGGGTTTTGTTTATTTGCTTTTTCTGTGTTTTTTTTTTTTTTTTGAGTTGGACGAGAAGATCGACATCTCTCTTATGGAGCTACGACCGTTAGCTTAGCTTAGCACAAAGACTGGAAACGGAGGTAAACAGCTAGCGTAACAAGAGCAACAACAATCCACCTAGCAGCACCTGAACTCACCATTTGACAGTGATTCATGTGCCGGACTATTTCTTGGCTGGGAGCGGTAAACTTCCTGGAACAACACATGAAACCCATTAAACAGCACTTCATTTGTTTTTATATTGAATACATCTGATATAAAGGGCTTTATTAATGAGCTATAGACATTGATTGGCAGATTAAGTTGATTTTGTTGCTGAACCAGGTTATGCTTAGCTAACCAGCTGCTAGCTGCAGCTTCATATTTAACATATAGTTATGATCCAACTTTCTGCAAGAAAACCAATAAGTGTATTTCCTCAAAATGTCAAACTATTGATATAAAAACAGAAAAAAATTACATTTTCTGTGATCACATTGTTTGGTTACATTTCTACGACTCAAAGTCTTCAGATAAGCAGCTAAAAATGAGTCATTCCTGCACTCACGCACACAAAAAGTACAAACTAAACGTCATTTCAATATTTGCGATGACTATCAGATCAGAAACCTCTTTCCTGCTCGGCGATTCTCTGAAACAGCATGAAAACTCATTCCCGTCTGCGTTAAAGCTCCTAAGTCTCCCTCTGGCCTAAATTCAGCTAAAAAGCTAGAAGAACACTTTAGACGGGGGGAAACTCTCTCGCTATCTCTACGTCTGACAATGGAAGGCTAATAGAAATCCTCATATCAAGTTGTACTAGAAGAAAAAAGCTGTTTGGCCTCTTTGATAACAGAGTTCACAGCTATTTTAAAACAAAAAATTTGCCACGGGGGGTTAAATTAGTGTGTTTTTTTCCCCCCAGATCAAAAGACGCCGATGCCGACTGCTGCTGAGAATATACAACGTGGATTTAACACAAAGAGCAACATCAACGCTGATCATTTTGGCAATTTGGAGAACAAAAAAGGAACCTTGCCTCCGTTTGACCTTGCTCTCTGCAGCCGCGTCCAGCCTTCTTAATCTCGGGGGCATAAATTAGCAGCACCTTCAGCCCCGTTCGGGAGTTTCCAAGGAGAGCGGCCTCCGACCCGGAGGGCCCCGTCGATGTCTGCCGGCGGGGTTTCGTTGCTCGGGGAATGGCTGCACTTGTCACAAGGACTGAAGACAGTTTCCTCGCTCGGCAACCGAGAGACAACGATGCCTCAAAGTCAAGGGTGGGCAGGAATGCCCTGAATAGGCAGTTACGTAAAAAAAAACACACACAGCACCCTGAGAGGACAGAGAAGGAGCCGCTCGGGGACCAGACAAGTTGGCAGCAGAAATATATCTTTATATTTTAACAAAATGAAAACAAAGCATTTGAGTGAGAGACGGATTATGAGACATTTGTCGTCCCTTTATCTCTCTTTATAGAGTCAAACTCATTTATTGGCTCTTTGTAGTTACTTTGTATCCATATTGTACTCGTTGTGTGTCTTTCTGTGGACACTTTGCGTATCTCCGTAGTTGTTTCATCGACCCCCCCAACAAGAAAGGCTAATGGTAGCTTCATACAGAGGTCAAAGGGCCCCTTTAGGCCCCTGGTTCTGTACCCCTAAGCCTGATCCGTAATCCAGCCACGAATAAGGGAGTTTATGGACGTGAAGCTATCGATAAACAACTAAATGAGCAGTCTGACAAATCCTCTTTTGATGTCAACAAAAAGTCATTGCAGAAGTTATCTGGAGTATGTTTACCAAAAACAGCCCCAAGATGCATCATCTCCATCCGCCACACTCTGCACTTAGTCTGTCACAGCGTTAAAAAGGAAAGAAAAACACACAAATAAAAAAAAAACAGGGGAAGGAAAAACACGTTGAAATCTCTCTCTCTCCTCTCTGCTCCCACCAGAAGCCACCCAGCAAGCACCAGGGTTAACCTCGCTGACCTGACCCAGATATTAACCCAAGCCTCCAGATGTGAACGCCGCGCTGGGATTACTCCACCGCTGCATCAAGCTCCACATGCTTTCCTAATGAGGCATCCTAATATGACCCCGGAGACAGAGCGGTCTGTCTGCCTCGCTATCGGCCTTCCTATTCCCACAACCATCAGTCTGGTCTGCAGCGATGCAAAGGGGAGTCTGGTTAATCAGTCAGTCGTGGCATGCTCCTATTAAACTGTCACCTGCAACAAAGTTAGGAGTGACGTCACTACTCCTCCACCTCTCAGGTATGCAGAGCAAACTTGTCCTGCACCGGCTGCTGCTGCTGCTGCTTGATGGGGGAGAAAAAAGGAGTTTACATTTGCACCAGTCACGACCTGAGCCCTGTGTTTTTCCCCTGCAGGAGCGCCCTGATATGAAAGAATTTAACTCCTTCTCTGCATCAATGTAGCTATTGTAGCCGCCGCATTCTTTCGGCAGCTTCGATTTCCAACTTGTGCCGTGTCGGCAAGTTACAAACTTACCGGATACAAAAAAAAACACACACACACACACACACACACACACACATACACACACGCGAAAATACACGGTGCGACAGCCGGTGGCACAAACACACACGGCGAGGCAGAAGTGTGGTAAGTTTCATCGGCCCGCTAAGAAGCTCACATTTTGCAAGATATCAAAAAGGCACACAAGAAATAAACAAAAAATGCAGCGCTCTCCTCCGCAGCCTACCATTTTGATCCAGCGTTGCGAGGCTCAAAGGAGTCCCAGAATAACTCCTCTCGCACCAGTTCTCCCCTCGCCATGAAAATGACCGTTGAATTGTCACATTTCTTCAGCTTTTTTTTTTTTTTTTTTTTTAAGGGTTGCCCGATCCTCAACCCTCTCTTTTTCTTCTTCTCCTTCTTCTTCTTCTTCTACACCCCCCTCTCTCTCTTAGTGCTGCTGTAGCATTCAGACAGACAAAAAAATGCAGAGGCTGCTTTTGCAGAAGGAATTGGTGATTGGAGCTCGGGGATCATATGGGCTTTTTGTCAGACGTTTTTAAAGGGACACGGTACTTGTTTCAGCAGCCGGAGTTGCCGGATTTTCTTTGTACTGGAGGCTGTTTGGATTATTTTGTGTGTTTTTTTGTTGTTGTTGCAGGAAAGACTGTGGGGAAGGACGAGCAGCCATATGGCGCAAAAAAAAAAAAAAAAAAAAAAAAAAATCCCGGTTGCGCTTCCTCTCTGGCGGTGCGCTCCTGCAACGCTGTGACGTCACGCGGGCAGACAGATGCGGAGGTCAGGAAGTTCATTACATTCCCATGTTGCAGAAAGTCGTCGCAACTTCCATTTTACACAACATATGAGAAACATCATAACTTCTTCATTTTCTCCATTCTCCTAATAGATGATGTTGTATCTGCAAACACGTCAAAATGATCAATAATCACATTTTTTTAATTATTAAAGGTGTTTAAACTACACTCTGCATGATGTGGCCTCCATATTGTTTAGTATCATTAACTCCTTAAGTCCTATATTGTGTTTTACAGTGTTACAAACCAACTGATCACAACTGTTGTGCATTTAGGGATGCAAACAAAATCTATTTTAATTATTGATTAATCCGTATATAATTTTCTTAATTAATTGATTGGTTTGTTTGACCTGCAAACATTCCAAAATAGTGAAATATAGAGATGTTTGTTTTGGATGACAAACAGTCCAAAACAAAGATTTTCAGTTGACCATGGTGCAAATGTGCTTAAAAATATCTCCCATAAAAAAAGCCCATATGTTGGGCTTTTTTTTAACATTAAAGATAAGGAATTTGCACAAAAAGTGAACTCAAATGAAACTTCCACATTGCTTGAGCTTGAAAATCTTGAAATAAAAATTTTAAGCCACTTAAAACATCTGCTTTGACAAAAAGAAGACTGATTAAAGGTGAGACATGAGTCACCTTTGTCGGCTTGTTCATCACTCATTCATTCACACCAGTGGGAACATGAATTGTAACTTTGTTGGGGTGTTTTTTGCACTTTAAAAAAACATCATGAATGATACATTTGCATAAATATTCACGATGATTATGCACCTTTACTCACAAAAACATGAACTGAAAATAAACAGGAGAGGACGCTCAAAGCCTTGAGGGCAAAATGAACAATTGCATTGAATACAATGAGGAAACATCAACTTTAAAGCTTAAATAAAATGATTTCTTACACCATTTATCACCTTTTAATCAGATTTCTTAAAAAAATCAACCTTTCAACCTTAAAAAATCCCCCAATAACAGAAATATTTGATTGATTGAGACATCTAGAAACATATTCACTGCCCACACTTGCAAACAGAAAATGCAGCTCACAAAAGCTCCCGACTCACGAGCAAATATTAGCAAAGAGGGAACCACATTTTCAATTAGTTCTGAGTGTTATTAATAATTTAATGGAGTATATTCTCCCTTTTTTTCTTATTCCGAATGAAGGGAGCGAGATTATAGATGTGCATTCATCCGATTCTTCTAATTGCATGATGTTTAATAGAAAACAAAATGTCGGTGACTTCTATAATAAGAAAACTCCAATCAGTGTTTGTTCAGTGTATGTTTACCCACAGGCCAGGATGAAGAGCTTCCAGTGCAAACAAGCTGCAGTTCTGAGCTGAAAGGTAGATGGCGCCACCTCTGCACTATTATCTACTGTATATTACGAAGAAAAAGACTTGAGATGCTGTGGTATTTATTATGTGTAAACATTCATAACTGTTCTAAATCTGACACACTTTGAATACAGCCGTTAACATTCATGAGACTGTAATAGAAGAACGTAACAAAGACAAATTACAGCCTCAAACTGCTACAAAAAGTTATTTCTTTTCCATTGAATGAGAGAAAACAATGAATTTAAGGCATAACCTGAACCTCCACTAACGTCTCAAACACATCTGAACTGAGAGGATTAGACACGATATATAACATTTTCAGTGTAGAAAAGGAATACACAAATATGCAATATAAAATACATCCAGCTTATTTCTCATATTATTTAGTTTTTATACATTTAGGCTGATCTCTTAAATAAGATGATCTGCCTCGTGTACGCTTGTAAAGTGGTTTATTTATATTCTATAACATTCATCTCCTCTAAGACCATCATACAGTACAGGTTTAAACGGGTAACAAGAAGGAATACAGCGTTTCCTCTTGGAGCTTCAGTTGCTGATCTGTGATGAAAACAAACACAGTGGCAGGGTGGTCCGGACTTTGTGGTCCTGATCCTCCCTCGGCGGACTCGAAACCAGCATTCTGACGCTCAACTGTCCCGACTGCTGCGACTGGAAGAACTGGAGGAGCGGTACGACCTGCAAGCCAGACGGAGACGACAACGACATGTTTTTAAAAGGTTAAAAGGTCGCTGAAGTGTGTCGTGGTGCACCGGGAGGGCAGAGCGTCTCACCGGGATCGGCGCTCCGAGCTCCTGTAGCTGCCGCTTCGCCGGCGCCCTCGCCTCCTGCTCGCACTCCGACTCCGACTGGAGTAGCTGTCGTAGGAGTCGGACCTGCGTTGACGTACAGAGAGATTATCTCATTTTCACAGGAGAAGCAAAGTCCTGGCATGATGGCGGTTTGGTTACAAATACACTTATCGAGAGGATGTCTGCGTGCTGAGTGAAAGAGACTGATTGGTTATTCATGCTTCATGCTATGATTAATGACTGGAGATAGGATTGATTTCTTCGAGCGCTGCAACAAACGATTATTTTAATTATTCATTGATTCTTGATGCATAGATTCATCTTTTGGGCTGTAAAACATTACAAAACACAACACAACATTCTAAAGCCCAAGGTGACGTCGTCTAAAAGCCGTCCGATAAACATGAAGAAAAATAATTTTACATCGCACAAGTCTTCACTTTACTTGAAAATCATTTATCAGAATAGTTAATGGAATAATTTAATATTCTTTTACTTGATTTGATCTCTAATGTCTTCACATAAAAGCCCTTTTCCTGCTTGATATGTATTCTTATGTATTATTCACTATAAGTTGTTTATGAACTCTATTAGAATAAACTTTATGAAAACTGACAGGTATATAAGTATCCTTTCAACTGTGATTAAGACAAAATAAAATCAGTGTTTTATCCTGAATATTCTGTTTACATCTGTGACTAAGAAGACTCAGTGAACCCTCACATGACAAATTGTGCATTTCTATTATAAATATATCATAAATACCTCACTGACCTGGATCTCCGACGGCGATTATAGGAGTGACTTCTGGAATGACTTCTGCTGTACGTCCGACTGCATGTCAGTGAACAGAGAATCAAAAACAAGAATATTTAGAGAAATATTTTGCAGGTTCTATATCCACCATGGAGGAACGTGGGAATAAAACAAGCATTCAAGATATACAGTGATTGACATACACATGGTCGTTATGTGGGTGAAGTATTCCTTTAAGAGTCTACATGATAAAAATGTAAAATAAAGAGCTCGGCACTGAAACGTCCCGAGCTCCATGGCCTTTTCCCTCCGTGGTTTCTGCCTTTAGCTGGACAGACGTCCCCGCTGGGACCCATCGAGGTGCCACAGCACATTATTAAATCGCTGTTTCAGGGCGTACCTGTGACTCCCGTAACTCCGATACATGCTGCTGCGAGAGCGCGACCGTCCTCTTCCACGTCTCCTCCGACTCCTGCTGCTGCTCCTAAAAAAAAAATTAAATCGTCTTATAAATTGCGTTTAACTCCAGCCGGAACAAAAGGTCCGCACTTAAGACAACACGGATAAAAGCTCCCCCCGCTTAATGCTTCACATCCATCAAATTTATCACTTTGCAACCATCTTGGTCCAAGAAGCCTGAGAGAGATTTAGCGACGCTGCCCTCGGGCCTCTTCGTCTTACCTGGAGGAGGAGCTGGAGCTGCGGGATCGACTCCTGGACCTGCTGTAGGAGTGGGTCCAGCGTCTGGAGCGGGACCGGTGGCTGGAGACGGAGCGGGACTTCCTCAAGGATCGGGACGTTCCCTGGGCGTTCCCCACAGAGGGGGTCGTCTCCTCGCTGGAGCTGTCCTGGTTCCTCGGCCTCTGGTTGAGCCGCGCCGTCTTACGGACCTCGTCGAACAGAGATCCGGGTCGGACCAGACTCTTGCTTTTGATCTCCATTCTCACCCCCTGCGTGTTGGGGGTCTGGCTCTCTTGGAGTTGGACGTTTCTTGTGGCGACGGGCGGCGCGTTCACGTCCTGCGGAGCCGACGTTCCTTTCAAAGGCCTCCATTTGAAGTGGACTCCAGTGCCGGTAGTTCTGCCGGTGATTTCTCCACCTTGCAGTCCGCCAGCTGTGGGTTTGGAGGTAAGGGAAGGCTGTTCTTTGCTATGGGGTAAAGCACCATCTCTAATTGGCATATCTGAAGACTTTGAGGTAGATATCAGGGTTAACTCCGATGCATTAACGGAAGAATCCTGTGTAACCGGAGGCTCTACTATTACAGCGTCGTGCTCTGGGGTACAAATGTCCATGTCATCTAATGCCTCTTGCTCTTTGACGCTGGGGATGTTAGCACCGTTCCTGCTGGAGGACTGAACATGAGGTTCCGTGTGTTTTGGATTTTTGTTGACGTACTGTTTTGCGCTCTTTTTTTCTCTATTAGGATTCTTGTTTAAAGAGGTCAAATCTTCATTTGTACCCTCGACACCAGGCCTCACTTTCACTCTACCGGGACTGTGCTTCTCCCGCTTGGACTCATACTCCTCTTCCTCCTCTCCGAACTCTAAAGGAGGCTGCCAGTGAAAAGTCTCTTTGAGCTTCTGATGTTTCCTCTTCGACCTCTTGCTTTTGTCCTTTGCGTGACGGCTCTTGTTCTCGCTCCTCCGCTTGCGTTTATGCTTATGTTTGGACTTCTTCTTGCTCTTGTGCTTCTCCGGCTCCAAAACCTTCTCAGGACTTTGCTCCAGCCGACCAGAAGCAGCAGCATCAACCCCGTGAGCCGGAGCAGCCTCTGGCGT
Source organism: Eutrigla gurnardus (assembly GCF_963514095.1). Taxonomy (NCBI): domain Eukaryota; kingdom Metazoa; phylum Chordata; class Actinopteri; order Perciformes; family Triglidae; genus Eutrigla; species Eutrigla gurnardus. Next base: position 3,987,378 of record NC_139929.1, on the reverse strand, counting down.
CTTTCTGGAAGTCTCATAATCCGATTCTGAACTCGCCTCCCCTTCCTCTTTTTCATATATGGCCACTTTCCTGGCAGGTACATTTTCAGAATCACTTTCTGAATTCCATCCGGTGAGAGCAGACGGCTTCTTGTCGGGACATTCGTTGGACTGAGCGGCTTGCGTCTGCTTTTTTGGCAGGGCGGCGCTGTTGCTTTGGCTGACTTTATCGCTGTCACTATCCCATTCAGACCTGCTATTCAGCTGCTCTGCCGGCACTGAAACGCAATGCTTCGTCTCTCCATCCTGCGAGCCACCCTTCTCCTTTATTTCCTCCACAGAGACGCTTTTCCTCGAGTCACCGATATCAGGACCGCGCTCACAGCTCGCCCTCTTCTCCGATCCCGACTGAGCCTCTTGACTGTCGATAATTAACTTATCCATATTTTTGATCCTCCTCAAAGAGCTGTAATACTCTTTCCATTCCTTGTCTAATGAATTCTTCTTGTTGCTGCGTGTTTCTTGGGAGTGTTCAGAGCCTGACCTGCTGCAGGACGATGACCTGCTGTTATACTGTCGAGGGGATCTGGACCTGGACCTGGACCTACTGTAACTTCTGCTCCTTGATCGACTGTACGAGCGGCTGTAGGACCTGCTCCTGGAGGACCGGCTCCGTGAGCGGCCCGCAGGCTTGTGGCTTTCAGAGTCGCCATGGAGACACTTTGGTGTGATGGAGGTCTGAGCTTTTTCTGCCACGCCAGCTGCCGTTTGTCCAGCGGAGGAGCTGGGAGCTACCTTAGGTTTAATCTCCTGAACGTGGATGTAAGAGGGCTTCCAGGGCTTTTGATCGGGTTTCCAGCGCGAGGGTGGGGGGCTGTCGCTCATCGGGATCACGGGGACACTTTCAGGAGCCGGGGCACTCTGGATTCTGGGGGCCGATGCGGTTTTGCTTTCTGGAAGCTTCTTGGACATCACGGAGTCCACTTTGTGCTTACTGGCTTTCCTCTTTCTGGGGGATCTGGATAAACTCTTCTTCCTGGGCGGAGACAAAGACCTAGATCTGTACCTGGATCTTGATCTTGACCTGGATCTTGACCTGGATCGAGAATAGGACTTAGATCTGGATCTAGACAGAGACCGACTTCTAGACTTAGAGAGGCTCCTCGATCTTGAATAGGACCTGGACCTCCCTCGAGATCTGGACTGACTGGATGTGAAGGACCGAGAGTAGGACCGTGAGTCTCTGAAAGACACCGAGGACCGCCGTCTCCTCCGAGTTGGCAGGTTACGCTGGTTTGAAGAGGAGCGGGATGGAGAGCGGGATCTGGGGGACTTTATTTCTGTAGATACCGACCTTTCGGCCAATGAGGGGAAAGGCTCTTGAGGTTTGCTCTTGGCGCTCTTCTTTTTGCCATGTTTGCGTTTTTTGGCCTTCTTCTTGTTCTTGTGTTTAGCACTCTTCTTGTCTTTCTTCTGTTTGTCGTGTTTGCTGGACCTCTCCGAGCTGCGGTCCGAGGAGCGTTCTGCAGACCGAGACCACGCCGAGTCACTCCTGTTGTCCCATCTGCTTGAGGAATGGTCATTCAATCTGTTAAGTCAAAAGACGCGTGAAGAGAAACAGAGAAAGGACTGACGTTTGAAGCCCAAAAGTAAAAACATGTGGAGTCCTACTTGTCTCCTTTGCTCCATCTCTCGATGCTCGGCGGCTGATAAACTTTGGTTCTCTTCATCTCTTCTTTCCAGTGCGGCGGCGTTTCACTGCTGCCGCGTTCTTCCACGGATGCAGAGCGGGATTTAGACCTTGTAGGCGTGTGATATCTCTGCAACAAAGATGGAAGAATGAAACATATTGATGCTTCAAACAGCATACATCTAGACTTTTTAATTGAGCTCACTGAGGCTGAGCTTCTTAGGTTTTTTTGCCTCGAGTGAAATAACTATAGAATGCATATAAGTGGTGTAAAATTTTATAGTAAACAAAATACTTTTTGGTTCTCTGGTCAGTGGTTCAAACTATGGATTTTTTAAAGTCTGACCTTCTGATTTTCTTTCTAAGAATTATAATTAGAATAAAAAATAATTCAAAGTCAGTGTGAACCTTTAAAAATGTGAAATGTTACTCTTATGCTGTGTTATTGTCATCTATTGTCAAAATGTGCATATCGACTCACAATTCAAATGATTAGGAAAAACATAATTGCATTTATCTCGATCAGCAGTCAATTGATTGGTTCATATCTAGTTGAAAGTCCTTTTAGCTTGTTAAAATGTCTACTTGCAGCCCTTCAGTGTGTTGTAATAAGTCTGAAACAATCTAACAAGCTGAATGAAAACTAAATGAAGACCAGATCTGATCAACTGGACTGTAAATCTCATCTTAGTTGAGGTGAACCCACCATTGTTCCTCTGCCTTTGATCTTCCGTCCAGACTTGGAAACTGCTGGTTTCAGGTCAGTTGGAAGAGATGTTTCTTCTACCTCAACTCTGAAAAGATCAAATTCCAAAAGTCAAAACATCTCTGCTAATAACTCGAGTGTAAACTGTAGAATGTATAAGCTGAAATATAGTTTAAAAAACAACAACTGACATCTCTGTTTTCTCTTCCTGGGACGGCATGTCCCGTCGCAGCAGGAAGCGGTTCTCGGGCACAGGTGGGATCTCCTCCGGTCGGACTACAGGCTTCTCCCTCCTCCCACACTGCTCCTTCTCTCCCTCCACTTCACTGTCTCTCTGCATCTCTCTATCCACGGGACTGGGAGAGCTTCATCAACACAACATGCGAAACATACGTTTTTATTATGCAAAGAACACAGCTTCAAAGCTTACAGTCCATGTCAGTACTTGATGATAAAAAAAAAGCTACCGTTGCTTAGAAGGGTGAACATCAGGGCTCTTCTCCTTCTTTGATTCCCTCCTTTTCTTTTTAGGCTGTTTAATCTTCGCATGTCTCTTGTGCTTGCGATGTTTGAGCTTTTCATCCGATTCGCTTTCAGATCCCGCCGAAGAGGAGAACTGAGAGGACGAGTCGTTGGAATCCAGGGACGAGTCGGCAGAATGGGACGTTCGTTTCCTCTTGCCTTCAAGCACTGAAGCGACAAACGTAAATCATTTCATTAAACATATTCGTCTTAGTCGCAGTGAGAAGGGGAAGTTTAAAATGCTAGGAGTCGGTTTTCAAGATGGTGTAACACGACAACAACTAAAGCTTTGTTTGGTTCTTCGCGGTATGTTCGAGGCGATGAAAGGAGGCCCGGCGGAGTCAGGTGGGCAGATGCCAGCTGAATTTCACAGAGATCACCTCGCTGATCCTCATTAAACAGAAGATCAGGTTACACACCGCGTAACTAATGCCAGTGTGTGTGTGTGTGTGTGTGTGTGACATCAAAACCTCAGCTTACAGAATGAGCACAAAATATGACCCAGTTACACTCACGTTATTTTCCCGCAGGAGGCAAAATAAATAACAAATATGTAAGCTTATTTATCACTGAAAAAAACCCTGATGACTAGCATCTATTATGTTTTTGTGGTAAAGGTCCAGTTTGCAGTTAGGGAGATTTATTGGCAGACATATATAATATGTCATCATCACCTGAAACTAAGAATCTTGAGGTGAGAATGAGGTTTTTATATTTCCAAAGGGAGCAGATCCTCTTCACAGAGTCCACCATGTTGCACCGCCGTGCTCTACAGACAGCTTTTTGTGTTTCTACCTTAAGTCCACAGTGGATCTCTGATATGCTTGGAAAAGGAGGGGTATTCAGTTGGTTGCAATATGCAGCTTCACCACTAGATGGCACTCAATTCTACACACTGGTCTTTTAAAGAACGAACGTACGTTTTCATATCCAAATTAATAAAAATAAAAATGACAGTGTCTGCTAAAACACAACACTGCTGAGCTGTCTAAAGGATTAAATAGAAATTACTGAGATTTTTGTAAAAATTAAACCATCTATTTGTGACCAAAGGAACAATTGAGCTTGGGGCTGAGGGCCACACGCAGGAAAGGGAAGTATGATTTGAGCCTTTTTTAAATTCCAGATCAGTAACAGAATTTACCATCATTAGCAGACTTGGTGATAAGTTGTCCACAGTCCATCACTCTCACATCAGCGTAGGGTCTGCTGGCTGAGTCAGTCTTCAGCCCTTCAACCTTCTTTATCACTTCAAAGCCGGAGATGACGAGACCAAAGACGACATGGACTCTGCACAGAGAAAGACAATGATTCTCTCTTTCTGAAGGTATCATATCCAAGCACGTACATGCTAGAAAAGCTTGTGCAAATTTGTCTTTTACCCATCGAGATGAGGCGCCATCTTTGTTGTGCTGTTTGTGGAAAATCCAACAAAGAAGCCCGGGAAGGTCAACCGGTGGCCGAGGTTGGATCATGGGAAAATGAGAAAGAGGAGGAAAAAGAATGAGAATAACAAGCACCTCCGACACAGTGTGGGTGCTACTGCACCACAGGAAAAATCTCAAAAAAGGTAAGAGAATTTGTCAGACCGCCATTTGTTTAATGATATTTGACTGCGAATCAATTTAGAAAACACTTGTAATTTGGGCTGTTGCTTAAAGCCTTCAAAAAAGCCGTGAACAAGAAATAAAATCCCTCAGCAACAGAGTGTGGGCGATTACATGATTGTATTCGGGTGATACAAAGAAAGACAGTCTCTATATATTTAAGAGTTTTTATTCATTTCTAACTTAAGGTGAAAACCTGTTTTATTGAAGGAGGAAGTCAAATAACCTCAAACCATGTTTTAAAAAAAATATCTATAAAGAAACACTGTACTGAATATTTGGAAATACAAACTACTGAATGATAAATAAAAGTCAGGAGAGAGAGAAACACAGCCTTGGAGACACATTACCTTGGAAGAGCAGGATGCTAGAGTTTCTGTAAATTTTACACAAAAAACGGCAAGAGAAAAAATGTAACACATTTGTAGGTAAAAAAGAATGAAGTTTCTCTGCACTTTGAATATCTAACTGCACACAGAGAGGAGGTGGATGACGTTCAATGACAAGCTCTACTCTACAGATTCAAAAGGGGACAGAAAGCAAATAAACAATGCAAGTTACCCAGTCAGTTAAATGGTAGTTAATAAAAAAAGGTGCAGAGCGATTTGATTTACGTAACGTTTCACTCACATGAAAAACTGAGAACCGTTGGTGTCCTTCCCGCGATTGGCCATCGATAGCAGGAAGGCTCTGTCATGTTTGAGAAGGAAGTTCTCGTCTGTGGGAAGCAGAGAAAGAACCGAAGTTTCAGAGTACGTTCTGCGATGCACTAGAATGGAAATAATCAGGGAAGAAGGGGACAAAAGGATCACCATTTTTTTATATTCCATCAAACCGAATCATTGCCTCACCAACCAGTCCTTCCATAAAGAGTTATTGTTTTGTTTCTAATTTTTATTTATTATATACTGACCTTTTTCCAAAGAATATTATATTGGTTTCTATTATTTTGACGTGCTGCGGAAGGCATCCAATCTCAACAAGGTTTCCGTTATCCTCCAGCTGGGAGGATCGTTTAGAAAATTCTCAATTATAGTAAATTCAAAAAGGGTTGAACAGATTTTACAATTAGCTAATGTATCCTGAGCTAAGCTGTCCAAAACTTAAAAGCAGAAAATATGGAAGTAAACTGAATATCAGCAAGCTATTAATTGGTTAATAGGTAAGATATTGTAGGTTATTCCAATTAAAAAAAGAAATTAAAATGCTTCCTGATGCCTAAATCTGTACTTTATCTTTACTATATCCACATTAAAAGACTAAATACGTATTTACGCTGTGGTACTCTATGAGTCTTCCCGTTTAGCAGAGGAACCTGCAGCCCGTGTGTGACTACACATCCCAGCAGCCACGTGGCTATAAATACCACGCATGTAACATAAAAGTAACGTGAGCTGCCCGAGGGCCGGGGTAGCGGCCTCAATGAAACAAACAGCTTCCCTTCAGTCCATATTTGCATCTGCGTCATTGCAAACATTTGCACTGTTTTGAATGACGGAGGAAGGTGGTGGAGACAATGTTGACATGGTGTTACTGAGCTGTGTACATCTCTTACCTTCTCATTTTGCAAAAGACCCCTCTATAAATAAAAGAATATGTGGAAAATTTTAGGCAGGAAGATCGTAGCTTTCAGTAAAGAGAAGACCTATTCTCCATGCGGATTCGATAAAAGCCCACTACTGTTACTAAATAGAAGACAGCACTATACAATGGAAAGGTGAAGGTCAACAGAGTCATACAGAGAATTCACCAGAAAAACCATCGTTGCCACAAAAGGCACATGCAACATTGTGCTCATGCAGAAGTAGCTACGAGACATCAATAATAGACTGTTTACGAGATAATTTAATATTTCCATTACCTTCAAAGTAGCCCCCGTATATGGACTCTCCTCCTCTTCCATTTCCTGTAGATTTATACAAGTCATTAAGTCAATTACAGAACATTTCAGAAAAAGTCTCATCAGCATTTTGGACAAATAAAGTGCTTTAATGCACGTTTATAGGACACATTCCTCTATGGTTGCCACATTCGGGCAACTTACTCCCCTAGAACCTGCCATAAACATACTGGCACTTTGACAAGACTATCATCATCCACCAGTTTTTGTTGTAATTAATTCAACAGTAAGCTTGTGAAATCATGCAGAGCCTCACTTTTTTGTAGCTTCCTTAAACAAACCATATCAGATGCAGCGTCTTTTTTTTTTTTTTTTTTTTTACAGTACAGTTTCTTTCCATTGGATTTTAAATTTAAAAAACACTCAATTCAACGCCAACGTGATTAAACACTGTAAAAGTCAACGAGGTCAGACGACATCGTTACTGTACCTTCGGTGAAGTCGCCTCCCTGGACCATAAAGTTCTTTACAACTCTGTGAAATGTGGAGCCTTTGTAGCACAGCTTTTTCCCTGTGATTTTGCCCGTTCCCTTTTCACCTGCAAATGCATACACGTTAACTTCTCATCCAACACAGAAGATTCAACAGACCGGCTACAAAGTGCTTTCGCGTATACCAGATATGTTACTCTCGAATGCTGCCACATTATATTCTTAAAAAATGGGAAAGAAACCACTTTTTTGGGGGGGAAGGATTTCAATAAACTGGGCGCCTTTGTTCAGGCATCCTGTTGTTAATGCTCCTGTGCAGGAATGCAGAATTCATTAAAAAGTCTTCCACTGGAGTGATACTGATAGGGGACAGAATATTGGCCCGGAGGTATTACCTCCCACTGGATTTCCCTTCCCTTAGGGTGAAAGGAGACGCGAACGCAGAAATCTCATTAGATGTGTCGGTGCTTCCTGAGAATAGAGGGATGGCTGTTCAAATGGGCAGCTTAGGTTTGCTAATCTTCTAGTATTTTTGCTTCAGCGGCTTCAGCATTCTTCTCAGGGTTTGGGTTTCTAATGGTGTGAGCTGATCCCCTCCTCGAAGGACAAATTAGAGAGCTGTCCAGTTGTGTATATCGCTGTATTATGTTGCATCTGTGAGTCCAGGGAAAGGAACAGACTAACCGGCCACCTCCCACGTCTGCCCTTGTCAGCATAACATTCCCCCTCGGTCAATTTGGGTGAAAAATGAGAGGGAGGATCGATCTGCAGTCTGTTTGCAGGTTTAGAGCTATCTCTAGGCAGACGGCCACTACTACAGTACACAGCGTTCTGCTCAGTGGGATGACATATTCGGGAGACAGACCAGGACCCTTCTATCCATCCAGTGACTCCATCTGTCACTGCACGATTTACATTATGGCCACCAGCTCCTTTCCTTGAGATATTAAATGACGCAGCATGATAACGTGCCTCTTATTTTAAATTCTCATAATCGTATTTATCCATCTACTCATCGTGATTATTTTTACTAGTAGATACAGAAAAGATTAGAAGGTATGAAACGCAAAAAGGGTTCAAAGACAGGAAATTATTGTTATCTATCACAAATGGCTTTGCTTTTATTGGAGACATTTTTGAAAATGTAGAAATTGCAGAACTACAATGACATTGTACTTCTAAGATATGCAAATAGCCTAGTTTCATGTCATGCCCTCAAACAGTTTTCTCTCTTTTTAACTCTCTGAAACACAAATGTTTGGTTATTGCAGTAAATATTGAAAAAGCACGATAAAGAGCAAAACCTGCCCTTGAGTGAACATCACTTACCAGTGCACAGAGAGAGAAAGTTTTTGCTTGTCTTGGGACAAACATCCGAAAAAAGTTGAAAGACTATGCGCCCAACTATAAAACACACACACAAAAAAGAACAATATTAGTTCAGTTAACCTTATAGCAACAAATGTTTAAAGTGTTTAAAGATGATATTAAGCCTTGTCAATATTAATGCTGTTACAGACAATAATGAGGGTAAGAAAATGCCAAGGATACAATTAAGAGTTACCCAAGTAGCCCAAATGTTACGACACGTCACATTTAAATTAGCTTCCAACATCTAGAAGAATCCTGTGGTGAACAATGGACTTTTCCTCAGCTAGGAGCAAATCTAAATCTATTCTTACGAGCCAGAAGGGTGTTTGTTTTGTCCCTCCCTGTCCAAATATGACTTAATTACAGATATGTAGCTTGAGGCCGCTGAACTGAAAAGGCTTAAGACTCTAATACAACAATAAAGAAAGGAGTCTACCAAATGGGTCAATCAAGGCTACAAAACCAAACTACATGTTTAAACACGTTTATTGACGATGTTTGTTCGGCTATGAAAAGGCTGTTTGCACGGCGAACTAATTCTCATACCTGTGGAGCGACTTTAAATTCTCTTACCTGGCTCCCGGTTGAGCTCCACATCAAAGTAACACTGAGGGCGGTCTTTCACCCCCATGGTGATCAAAGTCCGAGTGACCTACAACGCAGAAAGAGTACAAAAAAAAAAGCTAAGCAGAGAAAAACTAATAAGGTCTCCTTCTCTTCCAGAAGCGTCTGAAGTGTACACCTTCAAAGTACAGAATATTTAGAAGGGTGTGTTGCAAAACAATGTAGAGACTATAAAGAGACTGCGAGGGAGGATAGAAACAGAAAAGGGGAGGGGAGAGAAAGATGGGAGGGGAATGAGAGACGAGCCTATGGGGAGAATGTACTGGCTATGCAAATCCAAGCAGATCTCAGCACAGCTTCCTAGCTGTACCGGTTTCTGTTTCCACTGTTTAATGTGTGACAGTGGTTATGCTGCTACTACCGAGCATGGTCGGAAAAGTGTCAGCTTTTTTGTTTGATTTTAATTATGTGGACAAATAGCCACTACAATAATGTAAGCAAACACAGATGATGGTACCATACCTGCTGTTTACCCTTCCCTCATATGATTAGGAAGTCAGTACACCAAGCCACATTATGTTTCCAAAAACATCTGCCTTCTACTTATTCGATGTCAGGGTTCTTCTCCTGTTGCATAAACTGTTGCTACAGCGTGAACGCCATATATCAGACTAACACGTCTTGCCTTGCCAGACATTAATTTGTGCGAGACTGCAGGAAAGCAGAGCCTCCGGTTATCTGTCTGCAATAATTTATTAAAAGCTTAATATTTTCACAATTTGCATGATAGATGGTAGAGTGTAGTTGCTGTGCTGACATGTAATAATTATCACCTCACATTAGTGTGTGTGTGTGTTGTGGATGTAGTAGTCTGCCAAAGGGAACAGCATTATTCTACTGGACCTAATATCACAAGCAAAGATATGTGGCTTTCACTGGAGGAAACATTTATTGAGAAAGGGTGTAGGTTAGACATAAGTAATTTTATTCACAGCAACAATGCTGTATGTTACACAAAAAATGCACAAATAGCCAAATGCATATATATATATATATATATATATATATATATATATATATATATATATATATATATATATATATATATAACAAATCATTGGCCGTGTTTGAAGATGCACTGAATGGTATTGAATGGTATCCCCTGCTAAATATAATATAGTCCAACAGCAATAAAAGGACAACCTCGGGAAAAGTCTCAACTTTTCCTTTTCAAACATTCAGCGTTAGTTGCGTAAATTTAAGGAGGTAATTTGAGCTACGTGTCCTTAAATTTACGACAGGGGCCAACACCGGAAACATCAACAAACTATCAAAAACAAACGTAAACGCACCACAGTCGACATTTACGCTAGCTACTAGCTTACCCAATGTCAACCTTTTTCACGACTTGTATAAGATTATTTAACCGTCAGGGGAAAAGGTGCACTTTTTTTTTTACTCACAACAATATCAGGTTCAAGACATTATAGTAATAGCAGAACAGCAAACATATCCACGGGCCTTACAACAGCTAACAAAATGGTTGAGCTAACAGCTAGCAACGTTAGCTTACGTCAGATTTCAGTTTCTATTCACATTCAACGTAACGTTGGAAAATAAGAACTCCGGTTATCCAAACGTGCAAATGACATAGATCTGACTAACCTCTGTACAGTAGCTAGCCCGGCAATTAGCTAGTCACTGACGGCCGACTATAACATGCTAACTTCACTTTTTAGTGAAGAGGTGCGCTGCACGATAACTCCCGACTGGTTTTAAGAGTATATGTGTTTTTGTCCCTCTCGGGTTTCCGTAGGAGATTTGTTGTGGTTGTTGTATCCGGAAGAGGATTTTTCCAAGTTAGCTCGTTGGCTCATTTTAATATATATTTTATTACGTGTGCGTTTATAACGAGTTATATCAGGCTGTGTCGTATTAATCGCTGATGCTAGAAAGTAATGCGATTTCACTCATAACGCGCATCTGAAGCCGGGGGCTGGCTAAATGCTGGTGTGTGTTTCCTTTATGATGGTGTAGTCAGCTAACCTCCAGTAGCTATAACAAGGTGCAGCATGAAAACCAACACAATGAGGTACTGTAACATGAAACTACACGTATATACTTTAACTTAAAATGAAATATTAATGTTTTACTAGGGGAGGAAATGTGCACAATCAATTAAAACCTGCACAGTTAACGTTAACTAAGGATGTACTAGTCTGCGCACCTGCTGACTAAATGCGGTGTACTAACGCAACAATACAACAGTCCTGCAATAAAGTGTTCCTTTGTGGAGGCTCAGATGTTAAGTTATTTAGTTAAAACTATTTAAAGTTTGAGAAAGGTAGCTAATGCATCTTTATGGTCATTTTGAAGGATGTAGGTTGTGGTATTATTGTATAATTGTTTTTTTTATCGTCATTCAGGATTATTCAGAGTGATGACAAGCTTTTTAAATTTACTATTATGTTGACTAAAACACTTTCAGTTTTCTAGTATACCCTTCCCAAATGTATATAAATATATAAATGTTCTAAACTAAGTTCATCTGCCATGATTATAATAATCATTAAAGTCATTTTAAGCAACCAAAAGTCAGTCCTTAGTAAATATTTGCTGCTTCTCTTTGTGTTTTGTGATAGTAAACAGAGTGTTCAAACAAACAAACAAAAGACAGATGTCCCTTTGGGCTTTAGGGACTTGTGATGAACATTTCTGACTATTTCTTGACAAAATGAACGTAGCTGCAGCCTAACATGGCAACGCTGACGAGCTGATCTTTCTCTTTCCCCCACGTAGGCAGTGTGTTCTCCATGGACCTAGCGGATCATGGCTCTGATCCTGTTTGCCTTCGTGGTTCGGGTGAGGGATGGACTCCCCCTGTCGGCCTCCACGGACTTTGAACACAACCGAGAGCTCCAGGAGAGGAAGCAGCAGCTCAGGACCGTCAGCAAGGCACTGGCCCGCTTCCCTGACAGGGGGACGGTCAAGGGCCGGGAGCTCAACATATAGTAAGGATCCAAGGAAACAAAGCAGCATAATGTCTAAAGCAACTCAGCGTGTATTGGATTTCGTGTCATGCTGCGTCAGGCTGTTTGTTTACTCTACACCTTTCCTTCTCTCACCTGCTCAGCTTCGTCTCCTCCGAGGGTGTATCCTACATGACCGTGTGCCACTGCAGCCTCCCCGTTGCTAAGGCCTTCTGCTTCCTGGAAGACCTGCGCTGGGAGTTCACAGCGTGCTTCAGCAGCACTGTCGTTGCCTTGGCAGCCAGGCCATATCCATTTTTGGAATTCGGTGAGCGGAAAAGAGAACTGTTGTCATCTACGTTTGCTGTTTCACATTTTGCTTTCAACTAAGCTCCTGTGTTTTGTGATGCTTTAACGCTAAAGATATGCTATTTGTTACTTTGCTGCCGATTGGCAGACGGCACCATTCAGAAGCTGAAGCAGCAGTACAACCAGAGCGGTGGTCCGGCCCTGGAGGTGACGCTGGCTGAGGTCCAGGAGGATCTGAGGGTCCGTCCACCGCAAGTCATTAACGTTGAGGAAGTGGAGCTCAGCAACGGCATTGCAAATGGGCACATGGAGCAAGGTCCTGGATCAGGTAAGACTTAGGACTTACACAGTGTAGCATGAACAATACAGGGATTTGTTATATCACTGTTTATATCCCTTTGTTCTGTCTAACAGGTCAGAATGTAAGACTGGAACCAGTGACAGCACCAGGCATACTCTCTCTGGTCCTGAATATCATGTGTGCATCTTTGAACATCATCCGTGGTGTTCACCTTATAGAGAACACCTTCCAGGTAAGGCTTCAAACGAGCAGCACAGCCGGCATGTTAACGAATCATAAAATTATGTTTTATATTCTCTAAAACAGAGGTCTTCAACGTTTTCAGGCCAAGGACCCCCTTAAGGCCTATAGTGACCCGGTGACTGTGTTCCTTAATAAACCGTGACAATAATAATGTGCAGTGCAGCCTATAGTGCCATCAGTACTTTGTAATGATATATGTATACAATGCTAAGCCGTTAAAATTGTATTTGTTGACAGATTCATATTTTAATTCTATTTTTGGAATTTCTACATCACAATTTCTCAGACATGAAGATTTATATTTGCTTAATATAAATTGTATTCATGTTAAGGTGTAGTTATGGACATCATTTATTTAAATTAAGAGAAAATAAGTTTGCAATCAAATAATTGAGTTGACCCCCTGCAGTAACTCTGCGGAACCCCTAGGGGTCCCGGACCCCCTGTTGAAGATCTCTGCTCTAAAATACGGAAGCCCTAAACGGCCATGCATACATATATTTTATTTCCTCCGTTTTCCCGTGATAACGAGATAATTCCTCCGTTTTCTCGTGATAACGAGATAATTTTACTCCGTTTTCTCGTGATAACGAGATAATTCCTCCGTTTTCTCGTGATAACGAGATAATTCCTCCGTTTTCTCGTGATAACGAGATAATTTTACTCCGTTTTCCCGTGATAACGAGATAATTTTACTCCGTTTTCCCGTGATAACGAGATAATTTTACTCCGTTTTCCCGTGATAACGAGATAATTTTTCACCCGTTTTCCAGTGATAACGAGATCATTTTGAAGTTCGGTAAAATTGGAAAGACAGAGTCGAACTTCCGGTATCAATAAATCAGAAGTGAAACGTTTTTCAAACACAAATGATGCCTCTGTCTCACCGTAATATCAAAGACTACGAGCTACAAGCACCAAAACCCAGATTTTTTACATAAATAAGCCGTCCTGCGAGCTGAACGGAGAACATTGATCTCCATGCGCAACCGGCAGCCGGGCGAGTGCGCAGGCACCGTCTGCAAATTGCAAGACAATAAATAACTCCACTGTTATACAGTAGGCCTAATAAATAACTCCACTGTTATACAGTAGGCCTACAGAGACTCAAAAATCACTACACACATCAAGGGTCTCTTTATGGTCAGTTCGAATCTGTGAATATCTTTCCAACTTTACCGAATTTGAAATCTCGCCTATCACGTTTCATTTGTTATCTCGTTATCACGGGAAAACAGAGGAAAATTATCTCGTTATCACGAGAAAACGGACGAAATAAAATGTATGTATGCATGGCCGTTTAGGGCTTCCGTACTAAAAAGTATTCTGGACTTATGAATTTAATATTGTTCAGGAGAAACTAAGCCTAATTATAGATAATAGTTGGCAGAACTGTCTGCTGTGTATTTTACAATGAAAGCAGAGATTTGATAATGATGAGGTCTGCTTAAACTGCAAAATTTAAATATGATGAGGACATTTTCCTGAATAACAATACTCGTATTTCTTTGCTTCACACAGGACGATTACGACGGCATATGGAACGTTGTGGCATTTCTCCTGGCGTTTGTCTGCTGCGTGCTTCAGGTAACCTCGCTTTACATCTTCTTCGTAAAACCGAACTCCGTCCACTTGGACCTCCTTCTGAATGACCCGTCTGTCCACAGTGCCACCTCTACCTGTACCATTCATCCCTGAAGAAACACAAGTCTTTCACTCTGCTGAGCGTGATCGTCCTATGCAACCTCTACCTGCTGGGCCCGAGGAACGCCTGGCAGCTGATCTTCCACATCTCCGTCGCCTCCGTCTCAACCCTCCTCATCCTCACCCGCAAGCTTCAGGACAGAAACAATGACTGCGGGGTCTGAGGACGCTTTAACTGCTCCGGACGCTTTTCGACGCAGGTGAGAACGACGGCAACGTGAGTTGCTCGACTCACCGGAGTTATGAAGATTTTTAAACAAAAAGGAAGTATTCACACATTTTGTGTCGTCATGGGAAGTTATACTTATATTTTACTTGTATACATTATGTATTTGCACTTTGTGTACATTTGTTTCCTAGACTGTAAAGAGTATACGGTCAGAAGCAGTGCTTTCTGGAAACGGATACAGAAAAGCTTCAAGGAGATTTGTGATTTTTTTTTTTTAAGAAAACAAAGTTTGAATCACAGTTTTTCCACAAAGAAACAAAATATAATTTCATCCCAACTCTAACGGTTGAAGCTGGTCGTGCTTTTCCGCTTGATGCATTTCTGCTCAGTATTATTTCCGCTACCACAAGCCATCATGCATGATCAGTTCACAATGCTAAGTGATTAGCAGACAGTTAGATCTGGTCCACTTCAAATATTTAGTGTAGTTTGATGTAAGATCATTGACAGTCAAGTAAAGCAGGCACGTTTTTTAAATCCGTTTTCCAGTAGTTGCTTGTGAGGCTGCAGTTAAAACCCATTGTGGGGTTTTTTTTTCACAATGATTGTTTCCCTTTAGTCGTTTAAACTTGTGTACAGACACACCGGTAAGTGCTCAGCTAGTCATTGCAAAGGTTCACACGTAAGGGCTCCGTTATTTAAATCATGACTACATTCAATACTAAAGGAATATTAGTCAGTTTGTGATCAAAAGGAACGTTTTTTATCACTTCAACTCCATTTAAAAGCCAGTTTTTTGTGTAAGTTAGGTTTAAGTTTTGTCCGTTTCATCTTTTTTTTGACCGATCTCTGCTTTGTCGACATACTGCGGGTAAGAATACGAAAGCACTGATATAATGGGTCGAATTGTGATGGAAATTTGTGTTTGACTGCACTTGATTTTTTTTGTGTCGGGTATAATTGTTCTTGAATGTGTTGCATATCGGGTTCAGCTATTTATATCATGATTTGTTTACTTGGAGGTTGTTTTTTTTGTCTTGCTTCAGGGTTTATTACACCTCTTTGTATCTGTAGCTCTCATTATTATAAACAAAGAAATCAGTTCTAATCTGTGTTTGAATATAGAACAGTAGTGCTGCTAAATAAATAGGCAAAGTTTAGTTCATTTTTTATATTTAGCTTCTTAGACATTTGTTGTTTAATAGCTAAACACGTGCACTAATGTCTGTTAAGCGAGGAGAGCAAATTATTATAGTTTATAGTGTTTCTCGAACAAGTAGAGTTGTGGCATTGTGTCCTTTTTTTTATTGGACTATTTTATCAGGAAAGTCGGAGGGAATCTCATCAGACAATCCAAACGTCCTTCCTTTTAGCTTGCAGTTTACAAAAAGTGAGAAAAACCTAATGTTTTCTCTGGAAACACAAAATGTTGAGCCTCATATTAATACATTTTAAATGTTGTTCTCATTGTTCAACCATCTAACAGCAGTAAACTTGTTTAAATGAGGTTTTCTTCAACATCAGCGTCCAACTACATCAATAAGTGAAGCTTTAGGGTTTTTTCTGTGCTGGTGATGCTGTAGTATTTTTGATACAAAGGAGGTTTTTACCGACTCATCACTTCCACTGTAGCCTGCAAGATGTCGACCAAATGAATTGTAAGGAAAAGTCGCCGCAAATGTTCTTAACGACGTAGAACCAAATCATGTGGGGGATATTTTAAACGCTTGAAATGGAAATGAAGTATGTTGATTGTGAAGGTTTGTGAGATACAGTAGAAATACGCTGTACAATTGTAAGTGGCAGCCTTCGATTCCTATTTTTTAACATCTGAAGTCTTAAATCTGATCTGAATACAGGAAAAACAAAGACTCAGGTTCAGAACCTGAAGTTTAACGGGACGTTTTCTTGATCTTGTTCAATATGAAACACGCTCATGAGGTTGATTCTGTGTTTTTTTTTTTTGTGTGGTCGTAATAATAAGGAGTATAATGTAACAATGTCATTCATTGTAACTGCCAAATACACTGGTGATCACGGGGCTTTATATTTCCTGCTGCGGTGAAACTGACATTTCATTAATAAATAGTGTCTTTTTTCCATTTTCTGTTGTTTTATGTGTCTTAAGAAAGCCGCCTTGCCTATATATTCAGAAAACATAAAGAATATTTTATTATTAGGATCATTTTCCCATTAAGGTTTGTTTATGGCTACATCCAAATGGGAATAGTTCAAAGCAGATAGATGTACACGGAAGAAAACTATAAATAAAAACTTACAGCAACCTGTAACATCAAATGTGAATGTATTGCTGTATTTGTCCAGTGTTACACCAGATGGAGCCCTTTCACAATTTACTAATCTTCACTGAAGTCTGCCAGCAGACAGCAGTCTTGTCGTTTATTTTATTCCTTGACAACATTTATCAATATAAGTTATTGAGTTTACTTACAAATACTGCTTACTTTGTGTCGGAATAAACAGTTTATGTTGCTGACTTCTTGGGAAATTGAGTGCAAACTTTCTCTACAGAGTGAGAATTCAAAAAAAGTGCACAGGACAAAGGAAGTGGTATTTTTCTTGCCTTTCTTTGGGGTAAATGTATGTACATCAAAGAGAGAACTTTCACTTTCTTGCTGTGACGTAGTGTCTGACGTGTCTACATCTTAAAGCAGAAGAAGCAACCTTGAAGGTGATGGATAAAACTCATACAATTAAATACTTTGACGTCTGCTCTTCACTTTCATCCAGGACTTTTTAAAAGACAGAAAATGAGTCTTCTAAGACGTGACTGCATGGAGGCCGATGATAAGAATGCGTTTATATAGGTAATCCGGTTATCTTCCTCAATCAACTCCTCCTCCTCCTCCTCGCATCAATAGAGCCTGTCTCATTCTGAGATATCAATTGACCTTTGACCTTCACTGCATTCCCCCCCCCCCCCGATAATCATAAATAAGCTTCTGTTTTAATGTCTGGAGACACCTGTAAAACCCACACTTATATACAGGGTTGCCCATAAAGTTGGAATAATTTGGAAATTAATTTCACCTGGGTAATTCATTGTGACACATAATGTAATTATTGCAGCTGGTCAAAAGTGATGACTGATGCATTTAAATAGGAATAAACAAAACAAAGTTGTTGCTGAAACCTCACTTATTAGCTAAATTAACAGTTAGCCGTATAGTATAAGTATTATAATATCAGTATATTATAAGTAGCATAGATAGCTAAACAGTTGAAATAGCTTTAAACATAGCAATGTATAGAGTTTGATAAATGGCTTAAATAGTTAGCTGAAAGCAGGCTAATCAGCTAAAATGGTGGCTCGTTACAGTTAGCAGTAAAATATTTAGCTATAGGCTAATAGGTTCAAAGTAATGGAATGGTGAAATAGCAAAAAGTTAACATTTAATACTCGCTATTGATTGAAATAGAGAGATAAATGAATGGATAAGCAGTTGAAAGTTAAATTAAATAAAATAATAAGTAGTTAGAGTAATGGATAAATGGCTTAAATAGTTAGCTAAAAGCAGGCTAATTAGCTATCATGGTGGCTAGTTTCAGTTAGCAGTAAAATATAGCTGTAAGCTAATAGGTTAAAAGTAATGGAATCGTGAAATAGCAAAAAGTTAACATTTAATACTCGCTATTGATTGAAATAGAGAGATAAATGAATGGATAAGCAGTTGAAAGTTAAATTAAATTAAATAATAAGTAGTTAGAGTAATGGATAAATGGCTTAAATAGTTAGCTAAAAGCAGGCTAATTAGCTATAATGGTGGCTAGTTACAGTTAGCAGTAAAATATAGCTATAAGCTAATAGGTTAAAAGTAATGGAGTGGTGAAATAGCAAAAAGTTTACATTTAATACTCACTAGATTGATTGAAATAGAGAGATAAATGAATGGATAAGCAGTTGAAAGTTAAATTAAATTAAATAATAAGTAGTTAGAGTGATGGATAAATGGTTGAAATAACTAAAAGTAGCCTCATATATAAATGACTGACAGCTAAATGGAAAAAAACTGCTGTAAGGTGAACCTGAATATGAAGCCCAGCAAAAACAACCTCATCCAAAAAGGACAAACCTCTTCTATTTGAATGTGATGGCAGGAAGTCGTTCTGGAGAGCTCCGATAACTGTATGAAATTACTTTTGAGCCGCCGGTAGATTTAATCAAGGTGAGTCACTCCGACTCCATCCAACCCATTTCATTTTTGTCTCGGGGTCGAGTGCCCATGATACCACACGCCGCCTGGCCCTCACTTTCATTTCTCCATTCATTTCAAACACATTATTCACCTCTAATTTCCCAGTGCCATGACTCTCGCCCCCCTGAAGTTTCCAAATATCCCAAAGAAATATGAAAATGATTCTCCGCTCCAGCAGCAGCCATTCATTCACCAGTTAGGAGCCTCGCTCAGACGGACAAGCATTAACCGACGCATTAGCAACTGTTAACACTGATGCCAACAAACATGTGAAATCTTATATTCTCTCCTTTTCAGCTCAGTTTTTCTTTCCTCCTGAGGGAAATCCCTCACTCTGTAGCTCCACACTCCACTAACTGCTGCTCTTTGGTGCTGGTAGCTTATTTAAGGGTTTTCCAGCTTAGTGTCTGCAAAGAACGCTAATGAGAGCAGAGAACGAATCAAAGTGTTAGAGCTGTGGGATGTAAAGTCAAATAGCTGACAACGATTTTGGTTTTACTGATATCATAGCAGCTCTAAAGTCATTAAATTATACATATGGATTGGTGCTTTATTTTGAAAATCTAGAAACTTCAACTTTTTCACATCCACGTTGTTGCAGAAATGAAGACGGAGCTTTTACATTCACGCCACGTTCCAGCTGTGATTGTGTTGATTCCCGGCCGGGTCCTCAGCACCTAAAGGCGATACGGCGTTACATCATACGTCCCTGATGCTTATTTGGAGGTTCAACGATTCATAAACCCGGACTCTTTGATGTTCCTTTCTCAGTCTCGACTCAACCGGTGCATGAAATCACAAAACCAGAGACAAATCAAATCATAACCTTTACCTCCCAGAGTCTCCTGCTCTCTTGAACCATCTCCCAACGGAGGTTTTTTTTTTTTTTTTTTGTCTACAAGTGGAATTTCTGTGAGAATAATTGGTCCAAAGTGAATCGATGGATTAGATTGGAAACAGACATTTTAGTAGCTTTCAAAACTTACTATCAGTTGTTGAGAAAACAATCTTGTCACACATTATTCCCAATCAAAACCTCAAGCTGATTGTTGATTTTTGATTTTGAATCTTTGTGTTTTCTCTAAATATGCTCGAGATGTATGTATGGAAGTTATGAATTTTGACCAGTTTGCATTTTCTTCTTCTTTTTGCATCTAAAAGACATAAATCTAAAGATCTTCTCACGCATTTCCTGTTGAGCTGTGCTGTTTCATTCATGCCTGTTCTGGGGCTTCAAAGGAACTACTTCCACTATTCAACTTATTTTATCCCTTTTCCTTTCATCCTCTCATGAAGGTCAGATATCAGGGAGAAAGCAGCAGTCAGCTGTCCGTCCGACACTCACCGTTCCTTTCAAAGCTACATATAAAGCTACAGGAACATTATTAGCATTATTAGATGAAAGGGTCTGGTTATTCTCACAAATCCGTTCAACATCAACGTTTTATTTAAGTTATTTTCAGTGGAATAGTGGCTTCAATGTATGAGAGTCGTATATTATATTGATTGAAAGAGATTAACAGTATAGGTCCAGCAGCTGCCCGGCCCTAAATACAATGCAATCACTTGACCCAGACAGATGCTTGAAATACCACATGAGTCATTTTTTTCCACCCCCGAAACTGAATTATGTATTTATGTCATAAGTGAGATCAAGCATCCTGTCATTGTACAAACGTGTGGAACAGTTTCCCAAGCTTGTTTACACCTCGCTTACACATGAATCAGAGCGAGCGGAGCTTTTCTAGCGGTTTTTCTTCCATAGCGAGCGTCGGCAGTGACGGATGGCTTTACTGTACTCGACTGAACGCAAGTGCATATGTCAGAAGAATGGCTTACTAATGCACGGCGGTTTGCATTTATCACGAGTGAACCGAGATGAAAGAGCGCCGCGACAACAATGCACTGCCATCACGGAACTGCCGGGTGGAAAATAACGTCTCTGTAAAGTCGTGTTTTGTTCGGCTGGCGGCGGCGGAACGAGCTAAAACAAGCCGAACAAACGGGCGCCGCCGATTATGGTGTTGTGTTTGTGTCCACCTGATGGATGTAAATCCAAACAATGTCTCTTTTTGCTCCATTTTTGGTCGCCACCACTTCCTGATGGAAATACCCAACTCTTCGGATGCAACTGCTGAACCAAAACAACAAGCTGAAAGGGGCTAAAACACGGCTTAGAGCTGAGGGGGAACTGCAGAGTTGGGTGATGATTATATTCGGTGCCAATGATACAACATATGGTCATTTGGCCAATTGTTCTTATACAAATATTGATTATTGCAGCGTTCCTACTAATCTGATACACAAATATCTACATGCAGTATATTGTTATCCCTCTGCTTTCAGGTATGAGGTTCGGACCCATATTAATTCATATTATTATCACAATATTGTATTCCATTTCTTATATCAGGTATGACGAGGGGAATTCTGTTAAATTGCTGTAAAGTTTATCTTGAGAACAGGTGTTTTCCCTCCATATCTCTAGAATTTATGCGATTTTGTTCCATTTTACTACATCTATAGCATATTTAAAGTCAAGAGTTCAAGAGTACACGTTGTCTTTATATGCAAATAAAAAGCTGCGGGAAGACGTCCTCTCTGGAAGTCTTTGTGCGGAAGAGAAGAAAGTATTTGCCATCCTTCTTTCAAGTATTCACTGATGTGAATTACAAACAGTTTCTGTACTAAATCTCCACAAAAGACCACGGAGGTCATGAAAGCATTGATATACGGTGGCTTATCCCTCCAGCGCCGCCTCTGAAAAGTGGGCAAACCTCTGATGTTCAGCAGCGTGACCCCGAGCTGCAGATCACATCAGATCACATCAGATCACGTCAGATCACATCAGACGGCTTCTCTTTAAATCAGGAGTCAGCCAGTCGGAGATAATCAAAGTAGCCTCTTAGCCGTCTGGACAGAGCTCACTCCTCCGCTCGAATCACTTGCCTTTTCCAAACTTTGCTTTATTTGTCACATGAATATTTAACCGGTGTCATGAATATTGAAAGATGCTTAAAGGCAAGACACCTGTCTCACATTTTAAGAGTCACTGGGAATCTGAAAATAACTTCTCCCTCGTCCGCAGCAGCCCACTGCCTGGTTTAATGCATTCTGACAGCGAGAAGCTCTAAAATATAGGTTTTTATTTTGAATATCTTGTTAAAATGTCATGCAGCAACATTCCACCCCCAGAAAATCCCTCTATTTACAATCCTTACAGTTCCTCGGAGTAGTTAATGGTATTATATGCTCAATTCCACTTCATGGACGGAGCTAATGAAACATTAGGCCGATGAGCGGCTCATCTGTGAAACCAGACACGGCACGGTGTGTTTGTTAATCTGTTTTTACGGCACACAGCGCTCAGCCTCGGCCCAGTTCCTCGTGGTGCTGAGCACAGGGAGAGGTCCGGGAAATCTGAGGGACAACATGAGGATTAACTCAAAGAGCCGGAGTTTCATCGCACCAAAGCAAACTCGGCGGGTCAGTCGTACCTGTCAAATATCGGAAGGGAAGTGCAACTGGCACTGGGAGGAAGTGGAGCGGTGCTGCTTTGCATCAATCTTCCAGCTCTATATACTATAAGCCTAACTGTTCATTTAGCTCAGAAATCCCTTTCAGTCGATGAAGAAGAGATACTGAGATGTTAGTGAAAGTACATATCACAGTATAAAACATTATTCTACAAGTAATCAGCAAAATGGTCCCAATTGGATGTTTTATTTCTGCCGTTTATGAAGCCTTTTAATGTTAAATCACAGTTTAATCGCTAACAACGCATCGTATTTTGGTTTTAAAATCTTCGGCTACAAAGTAGAAAAAGAAAATCAAAAGAGTAAAATTGTGTCCCTCTGAAATGTAGTCGAGGAAGGGTGTAAACTAGCTTAAAAATATTAGAAAAGTATTGTTTCCACCACCATCTGCTAAACTTGTAAATACCACAATTAAAAATAATTTTATTTTGATTAATTAATTCAAGTAAAGCAGTAAAAATACAATATATTAAGTTACCTGAAGAACGCTACTTTTACAGTGTTCACCAATCACTAATTCAGCCATAAATTAGAGATATATTCATATAAACAACTGAAGTGTTTGACCTACAGTTTCAGAGATCAACATACTGTCTGTTTCCAAGCATATAGCTGAATATTAGAGCTGTTTTACTAAGCCGTGCCGCTTCAGATGCTTTTGTTTTGTAAGGGCACCATGACTTGAACGATGAAGAGAAAAAGCAGTCGTTTTCTGGAGTAATTCCTCTCCGAGCTGCAGAGCGTTTCCAATGCTTTGAGCCTCCCATTTCAAACACATTGTTTCCTGAAGAACGAAATGTGCTGCTCTCCGATGGCGTTACCAACCGGGAACGTCAAGCTGTCCGAACATTTTAGATTGAGTCGCCTTCAGAGTGATAAAGTTATACAAAGCATGAATATTTTACATGGAATCCACCTCAATGGGTTTTTCTTTTCAGGGATTAGCATATTTGCATGAACAAATTGACTCTGAAGCTTAACAAAAAAAAGAAGAAGAAATGAGGCGACGTTGTTCGAGTCAATGAGGACATTTTGTTCATTGTACATAATGTTCAATTCAGTATTTGTATTATAAAGCAACAAACAACGTATTTGCTATGTAAAGTTATGGGGGAACAATAACTCCGGATGCCGACCCGACCCATGGAGTTGTCTTGAAAATGCAGCGCACCCTCTGGTTCCCCCTAAGGTTAGCTTTTAGCTCTGTCAGCACTGTTGCATTGTTAGCACTGTTAGCACATTTAGCCGCGTGGAGAAAATCCCCCCAATCATGGAATTGCTTTTGAAGAGATATAAGAGATCTTAAAAAACATTGAATGTGATGATGTTTAACATCTCAGCAAAGCAAATTTCTAAATAATCATTTCATACAGTTTGAGTGGAACAATGTCAAAACTTTATGACGTTTACGTTTTTTACAGTCTTACATACACTTTACAAAATTAACGATATTAATAATAATAATACAAAACATCATTTAAAAACAACGAAGGGACCGTATGTGTACAGGACTGTCAACTTAAGCTCATAAATACTTACATTTGTAGCTTAGCAATTATTAATTTCACGAGTGTTACACGCTTCATTTAACAAATCTTAAAATATACACAACACAATATCCAGTTTGCAAATAAACATATATTTACCACACATGTTCAATACTGAATACTTGCTGTAAGTGCAGAGTAAGATGATTGTTGAATCGATTTTTTAAAATATTGTCTCACTGATACAAAACAACCATGCCAGGTCACCGAAACACTCAAAGATAACATCTAGAAACAGCTGTGATTGTTTACGTGGATTGTTTCTTCAGTTTGCCTTGAAATCTATTTACATTCACCGTTATGAGCGTTACATTGATTCACACAATTATATTAAACAGAAGACACCAAACAATGTGGGATAAAGAGTATTTAAGGAGCGGTAGGGAAAGTAGCGAAATATCGTCAGCAACAAAACATCTCATAAAAATAAAAAAATAGGCCTTTGCTCTTCAACATTTCTTTAAACCAACATCAATTCTTCATTTTCACCTGGTAAAATCAGCAAGCTCAGAAATACTTGAGACGACCTTGTTAAAAGCACATTACACAGCGGCGGCACAACGTGGGTTAAAATGATGTGTCGTTACCATGGAAACGATGCCAATGAACGTCAATTTGGATCCCTAAACGCATTTTATTTAGTACGCCAGAAAAATATTAGGTATGTCCCATTATGTTTAACGCAGTATCCTATTATAGCGTGCTTTCCTGGCTATTCGGACCCACAATCCTATGCACAGCAGCAATATGAGCAAGAGTCAAAGTTCAAATATCCCAGATGATTGTGGACTGCATGCAACAGCACATACTTCATAAGAGAAGCTGCAGTTTGTACTGAATATAAAAAAATATGCGATTGGACTGAACCTTCTGTGTGTTCCCTTTTGCATGAACATGCAAGTCTAACCCTGTAATCTGAAAAAAACCCAATGACAGCATCGTTGTGACGGGACCGGTCATCCTCGTCAGGGAGCTTTGCTTCACACACCGGCTCCGATGGTCTGGACTTGTCAGGTTCAAACCCCGCCACTGGAGGAGTTTCAACCTGACAAGTCAATGGAGAACAGAGCATCTAGCGTGGCATTAATTTAGCCGCGATGCTTAGCATGGAGCCCAAACCCGCTACATAAACATGTACGAGAGAATTTTATGTTCCCGGGAAGGCTTTAAATCCCACGCTGCAATAACACGAACAAGCGATTACATTTACATTACTTATGTGGCACAACAGTTCATGGTAATTCATTTTACTTTACACTGTATATTTTCTCTGTACAATGTTTAATGACTCCTGTCAAGTAAATGTAAACATTCATGGACTGAAGTGCTTTAAAAGGTGCAACGTGTAAAACCGGAAGAAATGACTAACTACTACAACTAAAAAAAAGTCAAAATAACACAGCTGTCTTGTAATCTTCACGTGTGTCAGCCTATATAATTTACATTAGCCATCTGTGTTTACGGTGACACTAACCGGGGGCTGTGTAATGTTTACGGTTTATAATAGTTTTATAGCTCGGGTCCCAGGTGGCAGAGACGAGGGAACGACTTGTGTTTACGTTTCGTCCTCCCCGCCAACGGGCGACTCCGATCTTTACATGAAACCCCGAGAGCCCGCCGGGGGTTGAATTATTGACAAGCCCTCGATTTAGCTCTACTTCAGATCAGAATGGAACTAGTGGTGTCATGAATCAGGACAAGCTTCATTTTCAACAGGGGGGTCCAAGATCCATAGGGGGTCCCACCAATCCCCAAATTTTTCTTCCAGAATTTTAAAAATGTCCAAAAAACACACAAAATATTTTAAGCGAATATCAATGTTGTGTTAATGTGAAATCGTGATATAGAAATGCCAATATAGAACATTACAATATGTTCTATAAATATATGAATCTGTCAACGATTCATATATTTACAACAATATTTTAATGGCGCTGCATTGTATACATCCATCATTGCAAAGTACTTTTACACCTGGCACTATAGGCTGCACTACACCTTATTATTGATCCGGTTTAATGATCAATATTTTATATGTAATGGGGGGTCCTTGTCCTCTAGATATCTATACATATTTTAATGTCTTAAAATGAAGTTCTGGCCACATCTTACACATTGCACCTTTAAAAAATAAAAAGGCATTTCATCTCCAGAGCAGCAAACAGCCACACGGAGATCTGATGGATAGTGTCACTTGAAAACACTGAAACCAGGCACTCGTCAGTGATCGACACAAAGGCTGTCACAATACCTCAAAAACAACAACAAACAACAACAAAAAAAGCCACATGACCCTATCACCGGCTGGGAATCACAGGAGACGAGAGGGAAGGACTGCACTGATAACGGCGGAGGCAAAGGGCAATCAGTCCCTCGTGAGAGTGATAGTGCAGAGAGGGGCATTTATACTCCAAACCCATCACCGTGAATGAGCATCACACCGCTCGCCTGCTCTCAAACCTCATCCGCTTGGCATTTATGAAAAAAACATTTCATTATTTTCTTCTTCTGTCATTTGTTTTGTTCTTTTTTTTTTTGGCTCTGCCCTCCAAAAAAATATACTTTATGTCATTTCCATCACCACTCACACATTCAAACGCCTCATAATGCATTTCTGGTATTTTTTTTGGTACTAATATAAATAATGTAATTCCCTTTTCTTCCAACGGCTGTGTCTTCGCACCAGCCTTGTTCATTTGGAGCGTCAGAAATCCATTAAGTCATTTTTAATCCGGGCATAATTACATCGCTGCCGGTGCCGTCCACATTTGGGTTCCCTCACCTCACCCCCCCTTTTTCATCTGTGACACGTTGCACTGGTGTCTGAGCTCACAGGGGGAACTTAAATGATCCATTATGATATGACTCATCATCTGTACATGCGCTGAAACACGTGGTTCTCATTTAAAAGTGCCAAAGCTGTGCTCGCGAAGCAATGAGCGTGATCTTTCTCACTTTAAACCTTTTTAAAGAAGCGTGCGGGCTAAAAGCTGGAAGCCGTCCCACTATGTCCCCCCTTCGCGTCGCTCTCCTTTGCCCACGTCACACTCTGGCGACGCCTCCTCAGGGAGTGCTAATGGATGGGAGTGCGCGTTTCCTTTTTTTCCTCCCCCTGCCTGATGTTTTTGGCGTGAGTGTGTTTTGTGCGTCATATGCTGGAGAGGTCGTCGTGACAGGAGGACGAGGCCCGGCGGTTCTTCGGGCTGCAGCGCGTCAGCATGGTGATCTGGGTGCTGAAGTTGTTGCTGCTGCCGATGGACGGGTGTTGGTATTTGGTGTCCGAGCCCATGTATCTCTGCAGGTGCCACCTTCGCCACTTCCTCTTGATCTCTCCTTGGACCTGCAGTGGATTAACCATCCATCATTTTACACTTCTGACAGACATTAACTCAAAATCAAATCTGAATAAATACACTTTGCATGGTATTAAATCAGTGGTGGCGCCTGATAGCTATGCTAGAACTCCTATACATTACCTTAGCAACAAGTTTCAGCCCTTAGTTACCATTTATTTCACATCATATTACCATAATAATAAGTTTTGAATACCCAGGATTTTTTTAAACTCTGTCTCTGGAACCATATTGTTGGCGTGCGTGTTGGAGCTCACTTGAACCCACTTTCTAGCGATGCCCAATTGGTCATTCCTTTGTCCTTTTTTTGGTTTCTTTCATTCTTGACATCCACTTTTGTGTTCCAGCCAAAATACAGCCCTGCAGCGACTGCTTGTAATCTGTCACAAACCGCTTCTCACAGCTAGAAAAGTCAAGGAAGGAGCAGATGATGTTCTCAGGATGTGACCACGACCTCCATCTTGGAGGCCATCGATTAAAACGAGCAAAGAAGTTGACAGAAAGAGAACTGACATTCCTCCAAGGACAACTTCAGTCCTTCTTTGTCTGTCGAGCAGTTAAAGTTTGTAGAAATGATGATTTCTACAAATGCGGTCCCTCCTTAACTTCCTTGCTGCGTCCGCTTTAATTGATAAAACCCCAATGAGAAGTATTTTTCTTTCTCAGCAGCAACTTTAAAAGCCACCGCTGAACCACCTCGAACGTGGAAATTACTCTAATTTCTGCCTTTTGTTGATTTCCTTGTGTTTTCTCGCGACTCAATATGAAAAACAATGAACAATGATTCCTGGGACTATATATAATTCAAAAGCACTAAACGGCCAAGCCTTACGACTTCACAAAGGACACCTGGAAATGGCATATTGAAATTCAGGCAGCGTAGTGTGAAGCCATCCAACCCATCACTGTGATTCAATCTGGCTCGGCACCAGCAACATAACTTACACAGAGAGCCTCGGCAGAAACCGCTGAATAACTCGCTGCCAAAAGGCAGTGCTTTTTTTTATTTATTTTATTACAGCCCTCCCATCCTGCAGGCAGAGAGCAGGAATATGCTGCGAAGAGGTCCAAGGGAGGCGGTGACTAATGCTCACAGCTCCATCCACCGTTCAGGACTGTGTGTGAATATAATTGGGGCACCGAGGGAGCCGCGGAAAATCCACGGACGAGCTGCATTTTCTGAGAATCGACACGGGGTTATCTCTGCATGGAAATCCTTAAAACCGTGTGTTTATACAAACAGTGTTTACATCACTGTGTGTGTGTATGGGGGGGGGGACCTACCTCTCCGTTGAGGAAGCAATAAAGGACGGCGACCACAAAGCCCTAAATGGAAAGAAAAACACAGATGAGGTGTTGAAATCACACTTATCTCTCTTTGTGACCGTGTGGCGTTCATGAGACATACATGGGAAAACTATGCACACGACGTACGGCCGTTAGTTCCCAGTAATCATGAGGAAGAAGAACGATGAGGAAGGAATGAGCTTTTATGCAGCTGCGTCGTCTGGCTGCGTTTCGCCATCATTCCATCAACATGTGACGTCTAAACTGAAAATAACACCGGGGGTTTAAAACGGCAACGCTGCTGAAACAAGGTTGGGCAGCATCGAAAGTATATTTAAGTATTTGTCGGTATTACTTCCCCAAGCATTCCTGAACACACACAATTTATTAAATATATTATATATTATGTATATACACACACGTATTTTACCACCTAAAAAAGAAAACGTGATATAATGCACAGCAATGATCTATTTAACCCTCATCCATCCATCTGCAGACCCCCAGAGGTCAAGATTTTGTCAATGAATTTGTTCCTCATGACTTCGGTTTTTGTTTTAATTTGTCAAATAGAATCAATAAATATTTGCCACGGGGTCGAATTGTCGAAGTATGACACACTATCAGGAGGAGATACAGAGACATTTATTGCATAGCTAATCACATTTTGAGAAGGAAAAAAGTTAAACTACTAAACATTTTGCTCTGATGACTGTTTCTCATATAGAAGTTTCAGTAGTTTTATTAGTTTAAATATGTTGGGATATGGGTTAAATAGTGTAGGGCCAAGGGAATCATTTATGAATGTTTAACAAAACTTCCAAAATAATTTGTTTTGTTTTAAATTAGAAGAAAACTAGAACCAAACTCAATGACAACATTTCACAATTTATCAGCACTGTGTGTGTGTGTGTGTGTGTGTGTGTGTGTGTGTGTGTGTGTGTGTGTGTGTGTGTGTGTGTGTGTGTGTGTGTGTGTGTTAAATAAAGATGCACATGTGAGATGTTGCATCTGTTTGACCTTCTCTCTGTGTTGTTGGAATAAAAGTGATCCATCGGTCTACTAGAGATGTTTGCAAGAAAAGACTGCCTGCCAAGAAAAAACCCTTGATAACGGAGCGTCAGCTGCAGGAAGTTGTCCAGCAGCGAGGAAACCAAACAATTTTGGAAAAAGGGAGTGAGTGTGGATTAGAAACCTGCAGGTCTGCGCCGGCCCGAAAACACGCCGACAGTCGGAAAACGGAGAAGCAATCAAGAAAACTTCATTGGCGCTCGCGGAGCGGAGATAATGGTGCATTCACATGCTCCTCGAACAATCCCATTCCCCGAGTCCGGAAGTTGTTCTTCCCACTTCGGTGTGTTCATGAACTTTAAATCGTAATGTGGAAAATACAAAGAAGCTGTGTTGTATTTTAAAACACAAAAGCTCATAATGCACAAACAAATAAGTACAAATAACAGACAGAAATAACATAGGAAATCTAAATCATGAGTTGCTCTATTTGCGTAGTTTCCTGACAACTTCTGTTGTGATATGACACTATAAAATTAAATAAATAAAGAGCCGACAGGAAGCCAAACCATTACTTTGGGCCTTGAATCAAGGTCGATTTAGAAATTCAAGAAAAATATGCCTCGGTGTTGGATGACCTTCACTAAAAGGCATCAAATACAGAATCCTCACTGTAAAAAAGAAAAGAAAATGACAATGTAGAAGTTTAAAAAACGGACGTCATACCTGAAACGAGCCCAGGATCAAGTCGAACACCAGCCGCAGCTCCGTCTTCACCTGCTCCGGGATGAACGCAAAGACGATGAAATTGATCCCAAACAGAGGAATCAACAGCAGCGTGGACTTGGCCAGCCTCCTGAAACGACAAAGCAGGAAAAAAACTGATGTCTCCCTCCGGTGGAAAACGTTTTTTTTTTTCTCCAATCTGTCTCTGCGTGTGCCAATAATGAAATGCAACTCCAGAGTACTTTTTCATTTTAACATTTCACCTCTGAGGACCAGAGATGAGGGGAGGGAAAAAAAACACCATTAAAAGTGTCAGTGGGCTCATGCATTATGTCTGGCTTATGAGATGCTCTCCATCCAGGGGGGAGGGGGGGGACACTTAGAGCTCTATATCTCTTTGCAAAGCAGCTGCCAGGGGAAGGCCGCCGTTCTGAGGCCCGCATGCTAAGGCTGGCGAAGGCGTCTCCTCTGAAGGCGAAAAAGGATTTGTCATCCCTGCATCGCTTTGAGTTAAAAGGAGCCACAGAAAGGATTCGCAGAGAGAATAAAGTGGACCGAATTCAGCCCAAGACAGAAACTGTCATATTTCATTTCATCCAAGCGAATGAAGAGTAGAAACTGAAAGCATTAGAGGTTAGATTAAGGTGTTGAATGAGACTCACGAGTACTGGTTGGACTCGTTGCGTCCGATATCTGGGCAGTTGATCTTCTGGCGAAGTATTCGTATGATGCAGATGAACAGAATGAAGTTCATCTGTGGAGATATTAGGAGAGCACGTTACAATAGATGGTTTAGTGCTTCATGAAATATGAATCCTCCACCTGCATAGGAAAAATACACGTTGGTTTCCTCAAGTTTTCAGTGTCTGAATGAATGGATTTGGGTGTTTGAGATTTCATAACTAACGCTCCACATCATGACTCACTCACTCAATTTCCTGCATTCTGGTGAATTTTTACGGACCAAAGAAACAAAATCCAGGCGTGGGATGATGACAATTATGAAATTACAATAGAATATAATGCAGTAAGACTCTCAGTCAGCCATTTTGCTTTGAAATACTGTTTTCTTCTGTAGCTTAACTTTCAACTCCTCTGCTCTGCTGTGGGTCTGTTTAATCCGACGAGGATGCGAATCCGTCGGCACGAAAAAAGCCGACGCGTTTGCACAAACATCAGTCAGTCCTGCTGCAGAGGAAGGTCTGACAGCCATGCTGATCCTGATCCTGATGTGAAAGAACAACTGAACCTGCTGTGTCAACACCGACATCAGCACACATCGGTAAAAAAAAAAAGATTTCCTGCATCCCGTGATGTCATCTTCTAACTCTGGTGTATTTTGGTGGAATGAGAAAATGTGAAATCTGTCTGCAGGTGAGAACACGAAGCAGTGGCTTCTGGAGTTTTAACCTTCCTTTTCGCACCTCTGTGAAAGTGTCTCATGTGTCACGTACTGTCGATACAGATCACTGTCGTTGTTCTTAGATAAGTGGATCAATCTGTGGATGGAGGCCCAGGAGAGCGAGTTTGTATCGTAGTTCAACCTTTGGGCTTTCACGTCTGCAGCGCTCCGTGAAGACGAGGTTGGACAATGTTGCCTAGATAAACTAACCACTACCTTAAAGTAACTATCTGATGCTGGTTTTGACACACGAGAGAGGAACCGGAGAAAGTTGAGCAACGTCTTCGCCATGCAACACATATCCCCACCAAAAAACGGACTAATTTCCAGCATTTCATCTTGAATATTACTCTATATTAATAAAACAATATGTATTTGAACGTGTCTATTCTGAAACGTGATGATCGTATTATCAAATTAGTGACAGGTTGTGATTATATCACAGCTAAGTGCCGTTGTTCCTCCAAATAACTGGCAAGAGAGCAAATTGAACCATTGCTTTTGCAGCTTGCCAGAAGGCAGCACGATTCAATACACCTATATTACCATTAAAGCTCAGTAAATAACACGTTCTCTTTGTTTAATCTGCACACAAACAGAAAAGGTAAACTTCCCCTGAAGCTAAGCTAATCCCCTCTAGCTCCGTATCTAATGCACCGACGTTGTGATAAAACTCGGATGTGCAAAATAAAATGTCATCCTTCGTTCCTGCAGCGCATTTAAAAACGCCAATCCTCTGTAGATGAAGTGAATGATGACGGGCGAGGAAGACAAATCGATGGCGATTTAAACTTCCAATCTTCCAAAGTGAAACGAGAACTTTGAGGTCGCGTTCAACAAGCAGTCGGATAAATTACACGGACAGGTAAGTCTGAAGTGGACTGATGAGAACGGACTCGGATGTTTGGTTGTATTTACTGTCTGGCGTCAACAGCTCAAGGTGCACAAATATTGATGTGATGGAATTTGAGTGATAGAAAAGTGTGTCTAAACGTACCAGGATTGAAGCCAAAATAGGTGTTTTAATGATCCACCAGAACACGTCGGTGTTCTCGATGATATCCCAGCACCTGGTGAAGAATAAAACACATTCATACCATGAAATCTGATCCAGATTCTACACTGGACTCCAGCAGTCCCCTGGGGTTTGTCTTACCCCACATCATTATAGTAGGCTTTAGCGATGCTCCAAGCTGTGATGAAAATCGCCGGACCTCCTAGGTGAATGTAAAAGTGTACAGTTATTATTATTGCATCCCAGCTGACCCCAGGCCAGCGTGGACGTATAAATAAATACTTGAGGGCGTCCTCACCCCAGCCGATCAGAATGTACGCCCAGAAGTACTTCCTCTCGGAGAAGAAGGAGACGGCCAACAAGGCGTGGAGGTAAAGGCCTTCCACCAGCAGCCAGAAGAAACTGGCCATTATGCAGTACTGGAAGAACACGATCACCACTTTGCAGCCAACCTGGCAACCAGACAGAAGCACACGTCACACAGTCAGCTAGTATTACCTCAACATATGTCCAACGGTGAGGCAATCAATTAAGAAGAATAATGGATATGATGTCAGTATCATATCCATATTTATTTGAACCTATTAAATGTATTGAAGTGGGTTCGACGGTGATACAATCAATCAAAATCATTTATTCAAGAA
The DNA here is from genome assembly GCF_963514095.1 of Eutrigla gurnardus. Classification (NCBI taxonomy): domain Eukaryota; kingdom Metazoa; phylum Chordata; class Actinopteri; order Perciformes; family Triglidae; genus Eutrigla; species Eutrigla gurnardus. The sequence goes on along the minus strand of NC_139929.1, from coordinate 3,954,175 downwards.
TTTAATTATAAATCCTTAATAAAAAAGTTTATACTTAATGGCTACTCAATACTTAACCTAGGTTTTGACATTTAATCGGTCTTTTAGCAACGATGAAAATGTTCTTTTTACAGGAAGAACCTGTTAACATTTACTGCAGACTTAAATTATATCAAATTGACTCAAAAGCCTGGCTGGTAACTAATCTATAAAGTATGATTGAACCATGTACAGCCAATGGTGACATATTAAAACATAATCATTTAGTAATTTAAACATATCAAACTGTGTTTTAGCAAAGCCATCAAAGTGCAGATATTTCAGCGAGCAAGAAGACAAAGAGTGGAACGGCTGAAACAGCCATGCAGGATAACACAATCGGGTTGATTCGCAGCACAAAAGCACAAAACTTCCATCAGGATGGGCGAGTTCATTCAAAATCGAGTTTGCCGAGCGGCGAGGCTGCTATTGAACTCGTTGCACAGGGATGCGTACAAAAAAGGTTCATCATCCAAATGTGTGGGTTTTGGGTGGGCTGACGTGTAGCAGTGTGTCGCTCCTTCACAGGCTGATACGCACTCCATGAGCCACATACAAGCTGTTTTTGGGATCGCTGAGATAAGAAGAATCAATACTGTGGCCGCTCCAAGAAGCCATGAGAGTGGATTCTGCTGTGGACCACTTCACCAGACGAATTGGGAAGAGGGCGAATGGACTGAAGCAAACACCAGCACTGAAAATGCCACACCTCTCCCTTCTTCACCTGAACTCCTGAGAAGAATGATGAATGAGCAGGGAGGAGTGGTGTCTGAGCGCCTGCACAGGAGTCGTACCGCTCACGGATGCATCGGCATCATTAATCACCGATGAAGAGTGAAGACGAGGACGTCAAACTGCTTCTCGTCCAGAGTTTACTGCAGGTATTCTCAATCACTGGGCCCAAACGGTCACATTTTTAGATTTTTAGATTTTTTTGGGTACAAAACTTATTTGTTTCTCTTAGTGGGTTCAAGGATTCACATAAATAAATAAAAAATAATAATAATTCAAAAAATAACCAGCAGTAATCGCCATTACGATATGAATTTATTCCTATCCAGCAGTTTATAGCTAACTTTAATTATCAAAATCATAAAAAATGCTAATAAGACAGGTAATAAATCCAAATCTTATGAATCATTTTACTTTTAATACGTCTGTACTATCTATCTATCTATCTATCTATCTATCTATCTATCTATCTATCTATCTATCTATCTATCTATCTATCTATCTATCTATCTATCTATCTATCTATCTACACTGTTGCCGATAGAGTTGGAATATTTCGTTTTCAGACACAATCCTCTGTTCCTATTAAAATGCATCAATAATCACTTTTAACCAGGTGCAATGATTTACATTATGGGTCCCAATTACCTTGGTGAAATGTATTAATTCATAAAAAACCTCAACCTAAAACTCTCATTATACTGTAAGTGCTGTCTGCATGGAGGTACACTTCCAGAGAGCTCATTAAAGCAGCTGGCGGTGAAGCCGACGAGGATTCGGTCGTCTATATAAATTGATTCCTACATTGGCAGACGGGCCGTCTGAACCCTTTCTGCTGGTTCTAATATGTGCAAATCTAAAACCTACCATCAGTAGCAACACACACACACACACACACACACACACACACACACACACACACACACACACACACACACACACACACACACACACACACACACACACACACACACACACACACACACACACACACACACACACACACACACACACACACACACACACACCTTAAATAATGCATTCGTTATCAGCCTCTCCACAGCAATTATATCATGAATTAATCTAATGGGTCACAATGGCAAACATCCAACTGTAGAAGAAGGTTAATGAACCAGGAATGTAGAACACCTACACACACACACCTACACACAAACACACACACACACTCACACACACAAACACACACCTACACACAAAGCGGTTGTAATGGAAGTAATGCTGGGGTCGTGATGAGCGCCGTAGCACCAAACCCGTCTCTGAAATGTCTTTTTTCCCGGCCGACCCCGGCTCCCGTCCAACCCGACGCTTCCATTAACACGATGGATGCATCCAGAGAGCTCGCTAATAAACACACTCAGAGGGCCCGCCTCGTGTAGTGAAACATAAACCTCACGTTGGGCAGGCGTCACCGTGGCCTCGCGGGCCTCTGTGGGTTTGTGGCGGCGTCCAAACATTGTGGTTTGATAGACGTCCAAGCATAACGGCTTGTGAGCCCGGCGTCCTCAGCTACTGTTTAATGCATATTAGTCGTATTTGAGTTCTGACTCACATTTAATTGTGTTGTTTTTGTGACAAACACACTTGAAATATGAATGTGATCGGCATGGCTGGATATAATGAGGCCCACGGGGACAAAAAAAAACCCTATTAAGAAAACATCTTCCTATTTCCATGTTTTGATCATTAAAACAAAAAAAAGCACATATTTTATGAATAGTTATTATTAAAACTGGATTTTGACAAGGAGGCTAGATTAGGTAATAAATTGAACCTTTGTTATGTCTGTCGATGCGTACTCCCAGACTAAATTAAAGTGCAGTATGCCGGGGAACTTTACGGCCCCGTGGAGGTCTGAGGTTGGTAATCTAGGCTCGCTGACTCTAATAAACAATTCATAATGCAACAGAAGATCTACTGATGCGCCAGCAATGAGAGTGAATCATATAGCGATTCTATTTCATATCCCGAGGCAACGCAATACCTCACTGGACTCATTTATCATCAAAAAGGATATTGAGAATTAAGCCCGAAGCTGTTTTACTGTAAATCTCTGATGAAATGACACTACATCCCTGATTTTGCCCTCGAGTTCACTGCTTTCATCTCCGTGTGAGGAGATCTCTCATTAGCGGCGGTGTAACGTGGACAATTAGCCTAGCGGTGACACCTTCACCTTCTTTGACTCCTTCAGAGTCGTTCATCTGAAAAACACCCCAATTAACTCACGGAGCCCGAGGAGCAGTTGTCCACCTCGCCGACGTCGTAGAGGACGACGTCCTTGACGAACACGGCGATGGCCTTCAGGATGAAGGACACGAACAGATGCATGTGGATGTAGTTCCTGGTGCAGTGGAGCTTCCTGCACACAGAGACAGATCAAGAGATTCGATAAGGAGGCCAATAATCCAGCGTTCTGGGAGTTAATGGCTTAACATGACAGCAGATCACAGAGCGACTCCCCTTGTAATTGACCTCGTTAGATCCTTTTATCGCCGTGTGGGTGGATCTGCTTTAGAACCCAACAAACGGTCCTTCACAGCCATAAAGACCATAAAAATGACAAATCACAAACATTTTGAATCCATCGAGCATTTTTTCGTAATTTTTTTGAATTTGCATACTTGATTAAATGACGGGAGAGTGTCAAGGCTGCAATTAAGCATCAGCTCGTTTGTTTACGTTTGTTCTCGGAGTTGTGATGCAGCACACGCCTGATTACTTAAAAAATAATTTAAAAAAAAGGCCCTCAGGAATTGTAAACTTGAATTTAACCTCATCTCACAGCCAGGGAAGCTTGTTATCATTCTGTCACAGCTGTTAAAAATGACTATATGCAAGCTTTCTAAATTGTTTTCTTCTGAGACGTGAACATTTCTGTACAATTTCAGTTATTCACAGCATTTTAGTGTCTGAATGAAATCCCAGTGGAAAGAGATGAAATATACACAAATAATCTGTTTGTTTGTATTTTGGGGGAAATGTGAGATCTAATCACTCCTTCCTCTTCCTTTTATAGGCAGCACTGCCGAAACTCCAACAAATGTTTATTTATTCTCGTTTAATTATTCAGACACATTAATATATGTATGCATTACATTACGGGACATTATGCAATTAACGTATCCTCAATTATAATCAAATCTGATCATGATACTCATTATTTAGTAAAATCACAATAAACTTTTTTGGAAGTTGTGTATTTTGTTAAAATCAAAAGGCTTCCATTAACGCTTCATGTTTCATAAAGACTAATAAATGCTTCAATACAGAGGCTTCCGTGTTAAGCTGGAAAGCACAGCTTCATTCTTTTGCAAGAAATTGTGGCAATCGTGTTTTTTTATTGCTCCCTACCTACAATCAATAGCGTCTTTCAGAAACAGGTGTGACCCTCCACGTCAAACCAACGCTCATTAAGAACCCACTCTACGCTCCACAGCATCCCTCCACCTCCCTCCGCTCAGTCATAACTCCCACGCTGACTCAACCCTGTTGGGTGCCTTCATTTCACACTTTCGCACGTATTTTCTTTTCTTTCCTGACCTTGGCCTGCCTCCAGGCTAAAACACAAGTCTGGTGGAGACACTTTCACACCTAGAGCAGGCCTTTGTGGAAAAACATGAAAAGGAGCTCTGATCAGTAAAAACTCACACGGCGTCGTAGGATATGAAGAATGCTACCCGGTAAAAAGAAAAGCAATTTCCTGTTTCACCTCCCTCTCTTCAGAGATGGGTGTATAGTAGAGAACGGCTGATTGGATGGAAGAATGATACTTGTGGCATCACATTAGAACAAAAGAATAAATATGTGCACTAGGGGTGAGATTTGGCAAGAACTTCACGATACGATATGTATCACGATACTTTGGTGACGATACGTATCATGATATTGCGATATAAATAAAGATGAAAACAAGTACCTGTATATGTACATCAGATGATTTGATCAGAGGACAAATTGGGTCAAAACTGTTTCATTCAAAACAGGATTTTTAATCGATCTTTGGAGTTGAAAAATCAATATTGTATTGGGCGGAAAAGTATCGCGATATATTGTCGTATCGATATTTTAACCCACCCCTAATGTGCACAAATGTTGACCATCCATTACTATTAAGACATGAATGCTCCTTTGAATCTCCTCGTATCATCCTCCCACTTGCCCCAGACTCTTTGAGGAGCTTACAATCAACTCCGGACTTGTGAAATATCAAACATCTCTTTCGTCTCGCTATACTTTAATCTCCAAATCGCTGCAGACACGTGCCATCAGAAGATCGAAGATGCATGAAAGAATCATCGGGTTTTGTATGACTTTCAGTTTAACGTAAGCCTCGGAGCTGCCACGGATCAGATAAAACCAAATCCCAGTTCAAAGTGTTTGATGTGCCACGCTAAAATGTATAAATATGTCATGTTGTCCAAACGCCCAGCAGGCACAACGTCAGCGCCAGTGCTCTTTATGGTGAATTGCTCGTACTAATGCTCTCCCTGCAGCGTCCTGACTGGGTTTTCTTCTTTTTCTCTAATCTATCCTTCTTCTAAACAAATGACACAAAGAAGCAGGTTTATCTATCAGGAATTACAAACAAACAAAACTTTCTCTACATACTGTGTTCGGTGCCATTTCAAACCCTTTAAAATTCTCTTAACTCAAGTCGAATCTGAACACTGAGCAGCTTTGATACACATTTTTTTTTTTTTTTTTTTAGATATGATGCGACTTTAAACGTGGAAATGTTGCCACAGACACCAAACACCAAAACTCCAGTATACTTGAATGTAACGGAAGTCTTTTATAGAGGAAAGTCTCAAACTCTTCTTCAGTGTAAGTGATCCAGTTACAGTTTTCTGGACATCCATGAGAAAAATGCAAATAGGAAATGCTAAAAGATTATTTGGCATTTCATTTTAATGCTGGTAATATGCCAAAAATGCACACACATTATATGCTAAAACAGAAAAAATTAGTAAGCAAGTTATGCTTTATATCCTCCGAAGCATTTTGGGAAGGTTTATGATAAAATAGTGTGAATTCTTGAGCAACAAAATAAACGTCCTACCTGAAGATGCAGAGGATGACAATAGCTGTGGTCAGAGATATGAGGGAAACACTGTGACCGATGGTGTAGCCGATCTTCACCTGCCAGAAAAACTTGCCCTGAAGAAGAAAAAACATAGTCACATACCCCCCAAAAATGGAGTTTGTGTTTATGTTTTATGTATGACAAAGTTGCTGGTTGAATTTTATGCAACTTTCTTGTTAGGAGCTTCACCTTTGAAATGATGAACAGGTGGAGGTGTGGATGTGGTGAGCAACATGATGTGATAGGTTCAAAACTAAAGTTTAAAAATACTTTCCATTCCCAGACAACAATTAGTTTTCTCTGAGGTAAACGCTCCGCAGGATCCCCGAAACGTTTGGTCTGTTTCTTAGTTCTACACTGAAGGTCGTTCCTTTACACTGGAAACTCTTTGCCGTCTGAAGGCAGCATGCATCCACCTGCAGAGGCTTTTTAGTTCCTCCTCTTTCAGGTGTGCCAGCGAGCGGCCAGGTCACTGCCAAACGCAATTTTGGTCATTTCCTTTACAGGCTCACTTGATGTGTCTTCAGCTCGGGGGACGAGGTGGGATCAGAGAGAAGGCGATGATATAGGTGGGTGCATTGGAGACTTTCAAATCCCTGCACCCCCCCCTTTAATCCCAGAGCGGTCCCCCGTCATGACTCACGGACACTTTTGAACCCAAACATCTACCTGTTGGCTGTAACTAATTAAAGTTTTAGAGCTCCAGACATGTCGGCGGTGGAAGACCGAGGTTATGAGCAGAGCGACATGTTTCATGAATGTGATTTTTTGATGCTGGTTGAACAAAAACCAGCAGATCTGCTGTGCATTATGGGGCAGGAAGCACTGTTTATACACTTATCTCCAAAGCATGAATTAACCAAAACCAATTAACCCTTTAATTAAAAAGGGAAGCTACAAATTACCATCTCATGTGCACAAATACATCTAAATGTGGGATTTAATTAAAGTGAGGCCAGGAATGATGTACAAATGAGTGAACTGCGGCCCACACATCGATGTTCTCTCAGTGTGGAGTCTGTACGATGCAGATGGACCTTTTCTTCTAACACGCTGGAATAATGTGGAGCCTTTCAGAATAGCCATGTTGCTGCCATGGCTCTTTATGTCTCCTACTCGATGTGATGAGTTTAAGAGCTCGTGGCAAACTGAAGTATGCAGATAGACGGACATCGAATCCCTTTTAGTGTACTCCAGCAGCCCGGGTCCCTGCTGACTTCCTGTGTGGCATACTGATGAGGCCGCCTCGGTGACTCGGGGAGCTTTTACCACCTGTAGCGTACATCCACTCTTCCCCCCGCGATGCAGACCAGATCGGCTCTCTCTGCACCGAAACTAAATGATTTGATGTATGGATTTGTAGCTCTGAGGGCAACACGGATTACATGTAATGACTCATAATGCACATATCACAGGCAGGAATCACAAACTGACTCCAGAGACGTCGGCCTGCTCCTTCAGCAAACAATGAAGGACGTTAATGGTGCACTCATTTAAGAGTCAGAATATTACGTGAAATCTTTATATGAGATCTTAAAGAGATACTTCAAAAAAATGTTCACTATCACTCTCTTCGTCTTGAGTGGCTATAATCAATACTTTTATAATTACTCCCACAGTAGCTGAGATTATCAACCCGACTCCGCACATTTATCAGATGGCAAGAAACGCGGCTCCGCAGGAATGCTAATGTTGCTGCAACTCACAAGTTTACTTGATGCTAAAATTGCCATCTTACATTTCTGTTTGTCATCAGATATTCAAGGATTCTTGATTAGTGAGCTTTACAGTTTCTGTTGAACATATTTTGAGCTTTGAATACAGTCAAGCTGGGCTAAGCTAAGTTAAGCTAATTGCCAGATAGCGGCTCCATACTCAACACAAAAGTCATCATCGATGTTTTCATGTGGCTCTATAACTCAAATGAGCAAACTTCCCTCTTTCTAAAAATCTGCCGTTTATTCCAACAATAGTTTAACAATAAAATTATACTTTCCAAATCCTGGACGTACGCTACAAACACCTGTGTGTTTTGCTGTGGCAATTCATAGTGAAAGGCAAACACGGGAGCCTGAAATCAATAAATCAGCAGCAGTTTTCCCTGATAGCCCCTCCAACAACTCCCACCCACGGAGAGAAGATGTTCTAACTCCGTGTTCCCCGCCCACCGGGTTTCTCCAGGCGGCGTCCCCGCTGTGACTCACAATGGCGTATGCATCGTGTGTTGCCGGGCCGCTTCCTCATGTGTGTTCACTCACGTCATCGCTGGTGCTGTTGAGATTGTATCCGCAGTTCATGGCGATGTCGATGGGATGCATCTCGGTCCAGCCGTCCGCCGTGCAGGTTTTGGAGAGGTTGCCTGCGGACGGAGACGACATGAAGAAGTAACTCAAGAGAGATTTTCCTCCTCTTTCGACCTCCTTACAGACGTGAACTGCTGCGAGACACACTGCGATATTGTCAATGACCTCATAAGCTGGTTGGTTGGGTCACGGCAAAAAAAACACAGACAAAAACATCAAACCGCTGTATGACTCTCTCCTGCTAATGCGATCCATTACCGACTTGTGCATCAGCCTGCAGAAAGGGATAACGAGGACGAGCTGAGTAGCTTCTGGGTTTGTTTCCTGTTCGATTCAAAAAAGGTATCTCTCTAATGCATTTCTATAAGATCATATCTTCACCCATGCATGAGAAATAACCTGCCATTTCTCTACCAAAGACCTTTTTTTCTACTCAATTGTCGGCAAACCGGTCCGAGAGAGGTAATTCGTTATTTGTGTGGGGGATCAGGGGGTTCGTGAAAAACAGCTTAACCCGGGAGACCTTAAACCCGATGTGACCGAAAAGTACCAAATTAGGATCAAATGTTATGTGCAGGCGCTGAGATGTGGAGGGAAGCCGGCGGGAGGTCGGTGTGTGGAAGACGCTGCTCAGTCAGGGAAAGGTCATGGGGATGAAATGTCATGTTTTCATGCGGTCGCTGCTGTGGCTGTGTTCAAATGGCATGCTGGGATGTTTGTGAATTCCTCCCCTCATCTTCCCTTTTTATTTTCTCCACTAGCCGTTCCTTTATTATCCACTTTCATGGATGTGTAGGTTTGGCCCACACACACACACACACACACACATACACACTATCTACTGACGGAAGGCAGGGCCCCGAGTCCAGATCCTGAATGAAAACACCGACTGAAGTGGATTTTGAAGTCATCGTTTGTATTCTGGTGCGGAAGCTTCAGGCTTTTCTACAGATTTGCTGCTGCATTGCAGAACGGCACTTCACCTGAACTCAAGGCCGTTCCACAGGCAGATTATTGTAACGACGTTTACACATGACCATCCTTTCACAGCTTTGGATTCACGCGTTATTAGAAAGAATGCACGTTTAAGGAACTTCCAGTCTGTAAGAGTAGAGCCTGAACACTTTCCGTATTTAACAAACTGACCTCAAAACTTTTTGTTCTTTTCTTACATGGTAACAAACACGGACACTAATAGCGTGAAATCAGTCCATAATATTGTCTGGTGCCGATATATGTCAGCTTCTACTTGATCTACCTGCAAGTAGTAAATCTGTAAAAAATAAAAAAGATAATGAAAAAATAAACGCGACTTGTCATTCAAAACAAGGAGTGAATTTACTTAATTTTTGTAAAGACAAGACTTTGGGTGTCCTCTTAACTAAATTAAAAAGGATAAAAGTCAGTATTGTAGACCAAGACCAGCTCAAAACTAAGACCACGTCATGAGACAAGACCAGACCTGTGCGAGTCCCTCAATGCATAACATATGCATAAAAATATGGAATCCATATACGGCACTTATCAAACGTATCACTTATCACCTCTTCTTTGTCTTGATATAATAATAAAAACATATTGGTGAGGATGATGTCATGGTTGGGAATGTTCCTTTGTTTTCTATGACAATAATGATGTTAAATAATTTAGACAATCCTCAGGAAACTGAAAACTTAGTTACCTGAGAGTCCTCTTTGTCTAGACGAGACCTTCAAAAACTCAGACCAAGACTGGGAAGAGTCACAAGGGTCAGAAAGAAACCAACAAAAGGAGTTAAACTAACTGAAACGAGTTACAATTTAGTATTTTAGTTGTTATATTCGGAGCGCGTTATCTGACCTGCAGTCTGTTTATATCTCCAGAGTGTTTGTCAAGCTGTTTTCTTCTCATTATATTTGCCTGGAGTTTAAAAGGTAAAGTCCTGAGGTGTTTGCAGAGCCACCTTCAGAGCAGTTAATCAAACCTCCACTGAGCCCCGTTTTCCATTGTTCAGCTTTAATGAAGACGTTTAAAAAAAAAATACAGAAACTTCTTTGTCTTTCAGTTGCTTCGAATATTAAAGTTGGAACACAAAAAGTTGTTGTGGCGGTAAAGCGGAAAGCGTATGTCACATTCAGCCATAGTCTGCTCTCACAATACCTGATTGATCGCCGTGATGTCTGCATATAGCAATCTATCACTAAGTGGGACCGCCGAGGAAAGCCTCCACTTTAGTTGTAAAACGGCCCAGAAATAATCAATAGTTGATTTTCTTCCTGGATGCACATGAAAACGTATCTATTTGACAAATTCCATGCATTTGATTGTGTACCGGATTCTCCCTTTGTAATCAGAAATGCAACTTTAAAATCACGTTTGCTGAGTTTTAAGTCTGGAAGAAATAAATGTCATACACTCTCAGTGAATGGAAGGAAAGAAAATACATGTGATTGTAAAAGTGTGTTAGCATGTTAGCTTTGTAGGCTCACTAGTGAGCTAAAAGATGGTTTTAATGGTTTTAACTGTCATTTATTATTATATTATCATTTTATTATGTTATGTTTTACTGAACCTTAGATTGAATGAAAAGCTAATTATTACTTACTATTACTTTTCCATGATTTAGCAAGAAAAGGATTTAAAAAATGTGGATTTGCTTAGATTCTATACAAACCATCATCGCTCATCGCACATTGCACTATAAATGCAAATGTAACTCACCGCCCAGACCATTAATCACTGTCAGAACTCCAAATCTTACCAAAGATACAAAATAAACAAACATGTCGTGGGAGTATCCACTCTACACATTATGTAAGTCAATGATATATGGCAGTCTAGACAGTTGTCATCCATCTTTTCAGTAAAGAAGGAAATAAAAGGCATTTTATGTGTTCATTCTTGGGGTTAAGAGGAATCAAACAACAAAGTGCTTCAACGCCGATGGGAGGGAACATTGAGTTGCCCATTAGATGAAAATGTGTCTCCACTTCATGAAGAAATAGGTTTCATTAAGCTGAGATTGCTTGTTATACTGAGATATAAATATAATAATGATGATGTGTTGATACTGAAATGTACAAAACAGAACTTCATGCAAGAAGCGACATATTAAAGAGAAAGGCGGAGATCCTGTTGGCCATTTTCATTTTATATTTAACAGCGATACTGGTTTATTTTCATCTCACAAATCCATTCAAAGCATGATTTTCTTTCAGGTTTTTGCCATCAGCTCTTAACTAATCCATGCTGCTATCGGTGCACGTGGGGTTTAAAGTGCATCCTCCAACTTTGAAGTGTCACATTTCCCCGTGAGTCTAATTTCCAGGTTGACTCTTTGAGATGCTAATTCCTGTTTGAGTGCAGCAACACTCCCAATGGGGGGGGGGGGGGGGGGGGGGGGGTTATGTTAGGATGCACAAATGGCTCAGGCTTACATCCATCTGCTTCGGAGAGTCAAATTCTACCGACTCTTCGAGAGTTGATGGATTTGCTTTTTTTTCCCCCCCACACCAACTAAATGTGAAAAGTTAAATATGCGACAGCAGCTCGGGTTCAGGGACATTCCAGGGTACACAAAAGATTTACACCGAATCTTCATTTTTAAGAAATTAAAGTGAAACGAGGAGGAAAATATAAATTGTAGTGACAAAGAAAAAACCCATCAGCCCCATCTCCATTAGTCATGAGTAGCTGTATTATAGTCATCGAGGAGGGAAGAAGCTGGAGGGAAATAGCTGCGTTGAAATAGATATTCATCAGCAGAGATGAGGAGGGGAAAAGGTCTGATTGCATCGCCAAAAAAAAGAAACAAACCGGATATCGAATTCAAGTCAAGTTCCCAGTCTTATTGTGGATTCAGCCTCATTAAAACAACAAAAAAACAGCTTCATTTGATGAAAGTGCGGTTTGGGCTTCTGATCAGATTATAGGAAGTTCTGGCCTAGTATTGGATTGCTGTTGCTAGAACTTCCTCTAATTGGTGTATATATGTATATATATATATATATATATATACACACCAGGGCTGGACTGGCCATCGGGCATACCGGGCATTTGCCCGAAGGGCCGATGGTGATTTTGGGCCGAGCCTTTTTTTTTTTTTTTTTTTTTTTTTAACTAATGGTATTCGTGTTATTTGGTATTAGTCATGATACATATTCAGTGTTTCCCACACATTGAATGGACTTAACTAGCGGCTCTAATAATAGGCCTAAACAGGAGGGCAGCAGCGCTTATTATAAGGGGAAATCCTCGCGGCTGGTTTGGTTCATCAACGTTCTGTTTTCCCCCGTCGCCATGGCAAGGCGTCCCCCCCGCCGACCCCCCTTAGCTGCGCGAGTTTGACAGTGCGTGCGCGTATGTCAAAACCAAAGCACCAAGGAAGGCTGAGGAATAGTCACCCACTTATATTAATAATAATAATAGTCATAATAAACTAATAGTATAAAGCAGCCATCCCCAATTAGCGGCCCGCGGGCCAAATCCGGCCCGCAAGAGCAAATCCAGCCCATGCGGACCCAGTGACTTACTAATAACCTGCCATAAGGTGAAATAAAGAGTCGGTAAAGTTGAAAATATATTCACAGATTCGGGATCAATACATCTGAAGTGAAACGTTTTCAAACACAAATGATGCCTCTTTCCCACCGTAATATCAAAGACTACGAGCTACAAGCACCAAAACACAGATTTTTTACAAAAATCAGCTGTCCTCTGAGCTGAACGGAGAACATTGATCTATATGCGCAGTGACAGCCGGGCGAGTGCGCAGGGACCGTCTGCAAATTACAAGACAAAAGCAAGATGCTGCAAACAAAAACCATTAACGCTACTGTTATACAATATTGTTTTCCTCTTGTGCCCCACTTGCTGAAGTGCTGTTGTTTTTTGTTGTTGATCAAAATATTCTCCAGGGGCATTCAAATAAATAAATCATTGATATTGGACTTATTTTCTTTCAAGCCTACATTTTTATCTGTCCCTCAACACAGGCTATGACTACTACTACTATCTGCTACTACAACCAACCTGGACATAATTTGGCCCTCAGTGAAAACTAATTGGGGAACCCTGGAAGGCTCAGCACTGTGTTTTAGTAATTTTTCTTTTCATCTTTTCTTGAATGCTTAAACTCCTCAACCCCATTTAGTATGTCAACATTTTGTATTAGTACCAGCAGTTGGTCAGTAATTGATGTCATATTTTGGTTCTCAAAATTCACCAAATTGATGCATTAAAATTAAATCTATTAAAAATTTTCCCCAGGGGGGGCATGCCCCCGGACCCCCCTACAAGATCACAAGCCCCCCACGATAGAATCCTGTGGGAAACACTGCTATTGGTACACAAAACTGGTAGATCGGCCCCTTAGTCATGATTGATTCTGGGCTGGACCAATTACAGCCGAGGGGCGATGCCCGACAGTGTACAAGCATTGTCACAAAAAAAATTGTTTTCATTCATAGGCTTCATTGTCTTTCCATCGATACCTGGTGGGCCGGTCTCGGCTAAAAAAATGCCCGGGCCGATTTTTGGTCCCAGTCCAGCCCTGATACACACACACACTAAAATGCAATATTGTAGAAGGGAAGATCTACAGCAACACTGTTCCTGACATAAACCACCTAAATGCCAATCAGGTGAGAACAAGAACAGGACATTGGTCACTTTCCCGTGAAAGTGACACTTACGACAATTTTCTAAAAACGTTGTGTTGATCGGAGGAAGGCCAGTCACATCTTCAAGAAAAATGGATCAGATAGGAATTTATTTAAGTATATAAGTCTGGCTCTTAAATTGGCCCACGTGTTTTGAAGGATGCCTCATCCTATAAAATGTAAGTACAGAAGAAAGCAATCAACATTTATACAAATATATGCTTTCATTAACAAAGGCTTTAGTCGAGGACGGACGCTGTTGTGTTGGAATGAACAAGACAAATAAGTATAAATCAGATTGCTGCAGTTTTGATAGTTCAGCTATTTGAGAGGAACATTCAGCTCTGGCATTTATTAAATATTATTGGTGATCTTAAAATGGGGCAGGGAGAAAATAAAGCCGCTAGAGAGACAAAGGGTGATTCAAGGAAACAATCGTTTTAGTGTTTGGTCTTCAGAAGCAGATCTGAGGTCAGTGAGTCATCGCTCCTCCTCGCCGTCTGTGCCTCCAAATTAAAAAGGTTGAAGCTGGATTCCTCCTTGTTTTCTTAGACCCTGACTGGAATCTGGCTCAGGTAAATGCTACATACTGTTTACGGGAACCTGGATTAGCTGTTATCTTGGGTTTGGGGAAAACTCACAATACCTATGTGAGATATATCTTTTTTTTTTTAAGTGATGAGTTGATATGGTAAACGTTTGTAGAGACGTGGAATGTGCCGGGCTGTTCTTCTCACTATTTGATCTGATTCAACACAAATGCACAGTGTTCTCCAGATTATACCGATGATTAAACGATGCTCTTTATGAATTAATATCCTTCGCTCGAGGCTTTCTGTACAGTTTCTATTCATTTCCTGATGTCCACAGGAGGCGATGGGGAAAAAAACACCAGTTTGATGACTTTAAAATGTCCATTTCAAACAACACATTAGAATCAGGATTTACCCAAAGGCTTGATTGTATGCAAATACGCTTCATATCAAAATGTGTTGACCAGCCCTGAGCTAATAACACAATAACAGCACAGGGTCCAGTTTTGTGTGCCTCAAAAGTAAAAACAATTTAATTACAGACATTTACATGAAGAATATTGTCATATTCTTGCTCAAGCTGAGTCTATAAACGAAACACGAGAGAGAAACATGCTTCTTATGCGTGTTGAACAGAAAGTGAAGGAAAGCGTGTTTACCTTTGTGCTCGTTGCTGAAGTAGCTGAAGTAATTGGGGCAGCTTATCGTCACCACCTCTCCGACTCTGGCCGACGGCCAACAGGCGATGATATCCCACATGCCTTGGCAACCTGCCAGGAGACGACACCATTAACATGGCATCACTCACACACATGCTTGTGTGCACGTGTGCTTACATGACATTCAGAGACAGAGAGGTTAGAATAAATCTTTGTTTATGTTACGAATGTGGGACAAAATTCTGAGTTTATCCGTCAAATACAATTCTTTAAATATTTAATAAATCTCTCAGGCTTACATTCATCCGCTTTAAATCCAAATCCATAGTTAGTCGTATGAAACTCCTAAATATATTGCACTGGTGACTTATGTATTTCCACCAAATCAATAAATAAATGAAAAAATAAAATAGCCCAGAAGAACCTGCACCACCATTATCACTGGTTGTGTTGTCTCCTCAGACATAAACTCTAGGATTTACAACCACACACACGTTTTTCAGTTTATTGTTATCATGTCTTTGATATGTTTTCTATATTTGAAATTAAAGTTTACAACGACGAAAACATTTTTGAGACCGAGATTGATTTCTGAGGTTGAAAAATCAAAGGAAAGCGCAGCCAGAAAGCATTTCTGTCAGGACATCTTTAAGTCTGTGTGTGTGTGTGTGTGTGTGTGTGTGTGTGTGTGTGTGTGTGTGTGTGTGTGTGTGTGTGTGTGTGTAGCGCTGGACTCCAGAATACACAAACTGTCAAGAAATATTCATTCTCATTCCCGTTCTGGAAGCAAAGGAATTGCGGGACAATCTCCGTATTTCATACTTGACTTTTGTTTCTCTGCGACCTCATTTATTAGGGATGTGACCTGTGAGAGCAGCTTCCTTCCTGTCGGGGAAGCAGATAGGGAAGTGGAGAAATGAGGGTCATTGAAGAGATAAGGAGGAGAGTCGTTTCCACGCACGCCATTTCTGTATATTCACTTAACGCAGAGATGTTCTGCATTAACGATGCCTGTTTACAGTTTAGAGGTCGGACTTCAATCACGACAAGACAGCGATGTCATTAAAAATACTTTCATGACCTAAAACCCTCTTCGTAACTTCATTCAAGGTTATTTATACGCTTTAACCGTATAATGTCACGTCCATCAGGAAATAGTCGCTTCCCTCGCTGGCTTTAATGGCACATTGCGGCTGATTAGACCTCCATTCAGGCCCCATAATGCAATGCTCCACCTTTTACAGATGTGAAAAGGTTTGAGAAGAGCCAGGTCGTACGCCAGAATCCATCACCGGGCAATCGCTGCACAGTTGCATCCTGGTTAGATTTGTGATCGCTTTGACGTCATGACGTCAGCTTTTAGAGCCTCTCTGTCCACTGCAACACCCAGTGCATGATGGGAAACACATTTTCTGTGCACATTTATTGTGTAATTCTACAATGTATTGCTCGATTAAGTGGATTTGTGGGCGTTTCTTTGTGACGGACATCACGGAAAACGACATCCTCTGTAAGTGTGAATCCAAAAATATGTGTATCATGTCCGTGTTCAGACTTATGCCTCCAGAATGATGAGAAATGTTCATGCAGTAGGGATTTAAATCGACTTTTAGCATATCTGAGAGGTCTCTCCCTGCACACATCCCCGGGGGAGGCACAGGTTGAAATCCTCTGCTACAGGCTGAATTATTAGGGATTATTATGATTGTAAGATTAGTCTGATAAAGTCACTATAATCCAGGTATGCCTCTGCTCTGTATTTCTGCCTTCTAGTAGTGCTCAAACAGCCACGCTTCACACCTTGTTTAAATAACCTGCACACTTGAAACAAAGAAGAAAATGTGCTTTTTTCACATTTTTAATTACCTGAAGTGACGTTCCCAAAGGTGGTATTCTCACAGCGCTCTCTCTCCAGCTCGATCTCGTTCACCACGTCACACATCTGCACCGACGAAACCTGCGAAGAGGCCGAGAGAGGACATTTAGGTGCCAGGAATCGAAACGTGCTATGGAGGTGTGGAAAAATAACCCACCCGTATTTAGCGAGGTCGAGGCCGGCACACAGGTTGCATTCCAGTGAATATGTGCATGTAAATATTTTAGTTAGCATCTCCCTTTATCGCATTCCTGCAGCCGTGGCCTTTCATGCCAGGTTTTCCTATTAGAACGTGCTTTTACAACACAGAGATGTTCTCCATGCCTGAAATCCCTCTTGCCTGGAAAATAAGAAACCCTGATGGAAATGGATTGGGACGTGGAGAAGGGAGCCACTAAGTAATCGACAGCGATTGTTCATCTGTGTCAACAGGAGGCTGAGAAATGCGGGCTGACAGCCGCCGGCGGAGAGCCGGCGGGTCAGTGAAAAGGAGTAAGAGGAGCGGCGAGGAGCCTGAGAAGGTCAGTGGAGATGAAGGGGGAGTGTACCCGTGAACTCCCAAAGCTACGTACAAGAATCGAGGCGGTAAAGGTCACGGCGAGAAGAGCGCTGCAGCCAAAATAAAAGCACGTAATATATGAATCGAAGTCATCTTGTGTGCTGCTAATTGGTCCTTATTTGTCTTGTTTTAGCCCGTTCAGTCCCGAGTTCAGCTCCCAGAACAGCAATCTGTGGCTCACAGCTCACCTCGGACATGTCTAGTTTGAGTGAAACAGTCATTAAAGTGAAACAACACTTCTGAGAGCAGCAGCGCTGTTGTTCTTAATGCTCCTCCGTTGAGCATATGCACGGTCGCACCACGGCTCAATGTAGCAGAGGTACGCTTTGATGGGGTTTACAACAGAGAGCCGTCTACAACACTGTCTCCACGCCGTCGACCACGCCGTCTACCACACCGTCTACCACGCCATCAACCACACTACCACACTGTCTATCACGCCTCTTACCACGCCATCTACCACCACACCGTCTACCACGCCGTCTACCACACCGTCTACCACGCCATCAACCACACTACCACACTGTCTACGCCACGCCGTCTACCTTCTACCATGCTGTCTACCACGGCGTCTACCATCTTCCACGTCGTCTACCACGCCGTCTACCTTCTAACATGCTGTCTAACACGCCGTCTACCATCTTCCACGCCGTCTAACATGCCGTCTACCTTCTACCATGCCGTCTACCACGCCGTCTACCATCACACCATCTGCCACGCCGTCGTCTACCACTCGGTCTAATACGCCATCTATTACACCGTGAACCACACTGTTTTCTGTCCCCCAAATATGGAGATCTTCTTTTCTCTGTGTTATATTATATAAGTCATCACATAGAACATACATTTTAAGGAGTTTCAAGCACTTTATTTTAAATCCAAGGACTTTTCTAACCTTGAAAACACCACACTAAAATGCAAGTGTTTTCAAGGATTTCCAGCACCCTTACCAACCCGGTCTTTGTTAAAAAAGAAAACATCAATGAGTGACTCAGGTGAACATCTGATCAAATCAAAGATGCAGAAAACAAGGTTTACGCCCACAATGTGCAGGACTGTATATATGTATAGAAATGTAGAAAATAACATGAGCAGCACAATCAAGGCATCCGCTGCATCAAGGGCAACAGTTACCTTCACTTACATTCACAGGAAATAGGAAAAACCAACAGCATGACACACATTTACAAACTCTGTCATATAACTCCGCGTTATCACGTCTCCACACAACGTTTCCGAGCCTCAGCCATCGGCTCGCTCACTCTCCGAGGTCGTCTTGACATTTTCACAATCCTCAGAACCTCGCTCGCAGGAGTCTTCGCCTGCAGCCGGTGAATCCAACATCCTGAAAGTAATACAAGGAGCACTAGAGGCAGGAGATCAATCTGCCGACATGACCGGTGCAACGTGGACGGAGGAGGGGGGTTCATGTTGGTCAGACCCTTTGGTAACCTTATTTTTGATGAGCGTGAAAGTGATTGTCGAGCGATGCTCAAGAGAGGATTCAAGTCCAAAAGGCCCCTCAGAGAGGGAGCTAATACTTAATTTCACAGTGAACTCTGTGGAACATGATTTAACATCAGCTCTGTACTCCTGATATCAAGCAGAGCTACTTCATTTAAATTATTCATGATATTAAAAATTGGAAATTGGACTGTGTGCCACCATTAAGCACTAAATGTCACTCAACTCTCAACACAATTTTTGTTCCAGAATGACAAAATGATAATATAATGGAGGACAAAAAGCTCCAGGTGCCACGCGAGCTCAAGGTTTTTTGGGGTAATTTGATTGATTGAAAATTTGCACTTTAAAATGATCACCTCATCTCGACAGGCACTGTGTAAGGTGTCATTTTTAAGATCTCTATTGTTTATTTTCGGAGTTAAGCTAATTTAAATGTCACACTGTTAATAGGCCTTGACAGAATAAGTGTGTTCTCTCATAGAGTTCTGCAGAGATGATGTATTTTCAAGGCCAAAGCTTTAGTCAGCGTAACAACGGAGAGCAGGCAGGATTTTTACATTGGATTTTGGATTATTCCAGAAAATAAACTGTGGTTTTGTTCAGGGAGATCATTTTCACGTGTTCATGATTTCTGAATACTATTTCCGGAAGTGAAAAGCTATAAACAAACTACGCCAGTCACATGACCTTCGCTTGGCCATCACTGAGCTAAAGGCACGTAAAAGCTTCGAAATACGAGTTGGGAGAACAAAACTTTAACATTTCTTAGGCACAGCAAGTGCAATTCCTGCAGCACTTTTAAATAGTGGGCAGCTGTTTTGAGCCCAAAATGCTGTGATAAACCAGCTGCGTGCTACATGCTAATATCAAGACAACGTTAGCAACTAGCTACTGAGTTAGCTACTAGCTACTGAGTTAGCTACTAAATAGACTTCCCTCACGATAAAAACAAAAACCAGATTAAAAGTTGAGTGAATGTTGAACTTACTTTCTGAGGCGGCGAGAAACACGTCTCCAAATAAATGCTAATGTTTTCCCTTCGTCTACTGAATGTGAAACGAGGCACTCATTTGCTAACATGCTAGCCATGTCAACTGTCGGCTTGTTCCGCTGCCCCCTAGTGGCCAAGAACAGCAGCAGATTTTGTCACACTGGGAAAAGAGCAGGTGTAAATAATAAAATGAACGATGGCTTCCTACTATTGTGGGTGCTGACTCACGTTCACAATGAATATGCTGCCACAGTTCATATTATATTAATTATTAATAAGCATTACACCTGTAGGTTTCCTATGACGACATGTCTGCCGTGGGAAAGGTCTAAAAATGCTGCTTGTGTTTCTAGTGGGAATCTTAAAATGAAGGCACAGGCTGCAACCCAGATTTACAGTTTAATTTGATATGTTGGGAAACGCAAAACCATGTGGCAACAAACCTGAAAGGTTTCCCAAAAAACTAGTAATGCTGCATAAACAGTATAAGAGTCGCTCATCAGGGGGGAGGAAGTAGACATGGCACTGGAATGTGTGCACGGACTTGTACTGTAGGCTGCTGGGATCAAGCTCTCTTGGTCGCATGGAGATAGTTTATTGGTTCATATATACTAAGCCTGTGTGTTGTGAACGGAGCCAGAATACACAAGAGAGGGGAAACAACGATAATAAAATAATCAGCGCAGTTGAGAGAATATGATGACGGGTTGAAGAAGAGTCCCTGTCCTCGTGATTTAGGCTTGAGCTCAAAATGCAAAATACCTGCCAGTTACAGGTGCTGATATCTATTCTTTAGACAGTAGTGTGGAGTAATGGATCCAAATGTCAAACCCCAGACTATGCAGATGATAAGTGGACCTCTGCCAAGCCTTGGCAAGACACACACACACACACACTCCGTGAGCCAAACATCACATAAATACCTGCCAGCTTTGATAGTTTGTTAGCACAGAGCTCATCTCGAGGGGAGTTTTAAGTGATTGTTGTCATTTCGATTGGCCCGGCCGTGCCCCGCTTTGTTTGAGTTCACGATAACGATCGAATAAAACAAGGAAAAGAAGGGAGAAGCACACGTCTGTGTGTGGCCACACTAGTGTTTATCCCCGACTTCCCCGGAGAGCAACATCTGCATCATGTGTGAAGTGGACACGATTTCAAAATTAAGATTTAAACTATACTTTCCAGGGAAACACACACAGAAGGGAATCATTTCAACGCAAAAACAGGCAAATCCAATCGCAGAACAAAAAAGTGAATAATCATATTTCTAAAAAGAAAAAATGCATCCCTTCAAATGTGAATAACATCCTCTCCTCTGTGTTAAACAGATACTGGATAACGTGCACTTTTTGACCACTTATGGGATTTTCTGCGCTCCCCTCCGACATCACATTTCCTCACCAGACGTATTGACGAAACATGTCAGATGATGTTATTGTAAAGCAGCCGGGAACCCGTGAAGAGCACAGGGAAGCAGCACACCAGGAGCAGAAGGTTTTTCCTACACTGGTGCCTATGAGAGCAACTCAAATATGTCAACACATGACGTGGCCTATCTGGTTGATCTTTTAAAGCCCTCCCACCTGGTTGGGCCAGACAGAGAGAGTTGGTGGGGAAGGGAAGATATGTTCACACAGACCCTCGGGTGTGTATCGTCCATTCTTCAAACCAACCACAGAAATGTTTAAGCTCCTTAGAATATTCCAATCTTCTGTCTCATTGGGCTACTCCTGAAGTTGCAACGAGCATCAGCTGTCACACCAGATCCCCCTGACACCTGTCAGAGATCAGATGCAAAGCTAAAAATCCCTGCAAGGAGTCGCAGCAGAGCAGCTCCGACGTTTCTTAGTGGAGATAAAAGCACCTCCGGAAAACAAGAAGTGACTGCAGATGGGTTTTAACGAGCCTTAATGAAAAGACCAAAAAAAAGTCCTGAGGCATCTTTGGTGGTTGCCACCGGGTTTGCTCATCATGCCACCTGACAGGTGATGTCACTTTAAACTTGTTAAGTCTTTAAAAAGATTGTCTGATTATTTGCCAAGATGCGTACAAAACCTGCAACCACACGAAATCCCTTTGCAGCGAAGCACTGAAAGGTGATTTATCACCATGTGGTAAGATTTTACCAATAATTTAAACTGATGGAGAATTTAGTTCAGTTTTGCTGCGGTCTATAAGAAAGGGAGGCAAGCTTGTGAGTAATGGAGCATCACATTGGTTAGATGCTCTCATTAGATACTGCTTTACAAGCGTTTGAATTAAATTAAATTCTGTTTCTTTATTCACCAACTAGAAGACCACAGGAAGTCAAACTATCATATAAAAAGGGATTTACTTCAGATATGAATTATCTGGTATTGAATGGCAATGTGCATTTAATTCTGATTATTAAATATGTTTCTAAATTCACATCATCATGAAATGTGATCACAGAATCAAGCGTGAAAGGGTTAAAATAGGATAACATGCATCACTATAGGGGGTGAACTCTGACATGGTTTAATCTGCATAAATAGATATGCATGATCGATTTTGCAGCAGGCAAAATATGTCATGTCATAAAACAATCAGGATTCCCAAACTCATAAATGTGGCTGCAACAAAGCTGTGTCTCACTGTTAGAAGTCCCTTTTATGTCTATTAAAACCACCAACTTTAACCGACCCTTCGCCACATTAATAAATAATAAATAAAAGGAGCAACATCAGTCAAAGTGAAGGAAAAGCCCGCTTACTTTGGTCAGATGTCCGTAGAGCAGCAGCAGACAGAGCAGCTGTGAAGAACCCATCCTGTCCGTCGGTGTTGGGGAGTTTTCTGGTTTAAGACTCCTCGATATGCGCGCAAAAAACAAGAAAGCAGCGTCGCCGTGTTCGTGTGTGTGAGGTCAGACAGAGCTGCTGCCGCTCCATCGGTCTGCGCTCTTCTGTCTGCGCGCTCCTCCAGCAGGAGAGCTGCGTGCGTCCGACTGGACCCCCCCTTCCCCTCCTCCCACCCCGCCTACCCACGCCGCGTGTCCCGGGAGGCGGTTGGTTATCAGGTATAATGTGGTCAAAGGGGAACGGTGTGAAATGTTGTGTATCCAGTTTCCTTGTAGTAAAACATAGTAAAAAAAAATCGAAATTATGCAAAAATAAAATGCATGTTTCATTATAAGTAGTAGGTGGTGCAGAAAAAGACAGCTTTGAAGTAATGCTTGTAGGTAGGGCTGGCTCAGATTTGCTCTGAACCGGCTCTTAGTTAGGCTACAGGCCGAGACTGCCAGGGAATTTGTAATTATACACAATGATGCACAATATACTTTTATTCAGTACAATACTCTCATTTTTTAAAAATTCTGCTCCGTTATTGATCGGTAGTTGTACACTACTTAAAGTTATATAGTCTACGATTTGAAATAAATGGGAGCCATTGCTCCGGAAGGCTCAATAATAACGTAGACCATAGCTTTAAAGATGAATTGTGGGATATTTTGAGTCCAGTGTTTAGGGAATACAAGTGTTCTTACTATACATTCGGACAGCACTACAACATGTCAAACTCACTATATAGTGGACTAAATAGTGAGTTCACCATTTAGTGAGTAGTGAGTTATTTCGGACAAGTCTCAAGTCTCAAAGTCAGTGTGTTTTCGGTTAGATGCTTGAAACGAGCTGGAAAGATTTTAACATTTTGTTTCTACGATATAAAATAATCAATGCAGTGCCGTCATCCCAAATAATGAGCAGCTAAGCTGGAAATCTTCAACAAGTGATGTTAAAGAAAGAGGTTGATGAGCAGGAGTGGTGACATTTAATAACAAAAACTTTAATGGAAAACTCAAAGAAAGAAAAATTCAAAGAAAACCAATTCAAACAGGCTGCAGCCTCCCAGACAACGGGATTTTACCTTCTCTGCCTCAACCAAGGTAAGTACAGGGGGAGCTCAACGGAGCAAGCATCCAAATTACACACAAACACCGTTACAAGATCTATTGAAGAACTGTGTGGATCAGGGAACATCTGATGTGGTGTATTTTAACACAGGATCCAGGTTGCTTTTCACTCTTTTATTTGACGGATGATTTGCAGATGATTTAGTCTAAACAGAGGATAAGGATATCCATATTATTCAATGGAAAATGTCCAAAAACTCACATCCATGTGCTTCCTTTGTTCTTGCTGGTGTTCATGGAGACAACAAGGAAGCCACATGCCTGAAGGGCCAACCTATATAGCCTTGGGGGGCGTGGCCAACTCATTGAGTGACAGGTGATGCAGGAAGCTTGACTTGGTTTAGGTGACTGACTTGTGATTCAAAATTTTGGGGCACAAAATGCATAATTTACTGCAAAATTATCTTCCTGCCCCACTTCCCTCTGGTGAAAGGACATAATGAGGAAACCCTGTTAACAGATCGACCTCGACAACAAAGATCCGATGTATCCATAAAACACCAGACAAGCTTGTGTCATTTATAGCTGAATGGATGATGTTCAAATAAACTGAAAGCCCGGATGGAATTAATAAAACACATTGTTGAAGTTGGGGTCAGTCTTTTCACACAGAGGTAATAATCCTCATGACTTCTGAAACTTTTACATCTTGAAGAAGAGATTTGTGAACAAGTTGCTAAACATGACTAAAAAACATTATTTTCACGCCGCCGAGTCTGCCTTCACAGCCCCGTTTAGACTCATTCATGCATTCACGCCGTTGTTTAGCTCATTTTTTTTTTTTACTCCTGGCAATTGGCTTCACGCTTCAGAAATCCTAAAAGTGTTTTTCATTTGTGAAAACAAATGAACAAAACATCAGTATCAGAAACGTCGGTTTGCCACAGAGATTATTTCTCTCCTGTTAATGCGATGCGATTCATCAAAAACATTCATCATCCCTGCAGCACTTTTGTCAAGTTTTTAAAAATTAAGATATTTTTTAACAGGATGTCAATAAGGAATTTATTCATTTGTTTTTCTTCTTGGACGTTTACTCATTTTAGTAAGTCTGTTTCCACTTTAAATTAGCTTTTTTTAATACTTTATCATTTAAATAATTAAACAGAAACAGGTGGAAATAAATACAATATGAAGTAATATGAAATGCATCTGCAATTTTGTACAAAGAATATAAAAAAACATGACCTCAGTATCCTCAGTTATAAATTGTAAGCATTTATAATCACTTTCAATAATTCCAGTAGTGCAATGGTGTCCTGATATTTCCAAGCTCTTCTGGCAACATTTATCACCGCGGCTCCTGTGAGAAATCTTTGGATAAACGAAACAATCAAACAAATTAGATATTCCAAAAAAAAAAAAAAAAAACCCATCCTGAGTTCATCAATTGGACAGCTGGGAGATGTGAAGTCAGAAACGTGGATAACAATGACAGTAAGAGGGCGTCCAGCAGCTCTTTACCATAATGTGGGAGTTGGGGGGAATAAAGCTCCGTGATTTGTGAGGCAAGGAGTCAGAAACACGTAGCGGCCTCTGCAAAAACAGATGCTCGCTTTGCATAATAAAAAGTCCATTACCCAAATTGCACTGGTGCATCCTCTTGAAACTGCTACTGCATAAAGATGAGAAAGGTGTAATCAACGAACGAGATGCCACGCCAATCCATATCAGGCATCAACGAAGACAAGACGTACATCCCGCCGTTTTTGTTCAACTGTGAAAGAAAAGTTGAGAAAGGTATTTGTTACTTTATTGGGTCAGAAAGAAGGGATGGAAGATGATCTTCAATCTGTCACAATGAATCCGTCCCCTGCATCACATCAGCATCAGCACCATCCTCCTCCATCTCCTTCAGCATCAGTCCCACGCTCATAAACGCTGTCAGCATCCCTGCTGATCCACCTCTAAATATATATATATAGTGTGTGGCCTCGGTTCATGGTCCAAGTATTATTTCCTATAATATGTTTTATTCCCATGTATCTGTGCACCCTGTATGTTATTATAAAGTAAGATTGTTTCCTTTAGCGTGTTCATGGAAGGTAACAAGTGAAATGTATAAAGTACACAATGTACATGTGGAGAAATAATATAATATATGAATCAAATAATCTTGTGAGTTCCTGTATATAGATTGCTGTTAAATGTCTATTTGACAACATCATCCTTTCATATAAAGATAAGCCTTTTGTGATGAAAGAGACAATTTCTCAAGTCGCATTAAAAATTGAAATGATTGCATTTTTATTTGACCTTTAGATGGAGACAGACAATGATGGAAAACTCAAGGACCCCCACGACGGATTTCTATCTTAATAAAATCAAGAATATTCGCTGCTGAGTTCATGTGGAGCAGCTGTGTCAGAATGTGGATGAAAATGATGAATTAACGAACTTTAATACCATATTATTTACAAGTAGCAGAAGCTGCTCTCGGCATGAGCACACTTAAATTTAGACATTTATCTTGCCCTTTAATAATCTTGATGCAAATCCTCTGTATTTATAAAAATACAAAAACAAAATGTAACTTAGCAAGCAGCCAGTCCACAGTAAGGTTATTATTTTTAGAATAACCAAAAAGTTTATATTTCTGTAATTAATTAATGTTATAGAGTTTTAACTGCTAGTGGTGCTTTTTTGTTCTTGTACGTTTAGGTTAAAGCAACAAAAAATAATTGGTAAAAATGAGTAAAAGATCATGATTTGGGTCAGAATAAGAACATTATTTTTGTTTTTAAACAGGACACTATCTTAACCCTAACACCGTTAGCTCTGTCAGCCCTTTTGTACTGCTGGGGCTGGCACCAGTAGCACTGTTAGCTGCTAGCCGCCGGCTCAGCCATCGCCCTGTTGAGACAGTAGAAATCCCCCCAAATCCCGTATATTGCTGCTTTAATTAGTATCATTATGTTTTTAACTCTTTGCGTGAGCTAAAATTACTTTTCAAAGCTCATAAAGAAGCCCATGTGTTTTGTATTTATTCATTTTTTTTGGGGGGGGGGCAGACCTGAACCTGCAATGGTTGCATATGGAACCAGGTTTTAAAGAGTCTAGCCGGGTCTACTAGAAAGTTAGAGCCAGTGGGATTTATGTAAATCCTTTGCATGATAATCTCAATTCCATCTCTTTCAATTTTGATGATTATCAGCGAACTTCTTCAAATATTAAACCTTGTCTTTGTGCTGCATATCTCTTCTTTGCCTGCCAGGTACTGTCATCCATGTTAATGTGTGATATAATAAACCAAATGTAATGCAAAACAATAAATGTGTCAGGGTTTTTTTTTTTATTTTGCTATTCAAAGCGGATCCACATTTCACGTATTTGTGTTTCATACAAAACAACAACAAAAAAAGCAGGACAATTTGTTAGTAGCAATGCGTCCGTCATCATTGTGAAGTCTGTTATTATGTCCTCACAATGTGCACCGCTTCTCTGCCTCCATTAATACAGAATAAAAGCCTTAACCCAGGGTGAAGGTGAGAGCATTAGTGTGTGTGTGTGTGTGTGTGTGTGTGTGTGTGTGTGTGTGTGTGTGTGTGTGTGTGTGTGTGTGTGTGTGTGTTTGTGTGCCATTGTCAGCTTGAGATTCGAACACATGTGCAGGCAGGACGTTGGCCAACCAAGCCGGGTCAGAGTGAATAGACAGAGAGGAAATTGGAAGTGAGGCTCCACACCTGCGCCTTTTTGGCAACGCACATACATTTTACATTAGAAACATATGTACATATTTGTGTGTGTGTGTGTATGTGTGTGTGTGTGTGTGTGTGTGTGTGTGTGTGTGTGTGTGTGTGTGTGTGTGTGTGTGTGTCAACATGTGGTATTTTGCAGCTCTGTATTGTATAATAGACAATAAAGTTGAACCTTGATAAATCCCTTTGTTATCTGTGGACAATAAATAATCAAGTATGCAGCCTGCTTTTCATTAATGTTGTTCAGCAGAGACACAACGGAAGGCAGCGATAGATGAGATTCAAATATGCATCAGGGAAGAAAATCCTGCTGTTTAAAGATCTTTCGAAATAAATCAAGCATGCTTCTCTGTGTGACGACTGATTGTAAACAACTGTCAGTCGCATTTCAGGACAGAAAAGAAGAGGGAATACAAATCATGTGGAGGCTCGCAGCCCGAAGATCAGAGAAATACTCCAGACTTTTTGGGCCAAATTGTTGAATCAATGAGGGTTTTTTTTTTGGTTTTTTTTATCTGAGCTGCTGCAATCAGTGGGTAAAACTGAAGAGACACTTCCTGCACTCTTACGCAATTAAAGCACTCGCTCCGGGGCCGGCCCTCGGGTGATGCTCGCGGCCAAAACGAACAGCCTGGTGGTGCACAGGCTAAGATGTCTGTGAGGGGAATACATTACATTAAAAAGGCTTTTTTTCCCTCCCTGCTGTATGTGGATTTCATATCTTAGCTTTTGTTGAGTTGATGGATTTCAGTAATGGGGGTGCATGTTTGAGTAGCAAAACCGCTTTGAATCCAGCGTTCAGCATGTAGTCTGGAGACTTTGGATAAGCTCTCTTCTGCAGCGGAGAGGTACTCTATCATGATGAAGGTACAGCGCGGTGAAACGACCACATTGACGGCCAACTTTACTTCCTCCGCGGTGGCCGATTTGGAGGAGCCTGCCCTCAGCTGCCGTATTGTATATTGTACTTAAAGGTTGAGTAGGTGATTCTATTCAGAAACACTTTCTGTCGTAACGTACCGATGGCAATGAATAAATTAAATACTCTGACATAAAAAAATGTTTTAAAAACTGTCCAATCAAAAGAAGTCGGGCTGGAGAAAATAATTTGACGGTCTGTCAATGCTGATTTCCTGATTGCGCTCTGCCGATATCAAGCACTTGTTTGGCTTTCTGGGGGGGCGGGGCTTTGAAATGAAAGGGGGCGGGGCTTTGAACAGCAGTCTGAATGAAAGGGGGCGGGACTTTTTGGGTTAGTCTTCGAATTATCTACTCTGCCTTTAAGTACAATTCTGAGATGCGTTATTTCTGCATTATATTTATCTCAGATACAGTTTGAAAACAAAATTATGCTATCAGTCAAATTCATCTAACCTCGTTTAATTGGCAAATCATTTACACTCAAAATACATAAAAGGGAGAGTCTGTTTCCATATTTTTAAAATACACCGTTTTAAAAAAGATGCTGCTCTCATTCTGTTTTCTTTCCTGTTTAACTCTTATTGAACTAAAGGATCTGAACAAATAGAGATGACTCGGTGTGACGGATAACGTGACAACGCCATCCGCACTGACGTGATAAGCGATCTGAGCCTGAATGATGGGATGACGGAGACGTCTCCTCAAGGACAAACACGGAGCATCCTTTCGCCCGGTTGTTTACTCTCAGACTGTACTTGGCAAGCGTGAAAGCATCAGGCTGCTGAGGCGTGAGGGAAGAAAAGATGAGCTTTATGGGTATTTTTTATCGCTGAGGTGCAGCTGACATCACTAGTAAGTGCTCTTAAATACCCGACGACTGTCCCGATAAGATGAAAAGTATCCGTCACTCGGTGGAGTGATTTGAAAATGATGTCTACGTCGAGGGAGTGAAGTGAATGCACCAAAGTCAGAGTCACTGTATCCTGAAACCACTGAAACCCATCAGTTACTGCTGAGTCTGTCCTCGACAGAGAGCCGCTCCTCGCTCACACATCCCGCAGGAGGAAATTAGTTGGGCAGAAGAAAACGCCATTTCCCCCTCGCCTTCGTTTCCCTCCGATGTGATCGTTGTGTTTCTGGAGTGTTAAATGGCCCTGACCTCCAAACGTAATTGGAGCACCGGCGGTTTCACGATGTCTGGAGAAAAAATGTGGTGCGGGGGAGAAAAAAATATTAGCAATGCTCATGAAGCTTCATAGCCACCAGAGGACACAAGTTAGATTCAGGCAAACTAAAAAATATTGTGTCTACATGAGAAAAGATCATGGTTTGGGTTAAATAGCTCATAAATAGCATTCTAAGTTGTTGGTTTCACAGGGGACACAACCACTGGTCTCCTGTGTGAAAGTCTCATATTTGATCCTTACATCCAACTCTTCTGCATGGTCTTTGATTAAAGCATACTCCTTTTTAATTCTGGAATTTAGATCTTAATTACATTACATGCCTCCACTATGGAAGTTAACACTCAGACAAAAGCATCAAAACCTTAACTTATGTGTCTGTGGCAGCAAAAGTACAAATACGTTTTCTGCTTTGTATTTGTTCGTGATTCTGCAACACATGCCTTGCAAAAAAGAAATAAAAATGACATTAGATGCACATTCAAGGATGAAATTTCCTGCAATCAGATGTGTAAAAAGTACAGATATTCTCTACTCAAGTAGTAGTACAGATACTTCAAAAAGACGTACTCATTCAACTTCTTTACTCAAGTAAAAGTGAAAAGGGCTCTGAAATGTACTCAGAGTAAGTAAATAAAATACATTTCTACTATAATATTATCGATAATTCCCCTCAAATGCATTAAAACTAAAGTAACGAGCCTGTTTTGAACATGTCAGGAGTAGAAAGTACACATATGTGTTTTAAAATGTATAGGGAGTACAAGTAAAAAATGGGCAGAAAAATCAATACTCAAGTAAAGTACAGATAGCTGACAACTCTACTTATTGACTTAGTATTTGTACTTTGTTACTTCCCACCTCTGCCTGCAATCATTGGGGAATCACTTGTAATCAAAATGCTAAACACACCTGAAGGCACTTACACACTGAATCAACAGCAATCAGTCTCAGCTTCAGCACCACCAGTGGACATCAGGGAAACTCATGAGTTCACTTCTTTACTAGCATGGAGGCAGGGAGTGAGAGGAAGGAGAAGAGGAGAGAAAGGAGGAGGAGGAAGTCAAGGAGAAAAAGGTGGAGGAGGAAGTCAAGGAGGAGGAGGAAGTAGAAGAGGAGAGAAAGGAGGAGGAGGAAGTCAAGGAGAAAAAGGTGGAGGAGGAAGTAGAAGAGGAGAGAAAGGAGCAAGTAAAGGAGGATAGAAAGGAGAAGGAAGTAGAAGAGGAGAGAAAGGAGAAGGACGTAGAAGAGGAGAGAAAGGAGAAGGAAGTAGAAGAGGAGAGAAAGTAGGAGGAAGTAGAAGAAGAGAGAAAAGAGGAGGAAGTAGAAGAGGAGAGAAAGGAGGAAGTAAAGGAGGAGAGAAAAGGAGGAGGAGGAAGTAGAAGAGGAGAGAAAAGAGGAGGAAGTAGAAGAGGAGAGAAAGGAAGAGGAAATAGAAGAGGAGGGAAAGGGGGAGGAAGAAGGAGAAGAAGAGAGAAAAAAGGAGGAAGTAGAAGAGGAGAGAAAAGAGGAGGAAGTAGAAGAAGAGAGAAAAGAGGAGGAAGTAGAAGAGGAGAGAAAAGAGGAGGAAGTAGAAGAGGAGAGAAAAGAGGAGGAAGTAGAAGAGGAGAGAAAGGAAGAGGAAATAGAAGAGGAGAGAAAGGGGGAGGAAGAAGGAGAAGAAGAGAGAAAAGAGGAGGAAGTAGAAGAGGAGAGAAAAGAGGAGGAATAGAAGAAGAGAGAAAAGAGGAGGAAGTAGAAGTAGAAGAAGAGAGAAAAGAGGAGGAAGCAGAAGAGGAGTGTAATGGGAATTTTGGATGTTTGTACTTTATAATCAGAATATTTGTCAGGCTGACGCCATCCGCATCTCCTCATCTGACTGTTGTGCTATGACGAAAATGAATGTCTGTTTGTAGATGATATGAACATGAGTGCCACATTGACATAAGATACTTTCAGGACTATGACGCCTGTGTTCTGTAAATCTTGACCTTGCCTGTACATCTTGTCTTTGTAAGATAGGACATGATCCGTCCTTTGGTTCCTCCTCCTTAAAAGGGAGACTGTTGTTGGACTCAGGGTCGTTCCTGCTGAGTCTGAACCTTTGCTTCAGAAGGCAGGGGTGATCCTCCTCTGCAGATGAGAATACTTAGTGGAATAAACCTCGGAGAAAAAGCAGATCCTGGTTGTTGATCTTTATTGGGCAGATTCATTTTTCCACAACAGGAGAGAAAGGAAGAGGAAGTAGAAGAGGAGAGAAAGGGGGAGGCTGAGGAAGGAGAAGAAGAGAGAAAAGAGGAGGAAGTAGAAGAAGGAAAAAGGTGGAGGAGGAAGTAGAAGAGGAGAGAAAAGAGGAGGAAGTAGAAGAAGAGAGAAAAGAGGAGGAAGTAGAAGAGGAGAGAAAAGAGGAGGAAGTATAAGCGGAAGAAGAGAGAAAAGAGGAGGAAGTAGAAGAGGAGAGAAAGGAGGAGGAGGAAGGAGAAGAGGAGAGAAAAGAGAAGGAAGTAGAAGAAGGGAAAAAGGTGGAGGAGGAAGTAGAAGAGGAGCAACAAAAGCATGAATTCCACGTTTGGCTGCGATGTTGGCTTCCATTGTTGTTGTAAACAGGTCCTCACCTGGTCTTTACTTAGTGCTCGTCTCCTGATTGCTGAGTCGACATTTAAACAATCAGGTGTTTGTCCAGGTGGTATGAGTATCGGGCTCAACTGGTCTGTGGCCTTTTTGATTGGCATCGGTTTCAAAAGGGCAAACAAGTGTGTTTATGTCACATTCCTGACCTGTGTAGAGAACGCTGTTGAATTGCAAACTGGCTGAGTCTCAATCCATGGATTTATGTGTTTACGTTTGAATTTTTCGTCTGTAGTAAAATTCAGCACATCGTGGTTGCATTTATGTTTTCATTTTACGTACTGCTTTTTTTCTTTGAATGACCTGATAATAATCTATTATCGGCGTATTCGATAGGCGTTCATGCTCGTGGATCCGTACAGAACACCGTGCAAGGACACCTGAGGAGCTGCAATCAAAAGGAAAATTGGTCCATTTCTAAACCTCGGTACTCCGCTGAATAGAAGAAGAGTCGATGTGCTGAAAGTCTTTGTTTGACCGACGGAGCTCCGTAAAGGCTGGTAATATCACATCTGCTAAAGCAGCTTTTCATGGTCCCAATCACCCTCATAACCCTTTAGCACATAATGAAATACTGGCAGAATTACACCGATTTCTTTTATGTCCAGGTGTGAGAAATGAAGTGAATATCTCACAGTAACAATCTCTCAAGTATTGATATGAATTGTGACACTCGCTCGCTGTGGGTCAACTCCACCGCTGGGCAACATTTTTTTAAACAGCGGGGAGTCAACGGAGCTGTCGAGGAGCAGCGGGCAACCAGAGAGTTGATGGGGGGGGGGTTCAGAAAATAGAGAGGCTTTTTGGACTGAAGCGATAAATCTAGATCCACGCCGTGACGTTTTCCTGGGTTGAGCCACCCGAGACGCCGTATTGACATTTTGAGACCATCTCCATCCGTCAGCGTTGGTCTGTTTGAGTTCACTGAAGAACTTCTCTTGATCTTATTTAAATGAGGTCACACATCCGTGCCCCCCTTTTGGATTAATTATGATCACTTTCACACCATCAGGTCGAATACCAGCTAAATTTAAGACGTTCCCATCCACTTTGCTGTACTTTGTGTTATAGTGCTAATTAGCGAATGCTAGCACGCTCACGAGCTGAGCAGCTTAGCATTGTCAGTGTGGGTATCTCTTTGCATGCTATAAGATAAAGTGAGATAAACCTTTATTAGTGGAAATGTGCAGCAGCAAAGAGGATAGAGAAAAATACAAAATATACAAAAAAAATACAAAAATAATGGACAACGTAATGTATTAATGCTATGGTTAGCATTTAGCTGAAAGCACCATTGTGCCTCGGTGGCATGGCTGAAGACATAATCCTGCTGGATGTGACTGTGGGTCGGGGTCAGGAGGTCATTTCCCTTCTAGACAAGTTGAAATAAGAGATAAGATGGTCTGATGTGGGTGTTTTTTCTCCGGCTCTTGGCAGCCCGATCGTCAGTCACGCAACAGCCTCCGGAAGCGAATCATCCACATGAAGCGATTTGTTCATGGAGCGACGGCTTCCAGTCACAGAAACACAAAGCATTGTGGGAGAATAAGTGGAGGCATTATTGTGCAGCTTAAAGAAATGTGAAGACGGGACATGATTGTTTCGCTGCCTCTTCAGTGGCAAAACCCAGCGGAGGGAATTACCTCCAATGTATGTATGTACATATATATATATATATATATGTGTACATATATATATATATATATTCAGTCCATCGATATTCCATCATTTTTTTCTGTTCCGAGCAGAGATGATAATATGCTCGTATGGGATTGTCTGGTGTGGTTACATCACTGCTGGGAGGCCACCGCAGGGAAAACAAACAATTAATAAATAAATAAATACGTAAATAAATAAATAAAAGACACAGTCACAGTTTCGACTGCGGGCATGTGGAGCCGCAGACAGCTGGTGCGAGCTAAAGGCTCCGTGGATTTACAGAGAGATGCGTTTTGTAGTCTCTGAACTGAAAATGAACCTCGCCTGCAGTAGCTCACTGATTTCAAAAGGAAAAAAAAAATCTATTTACAATCAATTACCATGCAGGATAAATATCAAACTAAAGCCGACGTACACCAGCAACGTGTCCAGCATGGTTCCTCGCCCCGGTGCATGCTGGGAGAGGCCACACCGCAACGAGGCAGTGTGTTTAAAGGGCTTAGTCATGCTTTCCTTTCAACGTGTTGAAGTATAATGAGTTATTGAAGGTCTACAGAGTTCAACTAAGTTATAAAGACAGAAGGAGAGAGATTTTTATGCATTGGTTGTATTAAAATATACATAAACAACATCATTATTGTGTGTGTTTTTGTAGATCTGCAACTTTATTTACACATAAGACTAGGGATGCACCATTTTCCATGTGGTTAATTTAGTGATATATAGGTAAATATGTACTTTATCAAACTTATTGATTATCTTTGAACATTATATTGTTTATGCAAGTTCTACTTTTCAGACTAGAAATATAATGACATGTGGGACATCCTTTCACATAAAGGCAAACATGGCAAACACTTTATTTTCGCATGTTCTTTTATATATTTCAGATATTAAATATAACAATCCCTATTTCACATTTAACATAATTTGCAAAATGTCATATTTCACATTTAAAAAATGTGAGATTCATATTTAAAACAGGCCAAACACTACAAATAACTTAATCATTGCTTACTTTCTTGATTAGAAAGTGCAAGGCGTCTTATTTTCATTCTCAAAAAGAAAAAGTCACATTTGAGAAGTTGAATCCAGCGAATATTTGTGCTTAAAAAGTCCTTAAACTTTTTTCCAAAATAACACATTGCTATACATAAATTTGAAATGTATTCAGCTGAGTCTGTTTGCTGCATCCAAAAGCAAAAGTGAACTAATTGCATGAATAAATACATGTTCATAACGTCAAGATTTCACCATATTAAGGCCAGTCAAGTGTTATTGGATTTGTGTCTGCAAGGCTGTTGATTAAGACGTCGACAGCATGTTAATGTTAAGGTTAATTAGAGAAGACTGGATTAATGGGTTCATCTGATCCCAACGAATAAACTCGCCTCTAAATTATTCCAACTAGAGAGCAGCACATCTCCCCTCATCTCTCCAACTCCAGCAGAGAAAATCTATATTTAAAAATCGATTTCTTAATTAGGGCACTTGCCATTATGTTTTTACCGTGTAAACACTTGTATGAAAAGTTCAGAGCAGGTTGACAAGTGAAGTTAAATCATTAAAATTGTAGAAGAATGTTGTTTTATTGGTAAATGTCAAACTGCCAGTGGTGGTCTGACATCAGTATCCCCACTGTTTGGTGCTCCGATCCTCGTTTTTCACCTTCACACCAATTCTATGAGACTGATTACATCCTGGATCAATAATGTTTCAGTGCCAGAGAACGGACCGTTTCTTAAAAACCTCCACCTGGACCTGCACGTCCACACAAACAGGTCTTTTCCTCTCCACATGTGTCACAACCTTTATTCATTATCTTCAATTGAGTGTTTTAATATATATATTTTACTGTGACTCGATTTAAATGACTCTAAGGCACGACTTCCACTTCCTGCTTTCGATCCAACAGACCTTTAACTTTCCAAAAAACCCTCGGCAAAGCAGATTAATTTAATTGAATTCAGAGGTGTCAGTCCATCCGGCTCTGGATTTCATTTAAGGCCCCATCGCCACGGCGACGGCATCTGAATAACAAGCATAAGCATGCCCAGCCTTTACAGTCGAAATTACACATGAGATATGTGTGCACCTTTTATGATTCCATGTGAATACATACATACCTTTTGTAATTTATGACACCGCCTCCCTCTCCTCCATCCTTCATCTAGTTCCGTTTCGCCCACACAGTCGGACAGAATATTAACTCGCCCGGCCTTTTGTTGTCGGCTCTGAATGAAACCGCTGTCCACCAACGCGACCAGAAGTGATAGAAAACTCATGTACACTTCCTGCTCAGCACCGAGAAGACGGTGAGATGAATTTACTTCTTACAACCTGGCTTGCTTACACAACAGGTGTCCGCCGACCACCAGAGCACATGGAGATATACTTGGGTTTAAAGACATTTATCCTTGTGCAGACAGTCACGGACCAGGCTGTCGAATTAGCACACGGCGACCACTCTACACCCATTATCACCATCACCATCACCATCTGCCGTACACACACACACACACACACAAACACACACACACCATGACAGCAGCAGATTGCCCGAGCTACCTGTCACTTGGATTGTGGGCAGAAAAGAAGATGTGCACTCAACTGAATTTACAGCTGTATATGTTGGCAGTTTTATTTATTATTTTTTTTTTTTACAGGGTGAAAATCAAATTTGATGGGAATGTACAGGTTCTACAAAGAACCCTATAATTCCATATTGCTTAATTGCAGTTACAGGGATTTCATTTAATCCAAGGTATCCTCATGCAAAATCTACTAAAATGGGAATTTTCATGCAAGGTCGTGCAGTTCAGAACCTGTTTAGGCAATAAATACAAAATACATTTCTGACAGAATTTACAGCAGTCTTTCACTGAAACCTCCCTCATTCGTTTTGTGCCCCATAAACTTAAACTTCACACAATCAATATTGTTACATAAAAAGATTAAATGCCTACATGTAATGTGGACGGTGTTGCTCGTGGTGACCAGCCCACGGAGAGTTATTGCAACAATTCCCCTTAACTGTACTCTAAGTGTTTTAGCGTCTTTTCGTCTCGTTGATTTGGTTTTACGAGCCCAGTATTTTATTGTTGTTTGTGTGTGTGTGTGTGTGTGTGTGTGTGTGTGTGTCGGTCTCAGGAGACTCATCGATCTCATCGGTCCCAGCAGCAGGCGGCAAAAAAAAAATAAACTCAAAGAACCTGACCTGCCTGGCACCAAATTGCAGACAGACAAAATTAGAGACTATCCAGGGAGGAGAGTGGAGCATGTAGCAGCTAGAAATCACATATTTCCCCCAGGAGTTGGTGGAGACCAAAAACGGAGCTGAAAGGAGAGGGAATGACAAAGAAACGTGTGTCCAAATGAATGCCATGGCAACTTTGCAAACAGTTACGGAACTGCAGATTACAAGAAAGTTGAATGACCTTCTGAAGCAGGAAACATGCTTTGAGGTGCCACAAAATATTATACTGTGTCTGGAATGGTGATGATGTCTACCAGGAAATTAGACTGAATATCCAAACTGCTGTCTCCAAGTCTAATTTTGAAAATGTCACACATGTCACATAAACAACACAATTTCCGCCGTAACTATCTGGAACTGTTCCTCCTTTCTTATCGGAGATTAAAAAAAAGTAAATAATAAAGTAAACTACACAGACAGCAGAATCAATGGCAGAAGTATTTGAAGTAAACATCATTTTAGATGAAAACTTCCACATTGTTTGATAAAGAAACACAGTTTGAAAAACAGTGTTTTATCAGTTTGTTACTCATATTTTTAATCAATTTGTTGCGTTTTCAGCTTTCTAAAACGCAGGTGTTTCTGTAAGTCCAAATCAAAGCGTCTCCTCTGCTTCATCGACCGACTGTCAACTGACAACTGAAGGCAAAAAGCTGATGTCCTTCACTGGAGGTTGTAGATAAAGAATGAAGGCCTGAGAGAAAAACAGGGAATACGTTGAAACGTTATATCATGAAAAAAATAAAGAAAACTGAAGAAAACCTCCACGATCATAAGATTGATGATCGAGAACGGTAATGTGCAAATCCAATTGTGTATTTAATCATCGACTGTCTGAAGACACGAGTAATTTGGTTGTGTGTAGCATTTATTGTGCCACATTCACAGCTGCAGCATCACTGCTGACGTCATACTCCCCGTGACGCACGCCTCACTCTCCTTCCCTCAGTCTCAGACACACAGCCGACAACTTCACACCAGTCCACCTTAAATGTGTATTTAATTTAACCTCTCGGTCTCCTTCATAAACCACTAAAAGATGTGGTCTGCTCTTCAGCAACACAAATCATTATAGGCCTATATAAAAAAAGAAATGTGCTTCTGAATCAGGATTGCTGACTCAGCAGCAGCCATAGATTCATTTAGTACATCAGATTGATTTCAGATGCTGGCTGCGTTTCAACAACATTATATCCAGTGCTGAAAGGTGAAATAGAGGGAAGATCCTCCGAGCTTTTACACTAATTGGTGGCTCTGTGAGTGCGGCGGAGTGAGTGGGCCTCCTGACGACAACATCCCTCCGCGGGGCGCCGGCCGCCTCACTTTGATTATGGCCAGAAATAGACCCGGCGGTGACTATGATGTCCTCAGCTTTTCCTATCAAGAACATCTGTAGACACACTGAGGGGAGCTGAGGAGGCTGGGAGATTTTTTTTTTTCAATTAATTAAAAAAAAAAGGATTTGATTATGGTATAAGGCTGGTGATCATATGTTTCTCTCTAGAAATTATTCATGAAAAGACAACCGCACTTTATGACCCTGATCTATCTATCTATCTATCTATCTATCTATCTATCTATCTATCTATCTATCTATCTATCTATCTATCTATCTATCTATCCATCCATCCATCCATCCATCCATCCATCCATCCATCCATCGACACCAGAGGAAGTTCAATGGCAGAATTATGTTATTGTTTTATGTCAAATGCCAATATTTAAAAAAAAAACTGCTTTCTAGAACATCAGCACATGTCAACAAGGTACTACCGGTATGTATGGGCACCTAAAATGTATGATTATATGATGTTAATGGTATTTAAATAACATTTCATCTAGTGCAACTCTGTAACTCAATGATACTCAGGCTGAGTCCTTACTGAGCGTCCCAGGTTCCAGTCTGACCTGTGGCCCTTTCCACTCAAAGCATAATAATAATAATTTAACCTTGGATGTGGCTCATAAATGAGATTGAAAAGCAGGGCTAATTGAAAGGCGGACGGTTGGTCCATGGAATGTTCTTTTGCATCAATAGGAACTGAAATAGAAAAAGCTTTTCATTCGGTGGAGCAGAACATCTCTCTCTCCGATCTCAGTCTTTGACCTTTGTGTGCTTTCATTTTTAAGAAAAGCAACACAAATGTTGTATTCCACAGAAGTTTTACTCACAGAAAATAGCCGAGCAGCTTATAATAGAGTCAAATTTTGAAAATTAATGGCAAGACAGATTCAGAATTTAGAAATTGGCATGGCCATTGAATCAACACCTACAGTTAAACTCAATTAAAATCGTTGCAGAGATATATCAGATTGCATTATAGAGTATATGTATGTTTGATGACATCA
Organism: Eutrigla gurnardus; assembly: GCF_963514095.1. Taxonomy (NCBI): domain Eukaryota; kingdom Metazoa; phylum Chordata; class Actinopteri; order Perciformes; family Triglidae; genus Eutrigla; species Eutrigla gurnardus. The sequence continues at coordinate 3,914,689 of NC_139929.1, read as the reverse complement.
AAGTGTTTCTAAATGCATTTTCAGGGACAAATTAGTAGTAGTTTTTGTCAACTTCGGTCACCAAGTATTACTTCTTTACAGGTCTAACAGCATGAAGGAGAAACGTAACTTTTAAAAAGATGACTTTGGGGTATTAATGCTTTCCTGGCTCACGATAGCAAAGAGGAACACTGAATGTGAGCAAGATGACTCACAACAATGCTCTGAGGCTAAAGTGAACCTGACAGGTCAAGGCTACATGTCGCTTTGATTAAATCAAGTCTAAGAAATAGACACTCCAGACTCCCCGTCTTTTTCTAAACCATTAGACACCCCATCAGACGGTTTTTGGTCACCAATTCAGCTGTTTTCGCTTTCTCTTTGCTTCCATTTCTCTGTGACTAAAGCTCTGAAGCTGTCCCTCTCAAATCTGGAGATTTAAATATTTTTTGTGGGAGGCTATATCCTCCTGGCAGTCACCAAAACAGAAAAGTCCAGACAGAGATTTAAGGTTGTTCTGGCGGAAACACAACACAGTCACAGTGCGAGGTCGTAAGGTTACCTGAGCTAATGGAAATCAACAGCCAATTTTCAAGAAAATTGGGGTTAGGGTTGGGGTTAGGGTTAATTCCTTTTTTTATTTTGGCTCTATCTCTAGAACGGTAAGTTGTAGAGACGAGGGCTAAGGACTGGCATGTTTGGATGTGTCAGGACACCACCCACTCCAGAGTCTCTATCACCCTGTGTTCATGAGATATAAGCAAAAATGTCAAAATTGGCATTACGGTTGGCTGTATCTCCGGAACGGTAAGTCTTACAGACGCGGGCTAAAGACTGGGTTGTTCATTAGGTACGATGCCACCCTCTCCAGAGTCTCTACGACCCTGTGTTCATGAGATATAAGCAAAAAGGTCAACATTGGCGTTAGGGTTGGGTTAGGGTTGTGTTTAGGGTTGGGGTTAGGGTTGGGTTAGGGTTGGGTTAGGGTTGTGTTTAGGGTTGGGTTAGGGTTGGTTAGGGTTGTGTTTAGGGTTGGGTTAAGGGTTGGGTTAGGGTTGTGTTTAGGGTTGGGTTAAGGGTTGGGTTAGGGTTGTGTTAAGGTTTTGGGTAAGGGTTGGGGTTGATCTTTTATTTATCAGTAATGTAATTTGATCTTGGCATAATTTCAGAAATGCTACAGACCTGCTTTTTTTTTTATTTGAAGGCTATGACACGTAGGAAAACTATTCGAGAGAAATAGCAATTATAACCATTCTTTGAATTCCAATATAATGCATAGGCATTATATCTGTATTTATATTCCCCCCTCCTAACTTTCAGAGCCCAGGAAGCCCACAGGCACCTCATTGATTTCCTTTCAAGCAACAATTCTTAACAAGCGTATTAAGTTGGAAAAGGAACATGCCTGGTTCAAGCAGCTGTCAGAAAGATAATTGGAATTTTAGATTCAAAGGCGGCTTTAAACTCCCAGAAGACTCATCAAGACTGCAACGCTGAACATTTGCACTACAATAACTTGTGTAATTCATTTTTCTTTCATTCTCAAAAGAAACCCGGGTCCAACGTTCATCATTCCTGTGTGCTTTTTCCTTTGAGTCCCTCCTTCTGTTGTGTGATCATAAGTTCAACGAAGGATCAGAGGACCAGCAGGACTCAATTAACGGGGGAGATGGTGGGTGGGCGCGGTGGGATTGGGTGACAGGTGGAGGTCATCGGGGTGAAATGTCAACATCGATGTCAATGTAGAGATCAGTGTATCAGGATGATCTCTCCATATAGATACAGGTTAATGCTGCACCTGAGACATGACGTTTACATTTTGACAGTAACTGGAGTTTCATTTAAAATAAATGGAGCTATTTTTGCACAAGGTTTATGTAGCTTCTTTAATGTTATATTTAAGTCAAACATGAATTTTCACAGTATCAAATAATGAGTTCCTTTCATTTTCAGTCTTTGAATAATTCAATTAATTTGCATATTGTTTGAGAAAAGTTTGCATCGTTTTGTCAGAAATTAGGGTTCTGTAGAATTCACAAGCATAACTGTCTTCTGGAACTTCTGGTCTTGCGAATCTGGAACTGTTCCTCCTTTCTAATTGGACATTAAAAAAACTACACAGACAGAAAACTTATTTGAAGGTTACGTGATGTTCATTAATTTTGGTTATGTCTTTGTTGCTAATTTTGCCTCTTTCCTCCAGAACAGGTGAAACTACAAATAATGTAAAATAATATAAAATATAATCATCCTGTCGTCTCACAAGCTGTTCTGTTGAGAAAACTCAACCGCCTGCTCCAAACACAAACCTACATCTGCAACACGTTAGAGATGTTTAAATGCTAAACAAACTCACGTCAACAATATTACAACACATAAATAGTCTGTAACGGTCTGTGTATATCTGGTATCGTCTTACCGACTTGAGCATCGGCTGTTTACGAGAACGTCTTCTTCAGTACGATTAACCAATTAAATTCTCGCAGTATCTTCTGTCAACAAGGGTGTAACCATGGATGTAAGCTAAAGCAACAGCAGAGTTTACTCTGGGTTACGCAGCTCTGTCTGCTATTTGAATCCGGGTGTAGAATTTGCATCAACATTTTTTTATAAATGTGTCTTTGTGAGGAAAAATATATTTCCTGTTATTTGCCTCAACCTGAAAGAATTCCTAGATCGTTAGATTCATGGAGCAACATGCAACACCTCCACTGTAAGACAGTTTATTATTCTTGCCCCTTGTGCCCGTCGACCCCTAAACAAATGTTCAGAGCCGACCCGAACAAAGGAAGGAAATCATACTCAAAGCTTAGACTGTTCCAAGAACAAGAGACTGAGACTAATTGCAGAAAACTTCTATAGCCTTTGTGGGGACAAATGAAGTCATGGCATGCCAAAGCTGCATGATGTTAAATACCGTGTAATTAATATACTCCGTCTCTGATTATTGAATGCGTTCTCCAGCTGCCAGGGTTCCCCGTCTGAGACTGTTTCTTCCTGCTTTTTCCGGGCTTACAATGCAGTGAGTCAGATTTGCTGTTCTGAAATGTAAATATTTGCTGAGTTAAAGAGGCTAAATATTAGCGGATGGGAAATATGTCAAAATATGCACACCGGTTCCATCAGAGCGCTTCATTCACGACTCTGTAACCTTACATCAAGATATCTCTGGAGAGTAAAACTATTATCGCCGCATGTAATGGTATTTTACAGTGGCGGTGGCTCCGGTGGTTAAATGGGTCATTACTGTGTCAAATTCACTTAAATCCGATGAATTATGTGGGAAAGCGGTGAGTAAGAAGGTGCGTTTTGTTGGTGAGAGCTGAGATTAAGCTCCATGAAGCAGACTCTCATGAATAAATTATTCAGTGGCTGTCTCCCCACTTAAACTTATCCGAGGTTGGGATTCTGCATTTTGGTTTCAAGTTTGGTTGCAAACACTAATATGAAGCCCCTTTATTTCACTTAATATGATATGGCTGATTATTGGGGGGAGTTTAAGCTGCTTGGTCCACCACGCTGAAATATCTCAACAACTACTCGATGATTCGCAATGTGGCGCTGATACACACTTGTTCCTGAAAAGATTAACCCTCTTGACCTTTTGTGTCACCTTGAGGTTGAAAGTTAGTGTTTAAGGTTTAGTGTGTATAAGGAAATGTTAGCGTGCTAAACAAAGAAGGTGAACATACCTGCCTAACATGAGCATAGCTAGTACGCTAGCGTTAGCAGGAGATTTAGCACTACATGTACAGAGCTAATTAGTCTTTTTTTTTTAAATGAATACATTTATTTTGTTGGTCTGTTCTTGCTTTTCCTTCAGCACCACCTTGAGGTCAACACTTATAGTGCTAACCTTCCTGTTTAGGGTTAAATGTGTATTAGCAATGATTAGCGACCTAATCAAAGATGGCGAACATACCTGCCTAACATCTGCACGTTAGCTTTGCCATTGCGAGTTAACGTTATGCTAGTACGCTAGCTTTAGTGGGGATTTAGCACTAGTATTTAGCACATGTACAGAGCTAATTAAAATTACTGTGGAAATGACCAGTTTGTAATTGAAATTCACATTATAGTCGACTATTAGCTTATATTTTTCTTTCTTTTCTTTGACAAATATCATGAAATAGAAAAAAAAAGCACCGTGTTTATCGTCATGGTGAGGATGTTAGCATTTAGCTCCAAAACAGTTTTTTTTACAGCCCTGCAACAGTAAAGGGGCCACAGATAACTCACTCACCAGGAGTCATGCATCAAGCATCCCCCAAAAACATAAACACCTTTAATATCATAAAACGCTCACTCTGAACACTAAATCCACTAGATCCCCGCCACACAAATGCTATGTTACAGGCAGCATATTTAGTCACAGATGCTGGTTCATAATTAAAGACCACGGGAGGCCGTCCCAGTGTGTACTCTGGTGGCGGAAGCAGCACCCGCTGCCCTGAAGGAGATCCGGAGTCAGACCGCCAGCTGAAACTAGACATTCAAAAGTGATGGATTATCAAACTGGCAGGCTGTTGACTCGACTTCGGCGAGGACGCTTGCTTCCTTTGGTTTGTATACAAGTCAGGAATGTCGATTAGTTTAATTTGAGTGGCTCGTTTGGGGCGTCTGATGGCCACTTCATGGCCTGCAGAAATAGACTGAGCATTTTAAATAGAAGGACCGTCATTACATAAGAACCACGTCGCCTCTGTGAGCTAAACAACTGTGTAATGTGTTGGGGTTAATTCAAATATCACAAGAGTACGCCCAAGGTTTCTTGTGTCTAGTAGTGTTTGAGCGTCTCACACAAGAGGATATTGGGATCACATAGCAGAGGTAACCATCAAAAAAAGGTGGTTTAAAACCCCAAATCCTCAAAGATTTTTCTTTACTTCACAATAAAAACCCCAATTCCTACAAGGGATAAGAATATTGTTTTGATTACGGAACAGAGAAGTCTGTGGATATTCTGGAAATAGCTTCAGAACAGCATTTCAAACAAACTAATGTAGACACCCTATAACCAATACACGTTTTTTCCATTTTCAGCCATGTATTACTAGTAGTTGTACTAGTACTATAATAGTAGCTACTTTGCACTTCTACTCCACTACAGTTCACAGGGAAATACTGTGCTTTTTACCCCACTGCATGTATTTTACAGTATGAAAAAGTATAATATATAATCATCTTGTGAAATGATACATATATATAGAGATTAAACAGGAAATAAAGTCGTTAAAAATTGCTTTACCTCTTTCACACCATAGTACTACTACCCTGTATTTCCTTGGGTTTAAGGATACACTTTCCGCACTGTATACTTGGTTGTAAAAAGACGTTTCAGACTTGGTGTTGCATCAATTGTAGTTGTTGCACTGGACTACAGCTGTACACTGCCCCTCAGAGGCTGGATCACAATGCACAATCATAGGAAATAACCAAATAAAACAAGCACAAAACCTTATTTACAAATCATTTTACTTGTCTTAACAGAATGTAATCATTGCAAGAAAATAATCAAATCAGTTCATTCAAAGCTAACCAAAGTTACACTATTTACATCTTAAATTCCAATACAAAAAAAAGTCATTCAGTTTAAATACAGAAATAATGTCACACATCCAGTCTTTTTTTTTTAAATGTTTACATATTCAGGTTGTTTGGTCACTTCTAAGAAACATGCGGCTGGTTATCTTCAATCTGAACTTTCTGCTAATATCCTGGTGAAGTACAGAACGGCGGGCTGTGCAGTGACGTTTTGGATGTTGTAAGCATGTCCTGAGTGAACAGAGCAGTAAGACTTTAAGTTATACATCTCAAATCTGTACAAATACCACTCAGAGGATATAAATATAATAAAGATAACTTCATATATAAATCTTATTCTTACCACATGGCACCATAAAGGATTGTCCAGGATTGTAGCGGGTTTCTTTGCCGTCAATGGTTACGCTCAAAGAGCTTGTTAACAAGTTAAAAACCTGTAAAATCAAAACAATGAGGGACATTATTACAGTGATATTTGATGTACAAGAGGAGAGAGAGACAATGTGATTATGTGAAACAACACAGGAGTAGAAAACAATCACGGGAGAACAAGTGTACTGACTGTCGTGGCGCTGTGATCCACCCACAGAGGCTTCTTCATGTAGGAGCCCAACAGCATTTTCCCATTACAGAAGGAGTCACAGTGCAGATCCAACAGGAAGCCAATGGCTCTGCCTTGATAGAAGTACCAGTCAAACTGGTCTGGAGAGACCTCAGCACCTTCTGCAACAACAACACACAGATAGAAAGGGATTTAGGTCTATGTTTTATACACTTTCATAAGAATCGTTTGATGATAATACAAAACAAACACAAACACCGATTAAACGTTGAAATGCAGATAGGAAATTATGTAGAATCCTTAAAGTGAGTTATTAATTATAGGTATTAATAATAATTTTAATGCACTGAGTGGAATTAAGATTAGTTTGCAACATGTTTCTTGAAGTAACTTTTAAGCCAATCAGCTGCATAAACAATGCAAACACCAGGGGAATAAACAACCGGATCATTCAAATTCCAGATCATTAACGTTTCTTATACGTGTTTCTATAAATCCACTGCAAATACCTCTAAAAATGATTAATCACAGCAGCTTTTTAAAATCAGACTGTCGTATTCTCTTACTGTTGGCGGGGATGGACCAGAGACTCTTAAACCACTCTCTCAGGTTGGCCTTATCCTTTCGCTGCAGGACCAGCGGTTTGAGAGGAGGGGCACACAGATCTGATACGGAGAGGGCGCTGTGGACGTTGGGTGGCATCGGACCTGGAACAAAGTCAAGATAAGAGAAGAAATTAAAATGATTTAAAAACGACGCTGGGGACATGAGTCAAGCATTTCTCCCTACTGCGTCTACAATGACCGTTATATTTAGGCTTTCCACTGGTGAGTTACAACCACGTTCTTTGATTGCATGCATTGGGCTGCATGCATCTTTATGGTTATGTATGGTCATGTTTTGTTTTCTGATGAAAAGTACGAAGAAAAGCCAGCGTCGAAGCCTGCAATCGTACAAGCATCATCACTTCTCATTCTTGACAATTCATTAACAATAATAGCGTTCTCCCGTCATAAACTAGACAAATGGATATTGTTAATAGGAGTAGGGAGTGGTGCTCATTACTCTTTCACTTAAAATAAGTTGTTAAACCATCAAATTAAAAAAAGACATTGGGGGGAAAACACTTATTAAAAGATGTTAGTGGAGTAAATACAACATCTGGTCAAATTATAGAGGATATACATAATTTGTAATATTATAATAACATACTCAAGTTGTCATTCTCCTCATGCTGTTCCAGATCAATCATGGAGGACGGACCACTTCTGAGGATATTTAACCTGCCAAAATATAGATGAATAAAAATGTATTAAAGAAAGAAAAAAAATCAGAGAGCTGTTCAGAGTAACTTTTACTTTTGCTTACCTGTCCTCTGACTGACACTTGCCATCCTGTGAGGTCTCATGGCTGGGAGGGCTGTTCTGTGTGCCCTCCGGTTCATAAGCTTCCATACTGAGAATCTCTCCATTAGTCTTACTGAATGTGGTACGGACAGCGTCTTCCTCAGCAGGACGGCTAGTGATTTTCCGTCTGCTCCTCCGTCCTGCTGCTCTCCTGCCGACCACTGCCGGGGTCTCTGTGACTGAAGTGAAAATGTCTTTAAATGTGGCCAGAGAACGTTTCACGGTCTTTGGAGCTGAAAGCGGCTTCACTCCCAGAAGAGATGCGGGAGCTCCCCCTAGGGGTGTTGATGAGACCGCCACGTTGCCATTTGTAGGAGTCCCAAGTCGAGTTCTTCTCTTATTAAACAGCTTTTTTCTTCCCTTTTGAGATGTGGGTTCCTGCTGCTGCAAAGAGATGCTCTCCACGTCCTCACACATGTCATCAACCTTCCACCAGTTCCCGGGTGGTTTCCTCCTCCGTCTCGCCGATTCTGCTGCCCTGAGCTGCTCCTCATGTCCTCTGGGAGAGACGGCCGCTGGTGTGACATACAAAGTTTCATTAGAGATAGAGACCCTTTGAAATACCTGCTCCCCTGTAAAACATTACATCTTAGTAAGTTACAGTTTGTTGGTTCCCTGTGATCTTACCTGAGTTGGGGCTGTGGTCTCTGTTTGAGAGATCCAAAGGACTAGACTGTAAATCCTGGTCCTGGTCTGGGACATCCTGCTGCTCCTGCTCTTCAAATTGATCTGCCTTGATCACGTCACATACTTCGTCTGGTCCTGGGTCTGCTCGTGTGCGTTTGGTTTTGTTCCCTTTGGTTTTCTTTCCTTCAGTCTTATTTGTGTTCTGCCTGGATGATAGTGCAGCTTGTGTCTGATTTCTTTTCTTTAAAACTCTGTCCTTGGTCTTTACAGGTGAAGGTCCTGCTGCGCTGGGCTCTTGGCTTCTCTGCTTTGACTTCTTGGGTGACGGCAGGTTGTCTGTAACCTTGCCCTTCTTGGTCTTTACAGGTGAAGGTCCTGCTGCGCTGGGCTCTTGGCAGTCCTGCTTTGACTTCTTGGGTGACGGCAGGTTGTCTGTAACCTTGCCCTTCTTGGCCTTTACAGGTGAAGGTACTGCTGCGATGGGCTCTTGGCTGTACAGCTTTGACTTCTTTAGTATAGGCTCGTTGTCTGTAGAATTCATTTCTTCCTTAATCTGATGGCCCAACCACCACTGTCCAGGCTGCTTGCTTTTCCTTTTCCGTAAAATCTTACCGTCTTCAGATGAACTCCCTTCAGACACAACCGGTAGTTTGTTGGGTTTGTCCTCTTCAACGGCTAAATCCTTTTCTGTTTGTGTCTCAGAATTCACAATTTCTTTGTCTGTGGGGGCAAATAAAGGTTATATTTATATATTTTAAAACCATATTGTCAAATATATACCAACTCATTTTCTATCTTAATATCAGTAACTTTAAATATTGGCATGTTTTCTATTCACAAATAGAAAACAAGTTACTATAATCTGTTAATATTTGGGGGCTATGGGAGCAGCACATACATTTAGAGACATTTAAATTGATCCATGACAATAACTAGTATCCTTACCTGGAAGAGAACCCAGGTCTTCAGCATCTGCAGGCTCCCCCCTGCTCTGACTTTGTTCCTTGCCAGCCTCAACATCCACCGTCTGCTTTACTGCATCACACGCTTGTGCCCCTTTTCTGCCCCCCTTGAATGGCTTCACCCTGCTTATCTTGGTCTTTTCATTCCCATCTTTTAAAGGCTTCGGCCTCTTAATGCCAGAAGACTTCTGAGCTTTCGTTTCCGTTTTCGGAGTGGGGATGGCTTCGTCTTCCGCTCGCTCCTCTTCCTTGTCACTTTCTATAGATGGCACCTTCCTTCGTGTTTTTTTCTTCTTGTTTGGTTTCTCTTCTCCCATTAAGCCGCCTGCAGGGAGATCCTCTGGACTGGAAAATTCAGCATTATTTCCAGGCTCAATCACCTTATTTGTCTTCTCTTTCCATTTCGTCTTCTTCATTTCCTCATTGACAGGCTGAGTTCCCAGTTTGCTTATTGTCTGTTCAGATTCCTGCTGTTCTTGTGCAGTCTCTTGTGGGCTATCCTTCTTGCCCTTGTCTGTTGAGCTGTCTTTGTCAGATGTGGAACTTCTGCTCTGTTTCTGTTTCTTACTGGTGGTAGCTTTACTTGGGATGGAAAACCAAAGAGGTGCATCATCCTCTAGAATATGGAAATTATCGTCTGGTTCAGGAGGAGGAGGAGATGGTACTTTCACTGGTGACAGAGACTTCCTAGAACTTAAAAAACAACAACAAATAAACAGATTATTAGTTTTTTTAGTGTTGAAGTTTGAGAGACATCACTTTGTAAACATGTTTTGGTTGTTCCCACCTTTCAATAGGAAGGCACCATAGCAACAAATGATTACTGTGTACTCTTAGCTCAACTAACCATGTAGGTTTGGGCTGTCCAACATCTCGAAGCATCTTCAGAAAAGCAGTCATGTCTTTTCCCCGACACGTAGACTTGACCGATTGCTGCCTGTGGACATTTTCAGATTTTGTCTTCGGAGTCACGAGCTCCGGCTCCTGTCTCACTGCCGACACAGGTTGGTCTGCATTTTTTTGACTGGGATAAAAACAACAAGAAAAAAAAAACACATTAATGACTGAATTATGTTTTTCAGTTAAATGAAAAACTCCATCAGGTACTGATGGAACGTTGGGGTGCTTACAGCAAATAAATCATTACGTTGAGAATGAAAAAAGGCCCTTACTGTGGTCCATCCTCCTTGGTTTTGTGACTTGACATCTTGGGTTTGTTAAAAACAATCTTGCTTGGAGGACACTCCAACTCAGAGTCATCACATCTAGAGGAAAGCACAATTATTGAAAGCAGTGTTCTGTAGATTAATGAGGGAAAATATATTGGGTCTCAGTGTTAGAGAGCCTATATGTGGAAACAAAAATCCAACACTTATACAAACTCCTACATGAAATGTATTAATAATTACTTACCCCTCTGTGACTTGTCCATTGCACACAGGATTCTGGATGAGCAGAGGCTCCGTCTTTGCCTCTTCATTTCCTTCATCCTCACCTTCACAGGCAAAGAGAATTGGGGAAACAACTTGGTCTTTTTCATTGTCCAGCTCTTCAACACCCATATTTTCTCCAATGGGGCTGGATGTCTTCACTGGCATATGTGCTTTGAATGGGATGTCCAAATCTGCAACAGCAGCAAGAAGCACCCTTTAGCAAGAACATTTCTAACACAATTTTCTACATTTCCAAAAAGTAAAAGTGCAAAGGACAAGTGTCTGAATATTTAATGTGTGAATTTAGAAGACTATGTTTTTTTTCAGTCATAGAAGTTCAAGTCTCTTACCAATTGCTAATTTAGGACTGGATGACGTTGTTGCAGGATGCAGTGCATCTTTCTTCGGACCCTAAAGAGTTACACATATATAAAAAATTAGACATTTAAAGGCTCAACACACGAAAGGAAATCAAAGCTTGTTTAATTCAAGAAAAGTACACAAAGTCCATGAACAGATAGAATGGCTGAGATTCATTGAATGAAAAGTGTACTACAAACAAAATGTATTATTATTATTAAGCTGCAGCATTACGGAAAAATTAAGTTGCATAACTAAAGGCTCATCAGCCATCTCCCATGTGAAAAAATAACAGCAGTGGACATCTACCCATCTGTGACAAAACTAAGCACCTGCTACACTCAAAAGATGCATCAACTGCCTCTTAGATATTGAATATATTTTACCTTTGTAATATATTTGTAATATCAGAAGTAATTGTAGTGATAAACTTTACATTACCATTTGGCGTTTTTGAGGTTGTGTTGTTTGGTGACCTTTCTGTGGGACTGGTGAAGCCCCTCTTTCACACTGTGATGTCCGAGTCTCAAAGGTCTGGAGCAGAGGAGATTGGGATAATGGGTCCTTATTATCAGGTGAGGGGGAATCTGAAAAGAATGGTTAAATATAGATTGATTTTATATGAAAATACAAAACAAATAGGTAAATAGTGAAGCAAAAACAGATACACATTCAACTCACCCATGTCATCAAACATCTTCTCAACATCTCCCAATGTCAGCGGTCCTGTGCATTGTTTAGATGGACTGAAAACATAAGGTCAGGTTAATATGACAGCTGAAAGACTAACAATTCCTATTCAACTACTGAGAAACTCCATTAAATCTGCATGCACACAAAATGTAATATTTAAAACTCCCAAAAGGCCAATGTCTGACAAAGACATAGAACAACGTGAGCACAAATGGTGATGATTAATGAGATTACACCCAGGAAATTTAATGAATATAAGAATAAGAATAATACAATAACAATAATAACACACTGGAATTCATGTAGGTACGAAAAAATTTAACTACACCAATAATAATAATAATCAAAAACATAAAACTATGATATATTAAATGTGCATAACTTAGCATGCAACTACTGCAGATGTGAAAAGTTAAAGCTCTCGTTTCTGGCTTTGAGAAGAAAAAAAAATAAGCACATGAATACTTTTGACACGTACCTTTCCTTGTTTGTAAGGTAGCAGAGTTTCCTCTTTGGCCTCCTCTGTCAACAAACAAGATGATGTAGGGAAAGTGGTTAGATGAAGTTACCGTCGACTACTGCAGTGTGCTTACTTTGTATATCGTGAAAAACAGATGTTGCTAACCATGACTTGAATACCACATTCAGTTTATGAGGTGCACCAAGTTAAAACAATGTACGAATATGTAATGCAACGCTCGTTGTTCTTATAAATAAGTTACATAGGCTGGACAAATATTTTTTTAAACCCTGAACATTAACTACAATCTTCAGCACATACATTCGGAAGTAACTCAACGCCACAACATTATTTATACTCTGCGAAGTGGCAGCAACGGAGTGTACATCCGCCTCCGCTCCGTTGCCGTTACACGTCTGTCCTCCCCATCTCCTCAACAGCGTAACAGAAACACAAAAAGGCCTGAACTCACCAAGGTGGGATACGATGTCTCCATTTGTGTTAGCTGACGCCAGCTATGTCTATATTTTAACGGCGACGTCAGAGGTCTGTTTCCAACAGCAAAACGTAACTTATGCTAACGGTAACTTAGCTAACGGTAGCCATACGTTTTGTTTAAATTGCAGCGCTTACTCGGTTCGCCCCCCAGGAATGCATTTATTTGAACAAGTTCTCTTAAAATCAAAGTGAGGACCGACTAATATAATGATGTAAAAAGCTGGTACGCCAGCTATGCCGCCGTGTCGCCCATTTGATAACAAAGCTAGCTTTAGCAAAACAATGGCGCTGTTGACAATTTGTATATAACCCGCGCACTATGAGAGGCGTGGATCAACTGTTGCCCTGAGTTTGGCCTCTCAGGCAGCACTATCGTTAATTTAGCGGACGCAATAACGCTGTATGTGCTTTCAAACTAAAACATGGACTTGTAAAGTAAAATTACAACTTAAACGTAACTATTTATTAGTGTATAACGTGTTTTGCTGGTGTACGAAGACCAATGACAAAGACAATGCTGCCTAACAGACCTTACTCAGGGAATAATACCAACGAAATCTCTTCTTCTTCTACATCTTATCTTCCTGCAGACTGAACCTACGGTTGATGGTTCACGGTGCTGCCCCCTACAGGTTAGTCATGGTTAAATCTTACCCTGATTGATTTCATGTGTACCATCACCCTTGATGAGTTATCCAGCCATTACATGACGTCTATGACTGTGTCACTTATATTTTGAAAAAAATATATTAAGCCTAAAGACAATACAGAATAATAATTCATTCTAATGACATTTTATAATGTTCATTATGTTTGGCTTTTGGAGTAGCAACCTATATCTACTTGAAGTGTGATATTATTGTGTTTATCTGACACATTATGATAAAAGAGCCACACACCCCCAGTTTCATAACTTGTGTAATGTTGTAGTTTCCTTATCAGAGCCTAATGTGTTGTGTAAGCAATAAATATGTAAGAAAGAGTAATAAAATGTTCAAAGATCAGTCAGCCAAAGTTGAAAAGAATATTCTTAATTTAATTAGTTATGCAAACTGTGCAACTGAGTGCTTTTTGAATCCATGCAATCAGAATTTTACAACATTTATTCACATTTTCAATATAAAACATTTGTTCTATGATTATAAACAAAGTAATGCTAAATAATGGCACATTTTTTATATATATTATACATGGCATCAAGTGTCAGTGTGTTGTATCGTAAAAATGCTTATTGAAACAACTTTTTCTGCTTCTTAGCAATCTCCATCGGTTCCATGGCTTCGGGGTTGACGTCTGTGTAGAGCGGCTGAGTGATGTGTCTCCAAATCACCAAAACAATCCGAATGACGAACAGCACAGAGGCCAACGCCAGCAGCACAACTAAGAGAAGAAAATGTAGTTAGTACATTTTATCAAGCATGCTCTTTGTGATCAGATGCTTTTTTGTACAGTTGGGTACAAAGTTAGCATTCTTAGCATTTCCTCTTACAGTTTAAAATGTGCTTTAATCAAATTTGCTTTATTGTAAATATGTTTCTTCAGTGTCTTACCAATGAAGATGCCGTTACGGTTGGGGGATTCGGGATCATAATTCTTGTCCAGGTTTCCACAAAGCGCCCAGATCACAACCGGGTATGAGATGAGGATGTACCGCACGTGTTTGTCAAGGACAAAGTTTTCCATCACAAACCTGAGTGACACGCAAGCAAAAGCACATTCGCTACAGAATCTCATTGATGATTCCTTCTCCAATAAGCACTTTCCACGTGAAGATCAATTACCACACAAGCAGCACGCCGGCCAAAATAGAGTACGAGATGGTCGCAGCGTCCGTCGGATCCATACTTGCATTATAAGTCAGTACAATGCACAGGTTGATTAACGTTGCAATGGTGGTCCACGTTGTGTATATCATCACACCATTCTGGACCTGCAAAAGTGGTATTAAAGAGTTGTTTTAATTTCACATACCAGTGCTTCACTCATTATACACTTAAACCACGTTATTTTAGCTGCTTGTGAACAAAACGGACTCTGAAAACCAGGCGTATGAAAGATTAAAACACATGTCACACTTACCAGCACACGGAGGAGCCACAGTTCTGTGTTGTGGTATTTCCTAAGCCAGGCTCCGTAAACATGAAGTCCATGGCATGTGAAGCATATCATGTAGTAGTTTGTGCCGATGACCATGCAGAGTAATAGCAGTGCGAGCCACATTAATCTTTAAATAAAGAAAAAGACGTGATTATGAGTTCAAATTTAGTTAAAATGATGTTGCTTAATTAACAAACGAGTGATTGGAGACGCTTACCCTTTATCCCAAACGACCAGCCAGCCGATATTGAAACACAGATTGCAGCACCAGCTAATGAAGAATCCATAAGGTAACACTGCAGGGCTGCAGTAAACGTAGCCGTAACCATTCCTACAAGAAACATAAAGAACCACAGTTGATCTCTCAGTCTGATAGTCGGAGGAAATGTCCACGGATTAGTGATGGATACTTCCTATTTTTCCCACAATAACTGAATCACAAAGACACAGATTGCTATCTGGGCTTTCTATAGTCGTCCGAGTTTCAAATAAGAGAAGGAATAAAAAGTTGGCCCCTACTTTCTGCAAATTCCTGTGACGATGTAGATCACCATAGCTGTTAGCCAGGTGTAGATGACGCTCCAGATGCTAAAGGTCCATCCCGAAGGTGTGATCTGGGTGTCAAACACTGCGGACACATTTCCAGTTGTGGTATCAAACGGACCTATAGGGAGCAAAATGCAAATAATCGGTGAGAAAAGAAAGGAATTTGTTAAACTAATATTTGGGATTTCTCAACAATCTGAAAAGTTAAATGTTAACAAAAGTTTGCCTTACCAATTCCAACGACAGACAGCCCGTTGAACACTAGACTTATGACATAGACGATGACAGACAGCAGTATGGCAGCAAGACGTCCCGGATTATGTTTTGCCATCGTGGTTTCCTGTGGTGAAAATGATTCAAAAAGAAATGGTTAAAACTCATAACATAAAGCTCATTCGGACCATCGCAGTGTTTTATACCAAATGAGCAAAGAGATGCGTGTCTGTGAGGAAGATATGGGATCCCTTTCAACTACATAATGATAACCTGCTTTTTGAACTTGACCTCTGACCTTGACAAGTGATAATAACTAGTCTCCTTATGCAAAGGCCGTTCGGACAATTAGACTTAGACTTCTTTTTATTGATCCCTTTGGGATGACTCCCGCAAGGAAATTGGATTTCCAGCAGCTTACATAACTAAATATACAAAGTAAACTATAAACTCTTAGCAGAAGTTAAACAATAGACAGTAAACATTACATCACAAACATTACAGCAAGTTATATAATTCTCGCACATTTTTTGACAGTCGTCATCATAAAAAAACACTTTAAGTGTCAAGAAATTTACATTAAAAAAAAAATCTAATTTCAAGGACTGAAATGAACAAAAACAAGTTTCAAAACAACTTGTGTAACTTCAGAAATATCCATGTGCTGCTGCTGCCGCGCTCCAAGCTTCCTCTGGGTTATTCAAGCGTTGGTAGCGAAACAAAAAGGCTCCCAACGTGATAAATACACAATAAAAGTCAAAGAAGACGTACCTTTTTCTTTGCCTCTCTCTTTGTGAGCTGAAGAACCAACTGTGCAGAGGAGGGGGGGACTGCACACCTTATAGAATTGCTAGTTGTGTAAGAGCCAGGTTTATGACCATCACGTGCACCTCTTATCTTGTATACATTTCTGCCACAGTGCAGTGAGTAATAAAGGAATAACTTCCCCCCGTAATTATTATGAAATGCATTCTTACCCCCATTCGACCCCCAGAATGAATGCCGTGGTTCTTACACGCTGGTCGGGAGAAAAAGGGGAAGATGTGAGTGATGTAACGTCAAACACTGAAGGAGGAGCCAGGTGATCAAGGGGAGTTTAGGTAAATATGTCACAGGTAACGCCTGCTCATCTGTTTTACTTACACAAGAGAAGATCCAGAGGGTGGATTTACCTGCAGTACCAGCGGCTCTCCTCTTGGGGCGCTGTGACGGTGGATGACGGTGTGCTGCTGAGGTTTTATCTCTCTTATTTTCCCATGAAAATGGTTAGATTTAAAAACATGATATCATCTATCAACTAACCACGTCCTCTTCTTTAAAACAACAAAAAGCTGAAAGTTGACAAAAGGCTGTAAACACAATTGACAAAAATATAATCTGCCGGCTCATTGGTTGTATGAAATATTATATCACAAAAATACTGCATACAATAGGGCGTGAAAACTTGACAGACCAGTGAACACAATGGTGATGATGAAGAAGAGCAGTGCCAGCGTTAGGGGAACCCCAAGGCTAATGTTGTTTGTGGGAAAGTTGTTGAAAAAAAAAGATCTTTGTGAATTAAAAACACACATTAGACATTCTGTGCTTCTTTCTTAAAATCTGTTGGATAAAAAGGCTTTGGACATGCCGTCTAATGTGCCTAAGATGTCTGTCGAGGACGGGCTTTTACTTTGTTAAGGGCAGCCGGTTTTGTAACAGCGAGGCTTTTATGGCCCCTCTGCACGTGTACCATGTGTTTGCAGACTTCCTCTGTGTCCTTTGAGATTTCAAAGAATGGACCGAATGTGTGAGTGAAAAGATAATAACTGAATTATAAACATTTATGAAAGCTGGACTTTGTCCCAGTATTCATAAGACATCTTTGTCGCCCAATCACATCTGTTTGTGGCTGCAGCTGAGACCACGCTGCTGCTCTTCTATGAAAAAAACAAACCATGAATCGTCACAAGGTTGACCTGAGTATTTGTTTTTCTGACAACTTTTACTCCCTACACTTTAAAACAAATATCTGAACTTTCTACTCCTCACATGGCTGTACAACTGGTGGTTTAACAGGCTCGTTACTTTAGTTTTAATGCTTTTATGACTAATATCTACTTTTTTCACTTTTATTTGAGTAAAGCAGTTTTTGAACAAGTATCTGTACTTCTAGAACACATACTTTTGACACCTCTGGTGTTTAAAAAGCAGTTTATCACCATCGAAAGCAGCAGTTGGCTCTTAATTATGAATGAAGTTATGAAATGCTGTTTTTTGCTATGAGAAAAGTTATCTCTTCATTTATCTCTGAAATTACCAAAGCTACATCCTGCATTTGCACATTTACATTAGAATATATAGATTATTTGTAATCCATCAGTTTCCCGATTTCAACATGAAAAATAATTTCACAACAAAGCATTTCTGACTTTCCCCATATTTATTTATTTTTTTTATTGGCGGTGACTAACTATGCAGGCTCACCACAGCAGAGCAGAATGACAGTAAACCCACATGAATGCAAAAACAATAAAACATGAAACATTTTCACTTCAAACTATGTGGGAACCTTACAACAGTCTAATCACGAACACGCAGCCAAAACTTGTTTTACGTTGTTGTTAATTATTTACAGTCTTTTCGGTGTCCGTCTGCGGCTCCTTAGAACCGGGAGCCCGGCGGCAGCATCCTCGCAGCCTCTTACCGCTGCGCCTGCGGGCAGTAGCGGCGTGTGTGCGCGTGGTCCCCGGTGGCTCCGCAGGTGGGACACACGTAGTTCCGGAGGATGGGGCAGGCGACTTTCCCGTCGTCGTATTTCAGCCGGTGCGACCGGTACACCCTCGCAGACTCTCCGTTCTGCTTGCAGAAGCGGCAGCAGTCCGAGGAGGTCCCCCCGCTGCAGCTGGAGTCCGACAGGCTGCCCACGGAGCTCGTCTCCGCGGAGTTTGGACACTTCTCCCAGCGCGTTTGGACGTGGCTCCAGGGCGCCGCTTCCTTCCCGGGATCCCCGGCGTGGCTCCGCTCGCGCTTGTCGTAGAGCCTCTCCAGCACTCCGCCCAGGTTCATGTAGTCGTGCCACATATCGAAGAAGCCCCCCTCAGAGAGGAGCGAGCTCCGGGCCCGGATCTGTCTTTGCGTCGTTGTCATTCTTGGAGAAAGGTGTGTTGTTGTTTTTTTTGCGCGTGTGTTGCAGCATCTCATATTTGTAGACGTGGGTTTCTTTAAAGTGCAACAAATGTTTCGACCCAAAAGGCTGGAGACACATCGATGGCAGGTGTCTGGGGAGAGAAAAATAAAAAAAAAACCCTCTTGATGTGCGAGTTTGAATGGTTTTGTTTCATCTCAGAAACACGTGCGTCAGGTTGTTTTGGTTTGTCGCGAGGCATTATTATGACCCACCTGGAAAACGATCAGAAAATATAAACAATAGTACCAGTTGGTTGTAAAACAAGACAAACACTGTGCCATGAAGATAGTGCACCTGCTGTGAAGGGTCAGACAGAGTTAATACATTTTGACCCTGCTTGTCAGCAAAGGTCACCTATGAGTGAATTTAAGTGTCCTAATTTAAAGTATGCAGAAATAAAACTGATACATGATAATAATAAGAGTAGCAGTAGCCTAGTAATAGCCTAATAATAATAATAATAATAATGATACACATGTTATATAGCACGTTATATTGCACATGATATTACCAAGAAGGATTTCACACCAATGAGGAATTTGTCTTGGTGAATAAGGTGCACACATTGTACATACACATACAACAATAAACAAACAGGGACTATAATATATACAATATAAACAAACAGAGACATAACCTGTGGGACGATTGAAACAAAATATATTGATTGATCGATAAATCTCTCCCTATAGCATAGGTCATTATGAAATCATGATGCGATGTGAAAACGGAGAAGATGAGATGATTATCAATAATAACACTATTATTATTAAATTATTTCCTTACTTGAAATAATATCTCTATTATGTGTCTGTTGTGAAGTTTGGCCTACGATGATGATAAAGAAGGGTGGAATGTCATGGAGAGAATAATAACTTTATTATTATGATTATTATGAGTATTATTATTGTTATTGTTGTTACTATTATTATGTATGGCTCGTGCCTGCGCGCGTGTGATGTTGTTTACTGGGTTTATCTGTCAGAAGACGAGCCACACCTCCGCCTGATGACCGCTGGCGCCAGAGCGCGTGTCTGTTCTGTTGCACTTCAAAAACCCTGTTGTTGTTGAAAGGTGCGTGCAACTTTCACAACACCTGCACTGCCGTCGGCCTGCCCCATGCATACAACTGAGGGGCCGCCGGAAGCCCACCCCCACACTCCTTGAAGTTTTGCTTTTGTCCTACTTTTTGTTTGTAAAGTAGGAAAGATATCCCTCGCGCACACACACACACGCACACACACACCACACACGCACACAAGTCGTGTAATGTTGCGTGCTGTGCGTGTGTCTAAATAAATCCATTCTTTTAAACATGTAAAGAAAGCCTGCAGCGTGTTTTATTGTAAAGGTGGACGCTGTTTACTAAGTGGAAGCGTCGCGTGGGAGGGGCGGAGTGTAAATAAGTGCGGGGGAATTGTTCAGGAGGGGGAGGGGGGGGAGAGAGAGAGACGTTTGACATCACGCATGCGCAGTATCATACCGGCGACGGCTGTACAGACGGTGGCCTAGCGAATAATAAAGGGATTACAGAGCCCCAATTTGACAGGTCAGTCAACAATAATTACGTGTATTTGTGTGTATATGTACGATAGCGCGTCGTAATGCGAAGCTAAATCAAGTCTTCGCTCGACGACAGTCGGAAAACATTGGGCTGTCGCACGAGCTAACGTTACACTCCAGAGCTAACGTTAGCTACTTCAGCTAGCCGCTGCTAGCCAGCTAGCTTTCGGCAGTAGGGCTTGTGCTAACAACGGCTATGACATTAGCCAACCGACGGAAGTGTAAGCCCTCTTGTGTGTACACTGTGTGCTCTAATACTTTAATGTTGTCTTGTGCGTTTGCTGGTTTTATGTGTCGAAAAGGGGAAGCAGCGCACCGAAGATTGGAGAATTATGTGTTTGGTTTACTTATTAATCACGCAGTGTAAAGACGCATAGAGCTAACAAGCTAGCTAGCTTGTATCCTTAGATGCCCCAATTTGTAGGGACACTTTGCTGTGAGGACGATGTCCTATTTCAACTGTCTAAACTAGAGTTGATGTTTCCATACGGTAGTTTTCTTTATTAGTTAGTGATTGTGTAGAAAACTGGAGGGTTACTCCAATAATAATTTGGCTCGAGATATACATACATACCTACCTACCTACCTACCTACCTACCTACATACAAAGTTATACAATTGGTGGTTCAAACATGTTTTGCCATCTATCAGTACAATATTCAGTTCCAGATTGTGAACTTAAAAAACCCTACTAATTCTCTAAATCTGTTTATGTTACATATTTCTGCATCTCTCTAGGCTAAACAATGAGTCAAGGAAAGGACAATGCACGACTCAAGAGCTACAAAAACAAGTCCCTCAACACAGATGAAATGAGAAGAAGGAGGGAAGAGGAAGGCCTACAGCTTCGCAAACAGAAGAAGGACGAACAGGTGAGCAAACTGCGTGAAGACATTTAAACCTCCTCAGCAGGGGATGTTTTAATATGCATTATTGTGGCGGTAGTATTGCCCTCCAGCTAGATTGAACTTGGGCAACCTTACTGATGATTTATAATGAGTGAAATGATGTCCTGCCAGTGTTGCTAATGTCAGGTTGTAATCTTGAACCCATGCTGTGTTCCTAGCAGTGTAATGGTGAAGAGAAAAATACTTACAAAGACAAAAATAATATATTTAAATCCTATTATGTCGTAGCTCTTTAAGAGGAGGAATGTTGCCACAGTGGAGGATGACGGGCTCCCGGAGGACGATGGGATGGCCGATAGTGGCTACCTGGAGTCCCAGGCTAACAACATGGACCCACTCTCGGTAAGAAGAGAAACAAAAAAAATAATCCAGCTGTCAATCTACATGAGATACCGTCATTCACTGCACGTATGTTGTATGACAGCCTTTCGTTTGTGTTTTATCAAATGTCCATCTTTGCCGTACAGGGTGCGGTCATCTCTGAAGACATGACTCAAATGATCTTCTCCAGTACTCCTGAGCATCAGCTCATAGGCACTCAGCGCTTTAGGAAGCTCCTTTCTAAAGGTAAGGGTGCCCTGATGGCCATAATTCCTTATGAATACTTTGGATTTTTACAAGACTGTGGCAATTTAATACCTTCAACATGGGAGATCATATTCTTTTATGCATACATGATTTAAAAACTGTAAATCAGTAAAACTACTACATTTAATTTTGACTATGAAAGCAACATTCATGTATGATAAAATGTTTAATACTTGAGTCATTTGTTGATATAGAGATATTGCTATGATAAGTATTGTTGTATTGCTGTATCAACCTCTACTTAATCTCACACAGAACCCAACCCACCCATCGATGAAGTCATTGCCACTTCAGGTGTGGTGGAGCGCTTTGTTGAGTTCCTTAAGAGGAGAGAAAACTGCACATTGCAGGTACATTTGCTCAGTATGTGTCAGTGCCAGTGTACAAGCTGCTTTATTTCACCCCTTGTTTGTTTCTTTCTGCATTGACAAGATGTCAAATACTGTGTTTTGTTTATTATGCAGGTGGAAAACATTTAACATATTAAGAAGTTCAAATCCAAACCAAGTGATCAATTTGTTATGAATATAATATATTTTGACTATTGTTTCAGTTTGAGGCTGCCTGGGTGTTGACCAACATTGCGTCAGGAACATCCCACCAGACTCGGGTGGTAATCCAGGCAGGAGCTGTGCCCATTTTCATAGAGATGCTCAGCTCGGATTTTGAAGACGTACAGGAACAGGTAGAGAGGGTTCAGACATACCAGTGTGTATTCTTGTGATCACTTCTCATTGACAGTCACTTAAACTTCTCTTATTCTATTTTTCCGTTATATCCTTCTAATATAAATAAAAACACATTTATTTAACCTGCATGGTTGGATAAAACTATCCTGTCATCTAGCATTCATTTTAATGTAGCTTATTGACTGAACTGTTTGTTTTTTGCTTTGCCCCTCAGGCAGTGTGGGCCTTGGGAAACATAGCTGGAGATAGCACAGAATGCAGAGACTTTGTCATAGACTGCAACATTCTGCCTTCCCTGGTGCAGTAAGTAGAACCTCAGTGTTTATTTGTCTTCACCTGAACCTTGTTATTACACTAGAAAATGAAGAATAACTTCGATCCTGTATCCTCGGTAAAAACTTGCTCCTTTGCCAGGTTATTGGCTAAACAGAATCGTCTAACCATGATGAGGAATGCAGTGTGGGCGCTCTCAAACCTGTGCCGAGGAAAGAACCCACCTCCAGACTTCACTAAGGTAATTTGCCAAGATAAATATATTGCTATGGCAACAGCACACCTCTCACATTGCTAGTCCATCATATCTCACTTTTCAAGGTCACAGGCCATAGACTTAATGCAAACATATTCTCTTTTTTTATTTTTATCCAGGTGTCCCCGTGTCTCAGTGTGCTGTCTTGGCTGCTTTTCGTCAATGACACGGACATCCTGGCTGATGCATGCTGGGCACTCTCCTACCTATCCGATGGCCCAAATGACAAAATACAAGCAGTTATTGACTCAGGAGTGTGTCGCCGGCTGGTGGAGTTACTGATGTAAGGCTTTAAACGGATGTGTACTTAGAATTCTCAAAGATTAGAAAACTTGGATATCTATTGTTGGACAAGAGCACTCTCACTCGGACAGTCCCCACTATATTGGGTCTGACAATCCAGATCTGGGTGTGTAATGAATGTTTCCAGAGAGTATTTCAGTATGACTAAGCTATTACTAGCTGTGGCAAACTGCAACAGTCAGGAGAGGACACATTATACAGTATTTCCGTGTTCCAAAAGAACCATACATTGTTGCAAAACAACATCTGATCATACATTACAATTCTGTTTGGTTCCAGGCACTCTGATTATAAGGTAGTATCGCCTGCACTGCGAGCCGTTGGGAACATAGTCACTGGAGATGATCTGCAGACACAGGTAACCGCACCACACACACACACACCATGCTACTTCTTGGAGACGGTTTTCTGACTTTGCGTTTCATTTATGTGATTGCCCAGGTGATTTTGAACTGCTCAGCGCTGCAGTCCCTACTTCACCTCCTGAGTAGCCCCAAGGAGTCCATCAAGAAGGAAGCCTGCTGGACGATCTCCAACATCACCGCAGGGAACCGAGCACAAATACAGGTGTGTGTTCTTCAAACGTGTAGGTTGCAAAGTTGACATGAGCATTTCATCAACTAATCAAGTCTGTAATTTTTTTCTTTAGATGGTGATCGATGCGGGCCTGCTGCCTCCTCTCATCAATATCCTGCAGGTAGCAGAGTTTCGCACAAGGAAGGAGGCAGCCTGGGCCATTACCAATGCCACCTCGGGGGGCTCTGCAGAGCAAATTAGGTAAGACCACTGATGGAGTATACATGCACCAATGTGTCTATGGTCTCACATGCATTGAACTGTGGTTTGTTCCATTCAAATGGATGATATTTGAAGAGCTAGTAACTAACTCACACTACAGATAAATAAACAATATGATGCGTTTGACTTTTCTGATCACAATTAATTCTCA
This sequence comes from Eutrigla gurnardus, assembly GCF_963514095.1. NCBI lineage: Eukaryota > Metazoa > Chordata > Actinopteri > Perciformes > Triglidae > Eutrigla > Eutrigla gurnardus. The sequence continues at coordinate 3,890,611 of NC_139929.1, read as the reverse complement.
TTCAAATATTTTCTTTCATTGGCTTCCAAAAGTTAGTTAATTTTAAGGTGGCCTTAAGGCTTTAAGTTTGTATTTTAAGACTGATTTATTTTAAAAACCCATAAAACTATATACAGCAGGCTTTGCAAAATGATGGGTGAAATTGTGATCTAGGAAATGAGCTAATATTTTCAACTACACAAGGCACTTTTAAGGAAATAGGGAGACACCCTAACCATTCAGCTGGTATAATCTTTCAATGCAGTGGTTTACCAATCATGCTTTGTGTCCTTTGTTGAGCCAAGACAATGATTTGCTTCATGAGTAAGACAAGTTTGACCCTGTATCTGCGTGTCTACTGCCCCCTGCAGGCATCTTGTGGATCTCGGCTGTATAAAACCTCTGTGTGACCTGCTCACACTTATGGACTCCAAAATAGTTCAGGTGGCTCTAAATGGCCTGGAGAACATCCTGCGACTGGGAGAACTGGAGGCCAAGAGGGGAGGAGGCATCAACCCTTACTGTGCACTCATTGAAGAGGCCTATGGTTAGTGCACACGCACACAGTTGACATCTTCATTAATTATTAGCCAATTCTTTTCTCACTTGACTGATTATGAAAACAAGTAAATGTTTCCCAGAGGCCAAGGTGACACTAGTAAGAAATGTTCAATTTATAGATATGATATCAGTAGAACAAGTGTTTTTTAACCCAATCAATGCACTGTTTTATCAACTATTTGAATTGCTGGCAGTTAATTGACCCAGCACTACCTCACTTCTTCTCAGGTCTGGACAAATTGGAGTTCCTGCAGGGACACGAGAACCAGGAAATCTACCAGAAAGCCTTCGACCTGATCGAGCGCTACTTTAACACTGAAGACGAGGACCCGTCTCTGGCTCCAGCTGTCGACCTGCAGCAGCAGCAGTTCCTCTTCCAGCAGTGCGAGGCCCCGATGGAAGGCTTCCAGCTATAATGCGAAATCCGCCCTCCCCATGTGCTCCACCTTCATCCGCACCTCTGCTCACGTCTCTCACTCTCTGTCCACTGCCATGATCAAGGGTTGCGACAACCCTCGGCTCCCTTCCTCCTTTCCTCCTCATCGTCAGAGAGATTGATTTAATCATTATCATGATTATGAAAAATGTAACATTACAGGAGCACGTGTGTGCATACGTCAAACGTGGGTCAAGTTCTGCAGTCTTGTCAGCCAGTTTGTGAAGGTTTCACGCATCATTCTGTCTTGCGCTGAGCTCACCTCTGCGCCTGAACCCCACCGACCTGCTCAGGCCCTGGGGTCTCCTACTAGCAGTTTGCTCCCGTAACACCACCCCCTACTTTTCTGGATTTCCTCAGCTCCCAGATGAAAAGCACTTCTGTGTTCCCGTAGGATTGGCGACCCCCGTCTGATGAAGTGGGAGTTTGTAGGACTGCATTGCTTGTCTGATAGAAGCATTAATGACTCACAAGACAGACAAACATGGACTTGATTTTTATCCCTGCCCTCCTCCAAACACACACACACACAGCCACAGTGAGAAGAATGATCTAACCTTAACACTGGACTGACCGTGAGACGTTGACCACGTTTGACTGTGGTCTTTGGACTGAACTGCCCACACTGGGGCCACGTGGCCAGTCCCGAACCCAAGGACTCAACTGACCTCTACTAAAGGCACTTAAACAACTCAAAAATGAAGGTTGAATTTCATTCATCTCCTCTCTCCGGCCATTGGATACGTTACCACAGATGGACAAATTAGGAACTTGACTGTGTTGCTGAGGGGTGGAGCTTGTCAGTGACGAACCAGGCTGCTTGCATTCCCTCCTGGATCTCATATCATGCATTCCTTTATCCGGTAATGGGACTATCCACCCGCATTGGCTTCATCCTGAAGAGTTTTGACTGCCTCTGGTGTGACGTGAATAACCCCATGGAACCATGGGAATTGGAGTCTTCCCTCGCACTGAGACAACTTGACAGACTTGGACGAGACAAAACAGACTATTTAACCCTGGAATCTGTCCAGCAGCAGTCCAGCGGGAATTTTTATTATCTTACCATAATTTCATTTCATTTGCAGCACTTTAGTTCAGGACTGATGCCTGCTCTTTGAGAATATACCATAGTTTTTGCATTAACTATTTAATCGATTGATAACATGGCTCTTCCCTCCTCAGGAAGCGAGGTGTAGAGTGGTGTGGTCTGAATCCTCCCCCCCCCTTCTGGTTTGACAAGGATTACTATGTACTTCACTGTTTACCCTTCCCACAAAGGGATTCAAATCAGATTGTGGACTGGAACTGTTAGCACACTAATTACAATCAATCAAAAAAGTAAATCAAGTCTTTTGGGAAAATGACAACACATGTTCAGGTAGTATTTTCCAATTGGATCATGTCAAATCGAGGCATATATCAGCTATTGGGTCTACAGCTGTTTGTTTTTTAAACTGTTTTTAGTTGGGGTTAGCATCTGCCATGTTGCTGATGGTGCCATAAACTTTATTCTACAGGAATATTCTATTCTACTTCCAGATAATTTCAACAAAAAATCCAGATTAAAAACTTGAATACACTGGTGTTCATCTTAGTTAGCAAACTGTTTACCAAGTCCTCTTAACATTGCTTACTTTTATCTCTCCAGGAGATGACCAGCTCTACTTGTTAATTACTTGTTTGTTGTATTGAGTTTGTGCAACTGTCCCCTGTTATGCCATTTGCATAAAAGCTGTTTCATGAACCACATTGCGAGTGAATCGGTTTCATTGCAGTTTGTGTACAGGGTTAATGTTTGTGGGAAGCATTTTATTTGATCAAATTTCTGCCATACAGCTGAAGAAATGTAGTACGTCTGTTGGTCTTATTTTCATTCTTTTAATGGCCGATTATTTTCTCACTTATTTATTTGATCCATAAATAGTGAAATGTAAGAACTTTGGCTTCAGAGTTGCAGTTTATAAATAAACATAACATAATTTTATCAGATGGAGGGAATTCTCGAGAAACAATACTTTATTAAATGTATGTTTTTTTGGTGTTATGAAAAAACAGTCATGAACAAACCAGCCTACCAGGACACAACAAACCATCTTGCCTGATCCACTCTAAACATTCTCTTATGGAGAACAGAAGACAGTTTGAAACCCTTAAGGACTGACCTGCTAAATTAAAAAATATAGTATCCATGTTGGGTGGCTTTAGAGGTGTTGAAAGTTTACTAGAAGCATTGATAGTGATATTTGTTCACCTGATTTATTGTCTAAGAATAATTACTTTGCTGTGTAGTAAATGCCAAGAGTTCATTATAAACAAACTAAACCCTCTATCACAGTATCGGGTTAAGTCATGCTCATGTTTCCACTTCGATACAAACAAATCCCGACTCCAATAATTGTTTGTGCCGTTTCCTCAAAAACGAGTGCCAGATTATTCCTCAATATAGTCACTGAAATCCAATTTCATTGGCTTTCAAAAATTAGCGAATAATCCATAAGTGTGTTAAAGGTCAACCTTCAAGTTTCAAATCTATTAAGTACCAACTGCTATCTTTTTGACACTCTAGGATGGAGGTAGAGAGCTCTGAGGTTGGGACAAATACAGCAAGAAGGGGGGACACTCCTGGTCCAGTATTAGGGGCGAGGACTGTGCAGGGACTCGTCTTCCATCACTGGGCCTTCTCAGACAGGACCACAGCAGCTTCCTTCTCTCTTTGCAGTTCCTCCCTCCATCTAGCTTTCTTCTCCATGTTTTGACCCGTTAGGGACTCATGTCTACCTGCAGCCTGCGACAACATAAGACCGAAAGCGTTAAATATTCACCCCACAATGTGTATTTGCCATGAAATCTGTAACATTTAGATTTTTTTCACAAGGACAAATGCTGGAGAAACACAATGCATGCAATCACCATCTATTGTCACTCACCCGTTTGCCCAGGAACACCGTCACCAGACAGGCCACTATTGTGGTCGCCATCATCACATAGCAGGCTTTCACCCTGACTTTGTTTCTGGCTGCATCAATCATCTCGAACCTGTGGCACAGGCAGGTGCACAAACAAATGTCAGTGTAGCCAGATGTTTGAATGCATTCAAAAACAATATCCTAATCAAAAAAAACAATGTGCTGTTTTAAACGTCTTCTTTCATACAATGCATCGACTATAGCCGCTAGCTACCCATGCTTCCTCTCTCTTATGTCAACATTAATTACAGCATAATTTAAACATTTCTGTTCATTGCGAGTGCAGGAGGTGGGAGGTCTGCAGTTTGTTTGCGTGACAGTCGGGTCTTATCACTGCAGCAGATCACATATGATCTCCACCCTGATTTTAGGAGCAGCAGTAATTACCTCCAGCCAAAAACAGACGCCTTGTTTGAACTTCAGTCGTCTTGGAATAGCAGCTACCTACGGCTGGTCATCCAGATTGTTAGCTCTGTTCTTGTGATGTATCTTAACTAAATCACGCATAAAGCTAATCGGATGCAAGTGTAATGGGAGGTTCTGGCATAAACAGGAAGACGCTACTCACGACACAAGCTCTGGTATCTGGTCTGCTGCCTTAAAGCGTCCCGACCAGACCAGAAACTTCTTGTCCATATTTGAGGGTCTGTAGCCTGGGAGTCTGAACCCGGCCCGAGGTGCTGGAAGAAAGAAAGCATGCTTTAGACGGGAACAAACAAACAAACAAGAGTTTAAGTCCACAAATCTAGGGGAAAAAATGCAGAGTAGTTCAGTTTCACAAGCCCCAGTTGTTAGCTCCATCACCCCTGATTGTAACCCCGCTTCCTGTGTCCCTCCTCCCTCTGGGACAAAAGATAACTTTCACACAGTCGCTATGGCAACAAGAGACCTGTGATGTTTAAAATCCCCAGGGCAATCAATATGGGGAGGTTTCATCTTCATCTTGGTGTGAGAAATATAACTTTTACTATTTGAAGAATTTTTGACAATATTTTAAATTAAGAATCTAATTGTACCTTTTGCTGGAGTTGCAGGTGGAAGAGGTTCTTTGACCTCCTGTGGTTTATTGCACATCCCTCTGTGGCTCCATGCTTCAGTGACCGTTCGGCCCCTCTGACCTGATGAGATATTAAAAAAAACAAAAACAACATGAGTGTGTTGGATCTAGGTGGAATCTTAACAAGGGCTAAAACTAGTATTATTTTTCTCAATCATTCAGTATATAAAAATGTCAGTTCCCTAAGGTGACTTCCTGAATTAACCCAACAAACAATTCAGTTTACTATCGCATAAGATAAATAAAAGCAGCATGTCATCACAACTGAGGGACTGGAACTGAGAAATGTCACATTTGTTTGTAAATTTACTAATCAACAGACAAAATATCACAACTCATTGTTACATACACGATAAATTAAAATATGAAGGGACCATCATAAAAGGCACAGCCCACTTTTACAATACGATGAAGGTGTGTCAAAAAAACTACACAATAAAAGGTTTGCTAGGTCAACGTATTAAAGTAAGGCTTTTTTTATGGGGCGATTAGCTAAACATGAACACGAACTACGCATTTTCTCAACACATTTAATCCAACCTCGGTATGACATTCAAAGAACACATGGCAATGCATATTATATTATATTAAACTAGCTATGCTACAGCTAATCATTAAGTAACAAATAAACAAACACCGAGTAGTTGAAGAGACATTCCGGTCAGTTAAAAGCAAAAGCAACGCGCGGATTAAAGTTAAGAATACGAACCGATAAAGTTGGAAAAGCGAGATCTGACGAAACTCATGTTTAAAAGGTCCAGGGTGTCAATCACGCCATTAAACTGGGTCGTAACACCTGGTCTCCGGTCAGCTGTGGGCTGAAAGTCAACTCACTGCGCTTCCTTTCACCATCGGCTCTCGCCAACTGCCGAACAGGACCCCCGTCTCATAATCGTAGGAGCCTGTGTTGTATGCCTGATCAAAAATGTAAAAAAAATACAGTTCTTTCGTTAATGTTCCCCTCCTCGATTAGTACGTACACTCATTGACTGGAGTTAAATCTTAATCTTGTTTCAAACTACAAAATTAAGATGATCTGTGGAGATGCATTAATCTGTTACACTTTAAGAGGAAAACAGCATATATTTGTGAAAACCCTCTCTCAAATTCCAATTAAACATCTCAAGTTGACTCAAGCAAGTTAAACCTACAAGAAATAATAATAAAAGGTATACAAAAAAAATAGGCACCTTTGTGTCAATAAATGCAACAGATAGAGCATTTTCATCAAACATTTTTACTTCATGTTTTACAAAGAAGTACTTGAACATGAAACATAACTATATAAATATAAATTGGGCCATTTCCCCAAATTAAAAATATAATTAGACCAGCATCTATTAGATGTAAATCTATTAAAAGAAAAAAAAAAATACTCGGTCGGTTACATATTGCGGGTTTAATTCAGGCAATATCTTGAACAGTCCCACCCCCCCGTGTCCACAGAGGAGGTCCTTACAGTCCAAACATGGCGGCGCCCGGTGGAACTTTAAACTGTGAGGACTTTTCAATGTTTCAGGTAACTCGAACGACGGATTTCGCCGAGTCACGGTTCGGCAGCGACCCGAGTCCTAACCTCTCGAAGGTCCAGGCGCCATGTTGTTTATTCCCCGTGTTTACGTTGAACCAGCGACGGAGTGACCCTCATGATCACTGGTGTCCACAGTCGGGATCAGCAGGACTGAAGACAGGCAGCATGTTGTTTTGGATTTTTGAATCACTGTCACGGGTCTCCAGATTAACTAAACCGGACAACCTGTTTGAGTCTTTAAGTGTCTTCGAGGGTTTAAAACGCCTCAAACTTGCTTCCATTCCGACTAGACTGTCTAACTTTCATTCAAGATGCATTTTATTAAAGGATGGTGTAAAAATTGTGAATTCCAATGGATTAGCATACTATCATCTCTTCATCTCCACAACTCTGCAAAGATATGAATACAGTATAAATTGTTTATGTGCTTGAACCATTGAACCAAAGCATTTTCTGACATTTCTTTATGAAAAATGACTTTTTATGATGAAAATAGTTGGTGATTATATTTCTGTGGATCTGTTAGTGGAATTAGTTCTCCTTTCATTTGTGGTCCTTCTGTAAAAAGCTGTCTCCAAACATCATGTTGGTTGTTTAGAGGACAATAACATCTCATTTAATGTGATGAACAAGTGACAGAATAAGTAGACTGAATACTGACCATTGGATTGATACAAATATGGAGTTTACCACAGCTGGAAGGTGCTGGAAAAGCATGGAAATGCACCTTGAAATGCGTGAAAAAGTGCTTGAATTTGACTTTGAAAAAGGTGCAGTTGTATCACCTATGGTTGTGCAAAGGTTATGCCTATTTAAGATATTTTATAACCTTTGCACCGCTCAGAGAGTCAAATTTCCCACTGTTTCCGTGTACTGAATAACACTCCCCTGAAAATGTAATGCGCTGGTATTCTGATACTGCGCACAGATGTGTTGATTGAACCGTCTCTTTTCTCAGGAGGTCCTGAAGGTCATGCGCACCATTGACGACCGCATCGTCCACGCCCTGAACACCACCGTGCCCACAGTCTCCTTCTCAGGCAAAGTGGACGCCACGCAAACATGCAAACAACTCTATGAATCTGTGAGTGACGGTCATGACCAAAAAGAATACGTCCGTGTCAAAGTTCCTATCGTGCTGTTAGCAGTTCCGATAATTGCCGTGCTTGTCCACAGATGATGGAGGCCCATCTGACCAGAGACAAAGCTATCAAGGCCTGTATAGCCCAAACATCTGAGGAGGTGGCACAGCTGCGTGGACAAAGAGCAAAAGACAGCGGCAACCTGGCACTCATTAAAGAGCTCAGGAAGGAGCAGACCAAAGTAGGTTCCCGTTTGTAACACTAGATGGCTTCTAACACCACAGAGCTGTGAGATGTGAGCCGTCCTGCAGCCGGAAGAGTCACTGAAACACACTCATCCTCAGGATTAGGCACCCAAACCACACACAAAAAGACATTTTACCATTTTATATTCATTTTTATTTAATGACAGAAATCATATGACTCAGCATAATCGGCCTTTACTCACTGTAGACAGATTTCATACGGACCTTTTCTCCAGTAGAAAGTGGTTTTAATGAGCTCTGTGTTATCCTGAGGGACATTGTTGCCTAAAATAGCCATTTTCTCAACCACTGGGCATGGCCAACCGGTGGGCCTCAGGGCGCCATCTGCTGGGCTGCAGAGGCACTACCATATTGTTCCATTAAATTAAAAAAAGATGTTAATTTACAAAAATCGAAATGTGCAGACTTCACATTCATAAAAAAAACTCATTAATGCATAATTTCTATGACCAATCCTTCAGATGCAATGACACAAGATCAAAACATTTTAAAAACAGAAAGTCTTTATTTCAAAGCACCACAAACAAAATTCTTTTCTCCTCCATTGTGCAACGGTGGTGACAGAAATGCCTTTTCCCTTCCTTGTCTCCAGCTAAAGCTCATGCAATCAGAGCTGAATGTTGAGGAAGTCGTCAACGACCGAAGTCTGAAGGTGTGCTTCACTATTTTCACCAATGTTCTGCAATCACACCTGCATGCTCCGGCTTTATCTTATCTGTTGCTCGTCCCTGATTTGCTGCAGGTTTTCAGCGAAAGGTGCAGAATCCACTACACGCCTCCGAAGGTGAAGTACTCTGTCTGAAGATGGGGACCCGCTTCATTCGAGGTTTGAATCCTGACTGGAGCCCAGACTGTGACCCCCCCACTGCTGAGACCAGACTGCAGATCATCCAGACCACTCTGACCTCTTCTCCAACACGTATATTCCGTCGTCACATCTCATTACCAAAGCTGTAAAACAGTCATCTGTGTGCTTCTGAGAAACATTGTACAAAAAAAAGAAGTTTTTTTTAAAAAAATACAATCAAATGTTTTCAAGTGACGTGTTGTCTGTGATTTTAAATCATGAGTCTCTTGAGGAGCTGCCTTTTCTACATGCAGTGGAGTGATGCAGTTTAATCCACTTGCTGTACGGATTTAAATGCCTCAACATCAAATCGTGTTCGGAGAGTCGTGGATCCTAGACTGTGAATCCCAGCCAATGTGAGCCCCACGGTGCCTAAGGACAGCCTCACAGAGCTTTCATTGTTAAGCCTCCTTTTGTTTTTTCACTTTATTCATGAGCGTTGACAGACAACACTTGTTAGTGTTGGCTCCTTACTCGTGTTTTAATCTCTGAGGAATGTATCGCATGTTTTTCCTCCTCCAACACACCTGTCAAGTTACAGACGGTGAGAAAACGTGTCCTGGTTTAGTCTGAACTCACAGTAAGGCCGTCGTCTTTGACACTTGGGTGAATGAGGTCGGCTCCTCCAATATGAACCTGCTGGGAAAAAGATTGGATATCTGAAAAAATATATATGAACCTGGATCTTGTGTTGCTGAACAGTGAGGATCTTCTACCTCCAGGGATGTTTTAATGACACTAGATTCAACCGGAGGGCACAACATTATAAATACAACCTGCGTATTACACAATCACAGCTGAGGCTTTCATATTTTTTTTTTTACCACAATAAAATATTATCTTGATGAGGACGTTTTCTCCGTCTACGATCTGATTCCTGTAGTGGATTTGCTCTGAATTCGATTTGATCCTTTCCTCCACTTGATGTTGGTTTGTTAATGATTTTAATAGTCAGCTGCAACATTTCAAACTTTTTTTGTCTTGTAAAAAATGCAGCAGCCATATTTTTAATTTCTGTCGTGTCGTTTCTTAATCCCGGAAGAATGCGAGCATATTCTTCTTCCTCCGAGACACCGGTCCTGTAACCGAGTAGGTGTTGTAAATCCTGGTTTGTGTAATCTGAACTCACAATGTGAGAAGGTCAACAATCTGTGTCTGTGTTAAAGTTTCTGTGAACTTACAGAGATTTATTTACCTTTTTTAAAATGAATTTATATCCGTTTCTTCCAGCCAAGACACTGCTGTCTTTAGAAACGACCTTGTTTGTCGAGCTCTGATGGAGAATTGACTGAGCGTCGGGGTGACAAAGGGCTGTCTGTGTTATTAACTCTGAAGTCATCAACATTCCCTCAAAGTTCACGGAAAGATTCCCACAATGACACAGCAAGATGGTTTCAGACAAAGATTCACATCAAATGACAAACGGGGCAGATGCCAAATCTGATCATGCACTAATTTCAATGATAGTCTCGGGGTGGGACTAATAAAGGAGTATCTTACTTTATCTTGTATCTTATCTTATCCACTAGTTTGAGAAATTGGCACCTAATTAGTAGACTTTGCTTTGGACATAAAGAATACAAAATCACAATCCAAATATGAAAAAATATAGATTTTGGGGTGCACCTTAGAATTTAGTTGGATTAGTGATATATATATATATATATATATATATATATATATATATATATATATATATATATATATATATACAGTGGTGTGAAAAAGTATTTGCCCCCTTCCTGCTTTCTTCTTTTTTTGCATGTTTGTCACACTTAAATGTTTCAGATCATCAAACAAATTTTAACTCAAGTAAACACAAAATGCAGTTTTTAAATGAAGGTTTGTATTATAAAGGGAGAAAAAATTCCAAACCTACATGGCCCTGTGTGAAAAAGTATTTGCCCCTCCAGTTAAAACATAACTTAACTAAGGTTTATCACACCTGAGTTCAATTTCTCTAGCCAAACCCAGGCCTGATTACTGCCACACCACTTCCCAATCAAGAATTCACTTAAATAGGACCTGCCTGACAAAGTGAAGCTCCTCAATAGCAAGACATCATGGTGAAAACCAAAGAAATTCAGGAACAAATGAGAAAGAAAGCAATTGAGATCTATCAGTCTGGAAAAGGTTATAAAGCCATTTCTAAAGCTTTGAGACTCAAGAGAACCACAGTGAGAGCCATAATCCACAAATGGTGAATACATAACACCGTGATGAGCCTTCCCAGGAGTGGCCGGCCAACCAAAATGACGCCAAGAGTGCAGCGACGACTCATCCAAGAGGTCACAAAAGACCCCAGAACAACATCAAAAGAACTGCAGGCCTCGCTTGCATCAATTAAGGTCAATGTTCATGACTCTACCATAAGAAAGACACTGGGCAAAAATGGCCTACATGGACGAGTTCCAAGACGAAAACCACTGCTGAGCCAAAAAAATATTAAAGCTCGTCTCATGTTTGCCAGGAAACATCTTGCTGATCCCCAACACTTTTGGGAGAATACTTTGTGGACTGACGAGACAAAAGCTGAACTTTATGGAAGGTGTGTGTCCCAATACATCTGGCGTAAAAGTAACACCGCTTTTCAGAAAAAGAACATCATACCAACAGTAAAATATGGTGGTGGTAGTGTGATGGTCTGGGGCTGTTTTGCTGCTTCAGGGCCTGGAAGACTTGCTGTGATAAATGGAGCCATGAATTCTGCTGTCTACCAACTAATCCTGAAGGAGAATGTCTGTCCATCTGTTCGAGACCTCAAGCTGAAGCGAACTTGGGTTCTGCAGCAGGATAATGATCCAAAACACACCAGCAAGTCCACCTCTGAATGGCTGAAGAAGAACAAAATCAAGACTTTGGAGTGGCCTAGTCAAAGTCCTGACCTGAATCCTATTAAGATGCTGTGGCATGACCTCAAAAAGGCGGTTCATGCTCGAAAACCCTCCAATAAGGTTGAATTACAACGACTGTGCAAAGAGGAGTGGGCCAAAATTCCTCCACAGCGCTGTCAAAGACTCATTGCAAGTTATCGCAAACGCCAAACCAGTTATTAGGTTTAGGGGGCAAATACTTTTTCACATAGGGCAATGTACATTTGGATTTTTTCCCCCCTTAATAAAAGAAACCTTCATTTAAAAACTGCATTTCGTGTTTAATTGTGTTGTCCTGGCCTTATATTAAAATTTGTTTGATGATCTGAAACATTTAAGTGTGACAAACATGCAAAAAAAGAAGAAAGCAGGAAGGGGGCAAATACTTTTTCACACCACTGTATATATATATATATATATATATATATATATATATATATATATATATATATATATAAAATTACTCAAAGTATTAGGTGACCATGGCAACCATCTTTTGAGTTTTGGCATCCAAAAGCAGATGCCTGCTTGCCAGCCTGGCAGCCACTTTTAAAAGTGGGTGTTGAGGCTCTGCTGGATCATAAATCAATCGGGAACCTGATTATTAAAAGGGGCCATTTAGCCGCTCTGAGAAATAAGATATGTTGTGTCTGTGGGAACATGTCTTTGCTCAACCCGTTTTCTTCACAATGCCTGGAAGCTGATACGACACGCCTGCAGCCTGATTACGAAGACGGAAAGGAAAAGCTTTGTTTTAATCGTGGTTCTTTTCATGAAACAGCGTATACTGTTATACACAGTGTGAGACATGTGAGATATAGAATAACAGCCGTTTCTATGCAGCCTGTAGGTGTCCCACGGTTGAAACGGGTTCAGAGGAGGTCATCTACGGTTTTGTTCAGGTGAACACCTCGCAGGTGTAGACCCGGCTCGTCTCTGACTGCCTCGAACACACTCAGGTGAACGTAGTCCTCTCCTCCGACATGAACCTGCAGGAAAATGTTAGATTCAATATATGGATGTGGACTGGATGTCACAATTATTATTAGTTCAACCTGTATATTTTTTCTTACAAATATCCGTTACCTTGATGAGGAACTTGTATCCATTCACCGTCTGTTTCTTGTATTTAACTGCTTTGAAGTCTGCATACTTATTGTTGGCCTGTTCCTCCACCTGGCGCTTCAGCTGCATATGAATGAAGTAAAATGTGATGCATGCACCGCACGGACCGAAGATGCAGACCGGAAGAAACAAAGAATGAAGCTCACCTCATCACAAATCTTCTGAGTCTCCTCAGTGGCGTCCGACATGTTGCTCCATCCTCCCAAACAGATCGTTTCCATCGTGTGCGTTGAAGTGAACCGAGGAGTCAACTGTCTGCTTGTCGGCGTCTCCGGTGTTTCAGCTTTAATAGCCTACGAAGCAACCCACCCCTGGATACATCTGCCAGGTGGCTCATGTGGGTGGAGCGTCTATCCTTTTGTTCCACTTTGAATCCTTCCCCAATGCTATATAACAAAATTCAAAGATCATAACTGTCTTGATTCCACAGGATGCACATCTAAGCAGGGCACCAATCTCATCCAGACAGGGTCTAGTCAATCTCCCACACGCTTTAAACAATCTCCAGGTGTCCTTTAGGCGTTCATTGTCCATGTAATTAAAAACTCCAACATGAGTGGAGCTTCAGAAATCTGTTAATGTGAACATCAAAGAGGAAAAGCAACACAAGACATAATTTCCTGTTGCTTTCAGATATCCCTGCTCTAAATAAAGCTTTCACATTCCTCCTTCTCTGCAGAACATAAACAGGACTTCAGAACATAAACAGGCCTTCAGTTGGTGTTGGTGTACTTCCAAGATCGGGACACTCCCCACTCATTCTGTAATCTCAGAGGTATGCACTCTCCTCCTCCAGGGCACTGAACAACAGGGCAGTGACAAAATGTACAGGGGAGGCAGCAGGACATAAACCACATTAATAATCAACCTTTATAACTCTATACACTACTTGGGTTTTTTATTATGTGGGACGCATAAAACCAACTGGCCTATGTTTAACGACTTACCCTGGTGGCATAGCATAACCAGGATCCATAGCGGACGCGGGGTATGACCACTTCCAATATCTGTGCCCTTAACATGTGGAAACGCGTTTTTCTGAGCCGCCTTTGAACGCATCATGAGCAGGCGGAGCCAGGCGGCAAACACCGCTGTCGTGTTGTGATTTCAATCACTCAGATTCTTGTTCACCATTTTCAGCAAACCAGCAGCCAAGAGGCAAAAAACTTTACTGTGTTTGTTCCAAACAAACCATGTAAGTTGAGTATTGCTGTTGCATGTAGATAATGTTTAGCTAAACGATGACTAATTAATACATGTCAATATATCAAGGCTAGCTGTTAAGCTAGTTAATAATTGTTAGCTGTTAGCTATGTTGAATGCTTGCTAGGTGCAGAGGTGGTAGACAGTTACTAGTTACATTTACTCCTTTACATTTACTTGAGTAACTTTTTGAATAAATTGTACTCTTTAAGAGTTGTTTTACTGCAAAATACTTTTTACTTTTACTTGAGCAATATTATTCTAACGTAACAATACTCGACTACAATCTATGGCTACTCTACTACCTAGACATAAACCCACTCCTCCTTAATTTCTGCACAGAACTTGTACTCACTATTGTTTAGCACATATTTTTAAAATCGTTATATAATAGAAAGAGCAGGTCAGGGAGGAGGAAGTGGACCAGAGGCCAGCAGCAGCAGGAATGAACAGGGGGGGGTCTTCACAGCAGGTGAGGAGACATTTTATTTGAGGTTAAATTCTACAACAATTTCACTACTACTAGTGTATTCCTAATTCTATCTCAAAATGTTGCTTTCCACATATTTTTTAATCTTTATTGCCACGATAGAAAGAGCAGGGTGAGAGAGGAGGCAGTGGACCAGAGGCCAGCGAGGTACAATTGAATGCGAGAGGATGATAAATCACTCAATAGACCTCTGAACAATGTGTTCACTTCTGAAATGATCGGCAGGATCGGATACATACAGCTCATTAAAGTTAAATTCATGTCGTGCTACTTGTGCTTCTAGCTTCATAGCCAGTTGTTTGTAGGTGAGAATAAAACGTGATGAACAGCCAATTTATTAATTATTACAGCTTCCTTTACAGCGGCCCTGTGGGTCTGATGTCTGCTCATTATGTGAAAAAAGTGAAACTACACATTTTGGTCAATTTGGTTGATACTTTTATACTAATTTGACTTTACTTATGTGTAAAGGACTTCACATCTACAGGCCCTTTATCTATTCATGAGCACATGATTCTTTCTTTCGTTCCTGACTCTCATGGAGCAGCTGCAGCTCTACACCTTCCTGAGGGGTTAATCAAGTATTCTGATTCTTATCCAACCACATTGTGTTTTTGTAAAGTGCTAGAGTTCAACAAAAATAAATCTCATATTTTTAGGAAAAGGCTCTAAAAACCAAACCTCTTCCTGTCTCAGGCTCCTTTATGCCTTTGTGTGGGGAAACAAACTGCTTAAGCTCTGCAAGTGAACGCGTTGACCTGGTTTTCTCTAAGTCACGTGGTTTACTGGAACTCGAGCTCTTTACTTTCACTTTCCCTCGTTTCGTCACTGATTTACAAGCAATGCGCGCGCATTGAGGTCCTCGGCTTGCTGTGATTGGCCGGCTTGACCTATCCACATCGCTGCAGAGCTGATGTGGGAGGGGCTTAGTGAGGGGCAGTCCCGGTATTCAACAGACTGCTGTGGTCTGTATAAAGAGGTCGGAGGACGAGGAAACTTCCTGAAAGCCCGCAGCTTCACAGAGCAGACAGCGACAAGCAGACACGGTGAGTTGAAACTGATTTTCTTTTTCTGTGTGCACGTTTTAAATCTGAGCATGCGCAGCTGACCTTCACAGTTTGATATTGTCATGCTTCTCGATGAGTCTTTTACTGCTCTGACTCTTATGCACACAACCCCTTATACAAATGATATGCATCATCCTGCAACTGTCAAGTCTCTTAACCCTCGTGTTGTCCTCCCGATTGCCATGCACCTTTTGTCCACCTGGTTTTGACTGTTATTTAAAGCATATAGTATTAATTGTCAATCAATTCTGTGTGACACCTTTAGTATTACTTCAGTCCAACCCATTACCACAAATTTTTCCCTTCGTTTTGGAATTTAGGGCCAATATACCTTGTTTACATAAAAGTATGCCCTGTTTTTAACTTAAAATAAAATGAAACAATTAATTATTGTGTGTAAATATTATTTTTACTATTTGACTTATCACAGAGTGCTATATGTCAAAGTTTAGGGAGGATGCTGTTTTTGAATAATTTGAATTTTTTTTAATGGCAGCACATAATCACACCTGTTGTCCTCTGGGGTCAAAATTGACCCGGTCTGGTTTGACTGTTATTTAAAGAATATAAAGTGGAAACTTCACCCAATTCTGTGTTACACCTTTAATGCCAACTTCATTCAAACGCAATAACACAAGCAGGGTCTCAAGACCCTCCTGTCAAAGGCTGCGCCCCCCCCTTTTGCCCCCCCTCCCCTCAAAATATTTATGGATTAAAAACTATAACAAATATAGAACAAATTAAGACACTGAGACATTAACAATCAATCATCTGAAGAAATATTGTTTATAACGTTCCTATGGTGATTGTTTTTTTTTTTTTTTCCTGTGTCGTGCGATTTGATTGGCTGGTTTGCACGCAGACGGTAGGCTGAATTTGACGTTCACGTTAGCGGTGGTTGATGCATAGCGGCTAGTTAGCGATTGTGGACAGAGCGAAATGGACCGATTTGTGAAAGCCAAAAAGCGAATAAGAGTGGACGATGGTGGTGGTGATTTACGGACGCAGGAGTGATGACGGACTCGGAGGATGAGGATGAAAGCGAGGATGACGAAGGGGTGGTAGTAGGTGAGGAGAACAGAAAGGAGGAGGAGGGCAGAGGAGAAGAGAGAAAGACAGCATTGGAGAGCGAGTGAAGCAGAGTTTAGAGGACAAGAAGGGAGGAAGAGGAGAGGAAGACAGGAGTGGGGAGTGAGTGAGGAGGAGAAGAAGGGAGGAAGATGAGAGGAAGACAGGGGTGGAGAGTGAGGAGGAGGAGTTTAGAGGAGAGGAAGACAGGAGTGGGGAGTGAGTGAGGAGGAGAAGAAGGGAGGAAGAGGAAGACAGGAGTGGGGAGTGAGTGAGGAGGAGAAGAATGGAGGAAGAGGAAGACAGGTGTGGGGAGTGAGTGAGGAGGAGAAGAAGGGAGGAAGATGAGAGGAAGACAGGGGTGGAGATTGAGGAGGAGGAGTTTAGAGGAGAGGAAGACAGGAGTGGAGAGTGAGGAGGAGGAGTTTAGAGGAGAGGAAGACAGGAGTGGAGAGTGAGTGAGGAGGAGAAGAAGGGAGGAAGAGGAAGACAGGAGTGGGGAGTGAGTGAGGAGGAGAAGAATGGAGGAAGAGGAAGACAGGTGTGGGGAGTGAGTGAGGAGGAGAAGAAGGGAGGAAGATGAGAGGAAGACAGGGGTGGAGAGTGAGGAGGAGGAGTTTAGAGGAGAGGAAGAGGAGAGGAAGACAGGAGTGGAGAGTGAGGAGGAGGAGTTTAGAGGAGAGGAAGACAGGAGTGGAAAGTGAAGGAGAGGAGAACAGAAGGAGAGAGAAAACATATTTAGTGAGTTCAGAGACAGTTGTAAGAGTATACTGTATACAACTATACACTGTGCTACAATTCTCAGTTACACTCTTGTAAACCCACAGATGTTCTCTGTGGTGGATTTGTATTGTTTTTGTGCTTGTTGTTTGGCACTTCATTTCATTAAAAGTAGTTAAATATGCTTGTGTTTGTTTTATGATAAACGTTTAGTAACATGCATTCGACAATATGTAGTGTATCAGCACGGCCACGGGAACAGTACATCTATTATAGTATTATTTGTTGGTGTCAGAATTCACTAGCACCTCCTATAAACAATCAGACCCCCTCATTGCCCCCCCAATAATAATTTTCTGGTGCCGCCGCTGCATACTGGTAACCTGAAACAAAAGAAACTAATCAAAAAAGCAGTATCCCGAAGCCGAGTGCTCATCAGAAGAACATTTTTCTGTTTTTTGGGGTAATAGGACACCAGAGCATGGGTCTCAGTGAAGGCAAACTTCGATGAGAACCGAGCCCTGTCCTTCAATAAAACACCCATATTTCAATCAAATTATTTCTAATTTATTTTAATCATGAAGAGCATAGTATCGAAAAAAAAACCCATTATTTTCAGACCATTTGATGAACAAAAAACCTATTTTGACAGCAAAAGATTTAATTTGGGGTGACCCCAGGACAACACGACGGTTAAAGGCACAGCACAACCAATATCAAATCACATAACATAATGACAACCAGCAGAGATCCAGTGAAGTGTATATAAATTCATATAACCCCAGATGTAAAAGGAAAGCCTATTTTGCCTTTGTGGGGGGGCAACATAAAATCCAGCAGCTGAAGCTCTGCAAGTAACTCGTGTTCAGTGTTGACAGGATGCGGTTGATGATGTTTGAGTGTGACCTTTTAAGGCTCATTGCTTTCCTCTACGTCACTTGGTTTAATGTAAATAGAGCTCCAGACCATGTGTCACCTTGTCTTATGTTATGCAAAGTCTTTTGCTGCTCTGATTTGTATGAATGTGAAAGACGTTTGTCTTTCTGTACTCGTGAGGACCATTGTTGACATAACCCATTACCTAGACCTGAAGCCTATCCTTAACCACCGTGGTAAAAATTCAAACAGCACACTCTCCAGAACAATACCCTTAACTTAAAACCTTTGCACACCTACAATCACATCACATCAACTACATATAACCCGACATGCAAAAAGGAAAATGTCTAAATAGGTTTTTAGTAAAACCCTGCTTCCCTGATAATATAATTTGCAGAAATAAATATAATTCAACACAAATATAATGAATTAATGGCAAGCTAATCGAGTGTTATTTTAAAAACTCATCACATTTTTTTCTCTCATTATGTTGCAGTAGAAGAGACTGAGCATCTGAAATCAAGATGAAAGTAAGATCCTTTTATAATCATCATTGTAGAACTGTGTTTCCTAAAACTGCCTATAATTAGCTGAAGATTAGAACTGGGAATATTGTTTTACCCTGCCTGTATTTTTTAATTCCTTTACTTTGTGATGCATGTTGGTGCTGTTTTCTTGGCTTAGTTATGGCTGGGAATAATACTTTGGTCTCAAATGCTGTAACCAGGCGAACTACTGTACAATTTATATTAAAAAAAAAAGTTTTCTTTGTGGGATCCAGTGACTGAACCTGAACCCTCTGAGAAAACTGATCACAACACAGGAGGAGAGTCCGAAATCAAGTCTGTCTCATCGACAACCAAGAAGAAAGGTAACATTTTAATGAAAACTTGAAGTGCACAATTACCAAAAAATTTAACAATATACAAGTTTGCAAAAAACATCAGAAAATATATTGGTTGATCTGGTTCATTGTTGTCCTACAGATACCTTAGATATGGATATGGACGTGGATATGGACGTGGATATGTATCAGGTAAGGAAGTCTATTTACTTTGTGCTAGGCTTGGGCCGGTTTAAACATTTTGAAACCGGTATGATATTCAGCCAAACACCGGACCAGACCGCATTACCGACCTTAACCACTAGATGCCGCACTTGCCACAGCAGCCCCTCCTGAGTTAAATATTTGGCCTTTTTATGCAGAAGATTCTGCCATAATCACGGAGAGTCAAAAATATGCCGCGATCGTACCGTTTATAAAGAACTTTGCTACGTCGCAACGGAGTCTCTCTTTAAATCTGATTAGCTCAAGGCTTCAAAACAACTATGACAGGTGAACCTTTGCGGGTCTCGCATATTTACATGACTTGCAAGCAAATTTGCTGTGCATCATACAGGTTGATGCATGGAACGGCAGCCTCGTACGAGCAACTACCAGCTTTTATTCTTCTTTGGATTAACGTTCTCAGTTTGTTAAATGATCCGGCCGCACGTCGCCTAAGTAAGAAAACAAACACAAAGTACGCCGTGTGCGTCTCCGACCTCGACTGAAATTTGATGTCTGTCATGCCGGCCTTGGCTCGCCCGGGAGTATGGCTACCACACTTTGCACACCAGCCGCCTCAGAAACTCACGGCGGCTCCGTTAGTCCGTTTATAAATAAACACAATATTATGTTAATAACATGTCATTATTGCTGCTTATTACTATTGCAATACAATTTGGATTTAGTGTTGTGGCAAGGGTTTTTCATTTTCCAGAACGTATCATAAAGACAAATGCCAATTCAACCGGTTTAGCCCTGTACACCGAACCGGACCGGTGAAACTAGAAAACGGCCCAACTCTACTTCATACCCCACTGAATGACATTATCATTTTTAACATACTGTACATGTTACTTTATTTATTTGCAGGAGTCGGAGGAGATCAACAAGAAGAAACAATATCAAAGAGACATTGAAACTCTACTTTGCCGACTTCAGCTTCAAGACAAACGTCAACACAAGTTGACACCAGCAGATTTTCTTAGAGTCGGTCCTCCTGTGAAACAGGAGCATGACACTGAGAAAGATCTCGCTAATACTTTCCTTCAGAGGTTGATGATGTTAGACTACAGAGCCAGATATATTCCTGTCAAACAAGACGAAGTGAGCATATCAGAGTCTGCTGAAGAGTTTGATGATGAATTCGATGCTCTTTTTAGCAACAACGCAGACTCGGATGAAGCGAAACTCAAGAGTCACGTGCATCCGATGGATGTTCAAATGGCCGTATTTCACTGCTCCGACAGCTTCTTAAAGCAGAACACAATCACAAAACTGTCACAGTGTCAGTACGCCTTACCGCTGCTCGTTCCTGACCCGGTCACAATGGACATCGACTGTCCTCTGTGGACATTCAGACAAATAAGAAAAACGTGGAAAATTACTCAGATCAAAGATAAGTCCAGCGTTGTCACCATGAAGAGTATGCCCATCTGCAAAGCCGAGACACCCATGGTGTCATTTCTCCGCCTGGGTTCACTCCCCCTGTCCAAATCTCAGCTGATGAATGCATTGATCAACGACCGCCACAGCACCTTCTTCCACAGAAACTGTGCAGGTAGCACCAAGTCTCGCCATCTGATGGACGGTGTGGCAGAGATCGCCTGGTACTTCCCTGCCGGAAAACCCAACGACGCCTTCACCAACTGCATAGCCTTCTGCAATCTTCATGGCGACGCTCTGTCGATTGTAAAACAGCGCGACATTCTGACCGACAAGTCCTCAATCAATGTTGTACTCGTGCCAACTCTGGAAAAAGGTGGCAGTAGCACTGCAATTATCTCGGCCCTTTACAAGTCTCCGAAGCCCCTTGTTATTCTCATCGCTGACAATGATTGTGGTGCCACTCAGATGAAAGAGGGGAAATATAAGATGGGTCTGAAGGACAGAAGTCAGTCAGATGTTTCTGAAGAACTGAAAAAAATCATTGGAAAGGTTTTGTCCGGACCACATGCATCCTTCCAGCTTGAAACCATGGCTAAAGTTCCTGGAATCAAAGTGGACGAAGACGACAAAGTCTGCCAAAAAGGAAAAGCTGCTGCAATGAGAGTTGTGAGCTTGCTTGATGGGATGGATGTCTCGAAGATCAAAGATAAGTTTCTCCCTTGTCAGGGCCAACTGTGGTATGATTGGTGCACAATAAACAAAGAACTGTATAACCTGAAAGGAAACATTGAGAAGGTGAAATGTCAAAAGCAACAGGAATTGATGCAAATACGCCAAAAACAACACACTGCTGCCGGTAGTAAACCGATGCAGTTGTTCACTGAATGCCTCTCGTCTTTGCCGTGGTCAGACAAAGCGTATTTTCTGAAATGGACTCAGATCTTAATAGATGCCCTCTCCACAGACGACCTGTCTTCAATCCTCCAAAGATACGATGAAAAGTGGGCTGAGGTCTTGGATATGAAGAAGAAGCACGACAAATCCGATCTTCTGAAAAGGAAGCAAACTGAGCTTGATCAAATATCCACAAAACTGCAGTCGGCAACATTTGGCTTGGAGCACATCTTTCGAGAAATGGGACAGATCTATGAAGCCCACGCATCTTTGGAGAAACAACCAAGTAGTCTGCAGAGTGACTGGTCCAGATACCCAGAGCTGGCTGCAGAGCTGATGATATCGGGACACCCAATGGAGCTGATGGATGGTGATGCAGGTCACGTGCCTTTAACATGGATCTCCAAACTTTTAGATGAAGTCATAAAGAAACTGGGTGACAAGAGGCTTTTTGTCATGTCAGTGTTGGGCGTACAAAGCAGTGGTAAATCAACCATGCTGAATGCCATGTTTGGACTACAGTTTGCAGTGAGTGCTGGCAGGTGCACCAAGGGTGCCTTCATGCAGCTGGTCAAGGTGTCAGAGGAGATCAGGAAAGACTTTAATTTTGACTACATTCTGGTGGTGGACACCGAAGGACTGCGTGCTCTCGAGTTAGAAGGCAATGTCACTCTTCACCACGACAATGAGCTGGCAACATTTGTTGTTGGTCTGGGAAACATGACACTGATCAACATCTTTGGGGAGAATCCAGCCGAGATGCAAGACGTGCTGCAGATTGTCGTTCAGGCTTTCATGAGGATGAAGAAAATCAAACTAGCTCCAAGTTGTGTGTTTGTTCACCAGAATGTTACAGACATTTCGGCTGCAGAGAAAAACATGGATGGAAAGAGACGACTGCAAGAAAAACTGGACAAGATGGCCCAACTAGCAGCCAAGGAGGAAGTATGTGATGCAGAGTGCTTCAGTGACGTCATTGCATTTGACGTGCAGAAAGATGTAAAATACTTTGCCCAACTATGGGAGGGCAGTCCGCCTATGGCCCCCCCAAATCCAGGTTATAGTGAGAGTGTCCAAGAGCTGAAGACCATCATCCTCTCTAAAGCCTCACAGTCTGCTGGGATTACTCTCACACAGTTCAAAAGCAAAATTGAGGACCTGTGGAATGCCCTGATGAATGAACACTTTGTCTTCAGTTTCAAAAACACACTTGAAATTGCAGTGTACAGAAAACTTGAGGTCCAGTATGGGAACTGGACCTGGACCCTGAGGAGTGAGATGTTGAACATTGAGAACGGGCTTCATACCAAAATTGAAAATGGCTCAATTGACAAGGTCGAGCTGAGTTACCTTCAAACCGAAATAAACCCAACCTACGGAGGAATCCAAAAGAAAATGACGTCATATTTTGATGACGACAGGGACAAGGAAATGTTGGTTCAGTGGCGAGGCGTATTTGAAAGCAAAATCAAGGAGTTTCTGGCTGAACAAGTGAAGAGAGTTAAAAGAAAACTGGATGAAGTCATTCAGCAGAAGAGTGCTTGCAAAAAGCTTGATGACATGAAGGCAGAGTTTGAGAAGAAGCTGATCCAAAAGAGCAAAGAGCTCGCTCTTCAGTTACAGGACAAGGCGAAAGATGAAGAGGAACTTAAAAAGCAGTTCAACCATGTTTGGAGTCGCTGGGTGTATGAGCTCACTGGGAACACTAAACCTATCGCGGACATCAACTATGAAGAAGATCAGTCAACTGTCCTTCAGGAGCTCGGTATTGAATGGTCTCTGATACATGAATCCAAAAGCAGTGGCAGATACAAGAGAATATCAGACATCGGTGACTACACCCACTATATCTCTCTCTCCAAGGACCGAGATCCTAGCAACACAGGAAAGGACACAAGGGG
This sequence comes from Eutrigla gurnardus, assembly GCF_963514095.1. Lineage (NCBI taxonomy): Eukaryota > Metazoa > Chordata > Actinopteri > Perciformes > Triglidae > Eutrigla > Eutrigla gurnardus. Next base: position 3,867,229 of record NC_139929.1, on the reverse strand, counting down.
ACAGAAAAAAAGTTCTAGCACTGTAGATAAAGTCCGTAATTATGTTTCAGAAACTACCACAAAAATCGGATACCAAATGAAGGGCTATTTTGACTATGAAGAACAGCAACTGATCAGATCCCTCATTGACTTTGTCGAAATCGAGTCCCTTAAGGCAATTAAGAAAAGACCTGTCGCCACAAGAGGCTACAGTCCAACTTACTTGCAAGAAGTGGCCCAGATGGTCAAACGAAAGGTCTCTGATTTTGAATCACAGGGGAAATACGCTCTGAAGAAGGAGTTTACAGTTGATCTCTTGTTGTATGTGTTTCACAGAGCAGGGGGATGGCTTTCAGAGTCGCACAAGAAGTTCAAATCGAACAATGATGCCCACATTTATGTGGAAAGCAAGAAAATGCTATTCTGTAGCATTTTCATCAGCCTCTGCAAAGGGAACTCGTCTGCTGTTGTGCTCGGGGAAATGATCTGTAACAAACTGCAGAGTTCCATTGAGGAGGCCGCCTGTAACAAGACCGCCAAGGATCTCGCAGATACGATGCAGTGCAATTACCCACCGTTCAGTGGGAACAGACTGAACTTGGAGAAACACGTGTTGAGGTCACTCGCAGAGAAAGAGGACTTTCATGGCTTCATCAACTACATCCGACACCCAAGGGGCCAAGTAGAGACTTTTATAAGAGAGGAGGTACAGCAATACGTCTTCGAAGAACACAGAGCTGAAGCGCTTGATGTACTCAATAAAAATGCTGCGGACATCAATATGCTTCTGAGTCAAGCTTTATTTACTGCAACGAAGAAAGTCCAAGAGGAAAAGGAAACAGAGGTAGTCAAAAGAGACTACCTAGGCATGTGGGTGGAGGAATTCTCCTGTTTGCTAGAAGACAAGCTAACATTCGACACAACTTGTTGTCAAGACTTTGGTGACATCGAGCATTTTGACTTTCTTAAAGACGAGGTAGAGAAAGGCCTCAGGACTATCATTGGGAATGTGAGCCGCCTCCCACTGGAAAAAATAAAGGAATACAGGATGAAGGCGGATGAAATACTCATCGAGCACCTGTGTAACTGCTGCTGGGTGACTTGTCCATTCTGTGCAGCTGTTTGTACCAACACAGTGGCAGATCATGATGGGGACCACAGTGTGCCTTTTCATCGATCCGTTGCAGTCAATGGTGTGCACGTAAAAAACTCAGTGGAACTGTGTATCGAGTTCTGCACGACAAGTGTTGCAAGTGATGGGTGTTTTTACCCTACTCAAGATTCAGAAGTGCTCATTCCCTATAAAGAGTACCGAACTGCTGGCCCTAATTTTGCTTGCTGGGGGATTACCGCCGATGCATCGAAACTGGCATACTGGAAGTGGTTTGTGTGTCGATTTGAGAAGGACCTAGAAAACCACTATGGATTAAAATTCCAGAATAATGGTGACATTCCCAGCGATTGGAGAAACCACAGTAAGGGAGAAGCCATTGAAAGTTTGGAGGTGATGTTCAAGTGAACACAAACACAACCGTTGTTCATTAATCAGATAGACTGGCACACAGAAATCTGATTACTTTATTAAAAATGACTTGTTAAAAACAAAAGAGTTGCACGACAGCACGTATAATTAATTTCTCAAAAATCTAAAAGAAATCAAGTCAAAAAAGTAGTTTCCTTGTGTATTTTTGTGTATTCTTGTTATGAATACTATGTTAAGATGCTCATGTGCTTGTAGCTGCCAAAACATAATGAAGGACATGCATAATGCAGTATAACCTGCCTGTGACTGTGAAACTGTAAACACCTACACAACTATTAGGCTTCTGTTTGTAACAAAGAATGATATTCAAGTACAAGTTGCAATGTAACTAATTTGTCTTCATCGGTCTTATGTACGTCTCAGCCAGGCGTACATGGAGGCTCTTGTTGTCGATCAATATGTAATCCTTAGGAATAAGAGACAAAAACAGATATTGTATTTGAATAGTGAATTGCTCTTCATTTCACCTGCCGTGAAATTATGTTAATGTTTAGATGATTTTCAACATTTCTTTTGAAGGATTCTTTGTGTTTCTGTATTCTGTTTTATCTCATTTTCACCAATCTGTTGTTGTATCCACATGAGTGTGAATTATTATTTTTTCATTTAGAAGCTTACTGTGTCCTTACTATTTAGATATCCAAAGGTGATGTAAACAACATGAGTTGTTGAGAAGAAATCTGTTGAGATGCAAAAACCTCTCCTGTCATAATAAAATGAACTTCTCCATATCTACTGAAAGACCAGGTTTCTCAATGTTCACAAGCGACGGCCGTGGCCACAAGCAATACCACTACGAGTAATTAATTTCATGGTATCGTTAGATCCTGTACATATCAGAAAACGTGCTATATTTGTTCCATTTCCTGGGATAAAGGAAGCCTTGCACAGAGATTTGGTAAATGTTACATTGAATTAGGGAGTTGTATTCTGTCTGCCGGTGGCAGGTGGAGCCATGTGGCCATAAACAAGCATCCAGTACTGAAATTTGCTATTGAGGTGAAAACATATAAGACTGTCTTCAGTGGCCGACGGTATCCATGACAACACACTGTCCACTGGACCTTTATTCTGAAGTAAATGCACAGATAGTCATTTTAAATACCCCAAAATGATAAGGGAATAATTGCAGTATGCCGATTTTTTGCTCATAAGGTGATTTTTATGAAACAAATACAAAGAATTTGACTCCGGATTGTTGTCGCTCTATGTTAAACATACACAGAAATACAACTAAAACAAGGATAGCAAACTGAATAAAGGTAAACAACTACTATGAACAGATATTAATATAAGTATATATACAAGCACAGGACGATGACATTGTAAACAGTCTGACATGCAATGGAGTGCAAAGGATGCTAGAATAATAAATATGAACTTACAATTCAACAGGTTGGTATGGGTGCACTATAAATATTTGTTCATCTTAACAGACAGCATGCGAGAAGAAAATGTTCCTAGAAACTGTCCTGGGATCTGCTGGTTAGGATAACATGGTGATGCTCGCCTGAAGGGGAAACAATAGCATCACCCATTTCAGGCCATTTCACACAATGATGGACTAATTCCTATTATTAACACCAGAGGGAGCCAAAGCCAAAGGTTATTCAAACTTGAAGTGATGAGAGTAAAAATGTATTTTATTCCTGGACATATAAGGCAGAGTACTGTATGTACACACACACACACATATTATAATATTACCATACACAATATAAACAAAAGAGGAAGAACAGTTTAGTATCAGAACAGGTGAGTGTTGGCTGTCGGTCGGGCTGTGCATGTGGCCGTCTTATCATCTTTAGGCAGTGGATGTCCTTTAAAAAGAATATCACAATTATTATTTATTACAAATCAACTGTCAAAGACTGACAACATTACAACGTTGGCAGCATTTTATGCAGTGTCACACATGTACAACAGTTTTCTATGTCACCTATTGTGGGAGCCAAGTGTTTTAGAACATTTGTGTTGGTGGACAAAGCTACGTTTTCATCTGGCCGAGCCATGTCTTGTGTTGCTGAACAGTGAGGATCTTCTACCTTCAGGGATGTTCTAATGGGTCTTTACCCATGAAGTTGACATAACACTAGCTTCAACCGGAGAGCACAATATTATAAATTGAACCTGAGTATTATACAAACACACAGGTGAGGCTTTCATTTTTTACCTTAAATTGCATCTTGCAGCAGCTATATGTTAATTAACCCATATGTTTCTGTCTTTCTGTCCTGTCAGCTGACCAACTCTGTCATGTGTCTTTTCTTAATCTCGGAAGAATGCAAGCATATTCTTCCTCCTCCGAGACACCGGTTCTGTAACCGAGTAGGTGTAGTAAATCCTGGTTTGTGTAATCTGAACTCACAATGTGAGAAGGTAAATGGCCTCATTTATAAAGCGCTTTTGTCCAAAGTGCTTTACAGCAATGACTGACATTCACCCATTCACTCACACATTCACACACCGACGGCGGAGTCAACCACGCAGGGCGACAGCCAGCTCGTCAGGAGCAATTACGGTGAGGTGTCTTGCTCAGGGACACCAGGCACTCAGCTAGGAGGAGCCGGGGATCGAACCAGCAACTTTCTTAAAATTCATTTGTATCCGTTTCTTTCAGCCAAGACAACGTCTGTCTTTAGAAGCGACCTTGTTTGTCTAACTCTGATGGAGAATTGACTGAGCGTTGCGGTGACATTCCCTCAAAGTTCACAGAAAGAATTAATATCATATTATTATATTCAACCTATATTATATATATATATATATATATATATATATATATATATATATATATATATATATATAATATAGGTTGAATATAATAATATAATATTAATTCAACCTGTATATTTTTTCTTACAAATATCCTTTACCTTGATGAGGAACTTGTATCCATTCACTGTCTGTTTCTTGTATTTAACTGCTTTGAAGTCTGCATACTTATTGTTGGCCTGTTCCTCCACCTGGCGCTTCAGCTGCATATGAATGAAGTAAAATGTGATGCATGCACCGCACGGACCGAAGATGCAGACCGGAAGAAATGAAGAATGAAGCTCACCTCATCACAGATCTTCTGAGTCTCCTCAGTGGCGTCCGACATGTTGCTCCATCCTCCCAAACAGATCGTTTCCATCGTGTGCGTTGAAGTGAACGGAGGAGTCAACTGTCTGCTTGTAGGCGTCTCCGGTGTTTCAGCTTTAATAGCCTACGAAGCAACCCACCCCTGGATACATCTGCCAGGTGGCTCATGTGGGTGGAGCGTCTATCCTTTTGTTCCACCTTGAATCTTTCCCCAATTCTATATAACACAATTCAAAGATCATAAGTGTGTTGATTCCACAGGATGCACATCTAAGCAGGGCAGCAATCTCATCCAGACAGGGTTTAGTCAATCTCACACACGCTTTAAACAATCTCCAGGTGTCTTTTAGGCGTTCATTGTCCATGTAATTAAAAACTGCAACATGTATTGAGGTTCAGAAATCTGTTAATGTGAACATCAAACAGGAAAAGCAACACAAGACATCATTTCCTGTTGCTTTCAGATATCCCTGCTCTAAATAAAGCTTTCACATTCCTCCTTCAACATAAACAGGACTTCAGAACATAAACAGGCCTTCAGTTGGTGTTGTTGTACTTCCAAGATCGGGACACTCCCCACTCATTCTGTAATCTCAGAGGTATGCACTCTCCTCCTCCAGGGCACTGAACAACAGGGCACTGAACAAAATGTACAGGGGAGGCAGCAGGACATAAACCACATTAATAATCAACCTTTATAACTCTATACACTACTTGGGTTTTTTATTATGTGGGACGCATAAAACCAACTGGCCTATGTTTAACGACTTACCCTGGTGGCATAGCATAACCAGGATCCATGGGCATAGCGGACGCGGGGTACGACGGAGACGTGTCCACCGCACTTCCCATATCTGTGCCCTGAACATGTGGAATCGCGTTTTACTGAGCCGCCTTTGAACGCATCATGAGTAGGCGGAGCCAGGCGGCAAACACCGCTGTCGTGTTGTGATTTCAATCACTCAGATTCTTGTTCACCATTTTCAGCAAACCAGCAGCCAAGAGGCAAAAAAACTTTACTGTGTTTGTTCCAAACAAACCATGTAAGTTGAGTATTGCTGTCGCATGTAGATAATGTTTAGCTAAACGATGACTAATTAATACATGTCAATATATCAAGGCTAGCTGTTAAGCTAGTTAACAATTGTTAGCTGTTAGCTATGTTGAATGCTTGCTAGGTGCAGAGGTGGTAGACAGTTACTCCTTTACATTTACTTGAGTAACTTTTTGGATAAATTGTACTCCTTAAGAGTTGTTTTACTGCAAAATACTTTTTACTTTTACTTGAGCAATATTATTCTAACGTAACAATACTTGACTACAATCTATGGCTACTCTACTACCTAGACATAAACCCACTCCTCCTTAATTTCTGCACAGAACTTGTACTCACTATTGTTTTGCACATATTTTTAAAGTCGTTATATAATAGAAAGAGCAGGTCAGGGAGGAGGAAGTGGACCAGAGGCCAGCAGCAGCAGGAATGAACAGGGGGGGGTCTTCACAGCAGGTGAGGGGACATTTTATTTGAGGTTAAATTCTACAACAATTTCACTACTACTAGTGTATTCCTAATTCTATCTCAAAATGTTGCTTTCCACATATTTTTTCATCTTTATTGCCACGATAGAAAGAGCAGGGTGAGAGAGGAGACAGTGGACCAGAGGCCAGCAAGGATGATCATGCAGGGTCACAGATGAGAAGAGAATATAACTAACTGAAAAAAAATAGCATAAAAATGACTTTTGCGATTAATTTCCACAGCTATGAGGTACAATTGAATGCGAGAGGATGATAAATCACTCAATAGACCTCTGAACAATGTGTCCCCCTCACTTCTGAAATGATCGGCAGGATCGGATACATACAGCTCATTAAAGTTAAATTAATGTCGTGCTACATGTGCTTCTAGCTTCATAGCCAGTTGTTTGTAGGTGAGAATAAAAAGTGATGAACAGCCAATTTATTCATTATTACAGCTTCCTTCACAGCGGCCCTGTGGGTCTCATGTCTGCTCATTATGTCGAAAAAAGTTAAACTACACATTTTGGTCAATTTGGTTGATACTTTTATACTAATTTGACTTTACTTATGTGTAAAGGACTTCACATCTACAGGCCCTTTATCTATTCATGAGCACATGATTCTTTCTTTCGTTCCTGACTCTCATGGAGCAGCTGCAGCTCTACACTTTCCTGGGGGGTTAATCAAGTATTCTGATTCTGATCCATGACGAAAACCACATTGTGTTTTTGTAAAGTGCTAGAGTTCAACAAAAATAAATCTCATATTTTTAGGAAAAGGCTCTAAAAACCCAGAATCATCGGCCTAACATCCCTTTCTGTAGTGCTCGTACTGTAGCACTTAATTATGAGCATACTGTAGGTCGCTGCAATAAAAGACTAATTCATTGATTTAATCTCAAGCTTCTGGTTTTACTTTCATGTGAAGCAGTTTTAATTGAAACTGAAAGACTGAAACAAAGAACAAACCTCTTCCTGTCTCAGGCTCTGTGTGGGGAAACAAACTGCTGAAGCTCTGCAAGTGAACGCGTTGACCTGGTTTTCTCTAAGTCACGTGGTTTACTGGAACTCGAGCTCTTTACTTTCACTTTCCATCGTTTCGTCACTGATTTACAAGCAATGCGCGCGCATTGAGGTCCTCGGCTTGCTGTGATTGGCCGGCTTGACCTATCCACATCGCTGCAGAGCTGATGTGGGAGGGGCTTAGTGAGGGGCAGTCCCGGTATTCAACAGACTGCTGTGGTCTGTATAAAGAGGTCGGAGGACGAGGAGACGTTCTGGAAGCCCGCAGCTTCACAGAGCAGACAGCAACAAGCAGACACGGTGAGTAAAACTGATTTTCTTTTTCTGTGTGCACGTTTTAAATCTGAGCATGCGCAGCTGACCTTCACAGTTTGGTATTGTCATGCTTCTCGATGAGTCTTTTACTGCTCTGACTCTTATGCACACAACCCCTTATACAAATGATATGCATCATCCTGCAACTGTCAAGTCTCTTAACCCTCGTGTTGTCCTCCCGATTGCCATGCACCTGTTGTCCTCTGGGGTCAAAATTGACCCGGTCTGGTTTGACTGTTATTTAAAGAATATAAAGTGGAAACTTCACCCAATTCTGTGTTACACCTTTAATGCCAACTTCATTCCAACGCAATAACACAAGCAGGGTCTCAAGACCCTCCTGTCAAAGGCTGCGCCCCCCCCCTCCCCTCGAAATATTTATGGATTAAAAACTATAACAAATATAGAACAAATTAAGACACTGAGACATTAACAATCAATCATCTGAAGGAATATTGTTTATAACGTTCCTATGGTGATTGTTTTTTTGTTTTTTTTCCTGTGACGTGCGATTTGATTGGCTGGTTTGCACGCAGACGGCAGGCTGAATTTGACGTTCACGTTAGCGGTGGTTGATGCATAGCGGCTAGTTAGCGATTGTGTCAACAGAGCGAAATGGACCGATTTATGAAAGTCAAAAAGCGAATAAGAGTGGACGATGGTGGTGGTGTTTTACGGACACAGGAGTGATGACGGACTTGGAGGATGAGGATGAAAGCGAAGATGACGAAGGGGCGGTAGTAGGTGAGGAGAACAGAAAGGAGGAGGAGGCGACGAAGACAGGAGTGGGGAGTGAGTGAGGAGGAGGAGAAGAAGGGAGGAAGAGGAAAGGAAGACAGGAGTGGAGAGTGAGGAGGAGGAGTTTAGAGGAGAGGAAGACAGTGGAGAGTGAGTGAGGAGGAGAAGAAGGGAGGAAGACAGGAGTGGAGAGTGAGTGAGGAGGAGGTGCCTCTCTGTGTGTGTGTGTGTGTGTGCGTGCGTGCGTGCGTGCGTGTGTGTGTGTGTGTTTGTTTGTGTGCGCGCGCATGTGTACGTGTGTGTGTGTGTGTGCCATGAGGAGGGGGTGTGTTCATCTGTTGGAAAGCAGTATGATGTGACAATTTGCCCCATTGCACTACTTTGTGCTTCGGGGTCTTTTTGACCCCAGAGGACAACAGAAGTTATTCAATTCAATAAAACAACCATATTTCAATCAAATTATTTCTAATTTATTTTAATAATGAAGAGCATAGTATCGAAAAAACCCCATTATTTTCAGACCATTTGATGAACAAAAAACCTATTTTGACAGCAAAAGATTTCATTTGGGGTGACCCCAGGACAACACGAGGGTTAAAGGCACAGCACAACCAATATCAAATCACATAACATAATGACAACCAGCAGAGATCCAGTGAAGTGTATATAAATTCATATAACCCCACATGTAAAAGGAAAGCCTATTTTGCCTTTGTGGGGGGGGGGGCAACATAAGATCCAGCTGTGCAAGTAACTTGTGTTCAATGTTGACAGGATGCGGTTGATGATGTTTGAGTGTGACCTTTTAAGGCTCATTGCTTTCCTCTACGTCACTTGGTTTAATGTAAATAGAGCTCCAGACCATGTGTCACCTTGTCTTATGGTATTCCATAAGTCTTTTGCTGCTCTGATTTGTATGAATGTGAAAGACGTTCGTCTTTCTGTACTCGTGAGGACCATTGTTGACATAACCTATTACCTAAACCTGAAGCCTATCCTTAACCACCGTGGTAAAAATTCAAACAGCACACTCTCCAGAACAATACCCTTAACTTAAAACCTTTGCACACCTACAATCACATCAACTACATATAACCCGACATGCAAAAAGGAAAATGTCTAAATAGGTTTTTAGTAAAACCCTGCTTCCCTGATAATATAATTTGCAGAAATAAATATAATTCAACACAAATATAATTAATTTATGGCAAGCTAATCGAGTGTTATTTTAAAAACTCATCACATTTTTTTCTCTCATTAGGTTGCAGTAGAAGAGACTGAGCATCTGAAATCAAGATGAAAGTAAGATCCTTTTATAATCATCATTGTAGAACTGTGTTTCCTAAAACTGCCTATAATTAGCTGAAGATTAGAACGGGGAATATTGTTTTACCCTGCCTGTATTTTTTAATTCCTTTACTTTGTGATGCATGTTGGTGCTGTTTTCTTGGCTTAGTTATGACTGGGAATAATACTTTGGTCTCAAATGCTGTAACCAGGCGAACTATTGTACAATTTATATTAAAAAAATGTTTTCTTTGTGGGATCCAGTGATTGAACCTGAACCCTCTGAGAAAACTGATCACAACACAGGAGGAGAGTCCGAAATCAAGTCTGTATCATCGACAACCAAGAAGAAAGGTAACATTTTAATGAAAACTTGAAGTGCACAATTACCAAAAAAATTAACAATATACAAGTTTGCAAAAAACATCAGAAAATATATTGGTTGATCTGGTTCATTGTTGTCCTACAGATACCTTAGATATGGATATGGACGTGGATATGGACGTGGATATGTATCAGGTAAGGAAGTCCATTTACTTTGTGCTAGGCTTGGGCCGGTTTAAACATTTTGAAACCGGTATGATATTCAGCCAAACACCGGACCAGACCGCATTACCGACCTTAACCACTAGATGCACTTGTCACAGCAGCCCCTCCTGAGTGAAACATTTGGCCTTTTTATGCAGAAGATTCTGCCATAATTACGGAGAGTCAAAAATATTTGATGTCTGTCATGCCGGCCTTGGCTCGCCCGGGAGTATGGCTACCACACTTTGCACACCAGCCACCTCAGAAACTCACGGCGGCTCCGTTAGTCCGTTTATAAATAAACACAATATTATGTTAATAACTTGTCATTATTGCTGCTTATTACTATTGCAATACAATTTGGATTTAGTGTTGTGGCAAGGGTTTTTCATTTTCCAGAACGTATCATAAAGACAAATGCCAATTCAACCCTGTACAGCGAACCGGACCGGTGAAACAGCCCAACTCTACTTCATATCCCACTGAATGACAATATCATTTTTTAACATACTGTACATGTTACTTTACTTATTTGCAGGAGTCGGAGGAGATCAACAAGAAGAAACAATATCAAAGAGACATTGAAACTCTACTTTGCCGACTTCAGCTTCAAGACAAACGTTTGACACCAGCAGATTTTCTTAGAGTCGGTCCTCCTGTGAAACAGGAGCATGACACTGAGAAATATCTTGCTAATACTTTCCTTCAGAGATTGATGATGTTAGACTACAGAGCCAGATATATTCCTGTCAAACAAGACGAAGTGAGCATATCAGAGTCTGCTGAAGAGTTTGATGATGAATTCGATGCTCTTTTTAGCAACAACGCAAACTCTGATGACGCGAAACTCAAGAGTCACGTGCATCCGATGGATGTTCAAATGGCAGTATTTCACTGCTCCGACAGCTTCTTAAAGCAGAACATGATCACAAAACTGTCACAGTGTCAGTACGCCTTACCGCTGCTCGTTCCTGACCCGGTCACAATGGACATCGACTGTCCTCTGTGGACATTCAGACAAATAAGAAAAACATGGAAAATTACTCAGATCAAAGATAAGTCCAGCGTTGTCACCATGAAGAGTATGCCCATCTGCAAAGCCGAGACACCCATGGTGTCATTTCTCCGCCTGGGTTCACTCCCCCTGTCCAAATCTCAGCTGATGAATGCTTTGATCAACGACCGCCACAGCACCTTCTTCCACAGAAACTGTGCAGGTAGCACCAAGTCTCGCCATCTGATGGACGGTGTGGCAGAGATCGCCTGGTACTTCCCTGCCGGAAAACCCAACGACGCCTTCACCAACTGCATAGCCTTCTGCAATCTTCATGGCAACGCTCTGTCGATTGTAAAACAGCGCGACATTCTGACCGACAAGTCCTCAATCAATGTTGTACTCGTGCCAACTCTGGAAAAAGGTGGCAGTAGCACTGCAATTATCTCGGCCCTTTACAAGTCTCCGAAGCCCCTTGTTATTCTCATCGCTGACAATGATTGTGGTGCCACTCAGATGAAAGAGGGGAAATATAAGATGGGTCTGAAGGACAGAAGTCAGTCAGATGTTTCTGAAGAACTGAAAAAAATCATTGGAAAGGTTTTGTCCGGACCACATGCATCCTTCCAGCTTGAAACCATGGCCAAGGTCCCTGGAATCAAAGTGGACGAAGACGACAAGGTCTGCCAAAAAGGAAAAGCTGCTGCAATGAGAGTTGTGAGCTTGCTTGATGGGATGGATGTCTCGAAGATCAAAGATAAGTTTCTCCCTTGCCAGGGCCAACTGTGGTATGATTGGTGCAAAATAAACAAAGAACTGTATAACCTGAAAGGAAACATTGAGAAGGTGAAATGTCAAAAGCAACAGGAATTGATGCAAATACGACAAAAACAACACACTGCTGCCGGTAGTAAACCGATGCAGTTGTTCACTGAATGCCTCTCGTCTTTGCCATGGTCAGACAAAGCATATTTTCTGAAATGGACTCAGATCTTAATAGATGCCCTCTCCACGGACGACCTGTCTTCAATCCTCCAAAGATACGATGAAAAGTGGGCTGAGGTCTTGGATATGAAGAAGAAGCACGACAAATCCAATCTGCTGAAAAGGAAGCAAACTGAGCTTGATCAAATATCCACAAAACTGCAGTCGGCAACATTTGGCTTGGAGCACATCTTTCGAGAAATGGGACAGATCTATGAAGCCCACGCATCTTTGGAGAAACAACCAAGTAGTCTGCAGACCGACTGGTCCAGATACCCAGAGCTGGCTGCAGAGCTGATGATATCGGGACACCCAATGGAGCTGATGGATGGCGATGCAGGTCACGTGCCTTTAACATGGATCTCTAGACTTTTAGATGAAGTCATAAAGAAACTGGGTGACAAGAGGCTTTTTGTCATGTCAGTGTTGGGCGTACAAAGCAGTGGTAAATCAACCATGCTGAATGCCATGTTTGGACTACAGTTTGCAGTGAGTGCTGGCAGGTGCACCAAGGGTGCCTTCATGCAGCTGGTCAAGGTGTCAGAGGAGATCAGGAAAGACTTTAATTTTGACTACATTCTGGTGGTGGACACCGAAGGACTGCGTGCTCTCGAGTTAGAAGGCAATGTCACTCTTCACCACGACAATGAGCTGGCAACATTTGTTGTTGGTCTGGGAAACATGACACTGATCAACATCTTTGGGGAGAACCCAGCCGAGATGCAAGACGTGCTGCAGATTGTCGTTCAGGCTTTCATGAGGATGAAGAAAATCAAACTGGCTCCAAGTTGTGTGTTTGTTCACCAGAATGTTACAGACATTTCGGCTGCGGAGAAAAACATGGATGGAAAGAGACGACTGCAAGAAAAACTGGACAAGATGGCCCAACTAGCAGCCAAGGAGGAAGTATGTGATGCAGAGTGCTTCAGTGACGTCATTGCATTTGACGTGCAGAAAGATGTAAAATACTTTGCCCAACTATGGGAGGGCAGTCCGCCTATGGCCCCTCCAAATCCAGGTTATAGTGAGAGTGTCCAAGAGCTGAAGACCATCATCCTCTCTAAAGCCTCACAGTCTGCTGGGATTACTCTCACACAGTTCAAAAGCAAAATTGAGGACCTGTGGAATGCCCTGATGAATGAACACTTTGTCTTCAGTTTCAAAAACACACTTGAAATTGCAGTGTACAGAAAACTTGAGGTCCAGTATGGGAACTGGACCTGGACCCTGAGGAGTGAGATGTTGAACATTGAGAACGGGCTTCATACCAAAATTGAAAATGGCTCAATTGACAAGGTCGAGCTGAGTTACCTTCAAACCGAAATAAACCCAACCTACGGAGGAATCCAAAAGAAAATGACGTCATATTTTGATGACGACAGGGACAAGGAAATGTTGGTTCAGTGGCGAGGCGTATTTGAAAGCAAAATCAAGGAGTTTCTGGCTGAACAAGTGAAGAGAGTTAAAAGAAAACTGGATGAAGTCATTCAGCAGAAGAGTGCTTGCAAAAAGCTTGATGACATGAAGGCAGACTTTGAGAAGAAGCTGATCCAAAAGAGCAAAGAGCTCGCTCTTCAGTTACAGGACAAGGCGAAAGATGAAGAGGAACTTAAAAAGCAGTTCAACCATGTTTGGAGTCACTGGGTGTATGAGCTCACTGGGAACACTAAACCTATCGCGGACATCAACTATGAAGAAGATCAGTCAACTGTCCTTCAGGAGCTCGGTATTGAATGGTCTCTGATACATGAATCCAAAAGCAGTGGCAGATACAAGAGAATATCAGACATCGGTGACTACACCCACTATATCTCTCTCTCCAAGGACCGAGATCCTAGCAACACAGGAAAGGACACAAGGGGACAGAAAAAAAGTTCTAGCACTGTAGATAAAGTCTGTAATTATGTTTCAGAAACTACTACAAAAATCGGATACCAAATGAAGGGCTATTTTGACTATGAAGAACAGCAACTGATCAGATCCCTCATTGACTTTGTCGAAATCGAGTCCCTTAAGGCAATTAAGAAAAGACCTGTCGCCACAAGAGGCTACAGTCCAGCTTACTTGCAAGAAGTGGCCCAGATGGTCAAACGAAAGGTCTCTGATTTTGAATCACAGGGGAAATACGCTCTGAAGAAGGAGTTTACAGTTGATCTCTTGCTGTATGTGTTTCACAGAGCAGGGGGATGGCTTTCAGAGTCGCACAAAAAGTTCAAATCGAACAATGATGCCCACATTTATGTGGAAAGCAAGAAAATGCTATTCTGTAACATTTTCATCAGCCTCTGCAAAGGGAACTCGTCTGCTGTTGTGCTCGGGGAAATGATCTGTGACAAACTGCAGAGTTCCATCGAGGAGGCCGCCTGTAACAAGACCGCCAAGGATCTCGCAGATACGATGCAGTGCAATTACCCACCGTTCAGTGGGAACAGACTGAACTTGGAGAAACACGTGTTGAGGTCACTCGCAGAGAAAGAGGACTTTCATGGCTTCATCAACTACATCCGACACCCAAGGGGCCAAGTAGAGACTTTTATAAGAGAGGAGGTACAGCAATACGTCTTCAAAGAACACAGAGCTGAAGCGCTTGATGTACTCAATAAAAATGCTGCGGACATCAATATGCTTCTGTGTCAAGCTTTATTTACCGCAACGAAGAAAGTCCAAGAGGAAAAGGAAACGGAGGTAGTCAAAAGAGACTACCTAGGCATGTGGGTGGAGGAATTCTCCAGTTTGCTAGAAGACAAGCTAACATTCGACACAACTTGTTGTGCAGACTTCGGTGACATCGAGCATTTTGACTTTCTTAAAGACGAGGTAGAGAAAGGCCTCAGGACTGTCATCGTGAACGTGAGCCGCCTCCCACTGGAAAAAATAAAGGAATACAGGATGAAGGCGGATGAAATACTCATCGAGCACCTGTGTAGCTGCTGCTGGGTGACTTGTCCGTTCTGTGCAGCTGTTTGTACCAACACAGTGGCAGATCATGATGGGGACCACAGTGTGCCTTTTCATCGATCCGTTGCAGTCAATGGTATGCACGTAAAAAACTCAGTGGAACTGGCTATCGAGTTCTGTACGACAAGTGTTGCAAGTGATGGGAGTTTTTACCCTGGAGATTCAGAAGTGCTCATTCCCTATAAAGAGTACCGAACTGCTGGCCCTAATTTTGCTCGCTGGGGGATTACCGCCGATGCATCGAAACTGGCATACTGGAAGTGGTTTGTGTGTCGATTTGAGAAGGACCTGGAAAACCACTATGGATTAAAATTCCAGAATAATGGTGACATTCCCAGCGATTGGAGAAACCACAGTAAGGGAGAAGCCATTGAAAGTTTGGAGGTGATGTTCAAGTGAACACAAACACAACCGTTGTTCATTAATCAGATAGACCGGCACACAGAAATGTGATTACTTTATTCAAAATGACTTGTTAAAAACAAAAGAGTTGCACGACAGCACGTATAATTAATTTCTAAAAAATCTAAAAGAAATCAAGTCAAAAAAGTAGTTTCCCATGTGTATTTTTGTGTATTCTTGTTTTGAATATTATGTTAAGATGCTCATGTGCTTGTAGCTGCCAAAACATAATGAAGGACATGCATAATGCAGTATAACCTGCCTGTGACTGTGTGAAACTGTAAACACCTACACAAGTATTAGGCTTCTGTTTGTAACAAAGGATGATATTCAAGTACAAGTTGCAATGTAACTAATTTGTCTTCATGGGTCTTATGTACGTCTCAGCCAGGCGTACGTAGAGGCTCTTGTTGTCGATCGATATGTAATCCTTAGGAATAAGAGACAAAAACAGATATTGTATTTGAATAGTGAATTGCTCTTCATTTCACCCACCATGAAATTATGTTAATGTTAAGACGATTTTTCTTTTGAAGGATTCTTTGTGTTTCTGTATTCTGTTTTATCTCATTTCCACATATCTGTTGTTGTATCCACATGAGTGTGAATTATTCTTTTTTTATTTAGAAGCTTACTGTGTCCTTACTATTTAGATATCCAAAGGTGATGTAAACAACATGAGTTGTTGAGAAGAAATCTGTTGAGATGCAAAAACCTCTCCTGTCTTAATAAAATGAACTTCTCCATATCTACTGAAAGACCAGGTTTCTCAATGTTCACAAGCGACGGCCATGGCCACAAGCAATACCACTATGAGGAATTAATTTCATGGTATCGTTAGATCCTGTACATATCAGAAAACGTGCTATATTTGTTCCATTTCCTGGGATAAAGGAAGCCTTGCACAGAGATTTGGTAAATGTTACATTGAATTAGGGAGTTGTATTCTGTCTGCCGGTGGCAGGCGGAGCCATGTGGCCATAAACAAGCATCCAGTACTGAAATTTGCTAGCGAGGTGAAAACATATAAGACTGTCTTCAGTGGCCGACGGTATCCATGACAACACACTGTCCACTGGACCTTTATTCTGAAGTAAATGCACAGATAGTCATTTTAAATACCCCAAAATTATAAGGGAATAATTGCAGTATGCCGATTTTTTGCTCATAAGGTGATTTTTATGAAACAAATACAAAGAATTTGATTCCGGATTGTTGTCGCTCTATGTTAAACATACACAGAAATACAACTAAAACAAGGATAGCAAACTGAATAAAGGTAAACAACTACTATGAACAGATATTAATATAAGTATATATACAAGCACAGGACGATGACATTGTAAACAGTCTGACATGCAATGGAGTGCAAAGGATGCTAGAATAATAAATATGAACTTACAATTCAACAGGTTGGTATGGGTACACTATAAATATTTGTTCATCTTAACAGACAGCATGCGAGAAGAAAATGTTCCTAGAGACTGTCCTGGGATCTGCTGGTTAGGATAACGTGGTGATGCTCGCCTGAAGGGGAAACAATAGCGTCACCCATTTCAGGCCATTTCACACAATGATGGACTAATTCCTATTATTAACACCAGAGGGAGCCAAAGCCAAAGGTTATTCAAACTTGAAGTGATGAGAGTAAAAATGTATTTTATTCCTGGACATATAAGGCAGAGTACTGTATGTACACACACACACATATATTATAATATTACCATACACAATATAAACAAAAGAGGAAGAACAGTTTGGTATCAGAACAGGTGAGTGTTGGCTGTCGGTCGGGCTGTGCATGTGGCCGTCTTATCATCTTTAGGCAGTGGATGTCCTTTAAAAAGAATATCACAATTATTATTTATTACAAATCAACTGTCAAAGACTGACAACATTACAACGTTGGCAGCATTTTATGCAGTGTCACACATGTACAACAGTTTTCTATGTCACCTATTGTGGGAGCCAAGTGTTTTAGAACATTTGTGTTGGTGGACAAAGCTACGTTTTCATCTGGCCGAGCCATGTCTTGTGTTGCTGAACAGTGAGGATCTTCTACCTTCAGGGATGTTCTAATGGGTCTTTACCCATGAAGTTGACATAACACTAGCTTCAACCGGAGAGCACAATATTATAAATTGAACCTGAGTATTATACAAACACACAGGTGAGGCTTTCATTTTTTACCTTAAATTGCATCTTGCAGCAGCTATATGTTAATTAACCCATATGTTTCTGTCTTTCTGTCCTGTCAGCTGACCAACTCTGTCATGTGTCTTTTCTTAATCTCGGAAGAATGCAAGCATATTCTTCCTCCTCCGAGACACCGGTTCTGTAACCGAGTAGGTGTAGTAAATCCTGGTTTGTGTAATCTGAACTCACAATGTGAGAAGGTAAATGGCCTCATTTATAAAGCGCTTTTGTCCAAAGTGCTTTACAGCAATGACTGACATTCACCCATTCACTCACACATTCACACACCGACGGCGGAGTCAACCACGCAGGGCGACAGCCAGCTCGTCAGGAGCAATTACGGTGAGGTGTCTTGCTCAGGGACACCAGGCACTCAGCTAGGAGGAGCCGGGGATCGAACCAGCAACTTTCTTAAAATTCATTTGTATCCGTTTCTTTCAGCCAAGACAACGTCTGTCTTTAGAAGCGACCTTGTTTGTCTAACTCTGATGGAGAATTGACTGAGCGTTGCGGTGACATTCCCTCAAAGTTCACAGAAAGAATTAATATCATATTATTATATTCAACCTATATTATATATATATATATATATATATATATATATATATATATATATATATATATATATATATAATATAGGTTGAATATAATAATATAATATTAATTCAACCTGTATATTTTTTCTTACAAATATCCTTTACCTTGATGAGGAACTTGTATCCATTCACTGTCTGTTTCTTGTATTTAACTGCTTTGAAGTCTGCATACTTATTGTTGGCCTGTTCCTCCACCTGGCGCTTCAGCTGCATATGAATGAAGTAAAATGTGATGCATGCACCGCACGGACCGAAGATGCAGACCGGAAGAAATGAAGAATGAAGCTCACCTCATCACAGATCTTCTGAGTCTCCTCAGTGGCGTCCGACATGTTGCTCCATCCTCCCAAACAGATCGTTTCCATCGTGTGCGTTGAAGTGAACGGAGGAGTCAACTGTCTGCTTGTAGGCGTCTCCGGTGTTTCAGCTTTAATAGCCTACGAAGCAACCCACCCCTGGATACATCTGCCAGGTGGCTCATGTGGGTGGAGCGTCTATCCTTTTGTTCCACCTTGAATCTTTCCCCAATTCTATATAACACAATTCAAAGATCATAAGTGTGTTGATTCCACAGGATGCACATCTAAGCAGGGCAGCAATCTCATCCAGACAGGGTTTAGTCAATCTCACACACGCTTTAAACAATCTCCAGGTGTCTTTTAGGCGTTCATTGTCCATGTAATTAAAAACTGCAACATGTATTGAGGTTCAGAAATCTGTTAATGTGAACATCAAACAGGAAAAGCAACACAAGACATCATTTCCTGTTGCTTTCAGATATCCCTGCTCTAAATAAAGCTTTCACATTCCTCCTTCAACATAAACAGGACTTCAGAACATAAACAGGCCTTCAGTTGGTGTTGTTGTACTTCCAAGATCGGGACACTCCCCACTCATTCTGTAATCTCAGAGGTATGCACTCTCCTCCTCCAGGGCACTGAACAACAGGGCACTGAACAAAATGTACAGGGGAGGCAGCAGGACATAAACCACATTAATAATCAACCTTTATAACTCTATACACTACTTGGGTTTTTTATTATGTGGGACGCATAAAACCAACTGGCCTATGTTTAACGACTTACCCTGGTGGCATAGCATAACCAGGAAACATGGGCATAGCGGACGCGGGGTACGACGGAGACGTGTCCACCGCACTTCCCATATCTGTGCCCTGAACATGTGGAATCGCGTTTTACTGAGCCGCCTTTGAACGCATCATGAGTAGGCGGAGCCAGGCGGCAAACACCGCTGTCGTGTTGTGATTTCAATCACTCAGATTCTTGTTCACCATTTTCAGCAAACCAGCAGCCAAGAGGCAAAAAACTTTACTGTGTTTGTTCCAAACAAACCATGTAAGTTGAGTATTGCTGTTGCATGTAGATAATGTTTAGCTAAACGATGACTAATTAATACATGTCAATATATCAAGGCTAGCTGTTAAGCTAGTTAACAATTGTTAGCTGTTAGCTATGTTGAATGCTTGCTAGGTGCAGAGGTGGTAGACAGTTACTAGTTACATTTACTCCTTTACATTTCCTTGAGTAACTTTTTGGATAAATTGTACTCTTTAAGAGTTGTTTTACTGCAAAATACTTTTTACTTTTACTTGAGCAATATTATTCTAACGTAACAATACTCGACTACAATCTATGGCTACTCTACTACCTAGACGTAAACCCACTCCTCCTTAATTTCTGCACAGAACTTGTACTCACTATTGTTTTGCACATATTTTTAAAATCGTTATATAATAGAAAGAGCAGGTCAGGGAGGAGGAAGTGGACCAGAGGCCAGCAGCAGCAGGAATGAACAGGGGGGGGTCTTCACAGCAGGTGAGGAGACATTTTATTTGAGGTTAAATTCTACAACAATTTCACTACTACTAGTGTATTCCTAATTGTATTACAAAATGTTGCTTTCCACATATTTTTTAATCTTTATTGCCACGATAGAAAGAGCAGGGTGAGAGAGGAGGCAGTGAACCAGAGGCCAGCGAGGTACAATTGAATGCGAGAGGATGATAAATCACTCAATAGACCTCTGAACAATGTGTTCACTTCTGAAATGATCGGCAGGATCGGATACATACAGCTCATTAAAGTTAAATTCATGTCGTGCTACTTGTGCTTCTAGCTTCATAGCCAGTTGTTTGTAGGTGAGAATAAAACGTGATGAACAGCCAATTTATTAATTATTACAGCTTCCTTCACAGCGGCCCTGTGGGTCTCATGTCTGCTCATTATGTCGAAAAAAGTTAAACTAAACATTTTGGTCAATTTGGTTGATACTTTTATACTAATTTGACTTTACTTATGTGTAAAGGACTTCACATCTACAGGCCCTTTATCTATTCATGAGCACATGATTCTTTCTTTCGTTCCTGACTCTCATGGAGCAGCTGCAGCTCTACACCTTCCTGAGGGGTTAATCAAGTATTCTGATTCTTATCCAACCACATTGTGTTTTTGTAAAGTGCTAGAGTTCAACAAAAATAAATCTCATATTTTTAGGAAAAGGCTCTAAAAACCAAACCTCTTCCTGTCTCAGGCTCCTTTATGCCTCTGTGTGGGGAAACAAACTGCTGAAGCTCTGCAAGTGAACGCGTTGACCTGGTTTTCTCTAAGTCACGTGGTTTACTGGAACTCGAGCTCTTTACTTTCACTTTCCCTCGTTTCGTCACTGATTTACAAGCAATGCGCGCGCATTGAGGTCCTCGGCTTGCTGTGATTGGCCGGCTTGACCTATCCACATCGCTGCAGAGCTGATGTGGGAGGGGCTTAGTGAGGGGCAGTCCCGGTATTCAACAGGCTGCTGTGGTCTGTATAAAGAGGTCGGAGGACGAGGAGACGTTCTGAAAGCCCGCAGCTTCACAGAGCAGACAGCGACAAGCAGACACGGTGAGTTGAAACTGATTTTCTTTTTCTGTGTGCACGTTTTAAATCGGAGCATGCGCAGCTGACCTTCACAGTTTGATATTGTCATGCTTCTCGATGAGTCTTTTACTGCTCTGACTCTTATGCACACAACCCCTTATACAAATGATATGCATCATCCTGCAACTGTCAAGTCTCTTAACCCTCGTGTTGTCCTCCCGATTGCCATGCACCTTTTGTCCACCTGGTTTTGACTGTTATTTAAAGCATATAGTATTAATTGTCAATCAATTCTGTGTGACACCTTTAGTATTACTTCAGTCCAACCCATTACCACAAATTTTTCCCTTCGTTTTGGAATTTAGGGCCAATATACCTTGTTTACATAAAAGTATGCCCTGTTTTTAACTTAAAATAAAATGAAACAATTAATTATTGTGTGTAAATATTATTTTTACTATTTGACTTATCACAGAGTGCTATATGTCAAAGTTTAGGGAGGATGCTGTTTTTGAATAATTTGAATTTTTTTTAATGGCAGCACATAATCACACCTGTTGTCCTCTGGGGTCAAAATTGACCCAGTCTGGTTTGACTGTTATTTAAAGAATATAAAGTGGAAACTTCACCCAATTCTGTGTTACACCTTTAATGCCAACTTCATTCAAACGCAATAACACAAGCAGGGTCTCAAGACCCTCCTGTCAAAGGCTGCGCCCCCCCCTTTTGCCCCCCCTCCCCTCAAAATATTTATGGATTAAAAACTATAACAAATATAGAACAAATTAAGACACTGAGACATTAACAATCAATCATCTGAAGAAATATTGTTTATAACGTTCCTATGGTGATTGTTTTTTTTTTCTTTCCTGTGTCGTGCGATTTGATTGGCTAGTTTGCACGCAGACAGCAGGCTGAATTTGACGTTCACGTTAGCGGTGGTTCATGCATAGCGGCTAGTTAGCGATTGTGTCAACAGAGCGAAATGGACCGATTTGTGAAAGCCAAAAAGCAAATAAGAGTGGACGATGGTGGTGGTGATTTACGGACGCAGGAGTGATGACGGACTTGGAGGATGAGGATGAAAGCGAGGATGACGAAGGGGCGGTAGTAGGTGAGGAGAACAGAAATGAGGAGGAGGGGAGAGGAGAAGAGAGAAAGACAGCATTGGAGAGCGAGTGAAGCAGAGTTTAGAGGACAAGTAGGGAGGAAGAGGAGAGGAAGACAGGAGTGGGGAGTGAGTGAGGAGGAGAAGAAGGGAGGAAGAGGAGAGGAAGACAGGAGTGGAGAGTGAGTGAGGAGGAGAAGAAGGGAGGAAGAGGAGAGGAAGACAGGAGTGGAGAGTGAGTGAAGAGGAGGTGCCTCTCTGTGCGTGCGTGTGCGTGTGTTTGTGTGTGTGCGCGCATGTGCATGTGTACGTGTGTGTGTGTGTGTACCATGAGGAGGGGGTGTGTTCATCTGTTGGAAAGCAGTATGGTGTGACAATTTGCCCCATTGCACTACTTTGTGCTTCGGGGTCTTTTTGACCCCAGAGGACAACAGAAGTTATTCAATTCAATAAAACAACCATATTTCAATCAAATTATTTCTAATTTATTTTAATCATGAAGAGCATAGTATCGAAAAAAAACCCATTATTTTCAGACCATTTGATGAACAAAAAACCTATTTTGACAGCAAAAGATTTCATTTGGGGTGACCCCAGGACAACACGAGGGTTAAAGGCACAGCACAACCAATATCAAATCACATAACATAATGACAACCAGCAGAGATCCAGTAAAGCATATATAAATTAATATAACCCCAGATGTAAAAGGAAAGCCTAGTTTGCCTTTGTGGAGGGGCAACATAAAATCCAGCAGCTGAAGCTCTGCAAGTAACTTGTGTTCAGTGTTGACAGGATGCGGTTGATGATGTTTGAGTGTGACCTTTTAAGGCTCATTGCTTTCCTCTATGTCACTTGGTTTAATGTAAATAGAGCTCCAGACCATGTGTCACCTTGTCTTATGGTATTCCATAAGTCTTTTGCTGCTCTGAATTGTATGAATGTGAAAGACGTTTGTCTTTCTGTACTCGTGAGGACCATTGTTGACGTAACCCATTACCTAAACCTGAAGCCTATCCTTAACCACCGTGGTAAAAATTCAAACAGCACACTCTCCAGAACAATACCCTTAACTTAAAACCTTTGCACACCTACAATCACATCAACTACATATAACCCGACATGCAAAAAGGAAAATGTCGAAATAGGTTTTGAGTAAAACCCTGCTTCCCTGATAATATAATTTGCAGAAATAAATATAATTCAACAGAAATATAATGAATTTATGGCAAGCTAATCGAGTGTTATTTTAAAAACTCATCACATTTTTTTCTCTCATTATGTTGCAGTAGAAGAGACTGAGCATCTGAAATCAAGATGAAAGTAAGATCCTTTTATAATCATCATTGTAAAACTGTTTCCTAAAACTGCCTATAATTATCTGAAGATTAGAACTGGGAATATTGTTTTACCCTGCCTGTATTTTTTAATTCCTTTACTTTGTGATGCATGTTGGTGCTGTTTTCTTGGCCTAGTTATGACTGGGAATAATACTTTGGTCTCAAATGCTGTAACCAGGCAAACTACTGTACAATTTATATAAAAAAAATGTTTTCTTTGTGGGATCCAGTGATTGAACCTGAACACTCTGAGAAAACTGATCACAACACAGGAGGAGAGTCCGAAATCAAGTCTGTCTCATCGACAACCAAGAAGAAAGGTAACATTTTAATGGAAACTTGAAGTGCACAATTACCAAAAAATGTAACAATATACAATTTTGCAAAAAACATCAGAAAACATATTGGTTGATCTGGTTCATTGTTGTCCTACAGATACCTTAGATATGGATATGGACGTGGATATGGACGTGGATATGTATCAGGTAAGGAAGTCCATTTACTTTGTGCTAGGCTTGGGCCGGTTTAAACATTTTGAAACCGGTATGATATTCAGCCAAACACCGGACCAGACCGCATTACCGACCTTAACCACTTGCCACAGCAGCCCCTCCTGAGTGAAATATTTGGCCTTTCTACACAGAAGATTCTGCCATAATCACGGAGAGTCAAAAATATGCCGCAATCGTACCGTTTATAAAGAACTTTGCTTTGCGGCGTAACGTTGCAACGGAGTCTCTCTTTAAATCTGATTAGCTCAAGGCTTCAAAACAACTATGACAGGTGAACCTTTGCGGGTCTCGCATATTTACACGACTCGCAAGCGAATTTGCTGTGCATCATACATGTCGATGCATGGAACGGCAGCCTCGTACGAGCAACTACCAGCTTTTAATCTTCTTTGGATTAACGTTCTCAGTTTGTTAAATGATCTGGCCGCACGTCGCCTACATAAGAAAACCAACACAAAGTACGCCGTGTGCGTCTCCGACCTCGACTGAAATTTGATGTCTGTCATGCCGGCCTTGGCTCGCCCGGGAGTATGGCTACCACACTTTGCACACCAGCCGCCTCAGAAACTCACGGCGGCTCCGTTAGTCCGTTTATAAATAGACACAATATTATGTTAATAACTTGTCATTATTGCTGCTTATTACTATTGCAATACAATTTGGATTTAGTGTTGTGGCAAGGGTTTTTCATTTTCCAGAACGTATCATAAAGACAAATGCCAATTCAACCGGTTTAGCCCTGTACACCGAACCGGACCGGTGAAACTAGAAAACGGCCCAACTCTACTTCATACCCCACTGAATGACATTATCATTTTTAACATACTGTACATGTTACTTTACTTATTTGCAGGAGTCGGAGGAGATCAACAAGAAGAAACAATATCAGAGAGACATTGAAACTCTACTTTGCCGACTTCAGCTTCAAGACAAACGTCAACACAAGTTGACACCAGCAGATTTTCTTAAAGTAGGTCCTCCTGTGAAACAGGAGCATGACACTGAGAAATATCTTGCTAATACTTTCCTTCAGAGGTTGATGATGTTAGACTACAGAGCCAGATATATTCCTGTCAAACAAGACGAAGTGAGCATATCAGAGTCTGCTGAAGAGTTTGATGATGAATTCGATGCTCTTTTTAGCAACAACGCAAACTCTGATGAAGCGAAACTCAAGAGTCACGTGCATCCGATGGATGTTCAAATGGCAGTATTTCACTGCTCCGACAGCTTCTTAAAGCAGAACATGATCACAAAACTGTCACAGTGTCAGTACGCCTTACCGCTGCTCGTTCCTGACCCGGTCACAATGGACATCGACTGTCCTCTGTGGACATTCAGACAAATAAGAAAAACATGGAAAATTACTCAGATCAAAGATAAGTCCAGCGTTGTCACCATGAAGAGTATGCCCATCTGCAAAGCCGAGACACCCATGGTGTCATTTCTCCGCCTGGGTTCACTCCCCCTGTCCAAATCTCAGCTGATGAATGCTTTGATCAACGACCGCCACAGCACCTTCTTCCACAGAAACTGTGCAGGTAGCACCAAGTCTCGCCATCTGATGGACGGTGTGGCAGAGATCGCCTGGTACTTCCCTGCCGGAAAACCCAACGACGCCTTCACCAACTGCATAGCCTTCTGCAATCTTCATGGCGACGCTCTGTCGATTGTAAAACAGCGCAACATTCTGACCGACAAGTCCTCAATCAATGTTGTACTCGTGCCAACTCTGGAAAAAGGTGGCAGTAGCACTGCAATTATCTCGGCCCTTTACAAGTCTCCGAAGCCCCTTGTTATTCTCATCGCTGACAATGATTGTGGTGCCACTCAGATGAAAGAGGGGAAATATAAGATGGGTCTGAAGGACAGAAGTCAGTCAGATGTTTCTGAAGAACTGAAAAAAATCATTGGAAAGGTTTTGTCCAGACCACATGCATCCTTCCAGCTTGAAACCATGGCCAAGGTCCCTGGAATCAAAGTGGACGAAGACGACAAAGTCTGCCAAAAAGGAAAAGCTGCTGCAATGAGAGTTGTGAGCTTGCTTGATGGGATGGATGTCTCGAAGATCAAAGATAAGTTTCTCCCTTGCCAGGGCCAACTGTGGTATGATTGGTGCAAAATAAACAAAGAACTGTATAACCTGAAAGGAAACATTGAGAAGGTGAAATGTCAAAAGCAACAGGAATTGATGCAAATACGACAAAAACAACACACTGCTGCCGGTAGTAAACCGATGCAGTTGTTCACTGAATGCCTCTCGTCTTTGCCATGGTCAGACAAAGCATATTTTCTGAAATGGACTCAGATCTTAATAGATGCCCTCTCCACGGACGACCTGTCTTCAATCCTCCAAAGATATGATGAAAAGTGGGCTGAGGTCTTGGATATGAAGAAGAAGCACGACAAATCCAATCTGCTCAAAAGGAAGCAAACTGAGCTTGATCAAATATCCACAAAACTGCAGTCGGCAACATTTGGCTTGGAGCACATCTTTCGAGAAATGGGACAGATCTATGAAGCCCACGCATTTTTGGAGAAACAACCAAGTAGTCTGCAGACCGACTGGTCCAGATACCCAGAGCTGGCTGCAGAGCTGATGATATCGGGACACCCAATGGAGCTGATGGATGGCGATGCAGGTCACGTGCCTTTAACATGGATCTCCAAACTTTTAGATGAAGTTATAAAGAAACTGGGTGACAAGAGGCTTTTTGTCATGTCAGTGTTGGGCGTACAAAGCAGTGGTAAATCAACCATGCTGAATGCCATGTTTGGACTACAGTTTGCAGTGAGTGCTGGCAGGTGCACCAAGGGTGCCTTCATGCAGCTGGTCAAGGTGTCAGAGGAGATCAGGAAAGACTTTAATTTTGACTACATTCTGGTGGTGGACACCGAAGGACTGCGTGCTCTCGAGTTAGAAGGCAATGTCACTCTTCACCACGACAATGAGCTGGCAACATTTGTTGTTGGTCTGGGAAACATGACACTGATCAACATCTTTGGGGAGAACCCAGCCGAGATGCAAGACGTGCTGCAGATTGTCGTTCAGGCTTTCATGAGGATGAAGAAAATCAAACTGGCTCCAAGTTGTGTGTTTGTTCACCAGAATGTTACAGACATTTCGGCTGCGGAGAAAAACATGGATGGAAAGAGACGACTGCAAGAAAAACTGGACAAGATGGCCCAACTAGCAGCCAAGGAGGAAGTATGTGATGCAGAGTGCTTCAGTGACATCATTGCATTTGACGTGCAGAAAGATGTAAAATACTTTGCCCAATTATGGGAGGGCAGTCCGCCTATGGCCCCTCCAAATCCAGGTTATAGTGAGAGTGTCCAAGAGCTGAAGACCATCATCCTCTCTAAAGCCTCACAGTCTGCTGGGATTACTCTCACACAGTTCAAAAGCAAAATTGAGGACCTGTGGAATGCCCTGATGAATGAACACTTTGTCTTCAGTTTCAAAAACACACTTGAAATTGCAGTGTACAGAAAACTTGAGGTCCAGTATGGGAACTGGACCTGGACCCTGAGGAGTGAGATGTTGAACATTGAGAACGGGCTTCATACCAAAATTGAAAATGGCTCAATTGACAAGGTCGAGCTCAGTTACCTTCAAACCGAAATAAACCCAACCTACGGAGGAATCCAAAAGAAAATGACGTCATATTTTGATGACGACAGGGACAAGGAAATGTTGGTTCAGTGGCGAGGCGTATTCGAAAACAAAATCAAGGAGTTTCTGGCTGAACAAGTGAAGAGAGTTAAAAGAAAACTGGATGAAGTCATTCAGCAGAAGAGTGCTTGCAAAAAGCTTGATGACATGAAGGCAGACTTTGAGAAGAAGCTGATCCAAAAGAGCAAAGAGCTCGCTCTTCAGTTACAGGACAAGGCGAAAGATGAAGAGGAACTTAAAAAGCAGTTCAACCATGTTTGGAGTCACTGGGTGTATGAGCTCACTGGGAAAACTAAACCTATCGCAGACATCAACTATGAAGAAGATCAGTCAACTGTCCTTCAGGAGCTCGGTATTGAATGGTCTCTGATACATGAATCCAAAAGCAGTGGCAGATACAAGAGAATATCAGACATCGGTGACTACACCCACTATATCTCTCTCTCCAAGGACCGAGATCCTAGCAACACAGGAAAGGACAGAAGGGGACAGAAAAAAAGTTCTAGCACTGTAGATAAAGTCTGTAATTACGTTTCAGAAAAAACTACAAAAATCGGATACCACTGGAAGGGCTATTTTGACTATGAAGAACAGCAACTGATCAGATCCCTCATTGACTTTGTCGAAATCGAGTCCCTTAAGGCAATTAAGAAAAGACCTGTCGCTACAAGAGGCTACAGTCCAGCTTACTTGCAAGAAGTGGCCCAGATGGTCAAACGAAAGGTCTCTGATTTTGAATCACAGGGGAAATACGCTCTGAAGAAGGAGTTTACAGTTGATCTCTTGTTGTATGTGTTTCACAGAGCAGGGGGATGGCTTTCAGAGTCGCACAAAAAGTTCAAATCGAACAATGATGCCCACATTTATGTGGAAAGCAAGAAAATGCTATTCTGTAACATTTTCATCAGCCTCTGCAAAGGGAACTCGTCTGCTGTTGTGCTCGGGGAAATGATCTGTAACAAACTGCAGAGTTCCATCGAGGAGGCCGCCTGTAACAAGACCGCCAAGGATCTTGCAGATACGATGCAGTGCAATCACCCACCGTTCAGTGGGAACAGACTGAACTTGGAGAAACACGTGTTGAGGTCACTCGCAGAGAAAGAGGACTTTAAAGACTTTATCAACTACATCCGACACCCAAGGGGCCAAGTAGAGACTTTTATAAGAGATGAAGTACAGAAATACATCTTCAAAGAACACAGAGCTGAAGCGCTTGACGTACTCGATAAAAATGCTGTGGACATCAAAAAGCTTCTGGAGCAAGCTTTATTTACCGCAACGAAGAAAGTCCAAGAGGAAAAGGAAACGGAGGTAGTCAAAACAGACTACCTAGGCATGTGGGTGGAGGAATTCTCCAGTTTCCTAGAAGACAAGCTAACATTCGACACAACTTGTTGTGAAGACTTCGGTGACATCGAGCATTTTGACTTTCTTAAAGACGAGGTAGAGAAAGGCCTCAGGACTGTCATCGTGAACGTGAGCCGCCTCCCACTGGAAAAAATAAAGGAATACAGGATGAAGGCGGATGAAATACTCATCGAGCACCTGTGTAACTGCTGCTGGGTGACTTGTCCGTTCTGTGCAGCTGTTTGTACCAACACAGTGGCAGATCATGATGGGGACCACAGTGTGCCTTTTCATCGATCTGCTGCAGTCAATGGTTGGTACGTAAAAAACACAGTGGAACTGTTTATCAAGTTCTGCACAACAAGTGTTGCAAGTGATTGGGTTTTTTACCCTATTGCAGATTCAGAAGTGTTCTTTCCCTTTAAAAAGTATCGAACTGCTGGCCCTAAGTATGCTTGCTGGGGCATTTTTGCCGATGCATCGAAACTGGCATACTGGAAGTGGTTTGTGTGTCGATTTGAGAAGGACCTGGAAAACCACTATGGAAAAAAATTCCAAAATAATGGTGAAATTCCCAGCGATTGGAGAAAGCACAGTAAGGAAGAAGCCATTGAAAGTTTGGAGGTGATGTTCAAGTGAACACAAACACAACCGTTGTTCATTAATCAGATAGACTGGCACACAGAAATGTGATTACTTTATTCAAAATGACTTGTTAAAAACAAAAGAGTTGCACGACAGCACATATAATCAATTTCTCAGAAATCTAAAAGAAATCAAGTCAAAAAAGTAGTTTCCCATGTGTATTTTTGTGTATTCTTGTTATGAATATTATGTTAAGATGCTCATGTGCTTGTAGCTGCCAAAACATAATGAAGGACATGCATAATGCAGTATAACCTGCCTGTGACTGTGTGAAACTGTAAACACCTACACAACTATTAGGCTTCTGTTTGTAACAAAGAATGATATTCAAGTACAAGTTGCAATGGAACTAATTTGTCTTCATCGGTCTTATGTACGTCTCAGCCAGGCGTACGTGGAGGCTCTTGTTGTCGATCGATATGTAATCCTTATGAATAAGAGAAAAAAACAGATATTGTATTTGAATAGTGAATTGCTCTTCATTTCACCTGCCGTGAAATTATGTTAATGTTAAGACGATTTTTCTTTTGAAGGATTCTTTGTGTTTCTGTATTCTGTTTTATCTCATTTTCACCAATCTGTTGTTGTATCCACATGAGTGTGAATTATTCTTATTTCATTTAGAAGCTTACTGTGTCCTTACTATTTAGACATCCAAAGGTGATGTTAACAACATGAGTTGTTGAGAAGAAATCTGTTGAGATGCTAAAACCTCTCCTGTCATAATAAAATGAACTTCTCCATATCTACTGAAAGACCAGGTTTCTTAATGTTCACAAACGACGGCCGTGGCCACAAGCAATACCACTATGAGGAATTAATTTCATGGTATCGTTAGATCCTGAACACATCGGAATACTTGTGCTATATTTGTTCCATTTCCTGGGATAAAGGAAGCCTTGCACAGAGATTTGGTAAATGTTACATTGAATTAGGGAGTTGTATTCTGTCTGCTGGTGTCAGGCAGAGCCATGTGGCCATAAACAAGCATCCAGTACTGAAATTTGCTAGCGAGGTGGAAACATATAAGACTGTCTTCAGTGGCCGACGGTATCCATGACAACACACTGTCCACTGGACCTTTATTCTGAAGTAAATGCACAGATAGTCATTTTAAATACCCCAAAATTATAAGGGAATAATTGCAGTATGCCGATTTTTTGCTCATAAGGTGATTTTTATGAAACAAATACAAAGAATTTGACTCCGGATTGTTGTCGCTCTATGTTAAACATACACAGAAATACAACTAAAACAAGGATAGCAAACTGAATAAAGGTAAACAACTACTATGAACAGATATTAATATAAGTATATATACAAGCACAGGACGATGACATTGTAAACAGTCTGACATGCAATGGAGTGCAAAGGATGCTAGAATAATAAATATGAACTTACAATTCAACAGGTTGGTATGGGTGCACTATAAATATTTGTTCATCTTAACAGACAGCATGCGAGAAGAAAATGTTCCTAGAGACTGTCCTGGGATCTGCTGGTTAGGATAACATGGTGATGCTCGCCTGAAGGGGAAACAATAGTATCACCCATTTCAGGCCATTTCACACAATGATGGACTAATTCCTATTATTAACACCAGAGGGAGCCAAAGCCAAAGGTTATTCAAACTTGAAGTGATGAGAGTAAAAATGTATTTTATTCCTGGACATATAAGGCAGAGTACTGTATGTACACAAACACACATATATTATAATATTACCATACACAATATAAACAAAAGAGGAAGAACAGTTTGGTATCAGAACAGGTGAGTGTTGGCTATCGGTCGGGCTGTGCATGTGGCTGTCTTATCATCTTTAGGCAGTGGATGTCCTTTAGAAAGAATATCACAATTATTATTTATTACAAATCAACTGTCAAAGACTGACAACTTTACAACGTTGTCAGCATTTTATGCAGTGTCACACATGTACAACAGTTTTCTATGTCACCTATTGTGGGAGCCAAGTGTTTTAGAACATTTGTGTTGGTGGACAAAGCTACGTTTTCATCTGGCCGAGCCATGTCTTGTGTTGCTGAACAGTGAGGATCTTCTGCCTTCAGGGATGTTCTAATGGGTCTTTACCCATGAAGTTGACATAACACTAGCTTCAACCGGAGAGCACAATATTATAAATTGA
This sequence comes from Eutrigla gurnardus, assembly GCF_963514095.1. Lineage (NCBI taxonomy): Eukaryota > Metazoa > Chordata > Actinopteri > Perciformes > Triglidae > Eutrigla > Eutrigla gurnardus. The sequence goes on along the minus strand of NC_139929.1, from coordinate 3,835,431 downwards.
ACCTGAGTATTATACAAACACACAGCTGAGGCTTTCATTTTTTTTTTTACCTTAAATTGCATCTTGTAGCAGCTATATGTTAATTAACCCATATGTTTCTGTCTTTCTGTCCTGTCAGCTGACCAACTCTGTCATGTGTCTTTTCTTAATCTCGGAAGAATGCAAGCATATTCTTCCTCCTCCGAGACACCGGTTCTGTAACCGAGTAGGTGTAGTAAATCCTGGTTTGTGTAATCTGAACTCACAATGTGAGAAGGTAAATGGCCTCATTTATAAAGCGCTTTTGTCCAAAGTGCTTTACAGCAATGACTGACATTCACCCATTCACTCACCCATTCACTCACACATTCACACACCGACGGCGGAGTCAACCACGCAGGGCGACAGCCAGCTTGTCAGGAGCAATTACGGTTAGGTGTCTTGCTCAGGGACACCAGGCACTCAGCTAGGAGGAGCCGGGGATCGAACCAAAACTTTCTTAAAATTAATTTGTATCCGTTTCTTTCAGCCAAGACAACGTCTGTCTTTAGAAGCGACCTGGTTTGTCGAGTTCTGATGGAGAATTGACTGAGCGTTGCGGTGACAAAGGGCTGTGTTATTTACTCTGAAGTCATTAACATTCCCTCAAAGTTCACAGAAAGATATATATATATATATATATATATATATATATAATATAGGTTGAATATAATAATATAATATTAATTCAACCTGTATATTTTTTCTTACAAATATCCGTTACCTTGATGAGGAACTTGTATCCATTCACTGTCTGTTTCTTGTATTTAACTGCTTTGAAGTCTGCATACTTATTGTTGGCCTGTTCCTCCACCTGGCGCTTCAGCTGCATATGAATGAAGTAAAATGTGATGCATGCACCGCACGGACCGAAGATGCTGACCGGAAGAAACGAAGAATGAAGCTCACCTCATCACAGATCTTCTGAGTCTCCTCAGTGGCGTCCGACATGTTGCTCCATCCTCCCAAACAGATCGTTTCCATCGTGTGCGTTGAAGTGAACGGAGGAGTCAACTGTCTGCTTGTAGGCGTCTCCGGTGTTTCAGCTTTAATAGCCTACGAAGCAACCCAGCCCTGGATACATCTGCCAGGTGGCTCATGTGGGTGGAGCGTCTATCCTTTTGTTCCACCTTGAATCTTTCCCCAATTCTATATAACACAATTCAAAGATCATAAGTGTGTTGATTCCACAGGATGCACATCTAAGCAGGGCACCAACCTCATCCAGACAGGGTTTAGTCAATCTCACACACGCTTTAAACAATCTCCAGGTGTCTTTTAGGCGTTCATTGTCCATGTAATTAAAAACTGCAACATGTATTGAGGTTCAGAAATCTGTTAATGTGAAGATCAAAGAGGAAAAGCAACACATGACATAATTTCCTGTTGCTTTCAGATATCCCTGCTCTAAATAAAGCTTTCACATTCCTCCTTCTCTGCATAACATAAACAGGACTTCAGAACATAAACAGGCCTTCAGTTGGTGTTGGTGTACTTCCAAGATCGGGACACTCCCCACTCATTCTGTAATCTCAGAGGTATGCACTCTCCTCCTCCAGGGCACTGAACAACAGGGCAGTGACAAAATGTACAGGGGAGGCAGCAGGACATAAACCACATTAATAATCAACCTTTATAACTCTATACACTACTTGGGTTTTTTATTATGTGGGACGCATAAAACCAACTGGCCTATGTTTAACGACTTACCCTGGTGGCATAGCATAACCAGGATCCATGGGCATAGCGGACGACCACTTCCCATATCTGTGCCCTTAACAAGTGGAAACGCGTTTGTCTGAGCCGCCTTTGAACGCATCATGAGCAGGCGGAGCCAGGCGGCAAACACCGCTGTCGTGTTGTGATTTCAATCACTCAGATTCTTGTTCACCATTTTCAGCAAACCAGCAGCCAAGAGGCAAAAAAACTTTACTGTGTTTGTTCCAAACAAACCATGTAAGTTGAGTATTGCTGTTGCATGTAGATAATGTTTAGCTAAACGATGACTAATTAATACATGTCAATATATCAAGGCTAGCTGTTAAGCTAGTTAACAATTGTTAGCTGTTAGCTATGTTGAATGCTTGCTAGGTGCAGAGGTGGTAGACAGTTACTAGTTACATTTACTCCTTTACATTTCCTTGAGTAACTTTTTGAATAAATTGTACTCTTTAAGAGTTGTTTTACTGCAAAATACTTTTTACTTTTACTTGAGCAATATTATTCTAACGTAACAATACTCGACTACAATCTATGGCTACTCTACTACCTAGACATAAACCCACTCCTCCTTAATTTCTGCACAGAACTTGTACTCACTATTGTTTAGCACATATTTTTAAAATCGTTATATAATAGAAAGAGCAGGTCAGGGAGGAGGAAGTGGACCAGAGGCCAGCAGCAGCAGGAATGAACAGGGGGGGGTCTTCACAGCAGGTGAGGAGACATTTTATTTGAGGTTAAATTCTACAACAATTTCACTACTACTAGTGTATTCCTAATTCTATCTCAAAATGTTGCTTTCCACATATTTTTTAATCTTTATTGCCACGATAGAAAGAGCAGGGTGAGAGAGGAGGCAGTGGACCAGAGGCCAGCGAGGTACAATTGAATGCGAGAGGATGATAAATCACTCAATAGACCTCTGAACAATGTGTTCACTTCTGAAATGATCGGCAGGATCGGATACATACAGCTCATTAAAGTTAAATTCATGTCGTGCTACTTGTGCTTCTAGCTTCATAGCCAGTTGTTTGTAGGTGAGAATAAAACGTGATGAACAGCCAATTTATTAATTATTACAGCTTCCTTTACAGCGGCCCTGTGGGTCTCATGTCTGCTCATTATGTCGAAAAAAGTGAAACTACACATTTTGGTCAATTTGGTTGATACTTTTATACTAATTTGACTTTACTTATGTGTAAAGGACTTCACATCTACAGGCCCTTTATCTATTCATGAGCACATGATTCTTTCTTTCGTTCCTGACTCTCATGGAGCAGCTGCAGCTCTACACCTTCCTGAGGGGTTAATCAAGTATTCTGATTCTTATCCAACCACATTGTGTTTTTGTAAAGTGCTAGAGTTCAACAAAAATAAATCTCATATTTTTAGGAAAAGGCTCTAAAAACCAAACCTCTTCCTGTCTCAGGCTCCTTTATGCCTCTGTGTGGGGAAACAAACTGCTGAAGCTCTGCAAGTGAACGCGTTGACCTGGTTTTCTCTAAGTCACGTGGTTTACTGGAACTCGAGCTCTTTACTTTCACTTTCCCTCGTTTCGTCACTGATTTACAAGCAATGCGCGCGCATTGAGGTCCTCGGCTTGCTGTGATTGGCCGGCTTGACCTATCCACATCGCTGCAGAGCTGATGTGGGAGGGGCTTAGTGAGGGGCAGTCCCGGTATTCAACAGACTGCTGTGGTCTGTATAAAGAGGTCGGAGGACGAGGAGACGTTCTGGAAGCCCGCAGCTTCACAGAGCAGACAGCGACAAGCAGACACGGTGAGTTGAAACTGATTTTCTTTTTCTGTGTGCACGTTTTAAATCTGAGCATGCGCAGCTGACCTTCACAGTTTGATATTGTCATGCTTCTCGATGAGTCTTTTACTGCTCTGACTCTTATGCACACAACCCCTTATACAAATGATATGCATCATCCTGCAACTGTCAAGTCTCTTAACCCTCGTGTTGTCCTCCCGATTGCCATGCACCTTTTGTCCACCTGGTTTTGACTGTTATTTAAAGCATATAGTATTAATTGTCAATCAATTCTGTGTGAAACCTTTAGTATTACTTCAGTCCAACCCATTACCACAAATTTTTCCCTTCGTTTTGGAATTTAGGGCCAATATACCTTGTTTACATAAAAGTATGCCCTGTTTTTAACTTAAAATAAAATGAAACAATTAATTATTGTGTGTAAATATTATTTTTACTATTTGACTTATCACAGAGTGCTATATGTCAAAGTTTAGGGAGGATGCTGTTTTTGAATAATTTGAATTTTTTTTAATGGCAGCACATAATCACACCTGTTGTCCTCTGGGGTCAAAATTGACCCAGTCTGGTTTGACTGTTATTTAAAGAATATAAAGTGGAAACTTCACCCAATTCTGTGTTACACCTTTAATGCCAACTTCATTCAAACGCAATAACACAAGCAGGGTCTCAAGACCCTCCTGTCAAAGGCTGCGCCCCCCCCTTTTGCCCCCCCTCCCCTCAAAATATTTATGGATTAAAAACTATAACAAATATAGAACAAATTAAGACACTGAGACATTAACAATCAATCATCTGAAGAAATATTGTTTTTAACGTTCCTATGGTGATTGTTTTTTTTTTCTTTCCTGTGTCGTGCAATTTGATTGGCTGGTTTGCACGCAGACGGCAGGCTGAATTTGACGTTCATGTTAGCGGTGGTTGATGCATAGCGGCTAGTTAGCGATTGTGGACAGAGCGAAATGGACCGATTTGTGAAAGCCAAAAAGCGAATAAGAGTGGACGATGGTGGTGGTGATTTACGGACGCAGGAGTGATGAGGATGAAAGCGAGGATGACGAAGGGGCGGTAGTAGGTGAGGAGAACAGAAATGAGGAGGAGGGGAGAGGAGAAGAGAGAAAGACAGCATTGGAGAGCGAGTGAAGCAGAGTTTAGAGGACAAGTAGGGAGGAAGAGGAGAGGAAGACAGGAGTGGGGAGTGAGGAGGAGGAGTTTAGAGGAGAGGAAGACAGGAGTGGGGAGTGAGTGAGGAGGAGAAGAAGGGAGGAAGAGGAGAGGACGACAGGAGTGGAGAGTGAGTGAGGAGGAGAAGGAGGAAGAGGAGAGGATGACAGGAGTGGAGAGTGAATGAGGAGGAGAAGAAGGGAGGAAGAGGAGAGGAAGACAGGAGTGGAGAGTGAGTGAAGAGGAGGTGCCTCTTTTTGGAGGTGGTCTTTTTGACCCCAGAGGACAACAGAAGTTATTCAATTCAATAAAACAACCATATTTCAATCAAATTATTTCTAATTTATTTTAATCATGAAGAGCATAGTATCGAAAAAAAAACCATTATTTTCAGACCATTTGATGAACAAAAAACCTATTTTGACAGCAAAAGATTTCATTTGGGGTGACCCCAGGACAACACGAGGGTTAAAGGCACAGCACAACCAATATCAAATCACATAACATAATGACAACCAGCAGAGATCCAGTAAAGCATATATAAATTAATATAACCCCAGATGTAAAAGGAAAGCCTAGTTTGCCTTTGTGGAGGGGGGGGGGGGCAACATAAAATCCAGCAGCTGAAGCTCTGCAAGTAACTCGTGTTCAGTGTTTACAGGATGCGGTTGATGATGTTTGAGTGTGACCTTTTAAGGCTCATTGCTTTCCTCTATGTCACTTGGTTTAATGTAAATAGAGCTCCAGACCATGTGTCACCTTGTCTTATGGTATTCCATAAGTCTTTTGCTGCTCTGAATTGTATGAATGTGAAAGACGTTTGTCTTTCTGTACTCGTGAGGACCATTGTTGACGTAACCCATTACCTAAACCTGAAGCCTATCCTTAACCACCGTGGTAAAAATTCAAACAGCACACTCTCCAGAACAATACCCTTAACTTAAAACCTTTGCACACCTACAATCACATCAACTACATATAACCCGACATGCAAAAAGGAAAATGTCTAAATAGGTTTTGAGTAAAACCCTGCTTCCCTGATAATATAATTTGCAGAAATAAATATAATTCAACAGAAATATAATGAATTTATGGCAAGCTAATCGAGTGTTATTTTAAAAACTCATCACATTTTTTTCTCTCATTATGTTGCAGTAGAAAAGACTGAGCATCTGAAATCAAGATGAAAGTAAGATCCTTTTATAATCATCATTGTAAAACTGTTTCCTAAAACTGCCTATAATTATCTGAAGATTAGAACTGGGAATATTGTTTTACCCTGCCTGTATTTTTTAATTCCTTTACTTTGTGATGCATGTTGGTGCTGTTTTCTTGGCTTAGTTATGGCTGGGAATAATACTTTGGTCTCAAATGCTGTAACCAGGCGAACTACTGTACAATTTATATTAAAAAAAAAAGTTTTCTTTGTGGGATCCAGTGATTGAACCTGAACACTCTGAAAAAACTGATCACAACACAGGAGGAGAGTCCGAAATCAAGTCTGTATCATCGACAACCAAGAAGAAAGGTAACATTTTAATGAAAACTTGAAGTGCACAATTACCAAAAAATTTAACAATATACAAGTTTGCAAAAAACATCAGAAAATATATTGGTTGATCTGGTTCATTGTTGTCCTACAGATACCTTAGATATGGATATGGACGTGGATATGGACGTGGATATGTATCAGGTAAGGAAGTCTATTTACTTTGTGCTAGGCTTGGGCCGGTTTAAACATTTTGAAACCGGTATGATATTCAGCCAAACACCGGACCAGACCGCATTACCGACCTTAACCACTAGATGCCGCACTTGCCACAGCAGCCCCTCCTGAGTTAAATATTTGGCCTTTTTATGCAGAAGATTCTGCCATAATCACGGAGAGTCAAAAATATGCCGCGATCGTACCGTTTATAAAGAACTTTGCTACGTTGCAACGGAGTCTCTCTTTAAATCTGATTAGCTCAAGGCTTCAAAACAACTATGACAGGTGAACCTTTGCAGGTCTCGCATATTTACATGACTCGCAAGCGAATTTGCTGTGCATCATACAGGTTGATGCATGGAACGGCAGCCTCGTACGAGCAACTACCAGCTTTTATTCTTCTTTGGATTAACGTTCTCAGTTTGTTAAATGATCCGGCCGCACGTCGCCTAAGTAAGAAAACAAACACAAAGTACGCCGTGTGCGTCTCCGACCTCGACTGAAATTTGATGTCTGTCATGCCGGCCTTGGCTCGCCCGGGAGTATGGCTACCACACTTTGCACACCAGCCGCCTCAGAAACTCACGGCGGCTCCGTTAGTCCGTTTATAAATAAACACAATATTATGTTAATAACATGTCATTATTGCTGCTTATTACTATTGCAATACAATTTGGATTTAGTGTTGTGGCAAGGGTTTTTCATTTTCCAGAACGTATCATAAAGACAAATGCCAATTCAACCGGTTTAGCCCTGTACACCGAACCGGACCGGTGAAACTAGAAAACGGCCCAACTCTACTTCATACCCCACTGAATGACATTATCATTTTTAACATACTGTACATGTTACTTTATTTATTTGCAGGAGTCGGAGGAGATCAACAAGAAGAAACAATATCAAAGAGACATTGAAACTCTACTTTGCCGACTTCAGCTTCAAGACAAACGTCAACACAAGTTGACACCAGCAGATTTTCTTAGAGTCGGTCCTCCTGTGAAACAGGAGCATGACACTGAGAAAGATCTCGCTAATACTTTCCTTCAGAGGTTGATGATGTTAGACTACAGAGCCAGATATATTCCTGTCAAACAAGACGAAGTGAGCATATCAGAGTCTGCTGAAGAGTTTGATGATGAATTCGATGCTCTTTTTAGCAACAACGCAGACTCGGATGAAGCGAAACTCAAGAGTCACGTGCATCCGATGGATGTTCAAATGGCCGTATTTCACTGCTCCGACAGCTTCTTAAAGCAGAACACAATCACAAAACTGTCACAGTGTCAGTACGCCTTACCGCTGCTCGTTCCTGACCCGGTCACAATGGACATCGACTGTCCTCTGTGGACATTCAGACAAATAAGAAAAACGTGGAAAATTACTCAGATCAAAGATAAGTCCAGCGTTGTCACCATGAAGAGTATGCCCATCTGCAAAGCCGAGACACCCATGGTGTCATTTCTCCGCCTGGGTTCACTCCCCCTGTCCAAATCTCAGCTGATGAATGCATTGATCAACGACCGCCACAGCACCTTCTTCCACAGAAACTGTGCAGGTAGCACCAAGTCTCGCCATCTGATGGACGGTGTGGCAGAGATCGCCTGGTACTTCCCTGCCGGAAAACCCAACGACGCCTTCACCAACTGCATAGCCTTCTGCAATCTTCATGGCGACGCTCTGTCGATTGTAAAACAGCGCGACATTCTGACCGACAAGTCCTCAATCAATGTTGTACTCGTGCCAACTCTGGAAAAAGGTGGCAGTAGCACTGCAGTTATCTCGGCCCTTTACAAGTCTCCGAAGCCCCTTGTTATTCTCATCGCTGACAATGATTGTGGTGCCACTCAGATGAAAGAGGGGAAATATAAGATGGGTCTGAAGGACAGAAGTCAGTCAGATGTTTCTGAAGAACTGAAAAAAATCATTGGAAAGGTTTTGTCTGGACCACATGCATCCTTCCAGCTTGAAACCATGGCTAAAGTTCCTGGAATCAAAGTGGACGAAGACGACAAAGTCTGCCAAAAAGGAAAAGCTGCTGCAATGAGAGTTGTGAGCTTGCTTGATGGGATGGATGTCTCGAAGATCAAAGATAAGTTTCTCCCTTGTCAGGGCCAACTGTGGTATGATTGGTGCAGAATAAACAAAGAACTGTATAACCTGAAAGGAAACATTGAGAAGGTGAAATGTCAAAAGCAACAGGAATTGATGCAAATACGCCAAAAACAACACACTGCTGCCGGTAGTAAACCGATGCAGTTGTTCACTGAATGCCTCTCGTCCTTGCCGTGGTCAGACAAAGCATATTTTCTGAAATGGACTCAGATCTTAATAGATGCCCTCTCTACAGACGACCTGTCTTCAATCCTCCAAAGATACGATGAAAAGTGGGCTGAGGTCTTGGATATGAAGAAGAAGCACGACAAATCCGATCTTCTGAAAAGGAAGCAAACTGAGCTTGATCAAATATCCACAAAACTGCAGTCGGCAACATTTGGCTTGGAGCACATCTTTCGAGAAATGGGACAGATCTATGAAGCCCACGCATCTTTGGAGAAACAACCAAGTAGTCTGCAGAGCGACTGGTCCAGATACCCCGAGCTGGCTGCAGAGCTGATGATATCGGGACACCCAATGGAGCTGATGGATGGCGATGCAGGTCACGTGCCTTTAACATGGATCTCCAAACTTTTAGATGAAGTCATAAAGAAACTGGGTGACAAGAGGCTTTTTGTCATGTCAGTGTTGGGCGTACAAAGCAGTGGTAAATCAACCATGCTGAATGCCATGTTTGGACTACAGTTTGCAGTGAGTGCTGGCAGGTGCACCAAGGGTGCCTTCATGCAGCTGGTCAAGGTGTCAGAGGAGATCAGGAAAGACTTTAATTTTGACTACATTCTGGTTGTGGACACCGAAGGACTGCGTGCTCTCGAGTTAGAAGGCAATGTCACTCTTCACCACGACAATGAGCTGGCAACATTTGTTGTTGGTCTGGGAAACATGACACTGATCAACATCTTTGGGGAGAACCCAGCTGAGATGCAAGACGTGCTGCAGATTGTCGTTCAGGCTTTCATGAGGATGAAGAAAATCAAACTGGCTCCAAGTTGTGTGTTTGTTCACCAGAATGTTACAGACATTTCGGCTGCAGAGAAAAACATGGATGGAAAGAGACGACTGCAAGAAAAACTGGACAAGATGGCCCAACTAGCAGCCAAGGAGGAAGTATGTGATGCAGAGTGCTTCAGTGACGTCATTGCATTTGACGTGCAGAAAGATGTAAAATACTTTGCCCAACTATGGGAGGGCAGTCCGCCTATGGCCCCTCCAAATCCAGGTTATAGTGAGAGTGTCCAAGAGCTGAAGACCATCATCCTCTCTAAAGCCTCACAGTCTGCTGGGATTACTCTCACACAGTTCAAAAGCAAAATTGAGGACCTGTGGAATGCCCTGATGAATGAACACTTTGTCTTCAGTTTCAAAAACACACTTGAAATTGCAGTGTACAGAAAACTTGAGGTCCAGTATGGGAACTGGACCTGGACCCTGAGGAGTGAGATGTTGAACATTGAGAACGGGCTTCATACCAAAATTGAAAATGGCTCAATTAACAAGGTCGAGCTGAGTTACCTTCAAACCGAAATAAACCCAACCTACGGAGGAATCCAAAAGAAAATGACGTCATATTTTGATGACGACAGGGACAAGGAAATGTTGGTTCAGTGGCGAGGCGTATTTGAAAGCAAAATCAAGGAGTTTCTGGCTGAACAAGTGAAGAGAGTTAAAAGAAAACTGGATGAAGTCATTCAGCAGAAGAGTGCTTGCAAAAAGCTTGATGACATGAAGGCAGACTTTGAGAAGAAGCTGATCCAAAAGAGCAAAGAGCTCGCTCTTCAGTTACAGGACAAGGCGAAAGATGAAGAGGAACTTAAAAAGCAGTTCAACCATGTTTGGAGTCGCTGGGTGTATGAGCTCACTGGGAACACTAAACCTATCGCGGACATCAACTATGAAGAAGATCAGTCAACTGTCCTTCAGGAGCTCGGTATTGAATGGTCTCTGATACATGAATCCAAAAGCAGTGGCAGATACAAGAGAATATCAGACATCGGTGACTACACCCACTATATCTCTCTCTCCAAGGACCGAGATCCTAGCAACACAGGAAAGGACACAAGGGGACAGAAAAAAAGTTCTAGCACTGTAGATAAAGTCCGTAATTATGTTTCAGAAACTACTACAAAAATCGGATACCAAATGAAGGGCTATTTTGACTATGAAGAACAGCAACTGATCAGATCCCTCATTGACTTTGTCGAAATCGAGTCCCTTAAGGCAATTAAGAAAAGACCTGTCGCCACAAGAGGCTACAGTCCAGCTTACTTGCAAGAAGTGGCCCAGATGGTCAAACGAAAGGTCTCTGATTTTGAATCACAGGGGAAATACGCTCTGAAGAAGGAGTTTACAGTTGATCTCTTGCTGTATGTGTTTCACAGAGCAGGGGGATGGCTTTCAGAGTCGCACAAAAAGTTCAAATCGAACAATGATGCCCACATTTATGTGGAAAGCAAGAAAATGCTATTCTGTAACATTTTCATCAGCCTCTGCAAAGGGAACTCGTCTGCTGTTGTGCTCGGGGAAATGATCTGTGACAAACTGCAGAGTTCCATCGAGGAGGCCGCCTGTAACAAGACCGCCAAGGATCTCGCGGATACGATGCAGTGCAATTACCCACCGTTCAGTGGGAACAGACTGAACTTGGAGAAACACGTGTTGAGGTCACTCGCAGAGAAAGAGGACTTTCATGGCTTCATCAACTACATCCGACACCCAAGGGGCCAAGTAGAGACTTTTATAAGAGAGGAGGTACAGCAATACGTCTTCAAAGAACACAGAGCTGAAGCGCTTGATGTACTCAATAAAAATGCTGCGGACATCAATATGCTTCTGAGTCAAGCTTTATTTACCGCAACGAAGAAAGTCCAAGAGGAAAAGGAAACGGAGGTAGTCAAAAGAGACTACCTAGGCATGTGGGTGGAGGAATTCTCCAGTTTGCTAGAAGACAAGCTAACATTCGACACAACTTGTTGTGCAGACTTCGGTGACATCGAGCATTTTGACTTTCTTAAAGACGAGGTAGAGAAAGGCCTCAGGACTGTCATCGTGAACGTGAGCCGCCTCCCACTGGAAAAAATAAAGGAATACAGGATGAAGGCGGATGAAATACTCATCGAGCACCTGTGTAGCTGCTGCTGGGTGACTTGTCCGTTCTGTGCAGCTGTTTGTACCAACACAGTGGCAGATCATGATGGGGACCACAGTGTGCCTTTTCATCGATCCGTTGCAGTCAATGGTATGCACGTAAAAAACTCAGTGGAACTGGCTATCGAGTTCTGTACGACAAGTGTTGCAAGTGATGGGAGTTTTTACCCTACTGGAGATTCAGAAGTGCTCATTCCCTATAAAGAGTACCGAACTGCTGGCCCTAATTTTGCTCGCTGGGGGATTACCGCCGATGCATCGAAACTGGCATACTGGAAGTGGTTTGTGTGTCGATTTGAGAAGGACCTGGAAAACCACTATGGATTAAAATTCCAGAATAATGGTGACATTCCCAGCGATTGGAGAAACCACAGTAAGGGAGAAGCCATTGAAAGTTTGGAGGTGATGTTCAAGTGAACACAAACACAACCGTTGTTCATTAATCAGATAGACCGGCACACAGAAATGTGATTACTTTATTCAAAATGACTTGTTAAAAACAAAAGAGTTGCACGACAGCACGTATAATTAATTTCTAAAAAATCTAAAAGAAATCAAGTCAAAAAAGTAGTTTCCCATGTGTATTTTTGTGTATTCTTGTTTTGAATATTATGTTAAGATGCTCATGTGCTTGTAGCTGCCAAACATAATGAAGGACATGCATAATGCAGTATAACCTGCCTGTGATTGTGTGAAACTGTTAACACCGACACAACTATTAGGCTTCTGTTTGTAACAAAGAATGATATTCAAGTACAAGTTGCAATGTAACTAATTTGTCTTCATCGGTCTTATGTACGTCTCAGCCAGGCGTACATGGAGGCTCTTGTTGTCGATCGATATGTAATCCTTAGGAATAAGAGACAAAAACAGATATTGTATTTGAATAGTGAATTGCTCTTCATTTCACCCACCATGAAATTATGTTAATGTTAAGACTATTTTCAACATTTCTTTTGAAGGATGCTTTGTGTTTCTGTATTCTGTTTTATCTCATTTTCACATATCTGTTGTTGTATCCACATGAGTGTGAATTATTCTTTTTTTATTTAGAAGCTTACTTTGTCCTTACTATTTAGATATCCAAAGGTGATGTAAACAACATGAGTTGTTGAGAAGAAATCTGTTGAGATGCAAAAACCTCTCCTGTTGTAATAAAATGAACTTCTCCATATCTACTGAAAGACCAGGTTTCTCAATGTTCACAAGCGACGGCCATGGCTACAAGCAATACCACTATGAGGAATTAATTTCATGGTATCGTTAGATCCTGTACATATCAGAAAACGTGCTATATTTGTTCCATTTCCTGGGATAAAGGAAGCCTTGCACAGAGATTTGGTAAATGTTACATTGAATTAGGGAGTTGTATTCTGTCTGCCGGTGGCAGGTGGAGCCATGTGGCCATAAACAAGCATCCAGAACTGATATTTGCTAGTGAGCTCCATGACAACACACTGTCCACTGGACCTTTATTCTGAAGTAAACATACAGATGTACCTCATAGTCATTTTAAATACCCCAAAATTATAAGGGAATAATTGCTGTTTGCCTATTTGTTGCTAATAAGGTCATTTGTAATAGATATCGCCATGAAACATTAACATTTGGGGCATTTAGCAGATGCTTTCGTCCAAAGCTATTTAAAATGAGTAGATTTTTTAAAAGAAAGAAACCACAACATATCTTTGCCGATAAAGTAAGAGTGAAAAAGTAGAAACAAGTGTTAGGTCCTCGTCTGAGTAAAGTAGTAACTAATCAACAAGGGTACCTAAAGTACAGCAGCAACACCAAATAACGTGCACATAACAGGGAATGGACATGTACATGGAGGGCAAATACAAATATAAATAAAAAAATATTTTGAATTGTATTGTGTATTTTATAACATTGCTGTTTCATTCTTCTTTTGTACATATTCTTGTTTCATTGTAATGACAGAGATTAGGGATTAATACAGTACAACCATAACCCTCCCTGTGTTGCACAATGACAGAACTAATGATCCCCGTTTCAAGCTTTTGCACTCCGCCATTCTACCGTTTCCAGGCTGCGTGCGCACACTAACGTACGTCACCATTGTTTACAAACGGTCCTGATGCACGCGACGCGGCGGTTTGGACGCGCGGCTGCGTAGTGTGTTCGGAAAGAAACTTCCGGGGATTGACGAGATATGGGGGAGAGATACACGGAAAGATATGTGGAAAATGTTGTACATGGCTCTGTCCTGTCTGTCTACTATTATCCAATTAATAAAGGGAAATTACTACAATGCTAGTATGCTAAAGGCTAGCTGACGCCAGCTAACTCTAGCCTAGTTTAGGCTTTGTCCAGCTAAGTCTGGTTTATGCTACGTCAGAATCAGTATCAGCTTTATTATCCAAGTAAGTGTAAACAAATACAAGGAATTTGACTCCGGCTTATTGTCTCTCTATGCTAAACATAGAAATAGACACAGAAATAGACAAATAAAACAAGGATAACAAACTGAATAAAGGTAAACAACTACTATGAACGGATATTAATATAAGTATGAAAACAACGACACTGTAAACAGTCTGACATGCAATTTTGTAGAGTGGAAAGGGTGCTAGAATAAATATGAATTTATAATTCAACAGATTGGTATAGGTATAAATATTATTCGTTCATCATAGTGACAGCCTGCGGGAAGAAACTGTTCCTAGAAACTACGTAGAAACTGTCCTGGGATCTGCTGGTTAGGTTAATGTGTTTATGCTTGTTTTAACCCAACATTAAATGTGTCTATAGGCCCTTTATCTATTCATGAGCACATGATTCTTTCTTTCGTTCCCGACTCTCATGGAGCAGCTGCAGCTCTACACCTTCCTGAGGGGTTAATCAAGTATTCTGATTCTGATCCATGACGAAAACCACATTGTGGTTTTGTAAAGTGCTAGAGTTTAACAAAAATAAATCTAATATCTAGGAAAAGGCTTTAAAAACCCAGAATCATCGGCCTAACGTCCCTTTCTGTGGTGTTCGTACTGTAGCACTTAGTAAATTATGAGCATACTGTAGGTCCCTGCAATAAAAGACTAATTCATTGATTTAATCTCAAACTTCTGGTTTTACTTCATCTGAAGCAGTTTTAATTGAAACTGAAAGCTTGAGACTGAATCAAAGAACAAACCTCTTCCTGTCTCAGGCTCCTTTATGCCTTTGTGGGGGAAAAAACTGCTGAAGCTCTGCAAGTGAACGCGTTGACCTGGTTTCCTCTAAGTCACGTGGTTTACTGGAACTCAAGCTCTCTTAGGCTGCGCAGAATAGTCTATTTTGCTTAGGAAGGTTCCTAACTGAAGAAGTGACCCGGAAGTAAACAAGTGGCCGCCATGATAAGAGCCGTTCGGATTCTCTAAATGCAAAGGAAAGGAACTCCAATGCTTCCTTTCAGAGCTCCTTTAGCATAGGATGCAACAGACCTTCCTATGCGAAAGGAAAGGAGATCACGCTGATCCACAATTCTTTGCGAGAGCAATCATCAGCAGCATTATAATGACGTAGCTTAGTGGAAGTCCGGTCGGATTCTCTGAGCAACGCGGTCGTCTTTTCCTAAATCCTTTTGAGTTCTCCTATCGCCTTTCCTTAACCCCGTGACGTTTTCTCCAAAGGTCAAGGAATAGGGAATAGGGATAGGAATTTTTTTACTATTCGACTGCACCCTCTTACTTTCACCTTCCCTCGTTTCGTCACTGATTTGCGCCCATTGAGGTCCTCGGCTTGTTGTGATTGGTCGGCTTGACCTATCTGCTGTGATCTGTATAAAGAGGTCGGAGGACGAGGAAACTTCCTGAAAGCCCGCAGCTTCACAGAGCAGACAGCGAAAAGCAGACATGGTGAGTTGAAACAGATTTTTTTTTTCTCTGTGTGTAAATTTTAAATCTGAGCATGCGTAGCTGACCTTCACAGTTTGATATTATCATGCTTCTCGATGAGTTCTTTCCTGCTCTGTCTCTTATGCACACGATAGTTTGTCTGTCTGCACTCGTGAGGACCCTCGTTGACTAAACACATGATCTAGACCCGAACCTAGATCCTGAACCACCGCAGTTAAAATTCTTAACCTTCATTCCACTTCTTTTGAAGCTGTGAGGACCTTGAATTTGTTGTCATTGAATGTTTGACACAATCTTTTATGAAAAGCGATTGATTGATTGATTGATTGATTGATTGATTGATTGGTTGATTGGTTGATTGATTGATTGATTGATTGATTGATTGATTGATTGATTTTTATTTAGCAAAATAGGTTCAGGTGGTCTAATTCGTTGGGGGGTATGAAGACCCTTATACAAACGATATGCATCATCCTGCAACTGTCAAGTTGCCAACAGAGATCCAGTTAAGCGTATATTAATTCATATAACCCGACATGCAAAAGGAAAGCCTATTTTGCCTTTGTGGGGGGGAAACAGCTGCAGCTCTGCAAATAACTTGTGTTCAGTGTTGACAGGATGCGGTTGGTGGTGTTTGAGTGTGACCTTTTAAGGCTCGTTTGCTTTCGTCTAAGTCACTTGGTTTAAAGGAAATAGAGCTCTCCTACTTTCACTTTTAGCTTTGGTACGACTCATTTAGCGCTCTTACTTGAACCTTTTCTATGGGGTCAGTTCAGTCTCATTATTAATGAATGCACAGAGAAGGATTCACAAATGTATTTTGTGATTTATATATAAATGACTCTCTTCTCACAAATAGATTTCAAACACACACAAATGTAAAATAAATCCCAAAATATATAAATTATTTTTGTTTGCAATTTTCATCAAAAATATATTTGTATGTTGTTACATTTATATACAAACTGTTCAACTTGAATTTACAAGACGCTTTTCATTTGTGAACTTGTTTGCATTTGTTTGTGAACTGGTTTGTATTTGTTTGTGGGTTATTGAGACTCTCCTGGATTCACAAATGCATTTTTTTCAAGAAGGAACTCTCTGTAGCCAATCAGATGCCTCCCTCGTTTTCAGCCAATCACATGACGGCATTCCCACGAGGGGTACCTCACCATGGCCAGAGCACAGCTTTTTCTGCGCATTTTGCGCATTTGCGTTAGCTAACTAGTAAGCCATATAATGCTTTTAGACAACGGATCATAAGGTAACTTAGCTAGCATAATATGATCCTACTAACATCAGAAAACATAACCGTATCAGTCATTTGCTTGCTAAAGCTTACCTGTTGTTAATGCATGCAAAAATAAGTTACAAGCAAACCATAATAACTAATAAGTAAATTGCTTACTACATTGGTTTCAAAGTGCTGACTATAAGAGCTAGCTAACGTTAGCTAGCTAATGGATTTAGCTAGCTACAAACAAGCTAACGTTGGCTAGAGAGAGAATAAAATCACTTTTTTAAAATACTTTTTGTTCTTATTTCTTTTACCGTAAAGCAACGCACGATGCGCAGAGAAAAAGCTGTGCTCTGGCCATGGTGAGGTACCCCTCGTGGGAATCACTGCATGAAAAGTGGGATTTTCGTCAGTTAGCGGCCCTGTAAATTCCCGTGGAAGTTCAGGTTTACGACTGCAAACGGCAATTTGCAGGAAACACCGAAAACTGACGTAAATTGCCGGGAATTGACGTGGGCCTTGCTTGGCAGTTGTCCCCCCATGACCCCCCTCCCCGTAATCCTAGGGGAGGCTTTAACATGTAAATGAGAATGCTGTGAGCTATACAAATGCAAATCAGGGTAGCAGGGGGAGTTTTCCCCCAGGCGACATTTTTCTGAAAGGTGTTAACTTCATTTCATCTTCATTCAAAGATATAACTTCATTTCATCTTCATTCAAAGATACACAAAACAATTTGCTTCAACAATTACTTTTAATCAGGCTTTGCCACAAAGGTAAAATGTACATTCATGCAAACAACATCACAGTCTCCTAGAGCTCAACCACTGTGCATAGTGGCATGACTACAGTGACCCTTTCTGTGCTTAAATGCACAGTGGATGTGTTAACCACACATCTCCCAGCAATGCGCTCAACAGGCAGAAATTATGCTGGGTATGACGTGTCTGTTCCCTGCAAGCTCCAAACTTCTATTGGCTTTCCATAAAAATGTCTGTCCGGATAGGGATGAAGCCAGGAAACTTGCGCAATAACATGTTTAAATGCAGTACCTTTTGACACAACATTAACAAATATAAACTGCTTTATAATGGCTGGTTGTAGTTCTGCTAGAGGGTCAAGGATGGGTTCATAGATCATAGATCTCGGCTGTGTTAGAAATGCCATACTAACGTCCTACTCGTACTTAATTGTGACGTAAAGTACGTAGTGCGTTCACATACAATAGTATGTGAATTTGTGTACGCGAGAAATGCCCGGATGTATACTGCATTGGCAAGAATTTCAGAGTATACAGCGGACCTTGCTAAATCTACTCAACTTCCCAAAATGCATTGCGGCTCGTCTGACTTCACAAGTTTTGGATAATGGCGGACGACTGCGGTGATTCTGGCGAGGAGCCCGACACAAACCGCGTACACATGTAAGTATACTGTAACATGATTGTTATGTTTCCAGCTGACTTTCAAATCGTATTGATAATGAACGTTACTTTATTGTTGTTGGCATTGTACGTTAACGTTACGAATTGAAGGTCCTGCTAGCCGGCTAGCCTACTGACGGTAATTTACTATAGAGGTTAGCGAGCGCAAGCGAAGCGGAAAATGTGCCGTTTTTACCGACGTTAACTAATAATATAGTGCTTATGTTAAACCGTGGTTATATATTTACTAACGGTGATTAATAACGCCGTGCACCGTTGTCGGACGGATGCAGACACCGGGGGCCTCATTCAGTGGGGGGAACGATGCGGAGACGTTCACGTTCACCGGCAGGAGGGATGCTGCTCTGAGAGGCTTCACTTAAGAAAATGTGGTTTAAATGTTATAATTCTTATATCCAGGACTGCTGGAGACTCTCAGGATGATTGCGGTAAGAATATGTTCGGTGACTGCTAGCTAAGCTAAAATTAGCAAAGCAAGCCCAAGCTAAAAGTAGCTTAAAAGCTAATAGTCCAAGCTAAAAGGAGCATATAGTAGCCTTGTAAAAGAACAAGAGAGAGGAACCAGTGTAACGTTAAGTTGCTTTGTTAAGTGTATGTTGTTGGTCTTTTACAGGAAGCAGTACGCCGTCTTCACAACTCGGAGACGAATTGTAGGCGCTACGAACCGGAGCAAGGGTACGATTTAAAGAATATGCTTTCATTCTGCTGTATAAGGAAATAGATGCGTTAACAGTAGATACCGATCTTAACTGTTCATTTTGTTTTCACAGACGAACCTCGCCTCATAACGAAGCTGTGACCTCTTACTTGCTCGGAGCTTTGTCCGCAATTCAGGATTTCTATGACGCTGATAGTGACGCCATTGTGTGTAAGTAACTTTTACTGTTTTCTTCTTCCTTGTTTTAATTTTACTGTGACTTAAGTTTTCTTATTCATACCACTCATTTAATTGTTTTCCAGCTGCCTGTAAGACATACTATGAAACGGTACGCAGGAGCTTCAGACACACACAGCCTGATCTCGCATCGCAGGCGGAAGCTGTGAAGAGGTCAGCTCGGAGTCGTTCCAGGAGAAAGAGGGTAAGACTTATTAGATTTATTAGATCCGTTTTTGGTCAATGTGACCAAACCTACCTAAACCTATTTTTCAGGTGCATTAATAGATGTGTTGTGTCCATGCGCAGTGCATCGCGCAGTACTGATTGTCTTTATTGATTGTTTTACAGCTGCTGGAAGCGAGACGGAGTGTGCTTGCTGGCGATGAGGTGGACCGTTGGAAGTCCGCCACCACAGACATGATGTCTGATGAGGAGGACGGCGTCGTTGGCGGGGTGTCTGGATGGATTGTGCGACCTCCATCCTCTCGTAGCCAGGAGCTCACCGAGCTCTGTGCGACTCTACAGTCGCGATTAGAGAAGACTCCCAAGTACAGGGCCACGCACAGCAGGCGGCTGTAAAATTGACCAAATTCGGACAGAATGTCGCCAGTTCATTTGTTTGTTGTGTGGGCAAATTTGTACAGTTGTGTGTTGTGTTGTCAATAAAGCTCTTTCTTTGAATACTTCCTCCTGGCAATTTTTCCTTTCCTCAATGAATTCATTCATATTTATATAAATAAAAATAAATATATGTGTGTATATATATGTATAAATATACATATATATATATATATATATATATATATATATATATATATATAAACATATATGTATATATATATGTGTGTATATATATATATATATATATATATATATATATATATATACATATATATATGTATATATATATAGTGATAGATCTGCTAACCAATCACTAGTGATTATTCTTGTTTAAAAGACCCAGTGTGACCAATAGTAACACATCTGCCAACGGGGGTGGGGTTTACTTTTATAATGACTCATCAGGTTGACCAATAGGGACAGATCTGCAAACGTGGGTTGGCTTTACATTTATAATGACCAGATCTGCTAACCAATCACGAGCGATTATACTTGTTTAAAACTAGTGGTTTCATCCAATCCTGAGTGAGGATATTCAAGCCATCTCTGGCCAGGCGCGGTTTCGCTGCTATTCATATGCTAATTAGAGCCTTCGCTGTGGTTCGTTTTCGACAATTTTCGGCACAGACGAACGCGGCGTTCGCAGCCTGTAAATTGTCGTTAACTCCCGAAAATTAGGGAGAGTTCCGGGCGTTTACAGGGACGAAAATCCGACTTTTCATGCAGTGAATGCCGTCATGTGATTGGCTGAAAACGAGGGAGGCATCTGATTGGCTACAGAGAGTTCCTTCTTGAAAAAAATGCATTTGTGAATCCAGGAGACTCTCAATAACCCACAAACAAATACAAACCAGTTCACAAACAAATGCAAAGTGTCTTGTAAATTCAAGTTGAACAATTTGCTATGGACCTTGTACTAGTGTCTGTGATAAATGAAGAATTGAATTGAATTGTACGTGTAACAACATACAAATATATTTTTTATGAAAATTGCAAAAAAAATTATTCATATATTTTTGGATTTATTTTACAATTGTGTGTGTTTGAAATCTATTTGTGAGAAGAGAGTCATTTATATATAAATCACAAAATACATTTGTGAATCCTTCTCTGTGCATTGATTAATAATGAGACTGAACTGACCCCATACTTTTCCTTATGCTGTCACTGATTTACAAGTAATGAGCATGCAGAGGTTCTCAGCTTGTTAGACCGTGTGTCAGCTTGTCTTATGTTTTTCCATAAGTCTTTTGCTGCTCTGAATTGTATGAATGTGAAAGACGTTTGTCCGATAAAATAATTTGCAGAAGTAAATATAATTCAACACCAATAATTAGCAAATATAATGAATGTATGGCAAGCTAATCGAGTGTTATTTTAAAAATTCATCACATTTTTTTTCTCTCATTATGTTGCAGTAGAAGAGACTGAGCATCTGAAATCAAGATGAAAGTAAGATCCTTTTATAATCATCATTGTAAAACTGTTTCCTAAAACTGCCTATAATTATCTGAAGATTAGAACTGTGAATATTGTTTTACCCTGCCTGTATTTTTTTTATTCCTTTACTTTGTGATGCATGTTGGTGCTGTTTTCTTGGCCTAGTTATGACTGGGAATAATACTTTGGTCTCAAATGCTGTAACCAGGCGAACTACTGTACAATTTATATAAAAAACATGTTTTCTTTGTGGGATCCAGTGATTGAACCTGAACACTCAGAGAAGACCGATCACAACACAGGAGGAGAGTCCGAAATCAAGTCTGTATCATCGACAACCAAGAAGAAAGGTAACATTGTAATGAAAACTTGAAGTGCACAATTACCTAAACATTTAACAATATACAAGTTAAAGGCAAAAAAACATAAGAAAATATATTGGTTGATCTGGTTCATTGGTGTCCTACAGATACCTTAGATATGGAAATGGACATGGATCAGGTAAGAAAGTCCATTTACGACATACCTCACTGAACGACATTATGATTTTCTACATACTGCACATGTTACTTTACTTATTTGCAGGAGTCAGAGATCGACAAGAAGAAACAATATCAAAGAGACATTGAAACTCTACTTTGCCGACTTCAGCTTCAAGACAAGCGTCAACACAAGTTGACACCAGCAGATTTTCTTAAAGTAGGTCCTCCTGTGAAACAGGAGCATGACACTGAGAAAGATCTCGCTAATACTTTCCTTCAGAGGTTGATGATGTTAGACTACAGAGCCAGATATATTCCTGTCAAACAGGACAGTCAAGAAGTGAGCAAATCAGAGCCTGCAGATTATAATTCCTTCGATGCTCTTTTTAGCAACAACGCAGACTCTGATGAAGCAAAAAAGAGTCACGTGCATCCGATGGATGTTCAAATGGCAGTATTTCACTGCTCCGACAGCTTCTTAAAGCAGAACATGATCACAAAACTGTCACAGTGTCAGTACGCCTTACCGCTGCTCGTTCCTGACCCGGTCACAATGGACATCGACTGTCCTCTGTGGACATTCAGACAAATAAGAAAAACATGGAAAATTACTCAGATCAAAGATAAGTCCAGCGTTGTCACCATGAAGAGTATGCCCATCTGCAAAGCCGAGACACCCATGGTGTCATTTCTCCGCCTGGGTTCACTCCCCCTGTCCAAATCTCAGCTGTTAAACGCTTTGATCAACAACCGCCACAGTACCTTCTTCCACAGAAACTGTGCAGGTAGCACCAAGTCTCGCCATCTGATGGATGGTGTGGCAGAGATCGCCTGGTACTTCCCCGCTGGAAAACCCAACGACGCCTTCACCAACTGCATAGCCTTCTGCAATCTTCATGGCGACGCTCTGTCGATTGTAAAACAGCGCGACATTCTGACCGACAAGTCCTCAATCTATGTTGTACTCGTGCCAACTCTGGAAAAAGGTGGCAGTAGCACTGCAGTTATCTCGGCCCTTTACAAGTCTCCGAAGCCCCTTGTTATTCTCATCGCTGACAATGATTGTGATGCCATTGAGATTGGAGAGAGAAAATACAAAATGGGTCTGAAGGACAGAAGCCAGTCAGTTGTTTCTGAAGAACTGAAAAAAATCATTGGAAAGGTTTTGTCCGGACCACATGCATCCTTCCAGCTTGAAACCATGGCCAAGGTCCCTGGAATCAAAGTGGACGAAGACGACAAAGTCTGCCAAAAAGGAAAAGCTGCTGCAATGAGAGTTGTGAGCTTGCTTGATGGGATGGATGTCTCGAAGATCAAAGATAAGTTTCTCCCTTGTCAGGGCCAGCTGTGGTATGATTGGTGCAAAATAAACAAAGACCTGTATAACCTGAAAGGAAACATTGAGAAGGTGAAATGTCAAAAGCAACAGGAATTGATGCAAATACGACAAAAACAACACACTGCTGCCGGTAGTAAACCGATGCAGTTGTTCATTGAATGCCTCTCGTCTTTGCCGTGGTCAGACAAAGCGTATTTTCTGAAATGGACTCAGATCTTAATAGATGCCCTCTCCACAGACGACCTGTCTTCAATCCTCCAAAGATACAATGAAAAGTGGGCTGAGGTCTTGGATATGAAGAAGAAGCACGACAAATCCGATCTGCTGAAAAGGAAGCAAACTGAGCTTGATCAAATATCCACAAAACTGCAGTCGGCAACATTTGGCTTGGAGCACATCTTTCGAGAAATGGGACAGATCTATGAAGCCCACGCATCTCTGCAGAAACAACCAAGTAGTCTGCAGACCGACTGGTCCAGATACCCTGAGTTGGCTGCAGAGCTGATGATATCGGGACACCCAATGGAGCTGATGGATGGCGATGCAGGTCACGTGCCTTTAACATGGATCTCTAGACTTTTAGATGAAGTCATAAAGAAACTGGGTGACAAGAGGCTTTTTGTCATGTCAGTGTTGGGCGTACAAAGCAGTGGTAAATCAACCATGCTGAATGCCATGTTTGGACTACAGTTTGCAGTGAGTGCTGGCAGGTGCACCAAGGGTGCCTTCATGCAGCTGGTCAAGGTGTCAGAGGAGATCAGGAAAGACTTTAAATTTGACTACATTCTGGTGGTGGACACCGAAGGACTGCGTGCTCTCGAGTTAGAAGGCAATGTCACTCTTCACCATGACAATGAGCTGGCAACATTTGTTGTTGGTCTGGGAAACATGACACTGATCAACATCTTTGGGGAGAATCCAGCCGAGATGCAAGACGTGCTGCAGATTGTCGTTCAGGCTTTCATGAGGATGAAGAAAATCAAACTGGCTCCAAGTTGTGTGTTTGTTCACCAGAATGTTACAGACATTTCGGCTGCAGAGAAAAACATGGATGGAAAGAGACGACTGCAAGAAAAACTGGACAAGATGGCCCAACTAGCAGCCAAGGAGGAAGTATGTAATGCAGAGTGCTTCAGTGACATCATTGCATTTGACGTGCAGAAAGATGTAAAATACTTTGCCCAACTATGGGAGGGCAGTCCGCCTATGGCCCCTCCAAATCCAGGTTATAGTGAGAGTGTCCAAGAGCTGAAGACCATCATCCTCTCTAAAGCCTCACAGTCTGCTGGGATTACTCTCACACAGTTCAAAAGCAAAATCGAGGACCTGTGGAATGCCCTGATGAATGAACACTTTGTCTTCAGTTTCAAAAACACACTTGAAATTGCAGTGTACAGAAAACTTGAGGTCCAGTATGGGAACTGGACCTGGACCCTGAGGAGTGAGATGTTAAACATTGAGAATGGGCTTCATACCAAAATTGAAAATGGCTCACTTGACAAGGTCAAGCTCAGTTACCTTCAAACCGAAATAAACCCAACCTACGGAGGAATCCAAAAGAAAATGACGTCATATTTTGATGACGACAGGGACAAGGAAATGTTGGTTCAGTGGCGAGGCGTATTCGAAAACAAAATCAAGGAGTTTCGTGACGAACAAGTGAATGTAGTTAAAAGAAAACTGGATGAAGTCATTCAGCAGAAGAGTGCTTGCAAAAAGCTTGATGACATGAAGGCAGACTTTGAGAAGAAGCTGATCCAAAAGAGCAAAGAGCTCGCTCTTCAGTTACAGGACAAGCCGAAAGATGAAGAGGAACTACAAAAGCAGTTCGACCATGTTTGGAGTGACTTGGTGTATGAGCTCACTGGGAACACTAAACCTATCGCGGACTTCAACTATGAAGAAGATCAGTCAACTGTCCTTCAGGAGCTCGGTATTGAATGGTCTCTGATACATGAATCCAAAAGCAGTGGCAGATACAAGAGAATATCAGACATCGGTGACTACACCAACTATATCTCTCTCTCCAAGGACCGAGATCCTAGCAACACAGAAAAGGACACAAGGGGACAGAAAAAAATTTCTGGCACTGTAGGTAAATTCTGTAATTATTTTTCAGGAAAAACTACAGAAATAGGATACCAAAAGAAGGGCTATTTGCACCATGAAGAACAGCAACTGATCAGATCCCTCATTGAATTGGTCGAAATCGAGTCCCTTAAGGCTATTAAGAAAAGACCTGTCGCTACAAGAGGCTACAGTCCAGCTTACTTGCAAGAAGTGGCCCAGATGGTCAAACGAAAGGTCTCTGATTTTGAATCACAGGGGAAATACGCTCTGAAGAAGGAGTTTACAGTTGATCTCTTGTTGTATGTGTTTCACAGAGCAGGGGGATGGCTTTCAGAGTCGCACAAGAAGTTCAAATCGAACAATGATGCCCACATTTATGTGGAAAGCAAGAAAATGCTATTCTGTAACATTTTCATCAGCCTCTGCAAAGGGAACTCGTCTGCTGTTGTGCTCGGGGAAATGATCTGTAACAAACTGCAGAGTTCCATTGAGGAGGCCGCCTGTAACAAGACCGCCAAGGATCTCACCGACACGATGAAGTGCAATTACCCACCGTTCAGTGGCAACAGACTGAACTTGGAGAAACACGTGTTGAGGTCACTCGCAAAGAAAGAGGACTTTGATGGCTTTATCAACTACATCCAACACCCAAGGGGCCAAGTAGAGACTTTTATAAGAGATGAAGTACAGAAATACATCTTCAAAGAACACAGAGCTGAAGCACTTCATGTACTCAATAAAAATGCTGCAGACATCAATATGCTTCTGAGTCAAGCTTTATTTACTGCAACGAAGAAAGTCCAAGAGGAAAAGGAAACGGAGGTAGTCAAAAGAGACTACCTAGCCATGTGGGTGGAGGAATTCTCCAGTTTGCTAGAAGACAAGCTAACATTCGACACAACTTGTTGTGAAGACTTCGGTGACATTGAGCATTTTGACTTCCTTAAAGACGAGGTAGAGAAAGGCCTCAGGACTGTCATCGTGAACGTGAGCCGCCTCCCACTGGAAAAAATAAAGGAATACAGGATGAAGGCGGATGAAATACTCATCGAGCACCTGTGTAACTGCTGCTGGGTGACTTGTCCATTCTGTGCAGCTGTTTGTACCAACACAGTGGAAGGTCATGATGGGGACCACAGTGTGCCTTTTCATCGATCCGTTGCAGTCAATGGTTGGCACATAAGAAACACAGTGGAACTGGTTATCGAGTTCTGCACGACAAGTGTTGCAAGTGATGGGTGTTTTTACCCTACTAGAGATTCAGAAGTGCTCATTCCCTATAAAGAGTACCGAACTGCTGGCCCTTATTATGCTTGCTGGCGGATTACCGCCGATGCATCGAAACTGGCATACTGGAAGTGGTTTGTGTGTCGATTTAAGAAGGACCTGGAAAACCACTATGGATTAAAATTCCAGAATAATGGTAAAATTCCCAGCAATTGGAGAAAGCACAGTAAGGGAGAAGCCATTGAAAGTTTGGAGGTGATGTTCAAGTGAACACAAACACAACCGTTGTTCATTAATCAGATAGACTGGCACACAGAAATGTGATTACTTTATTCAAAATGACTTGTTAAAAGCAAGAGTTGCACGACAGCACATATAATCAATTTCTCAGAAATCTAAAAGAAATCAAGTCAAAAAAGTAGTTTCCCATGTGTATTTTTGTGTATTCTTGTTATGAATACTATGTTAAGATGCTCATGTTCTTGTAGCTGCCAAAACATAATGAAGGACATGCATAATGCAGTATAACCTGCCTGTGACTGTGAAACTGTAAACACCTACACAACTATTAGGCTGCCGTTTGTAACAAAGAATGATATTCAAGTACAAGTTGCAATGGAACTAATTTGTCTTCATCGGTCTTATGTACGTCTCAGCCAGGCGTACATGGAGGCTCTTGTTGGCGAGCGATATGTAATCCTTAGGAATAAGAGACAATTATTAGTTGAATAGTGAATTGCTCTTCATTTTACCCACCATGAAATGATGTTACTGTTAAGACGATTTTTCTTTTGAAGGATGCTTTGTGTTTCTGTATTCTGTTTTATCTCATTTCCACCAATCTGTTGTTGTATCCACATGAGTGTGAATTATTATTTTTTCATTTAGAAGCTTACTGTGTCCTTACTATTTAGATATCCAAAGGTGATGTAAACAACATGAGTTGTTGAGAAGAAATCTGTTGAGATGTAAAAACCTCTCCTGTCATAATAAAATGAACTTCTCCATATCTACTGAAAGACCAGGTTTCTCAATGTTCACAAGCGACGGCCGTGGCCACAAGCAATACCACTACGAGTAATTAATTTCATGGTATCGTTAGATCCTGTACATATCAGAAAACGTGCTATATTTGTTCCATTTCCTGGGATAAAGGAAGCCTTGCACAGAGATTTGGTAAATGTTACATTGAATTAGGGAGTTGTATTCTGTCTGCCGGTGGCAGGCAGAGCCATGTGGCCATAAACAAGCATCCAGTACTGAAATTTGCTATTGAGGTGAAAACATATTAGACAGTCGTCAGTGGCAAATGGTATCCATGACAACACACTGTCCACTGGACCTTTATTCTAAAGTAAATGCACAGATAGTCATTTTAAATACCCCAAATACAAAGAATTTGACTCTGGCTTGTTGGCGCTCTATGCTAAACATACACAGAAATACAACTAAAACAAGGATAGCAAACTGAATAAAGGTTAACAACTACTATGAACAGATATTAATATAAGTATATATACAAGCACAGGATGATGACATTGTAAACAGTCTGACATGCAATGGAGTGCAAAGGATGCTAGAATAATAAATATGAACTTATAATTCAACAGGTTGGTATGGGTGCACTATAAATATTTGTTCATCTTAACAGACAGCATGCGAGAAGAAAATGTTCCTAGAAACTGTCCTGGGATCTGCTGGTTAGGATAACATGGTGATGCTCGCCTGAAGGGGAAACAATAGCGTCGCCCATTTCAGGCCATTTCACACAATGATGGACTAATTCCTATTATTAACACCAGAGGGAGCCAAAGCCAAAGGTTATTCAAACTTGAAGCGATGAGAGTAAAAATGTATTTTATTCCTGGACATATAAGGCAGAGTAGGTAATTTAGATACACCTTCTGTTATAAGAATTTTGTATAACCTCATGTCTTAACGTTTTCTTTGTTCAGGTTACAGCTTTATGTGTTGAACTGTTTATGACTTTAGTATCCCCACTGCTGACCTAAAAACCCTAAGCTTTATCTAAAAGTGACTAGATGTTATCAGAGGCCTGGCAGTCAGGATGTCTGGTTCTAAACGAAGATTAACTGTCAGTCACGCATTATCTCCTGAACCCTTTAAAGGAGTCATCACCTGGTTTTATACGTATCCAGCCCCCCTTGGATCGCTTTGGATCAATTCGTAAAACTTATTAGAAAAAAAACATTGAGCTTGTTCTGACCCTTTTTCGTACCGCGATTTTATCACGCGAGATTACGCGCGAGGTTTTGACTGGTCCGGATGTGCATTGTATAATATGTAATGAGGCGCGCGTTGATTCGCCGCAGGAAGGACAGAGCCTGCATGCAGACTCCAAAACATAATGGCGGCGCTTCGGCGATTTCAGGTAGCGGACGGGGCGGGGTTGGGTGGTGAAAGAGGGGTGGGCTTATGCAAGTAGCCGCCACGGTGACGTCACCGAAGGCGCAGAATCAAAATCTCGTGCTTTAGGAATGCACACCCTTGTGTGCTATTCCTGTTCGGAAAAAGAGCAGAAGCGAAAAAACGGCGCCACTTTCAAACTCCAGCCTTTCAGGCAAGTTTCAACTGAGGTCAAACACAGATATGCATGTTTTAACAAGAGAAATTGCGATTTCCAGGTGATGACTCCTTTAAAGTCTCAAGTCACAACACTGATTTGAGCACTTTCTCATACAAGCTGCACAAATAATAAGAACCAAATGTGTCATGTCACACGTTTATTGTTTTTGGAACACCATAAAATATAACATATATGTACACACACACAAACACACATATATTATAATATTACCATACACAATATAAACAAAAGAGGAAGAACAGTTGAACTGTTTGGTATCAGAACAGGTGAGTGTTGGCTGTCGGTCGGGCTGTGCATGTGTCCGTCTTATCATCTTTAGGCAGTGGATGTCCTTTAGAAAGAATATCAGAATTATTATTTATTACAAATCAACTGTCAAAGACTGACAACATTACAACTTTGGCAGCATTCTATGCAGTGTCACACATGTACAACAGTTTTCTATGTCACCTTTTGTGGGAGCCAAGTGTTAATTTTTTAGAACATTTGTGTTTGTGGACAAAGCTACGTTTTCATCTGGCCGAGCCATGACTTTGTTTCATTTTATGCATTGTCAATAAATGATGTAAGTTATTTAAATGATTTAATTTTAATCATGCAAGTGAACGCGTTGATCCTCTAAGTCACATGATTTACTGGAACTCGAGCTCTACTTTCACTTTCCCTCGTTTCACTGGTTTACAAACAATGCGTGCGCATTGAGGTCCTCGGCTTGCTGTGATTGGTCGGCTTGACCTATCACATCGCTGCAGAGTTGATGTGGGAGGGGCTTAGTCAGGGGCAGTCCCGGTATTCAACAGGCTGCTGTGGTCTGTATAAAGAGGTCGGAGGAGGAGGAGACGTTCTGAAAGCCCGCAGCTTCACAGAGCAGACAGCGACAAGCAGACACGGTGAGTTGAAACTGATTTTCTTTTTCTCTGTGTGCACATTTTATATCTGAGCATGCGCAGCTGACCTTCACAGTTTGATATTGTCATGCTTCTCGATGAGTCTTTTGCTGCTTTGCTTTCCTCCAAGCCACTTGGTTTAATTACAGCTAACTTTCACTTTTAGCTTTGTTACGACTCATTTAGCTCTCTCACTTGAACTTTTCCCTCATGCCGTCACTGATTTACAAGTAATGAGCATGCAGAGGTTCTCAGCTAGGTAGACCGTGTGATAGGTCTAACAAGCTATCTTATGTTTCTCCATTGTATGAATGTGAAAGATGTTTTTTGTGTGTGTGTTTTTTAAAGTGCTCGCACATACATGAACGTGCAGGTGCGCAACTACCCAGTGTCAGAGGGGTATGCAGGACAATTTTGGCGCCCCAGACATCATCATGTATGGGCTTTGAATAATAAAGGTTTATTTTAAAGTATATCAGCCACTGTAGTGCAGAAACAGAAATTATTTAGAAATGCAGCAGCTTAAAGGGATAGTTCGGAATTTTGGACATAAGAATTATTTTCCAAGTGAGCCTGTGTGTTCGAGACGTCTGGAGACGTTTTCAAGAAATTTCATTCAGTTCTTCTAGTTGCTGAGTTCGCTTATGCTATGGTTAGCGCAAGTCATCGACAGTCTAGTGTTTTAATTGATTTGCCTCGGGTGCACTGTGGAGTCGGTATGAGTGTTTTTAATGCCATACTAGCTAGAACGATTGACTTGCGCTAGCCATAGCACAAGCAAACTCGGCAACTAGAAGAAAAAAAAAAATTATACCATCACTTCGGCGCCCCGGCTTGTGCGGCCCCACTATGCACCGCATATAGTGCATGCCCACTTTTTGCGGCATTGTGAACATGTGTGCAACGCTAGTGGATTTGGTGTTCTCGTGAGGATCCTCAGTGACATAACCCATTACCTGGACCCGAAGCCTATCCTTAACTACTGGGTCATTCCATGTCATTTCATCAAATTTTTGAAAATCTTCCCACCTGACCATCTCAGAATGTCCTGAAAAAATTCAAGTACAAAGGACAAATCCAAAGTATTACGTCTCTACTGTCAACAGTTTTCTCATGAAACATCATTGAATGAAGGGTAGTTTAGACGGTTTTTGGCATCATGCTCTGAAAAGCCATTTTTAAACAGCAATATCTGGAAAACTATCTCACCTGTGGCCTTCAAAATTTCTAGAGTGTATATCTGTTACTAAACGCCTCCAGACATGAAATATCAGGGGTGTAGCTCAATGATAACCTAGTATGGTAGGTACTTAAAATGTGGCTTGTTGAAATAAAGTAGCATATTTGAAGAGTGGCTGAGCTCCCATTTTTGCAGATAAAAGACTTCTATCACTTCTG
This sequence comes from Eutrigla gurnardus, assembly GCF_963514095.1. Taxonomy (NCBI): domain Eukaryota; kingdom Metazoa; phylum Chordata; class Actinopteri; order Perciformes; family Triglidae; genus Eutrigla; species Eutrigla gurnardus. Next base: position 3,804,298 of record NC_139929.1, on the reverse strand, counting down.
CCTCTATCTCTGGTGTTAGCTTAAACATTCTACAAAATATGGTTTCTCTTAGATTATTAGTTTCACAGATATTAAGGCTCAAAAATGGAAGTTAACACATCTTTGCCCAACTTCAGAGTCATATTCCAAAAAACTGACAAGTATCAGGTCCAAACCTACTTTTTTTGAAAGATCATATTCTTGTTAAAATCATTTGGAGGGTGTTTTGCCTCAATTTGTCGCAGTGATTTTTTAAAATCCTGATATTGGTGGGGTTTTTGTGGCCGAGTTGGTACTGCATGTCTTATTATCCTACAAGTAAACATCACAGCAGGGCAGTTCAATTGTGTTTTTTACCATTTCCCAAAGACTTACATGTGACTAAATGCTACTGGTAAATTTAGCCTCCTTAAAACATTAAAATGTAGCACAGTTGTAGTTACAGAGGCAATAAGTCCTTAGATGTGAGTTAAACATGGTGAAAGCAGCTTTTAATGTCTTAAACCATGAACAAAAATAGCATAATATTGAAGACTGTACTTTTTGTCATATTTTAAGTAAATAAATTACACAACCAAATCAAATAATAATCTTAATTTGTGCATAAGATTTTACATTACAGGAGAAAAGTCTCCAAAGTTTGATATTGAATAACAGTTTGTCTCTATGCTCACTATGAGATGTGTGTTGTGTGTATGATCAGAAATGGTGGATAGGAAGTATCAGAGATGTTTCAGATGAAGATGTACTGGTTCAGTTCATGCACCCACATGGCCCTGCCAAGAGTTTCTACTGGCCAAGAAGAGAAGACGTGCAACGTGCACAGCAGGCTAGCATTGCAAGGATTGATGTTCCCTCTACAGAATCTGGGTGCATGTATGCCATCAAAAAAGATGAGCAGAGATTTACATTAGACAATTTGTAAAGTCACTGCCAAATTAATGAAGGTGACGAAGGAATTGGATCTAAAAGATGAAAAATGTGATCCCTCACAGTGAGCATAGAGACAAACTGTTATTCAATATCAAACTTTGGAGACTTTTCTACTCTAATATAAAATCTTTATGCTCAAATTAAGATTATTATTTGATTTGGTTGTGTAATTTTTTGTATACTTAAAGCATGACAAAATGTACACTCTTCAATATTATGATATGTTTGTTCATGGTTTGCTGCTTTCACCATGTTTAACTCACATTCAAGGACTTATTGCCTCTGTAACTACAACTGTGCTACATTTTAATGTTTTCGTGAGGCTAAATTTATCAGTAGCATTTAGGCACATGTAAGTCTTTGGTAAATGGTACAAAACACATTTGAATTGCCCTCCTGTGATGTTTACTGGTAGGCTGTTAGGACATGCAGTACCAAAACCAGCCACAAAACCCCACCAATATCAGGATTTTAAAAAATCACTGCGACAAAATGAGGCAAAACATCCTCCTGATTTTTTTATATGATTTTAACAAGAATAGGATCTTTCAAAAAAAGTAAGTTTGGACCTGATATGTGTTAGTGTCAGTTTTTTGGAATATGACTCTGAAGTTGGGCAAAGATGTGTTAACTTCCATTTTTGAGCCTTAATATCTGTGAAACTAATAATCTAAGAGAAACCATATTTTGTAGAATGTTTAAGCTAACACCAGAGATAGAGGCAGAAGTGATAGAAGTCTTTTATCTGTAAAAATGGGAGCTCAGCCACTCTTCAAATGTACTACTTTATTTCAACAAGCCACATTTTAAGTACCTACCATACTAGGTTATCATTGAGCTACACCCCCAATATTCCAGGTCTGGAGGCTATTAGTAACAGATATACACTCTAGAAATTTTGAAGGCCACAGATGAGATAGTTTTCCAGATAATGCCGTTTAACAATAGCTTTTCAGAGTATGATGCCAAAAAACATCTAAACTACCCTTCATTCAATGATGTTTCATGAGAAAACTGTTGACAGTAGAGACGTAATATTTTGGATTTGTCCTATTAACAAGTGTGTCTTTGTACTTGAATTTTTTCAGGACATTCTGAGATGGTCAGGTGGGAGGCATTTGATGAAATGACACGGAATGACCCCACTGTGGTTAAAAGTCAAACCACACCCTCTCCAGAACAATACCCTAAACTTAAAACCTTTGCATGGCACAACTAAACTCACATCACATAAACTACACGTCCATCTGACAAACATCTAGTTAAGTATATATGAATTAATTTAACCTGATATGCAAAAAGAAAACAAACAACTTAAAAAGAACAACAAAATTATTTTGTTACAGATACAAAGAATCTGCAAATATAATGACTGTTGGCAAGTGAATTGAGTGATTTTTTTTTTTTAAGATGTTTATTTTTTCTCTCTCATAATGCTGCAGTAGAAGAGTCTGAGCATCTGAAAAAGTAAGATCCTTTTTTAATCATCATTGTAACGTGTAACAATCATTATAGAACTGAGTTTCCTAAAAACTGCCTATAATTAGTTGCAGATTGGAACTGGGAATATTGTTTTACCCTGCCTGTGTTTTGTACACCAGGCAAACTGTAAATTTTATATAAAAAAACAATGTTTTCTTTGTGGGATCCAGTGGATGAACCTGAACACTCAGAGAAGACCGATCACAACACAGGAGGAGAGTCCGAAATCAAGTCTGTATCATCGACAACCACAAAGAAAGGTAACACACATAAGTGCACAATTACCAAAAAAATTTACAATATACAAGTTAAGGGGCAAAAAACATAAGAAAATATATTGGTTGATCTGGTTCATTGTTGTCCTACAGATACCTTAGATTTGGATATGGACATGGATATGGACATGGATCAGGTAAGAAAGTCCATTTACGACATACCTCACTGAACGACATTATCATTTTCTACATACTGCACGTTACTTTACTTATTTGCAGGAGTCAGAGATCGACGAGAATAAACAATATCAAAGAGACATTGAAACTCTGCTTTGCCGACTTCAGCTTCAAGACAAGCGTCAACACAAGCTGACACCAGCAGATTTTCTTAAAGTAGGTCCTCCTGTGAAACAGGAGCATGTCCCTGAAAAAGATCTCCCTAATACTTTCCTTCAGAGGTTGATGATGTTAGACTACAGCGCCAGAAATATTCCTGTCCAACAGGACAGTCAAGAAGTGAGCCAATCAGAGCCTGCAGATTGTAATGATTACTTCAATGCTCTTTTTAGCAACAGGGTAGACTCTGAACCAGTGAAACTCAAGACTCACGTGCATCCGATGGATGTTCAAATGGCAGTATTTCACTGCTCCGACAGCTTCTTAAAGCAGAACATGATCACAAAACTGTCACAGTGTCAGTACGCCTTACCGCTGCTCGTTCCTGACCCGGTCACAATGGACATCGACTGTCCTCTGTGGACATTCAGACAAATAAGAAAAACGTGGAAAATTACTCAGATCAAAGATAAGTCGAGCGTTGTCACCATGAAGAGTATGCCCATCTGCAAAGCCGAAACACCCATGGTGTCATTTCTCCGCCTGGGTTCACTCCCCCTGTCCAAATCTCAGCTGATGAATGCATTGATCAACAACCGCCACAGCACCTTCTTCGACAGAAACTGTGCAGGTAGCACCAAGTCTCGCCATCTGATGGACGGTGTGGCAGAGATCGCCTGGTACTTCCCTGCCGGAAAACCCAACGATGCCTTCACCAACTGCATAGCCTTCTGCAATCTTCATGGCGACGCTCTGTCGATTGTAAAACAGCGCGACATTCTGACCGACAAGTCCTCAATCAATGTTGTACTCGTGCCAACTCTGGAAAAAGGTGTAAGTAGTACTGAGGTTATCTTGGCCCTCTCAAAGTCTCCAAAGCCCCACATTATTCTCATCGCTGACAATGATTGTGATGCCATTGAGATTGGAGAGAGAAAATACAAAATGGGTCTGAAGGACAGAAGCCAGTCAGATGTTTCTGAAGAACTGAAAAAAATCATTGGAAAGGTTTTGTCCAGACCACATGCATCTTTCCAACTTGAAACCATGGCCAAGGTCCCTGGAATCAAAGTGGACGAAGACGACAAAGTCTGCCAAAAAGGAAAAGCTGCTGCAATGAAAGTTGTGAGCTTGCTTGATGGGATGGATGTCTCGAAGATTAAAGATAAGTTTCTCCCTTGCCAGGGCCAACTGTGGTATGATTGGTGCAGAATAAACAGAGAACTGTATAACCTGAAAGGAAACATTGAGAAGGTGAAATGTCAAAAGCAACAGGAATTGATGCAAATACGCCAAAAACAACACACTGCTGCCGGTAGTAAACCGATGCAGTTGTTCATTGAATGCATCTCGTCTTTGCCGTGGTCAGACAAAGCGTATTTTCTGAAATGGACTCAGATCTTAATAGATGCCCTCTCCACGGACGACCTGTCTTCAATCCTCCAAAGATACGATGAAAAGTGGGCTGAGGTCTTGGATATGAAGAAGAAGCACAACAAATCTGATCTGCTGAAAAGGAAGCGAACTGAGCTTGATCAAATATCAACAAAACTGCAGTCGGCAACATTTGGCTTGGAGCACATCTTTCGAGAAATGGGACAGATCTATGAAGCCCACGCATCTCTGCAGAAACAACCAAGTAGTCTGCAGACCGACTGGTCCAGATACCCAGAGCTGGCTGCAGAGCTGATGATATCGGGACACCCAATGGAGCTGATGGATGGCGATACAGGTCACGTGCCTTTAACTTGGATCTCTAGACTTTTAGATGAAGTCATAAAGAAACTGGGTGACAAGAGGCTTTTTGTCATGTCAGTGTTGGGCGTACAAAGCAGTGGTAAATCAACCATGCTGAATGCCATGTTTGGACTACAGTTTGCAGTGAGTGCTGGCAGGTGCACCAAGGGTGCCTTCATGCAGCTGGTCAAGGTGTCAGAGGAGATCAGGAAAGACTTTAATTTTGACTACATTCTGGTGGTGGACACCGAAGGACTGCATGCTCTTGAGTTGGAAGGCGACGCCACCCTTCACCATGACAATGAGCTGGCAACATTTGTTGTTGGTCTGGGAAACATGACACTGATCAACATCTTTGGGGAGAACCCAGCCGAGATGCAAGACGTGCTGCAGATTGTCGTTCAGGCTTTCATGAGGATGAAGAAAATCAAACTGGCTCCAAGTTGTGTGTTTGTTCACCAGAATGTTACAGACATTTCGGCTGCGGAGAAAACCATGGATGGAAAGAGACGACTGCAAGAAAAACTGGACAAGATGGCCCAACTAGCAGCCAAGGAGGAAGAGTGTGATGCAGAGTGCTTCAGTGACATCATTGCATTTGACGTGCAGAAAGATGTAAAATACTTTGCCCAACTATGGGAGGGCAGTCCGCCTATGGCCCCTCCAAATCCAGGTTATAGTGAGAGTGTCCAAGAGCTGAAGACCATCATCCTCTCTAAAGCCTCACAGTCTGCTGGGATTACTCTCACACAGTTCAAAAGCAAAATTGAGGACCTGTGGAATGCCCTGATGAATGAACACTTTGTCTTTGGTTTCAAAAACACACTTGAAATTGCAGTGTACAGAAAACTTGAGGTCCAGTATGGGAACTGGACCTGGACCCTGAGGAGTGAGATGTTGAACATTGAGAACGGGCTTCATACCAAAATTGAAAATGGCTCACTTGACAAGGTCGAGCTCAATTACCTTCAAACCGAAATAAACCCAACCTACGGAGGAATCCAAAAGAAAATTACGTCATATTTTGATGACGACAGGGACAAGGAAATGTTGGTTCAGTGGCGAGGCATATTTGAAAGCAAAATCAAGGAGTTTCGTGACGAACAAGTGAATGTAGTTAAAAGAAAACTGGATGAAGTCATTCAGCAGAAGAGTGCTTGCAAAAAGGTCGATGGCATGAAGGCAGACTTTGAGAAGAAGCTGATCCAAAAGAGCAAAGAGCTCGCTCTTAAGTTAAAGCACAGGGCGAAAGATGAAGAGGAACTAAAAAGGCAGTTTGACCATGTTTGGAGTCACTGGGTGTATGAGCTCACTGGGAACACTAAACCTATCGCGGACATCAACTATGAAGAAGATCAGTCAACTGTCTTTCGGGAGCTCGGTATTGAATGGTCTCTGATAGATGAATCCAAATGCAGTGGTAAATTCAAGACAATATCAGACATCGGTGACTACACCAACTACATCTCTCTCTCCAAGGACCGAGATCCTAGCAACACAGGAAAGGACACAAGGGGACAGAAAAAAAATTTCTGTAAAAAAATAATGGGGAAAAGGAAGGGCTATTTTGCAAAGGAAGAACAGCAACTGATCAGATCCCTCATTGACTTTGTCGAAATCGAGTCCCTTAAGGCAATTAAGAAAAGACCTGTCGCTACAAGAGGCTACAGTCCAGCTTACTTGCAAGAAGTGGCCCAGATGGTCAAACAAAAGGTCTCTGAATTTGAATCACAGGGGAAATACGCTCTGAAGAAGGAGTTTATGGTTGATCTCTTGTTGTATGTGTTTCACAGAGCAGGGGGATGGCTTTCAGAGTCGCACAAGAAGTTCAAATCGAACAATGATGCCCACAATTATGTGGAAAGCAAGAAAATGCTATACTGCAACATTTTCATCAGCCTCTGCAAAGGGAACTCGTCTGCTGTTGTGCTCGGGGAAATGATCTGTAACAAACTGCAGAGTTCCATCGAGGAGGCCGCCTGTAACAAGACCGCCAAGGATCTCGCCGATATGATGAAGTGCAATTACCCACCATTCAGTGGGAACAGACTGAACTTGGAGAAACACGTGTTAAAGTCACTCGCAGAGAAAGAGGACTTTAATGGCTTCATCAACTACATCCGACACCCGAGGCGCCAAGTAGAGACTTTTATAAGAGAGGAAGTACAGAAATACATCTTCAAAGAACACAGAGCTGAAGCGCTTGATGTACTCAATAAAAATGCTGCGGACATCAATATGCTTCTGGAGAAAGCTTTATTTACCGCAACGAAGAAAGTCCAAGAGGAAAAGGAAAAGGAAGAGAAAAGGAAAATGGAAAATGGAGACAAAAAGGAAGCTGAAAAGAAAAAGAAAGAAGAAAAGAAAAGTGAAGTGGAAAACAAGGTATTCAAAACAGACTACCTAGCCATGTGGGTGAAGGAATTCTCCAGTTTGCTAGAAGACAAGCTAACATTCGACACAACTTGTTGTGAAGACTTCGGTGACATCGAGCATTTTGACTTTCTTAAAGATGAGGTAGAGAAAGGCCTCAGGACTGTCATCGTGAACGTGAGCCGCCTCCCACTGGAAAAAATAAAGGAATACAGGATGAAGGCGGATGAAATACTCATCGAGCACCTGTGTAACTGCTGCTGGGTGACTTGTCCGTTCTGTGCAGCTGTTTGTACCAACACAGTGGCAGATCATGGTGGGGACCACAGTGTGCCTTTTCATCGATCCGCTGCTGTTGAAGGTTGGCACATAAGAAACTCAGTGGAACTGGCTATCGAGTTCTGCACGACAAAGGTTGCAAGTGATAGACGTTTTTACCCTACTCCAGATTCAAAAGTGTCCTTTCCCTATAAAAAGTATCGAACTGCTGGCCCTAAGTATGCTTGCTGGGGCATTACTGCCGATGCATCGAAACTGGCATACTGGAAGTGGTTTGTGTGTCGATTTGAGAAGGACCTGGAAAACCACTATGGATTAAAATTCCAGAATAATGGTGAAATTCCCAGCGATTGGAGAAACCACAGTAAGGGAGAAGCCATTGAAAGTTTGGAGGTGATGTTCAAGTGAACACAAACACAACCGTTGTTCATTAATCAGATAGACTGGCACACAGAAATGTGATTACTTTATTCAAAATGACTTGTTAAAAACAAAAGAGTTGCACGACAGCACATATAATTAATTTCTCAAAAATATAAAAGAAATCAAGTCAAAAAAGTAGTTTCCCATGTGTATTTTTGTGTATTCTTGTTATGAATATTATGTTAAGATGCTCATGTTCTTGTAGCTGCCAAACATAATGAAGGACATGCATAATGCAGTATAACCTGCCTGTGACTGTGTGAAACTGTAAACACCTACACAACTATTAGGCTTCTGTTTGTAACAAAGAATGATATTCAAGTACAAGTTGCAATGTAACTAGTTTGTCTTCATGGGTCTTATGTACGTCTCAGCCAGGCGTACATGGAGGCTCTTGTTGTCGATCGATATGTAATCCTTAGGAATAAGAGACAAAAACAGATATTGTATTTGAATAGTGAATTGCTCTTCATTTCACCCACCATGAAATTATGTTAATGTTAAGACGATTTTTCTTTTGAAGGATTCTTTGTGTTTCTGTATTCTGTTTTATCTCATTTCCACATATCTGTTGTTGTATCCACATGAGTGTGAATTTTTGTTCTATATTTTATTTAGAAGCTTACTGTGTCCTTACTATTTAGACATCCAAAGGTGATGTAAACAACATGAGTCCTTGAGAAGAAATCTGTTGAGATTCAAAAACCTCTCCTGTCTTAATAAAATGAACTTCTCCATATCTACTGAAAGACCAGGTTTCTCAATGTTCACAAGCGACGGCCGTGGCCACAAGCAATACCACTACGAGTAATTAATTTCATGGTATCGTTAGATCCTGTACATATCAAAAAACATGCTTTATTTGTTCCATTTCCTGGGATAAAGGAAGCCTTGCACAGAGATTTGGTAAATGTTACATTGAATTAGGGAGTTGTATTCTGTCTGCTGGTGTCAGGTGGAGCCATGTGGCCATAAACAAGCATCCAGAACTGAAATTTGCTATTGAGGTGAAAACATATTAGACTGTCTTCAGTGGCCGACGGTATCCATGACAACACACTGTCCACTGGACCTTTATTCTGAAGTAAATGCACAGATAGTCATTTTAAATACCCCAAAATGATAAGGGAATAATTGCAGTATGCCGATTTTTTGCTCATAAGGTAATTTTTATTAAACAAATACAAAGAATTTGACTCCGGCTTGTTGTCGCTCTATGTTAAACATACACAGAAATACAACTAAAACAAGGATAGCAAACTGAATAAAGGTAAACAACTACTATGAACAGATATTAATATAAGTATATATACAAGCACAGGATGATGACATTGTAAACAGTCTGACATGCAATGGAGTGCAAAGGATGCTAGAATAATAAATATGAACTTATAATTTAACAGGTTGGTATGGGTGCACTATAAATATTTGTTCATCTTAACAGACAGCATGCGAGAAGAAAATGTTCCTAGAAACTGTCCTGGGATCTGCTGGTTAGGATAACATGGTGATGCTCGCCTGAAGGGGAAACAATAGCGTCACCCATTTCAGGCCATTTCACACAATGATGGACTAATTCCTATTATAAACACCAGAGGGAGCCAAAGCTAAAGGTTATTCAAAATTGAAGCGATGAGAGTAAAAATGTATTTTATTCCAAGACATATAAGGCAGAGTAGGTAATTTAGATGCACCTTCTGTTATAATAATTTTGTATAACCTCATGTCTTAACGTTTTCTTTGTTCAGGTTACAGCTTTATGTGTTGAACTGTTTATGACTTTAGTATCCCCACTGCTGACCCTTAAACCCTAAGCTTTATCTAAAAGTGACTAGATGTTATCAGAGGCCTGGCAGTCAGGATGTCTGGTTCTAAACGAAGATTAACTGTCAGTCACGCATTATCTCCTGAACCCTTTAAAGACTCAAGTCACAACACTGATTTGAGCACTTTCTCATACAAGCTGCACAAATAATAAGAACCAAATGTGTCATGTCACCCGTTTATTGTTTTTGGAACACCATAAAATACAACATATATGTACACACACACAAACACACATATATTATAATATTACCATACACAATATAAACAAAAGAGGAAGAACAGTTTGGTATCAGAACAGGTGAGTGTTGGCTGTCGGTCGGGCTGTGCATGTGGCCGTCTTATCATCTTTAGGCAGTGGATGTCCTTTAAAAAGAATATCACAATTATTATTTATTACAAATCAACTGTCAAAGACTGACAACATTACAACGTTGGCAGCATTCTATGCAGTGTCACACATGTCCAACAGTTTTCTATGTCACCTATTGTGGGAGCCAAGTGTTAATTTTTTAGAACGTTTGTGTTGGTGGACAAAGCTCGATTTCATCTGGCCGAGCCATGACTTTGTTTCATTTTATGCATTGTCAATAAATGATGTAAGTTATATAAATTATTTAATTTGAATCATGCAAGTGAACGCGTTGATCCTCTAAGTCACATGATTTACTGGAACTCGAGCTCACTTTCCCTCGTTTCGTCACTGATTTACAAGTAATGCGTGCGCATTGAGGTCCTCGGTTTGCTGTGATTGGTCGGCTTGACCTATCACATCGCTGCAGAGTTGATGTGGGAGGGGCTTAGTGAGGGGCAGTCCCGGAGTTGTACAGGCTGCTGTGAACTGTATAAAGAGGTCAGAGGACGAGGAGACGTTCTGAAAGCCCGCAGCTTCACAGAGCAGACAGCGACAAGCAGACATGGTGAGTTGAAACGATGCACTGATTTTCTTTTTCTCTGTGTGTAAATTTTGAATCTGCATGCGCAGCTGACCTTCACAGTTTGGTTTTGTCATGTTTCTCGATGAGTCTTTTCCTGCTTTGCTTTCCTCTAAGCCACTTGGTTTAATGTAAATAGAGCGCTCTGACTTTCACTTTTAGCTTTGTTACGACTCATTTAGCTCTCTTACTTGAACTTTTCCCTCATGCCGTCACTACAAGTAAAGCTATCTTATGTTTCTCCATTGTATGAATGTAAAAGAATGTAAAAGAATGTTGTTTTTTTTGTTTTTTTTTAAAGCACTCACACATACATGAACGTGCAGGTGCACAACTACCCAGTGTCAGAGGGGTATGCAGGACAATTTTGGTGCCCCAGACATCATCATGTATGGGCTTTGAATAATAAAGGTTTATTTTAAAGTGTATCAGCCACAGTAGTGCACCCTGCCCCTCCCACTAACAACACTGTGACATTAAGCGAGTGCAGAAATGATTTAGAAATGCAGCAGCTTAATATAGAAAATACCAAAAAAATATTTTTTTTACCATCGCTTTGGTGCCCCCCCTTGGTGCGGCCCCCCCATGCATATAGTGCATACCCACTTTTTGCGGCATTGTGAACATGTGTGCAATGCTAGTGGATTTGGTGTTCTCGTGAGGACCCTCAGTGACATAACCCATTACCTGGACCCGAAGCCTATCCTTAACCACTGTGGTTAAAAGTCAAACCACACCCTCTCCAGAACAATACCCTAAACTTAAAACCTTTGCATGGCACAACTAAAATCACATCGCATAAACTACACGTCCATCTGACAAACATCTAGTTAAGTATATATGAATTAATATAACCCGATATGCAAAAAGAAAACAAACAACTTAAAAAGAACAACAAAATTATTTTGGGGGATGACAGTACCCTGATGAAATAATTTTCAGAAATCAATGGATTCAAAACAAAGAATCTGCAAATATAATGACTGTTGGCAAGTGAATTGAGTGATTTTTTAAAAAAAAAGACGTGTATTTTTTCTCTCTCATAATGTTGCAGTAGAAGAGCCTGAGCATCTGAAAAAGTAAGATCCTTTTTTTAATCATCATTGTAACATGTAACAATCATTATAGAACTGAGTTTCCTAAAAACTGTATATAATTAGTTGCAGATTGGAACTGGGAATATTGTTTTACCCTGCCTGTATTTTTTTTTGTACACCAGGCAAACTGTAAAGTTTATATAAAAAAACAATGTTTTCTTTGTGGGATCCAGTGGATGAACCTGAACACTCAGAGAAGACCGATCACAACACAGGAGGAGAGTCCGAAATCAAGTCTGTATCATCGACAACCAAGAAGAAAGGTAACATTTTAATGAAAACTTGAAGTGCACAATTACCAAAAAATTTAACAATATACAAGTTTGCAAAAAACATAAGAAAATATATTGGTTGATCTGGTTCATTGTTGTCCTACAGATACCTTAGATATGGATATGGACGTGGATATGGAAATGGACATGGATCAGGTAAGAAAGTCCATTTACGACATACCTCACTAAACAACATTATCATTTTCTACATACTGCAAATGTTACTTTACTTATTTGCAGGAGTCGGAGGAGATCAACAAGAAGAAACAATATCAAAGAGACATTGAAACTCTGCTTTGCCGACTTCAGCTTCAAGACAAACGTCAACACAAGTTGACACCAGCAGATTTTCTTAAAGTCGGTCCTCCTGTGAAACAGGAGCATGACACTGAAAAAGATCTCGCTTATACTTTCCTTCAGAGGTTGATGATGTTAGACTACAGCGCCAGATATATTCCTGTCAAACAGGACAGTCAAGAAGTGAGCAAATCAGAGCCTGCAGATTGTTATGATTACTTCGATGCTCTTTTTAGCAACAGGGTAGACTCTGAACAAGTGAAACTCAAGAGTCACGTGCATCCGATGGATGTTCAAATGGCCGTATTTCACTGCTCCGACAGCTTCTTAAAGCAGAACATGATCACAAAACTGTCACAGTGTCAGTACGCCTTACCGCTGCTCGTTCCTGACCCGGTCACAATGGACATCGACTGTCCTCTGTGGACATTCAGACAAATAAGAAAAACATGGAAAATTACTCAGATCAAAGATAAGTCCTGCGTTGTCACCATGAAGAGTATGCCCATCTGCAAAGCAGAGACACCCATGGTGTCATTTCTCCGCCTGGGTTCACTCCCCCTGTCCAAATCTCAGCTGATGAATGCTTTGATCAACAACCGCCACAGCACCTTCTTCGACAGAAACTGTGAAGGTAGCACCAAGTCTCGCCATCTGATGGACGGTGTGGCAGAGATCGCCTGGTACTTCCCTGCCGGAAAACCCAACGATGCCTTCACCGAATGCATAGCCTTCTGCAATCTTCATGGAGACGCTCTGTCGATTGTAAAACAGCGCGACATTCTGACCGACAAGTCCTCAATCAATGTTGTACTCGTGCCAACTCTGGAAAAAGGTGGAAGAAGCACTGAGGTTATCTTGGCCCTCTCAAAGTCTCCAAAGCCCCACATTATTCTCATCGCTGACAATGATTGTGATCCCATTGAGATTGGAGAGAGAAAATACAAAATGGGTCTGAAGGACAGAAGTCAGTCAGTTGTTTCTGAAGAACTGAAAAAAATCATTGGAAAGGTTTTGTCCAGACCACATGCATCCTTCCAGCTTGAAACCATGGCCAAAGTTCCTGGAATCAAAGTGGACGAAGACGACAAAGTCTGCCAAAAAGGAAAAGCTGCTGCAATGAGAGTTGTGAGCTTGCTTGATGGGATGGATGTCTTGAAGATCAAAGATAAGTTTCTCCCTTGTCAGGGCCAACTGTGGTATGATTGGTGCAAAATAAACAAAGAACTGTATAACCTAAAAGGAAACATTGAGAATGAGAAATGTCAAAAGCAACAGGAATTGATGCAAATACGACAAAAACAACATACTGCTGCCGGTAGTAAACCGATGCAGTTGTTCACTGAATGCCTCTCATCTTTGCCGTGGTCAGACAAAGCGTATTTTCTGAAATGGACTCAGATCTTAATAGATGCCCTCTCCACGGACGACCTGTCTTCAATCCTCCAAAGATACGATAAAAAGTGGGCTGAGGTCTTGGATATGAAGAAGAAGCACGACAAATCCGATCTGCTGAAAAGGAAGCAAACTGAGCTTGATCAAATATCCACAAAACTGCAGTCGGCAACATTTGGCTTGGAGCACATCTTTCGAGAAATGGGACAGATCTATGAAGCCCACGCATCTCTGCAGAAACAACCAAGTAGTCTGCAGACCGACTGGTCCAGATACCCCGAGCTGGCTGCAGAGCTGATGATATTGGGGCACCCAATGGAGCTGATGGATGGCGATGCAGGTCACGTGCCTTTAACATGGATCTCTAGACTTTTAGATGAAGTCATAAAGAAACTGGGTGACAAGAGGCTTTTTGTCATGTCAGTGTTGGGCGTACAAAGCAGTGGTAAATCAACCATGCTGAATGCCATGTTTGGACTACAGTTTGCAGTGAGTGCTGGCAGGTGCACCAAGGGTGCCTTCATGCAGCTGGTCAAGGTGTCAGAGGAGATCAGGAAAGACTTTAATTTTGACTACATTCTGGTGGTGGACACCGAAGGACTGCGTGCTCTTGAGTTGGAAGGCGACGCCACCCTTCACCACGACAATGAGCTGGCAACATTTGTTGTTGGTCTGGGAAACATGACACTGATCAACATCTTTGGGGAGAATCCAGCCGAGATGCAAGACGTGCTGCAGATTGTCGTTCAGGCTTTCATGAGGATGAAGAAAGTCAAACTGGCTCCAAGTTGTGTGTTTGTTCACCAGAATGTTACAGACATTTCGGCTGCGGAGAAAACCATGGATGGAAAGAGACGACTGCAAGAAAAACTGGACAAGATGGCCCAACTAGCAGCCAAGGAGGAAGAGTGCGATGCAGAGTGCTTCAGTGACATCATTGCATTCAACGTGCAGAAAGATGTAAAATACTTTGCCCAACTATGGGAGGGCAGTCCGCCTATGGCCCCTCCAAATCCAGGTTATAGTGAGAGTGTCCAAGAGCTGAAGACCATCATCCTCTCTAAAGCCTCACAGTCTGCTGGGATTACTCTCACACAGTTCAAAAGCAAAATTGAGGACCTGTGGAATGCCCTGATGAATGAACACTTTGTCTTCAGTTTCAAAAACACACTTGAAATTGCAGTGTACAGAAAACTTGAGGTCCAGTATGGGAATTGGACCTGGACCCTGAGGAGTGAGATGTTGAACATTGAGAACGGGCTTCATACCAAAATTGAAAATGGCTCAATTGACAAGGTCGAGCTCAGTTACCTTCGAACCGAAATAAACCCAACCTACGGAGGAATCCAAAAGAAAATGACGTCATATTTTGATGACGACAGGGACAAGGAAATGTTGGTTCAGTGGCGAGGCGTATTCGAAAACAAAATCAAGGAGTTTTGTGACGAACAAGTGAAGGGAGTTAAAAGAAAACTGGATGAAGTCATTCAGCAGAAGAGTGCTTGCAAAAAGGTTGACAACATGAAGGCGGAGTTTGAGAAGAAGCTGATCCAAAAGAGCAAAGAGCTCGCTCTTAAGTTAAAGCACAAGGCGAAAGATGAAGAGGAACTAAAAAGGCAGTTCGACTATTTTTGGAGTGACTTGGTGAATGAGCTCACTGGGAATACTAAACCTATCGCGGACATGGACTATGAAGAAGATCAGTCAACTGTCCTTCAGGAGCTCGGTATTGAATGGTCTCTGATACTTGAATCCAAAAGCAGTGGCAGATACAAGACAATATCAGACATCGGTCACTACACCCACTACATCTCTCTCTCCAAGGACCGAGATCCTAGCAACACAGGAAAGGACAGAAGGGGACAGAAAAAAAGTTCTAAATCCGTAGACAAATTCTGTAATTACGTTTCAGAAAACACTACAAAAATGGGATACAAAATGAGGGGCTATTTTGACAATGAAGAACAGCAACTGATCAGTTCCCTCATTGACTTTGTCGAAATCGAGTCCCTTAAGGCAATTAAGGAAAGACCTGTCGCTACAAGAGGCTACAGTCCAGCTTACTTGCAAGAAGTGGCCCAGAGTGTCAAACAAAAGGTCTACGAATTTGAATCCCAGAGAATATACGCTCTGAAGAAGGAGTTTACAGTTGATCTCTTGCTGTATGTGTTTCACAGAGCAGGGGGATGGCTTTCAGAGTCGCACAAGAAGTTCAAATCGAACAATGATGCCCACATTTATGTGGAAAGCAAGAAAATGCTATTCTGTAACATTTTCATCAGCCTCTGCAAAGGGAACTCGTCTGCTGTTGTGCTCGGGGAAATGATCTGTAACAAACTGCAGAGTTCCATTGAGGAGGCCGCCTGTAACAAGACCGCCAAGGATCTCGCAGATACGATGAAGTGCAATTACCCACCGTTCAGTGGGAACAGACTGAACTTGGAGAAACACGTGTTGAGGTCACTCGCAGGGAAAGAGGACTTTAATGGCTTCATCAACTACATTCGACACCCAAGGCGCCAAGTAGAGACTTTTATAAGAGATGAAGTACAGGAATACATCTTCAAAGAACACAGAGCTGAAGCGCTTGATGTACTCAATAAAAATGCTGCAGACATCAATATGCTTCTGGAGCAAGCTTTATTTACCGCAACGAAGAAAGTCAAAGAAGAAAAGGAAGAGAAAAAGGAAGACAAAAAAGAGGAAAAGGAAGAGAAAAGGGAAGACAAAAAAGAGGAAAAGGAAGACAAAAAGGAAGACAAAAAAGAGGAAAAGGAAGACAAAAAAGAGGAAAAGGAAGACAAAAAGGAAGACAAAAAAGAGGAAAAGGAAGAGAAAAGGGAAATGGAAAATGGAGAGAAAAAGGAAGCTGAAAATGAAGAAAAGAAAAGTGAAGTGGAAAACGAGGTAGTCAAAAGAGACTACCTAGGCATGTGGGTGGAGGAATTCTCCAGTTTGCTAGAAGACAAGCTAACATTCGACACAACTTGTTGTGAAGACTTCGGTGACATCGAGCATTTAGACTTTCTTAAAGACGAGGTAGAGAAAGGCCTCAGGACTGTCATTGGGAATGTGAGCCGCCTCCCACTGGAAAAAATAAAGGAATACAGGATGAAGGCGGATGAAATACTCATCGAGCACCTGTGTAGCTGCTGCTGGGTGTCTTGTCCGTTCTGTGCAGCTGTTTGTACCAACACAGTGGAAGGTCATGATGGGGACCACAGTGTGCCTTTTCATCGATCCGCTGCAGTCAAAGGTTGGCACATAAGAAACTCAGTGGAACTGTGTATCGAGTTCTGCACAACAAGTGTTGCAAGTGATAGGCGTTTTTACCCTACTCACGATTCAGAAGTGTTATTTCCCTATAAAAAGTATCGAACCGCTGGCCTTGAGTATGCTTGCTGGGAGATAACCGCCGATGTGTCAAAGCTGGCATACTGGAAGTGGTTTGTGTGTCGATTTGAGAAGGACCTGGAAAATCACTATAGAAAAAAATTTGTGGCCAGCGGTGAAATTCCCAGCGATTGGAGAAACCACAGTAAGGAAGAAGCCATTGAAAGTTTGGAGGTGATGTTCAAGTGAACACAAACACAACCGTTGTTCATTAATCAGATTCCCGTGAAAACAACTTACACAGACCTTTTAATTTTTAATAGATATCGCCGTGAAACTTCTCCCTCTGCTCACTAACATTAATTGATTTTTTTTTTTTTTTTGGTATTACAAGCTTTCTGAAATTGTTTGTTTAAATATGCAAATGAGACATTAAATATGTGCTAATTCTCATACATTTCCAGAAAAGAAATTTTGCCATGAAGTGTACATTGGGGGAACCAAATAAAAAATTTAAAAAATATTTTGAATTTTATTGTTTACTTTATTACATTGCCGTTTTTTTCTTCTTTTGTTTATTTTCTTGTTTCATTATGATAGCAGAGATTAGGGATTAATACAGTACTACCATAAATTATCGTTATGATCCATAACCATCCCTGTGTTGCACAATGACAGAATGATCCCTGATCCAAGCTTTTCCACTCCACCGTCCTTCCGTTGCCAGGCTGCGTGCGCACACTTACTCACGTCATCATTGTTTACAAACGGTCCTGATGCACGCGCCGCGACAGTTTGGACGTCGCTGCTGCGTAGTACGTGTTCGGAAAGGAACTTCCGGAAATTGACAAGATATATTCCCGGGCGACGAAGAAAGACACACAGAAAGGTACGTGGAAAATGTTGACCATGGCTCCGTCCTGTCTGTCTACTATTATCCAATTAATAAAGGGAAATTACTACAATGCTAGTATGCTAAATGCTAGCTGACGCCAGCTAACTCTAGCTTAGTTTGAGCTTTGTCCAGCTAAGTCTGGTTTATGCTACGTCAGAATCAGTATCAGCTTTATTAGCCAAGTAAGTGTAAACAAATACGAGCAATTTGACTCCGGCTTGTTGTCGCTCTATGCTAAACACAGAAATAGACAAATAAAACATAGATAACAAACTGAATAAAGGTAAACAACTACTATGAACGGATATTAATATAAGTATATATACAAGCACAGGATGATGACATTGTAAACAGTCTGACATGCAAATTTGTAGAGTGCAAAGGGTGCTAGAATAAATATGAATTTATAAATCAACAGGTTGGTATTGGTATAAATATCCGTTCAACATAGTGACAGCCTGCGGGAAGAAACTGTACGTAGAAGCTGTCCTGGGATCTGCTGGTTAGGTTAACGTGGTTATGCTAGTTTTAATCCAACATTAAATTAACTAATGGCATCATCCCAGTATGGGCCATTTCACACCATGATGGACTAGTGTAATTCCTGTTTTAAACACCAGAGAGAGCCACAGCCAAAGGTTATTCAAACCTTGGAGCGGATGAGAATAAAAATGTATTTTGTTCCTAGACATTAAAGTGGGATCTTTGGTTACTCTCTGTGAAACAAATAGGATATTAAGTAAATAAATAATATTAAAATGCAACTACTAATTTTAGTGTTTGTATTGCAATGTTAGCTTGTGTATAGTGTGGGCCATGTGTCACTACTCCAGCTTTACAAACTGTTGGCTAGTTGGTTTGTGTACAACGCACAGAACTCCCAATTGAGAAGCATATTCCAAAAGTGCTGCATACATGTCTAAAGAGTGTTCTTAAAACCTGCGTAATATCGGCTTTTATACCGTGTCTTAATTGGAAAAGGCTCCATTCGGAATAAGTCCTATTTCAGAATATCCAAACCGAATATGATGTTTACATGACCCGTATCAAATGCAGAATATTGTCATATTTGCAATGAGTGCAATGTCTCCTGGTAAGTTTCTGAGCTCCTCCACACGGCTCTCACAGTGTCATTTCTGTATGATTTGCTCTGGAAAGGCTCAACACTCCCTCACAATGCCACTGAAATAGTTGATGTTATCACACGGTTTGGGACATCAGCAAAAACCACAGTCTGTGGGAGGGATTGTCAGTTAAAATCCGAAGTTTTGATTCATGACTTGGGTGCGGTGCAAGAGAATCTACTGTTACTTACAGTAAGTTTAGTAAGTAAGTAAGTTTAAAGCAACATTGTTGTAGGCTATGTGTTTATGCTTTTAAATAAATAGTGTGACATGGTAAGGATTTACAATTTTAGGGTTTTTTAGCAGCCATGCAAGCTTTCAGAATGGATCAGATTTGACTTATTCCACCTTGGACCTTGGATGAATTCAGCTCTTTCCACAGCACGTTACATGTTGTTTGCATCTTGTGAATGAGCATTAAGCGATGCCCAACTGTCTGTATTATGTTTTCCCTTTTTATTGTTCACTTTCAGTCAAATCCCCTTAAATAAGATGAAAGTCATTATTACCTCCTATAAGTCATTTGAGAGTGTTTGTAGGCTAAATATGTGAACACAAGAATGCCTTTATAATATGAGTTTTCTGTGTAACGTGTAACTACGATAGCTACAAAAGACTTCAAGGCCAATTCTTAAATATGATTTATTGAATTTGTTAGTGGGAACAAAAGTCAAGCATGTGATTGATAAAGAGGAACAGTAGTCACAAGATGTTACTAACAGGGATGTGACTGAAATACTGCTGACACTCAACCCAATGTGTCTCAGCACAGCTGCAGTGTGATTTTGTGCAATTTCAACATTTATATCAGGATTTGGGATTGGGATTTTTACTTTTTGGTACTGAAAGCTTGTGTTGTATAAAATCACAGCAAGTTCACTTGTAAGCAACAATGATGTTACGCTTACCGTTTTCAGAGAAATGTCAATGAAAAAAAGTATCTCTACATATCATTATACGCATAATTGTAAACACATTTTTTCCAAATTAGTCTGATGCATTTGGTATCTTTAGAAACTTTTGCATCTTCACTTAAATTTGAAAAATAGTTGTGAGTTTAAATTACTGCACAGCATGAGTTTGTAAAGACACTGGCAGCTCAGAGGGGTCCAATAAGATGAATAATAGTGACTTTTACCTGCACGTTACAAGGGACTATGTCCATGATTGATCAGTCATTTACCTGTTTACAGTTGTGAATAGACGTCTGTTTGTCTTCATTGCTTCTTTGTTCAACCTTTTTCTTTTTTTTTTTTTCATTGCCAGCTGATGATTCACGCCCTAGCCTGCAGCTATTTCACACATCAGGTACCACAGAAAGAAAAGCAACACCCAATAACACAACACATCTGATTTATTGCTTGTCATCTTGTACCAAATTCCAATTTGACATCATCTTTGCATTGTAACCCATAGTATGGCACAGTATGTTATATCGTGATAGGAATGGGAACGGTATAGAGCAGTGTTTTCATAACGAGCTGAGACAATGTGATTATAGGATCCCATTAGAAGTACTCAATAGGGTCTTTGGAAGTCTTTGAATGTTGCATATCAGTCAGCACTATGCTTGCCAAACACAGAGGTTAACATAATCGCATCCTCCCACATTAACTCAGTGTAACCGGTCAGATCACTTTCAGAGCGTATATAAGTTTTGCACCTGAAGAATGAGTGGAAAATGTCTAAATGGTCATTTCCTGAACTCCACATTGTCGACTTATTAGCATATCCTGGTGTGCCACCCTGCAGGCATCGTCCCCGACCTCCACGTGACAATAAAGAGGCGTGTCTAAAGATACCAAATGTGTCCGGCTGAATAGAATCTTTTTGTTTCGTATTCATAACAAAATAATCAAGTCGTAAATCTCATGGTTCACCTCCAGTGTCGTGGGTGTGATTCATAAACGAGTGCCTAGTTTATACAATGTGCATTTATAAAGGTGTCTGCATGTCACTCGTGACATGTGTGTAGAAGGTTGGGTGAGCTTCACAGCTCACGTACTTTTGTTTAAGATACAGTTTAACTTTTTTTCACCACGTATGAAACCTAAAAAGAGATATAGTGACCCCACCCTGAAAAATGTTGCTTCACATTGCACCGATATTGAGAAGGGATTGCAGTACTGAATTTATTTTCCCGACACACGACTGCCAGCTGAAGATGCACACCCTTTCCTGCAGCTATTTCACAAAGTTCCACAGAAAGAGAAGCAACACTTGATATCACAAGAAGATTTGTTGCAATTCATGCAAATATTTATCCTTAACTCTTGTACAAATTAGTTCCATCTTAACACGCTTGTTAGTATGACGCAGTGTGTTATCATTGTTTAATGTAATAAGATAATTTCATCAAGACTGCTTACAATGAGACGGCATCCTGCAGTCACTGATGCTTCGTCTGGTTTAGGATCCCATTAGAAGTAATTAATAGGGTCTTGGAGAGTCTTGGAATGCTGGATATTCATAAGCTGGAGCTCTCCATTACATGATAGAGGTTTGAAAACACGGAGGTGAACATAATCGCATCCTCCCACATGGACCTGCGAGAAAGTAAAAGTAGATTTTTAGGAGATATCGGCCACTAGGAGGCAGCAGAAATGAGACGTATATTAGCATTAACTCAGTGTAAGTTTGTCATTATCACTTTCAGAGCGTTTCTACAAAATGTCCAAACGGTCATCTCCTTAAAGGAGAAATCCGGTCATTTTTGACCCCATTTTCGTTGTCCCCAGGGTCATCCCGACTTATTAGAAGCAAAAAACCCGACAAAAATTGACTTGACCTAGCCCGAGATGTGTACCACTACCTGCCTTCCAGCCTTCCAGAATAGCTCCAATGCTAACCCATAGGGGCAATTTTTATCTGCTTTTCTGGGCCTCAGAAAACAATTCAAAGGCCTATGCAACACAGGTTGGGTCCTTCCGAGACACGACAGTGCTCGTTTAGCTCAAATAGTGTGGCGAAACAACATAAATATGTGTTTTTGCATAGTTACTCGACGCAAATCCCCCCGTAGACATTAGCAGTAGATAACCAATAACAAAAATGTTTTCCTCGTAGTTTTGATTTTGTATCCATAAAGAAACAATCGAGCAGTGTAGTTGTCATGTCCGTAATCTATGAAGCTGTTATGTCCATATGTATGACTATGTTACAACATAGCAACGATTGCTTAAAGCTAAACAGCAGCCCGGAGCCGAAACGATGCAAGTCTTGCGCAAGTTCCCGTCTGACGTCCTCACTCTGGAGCTGTTTTCAAGCCAGTACAAAGTGACAAACTTCTTTCTATCGAGCAGTGCCATCATGTCCATATGACAGTGCAACTACATAGTAAGATTGCTTAGCCTTTGTGACAGTTGAACCTGCTACAGCGACAACAAATCTCGCGCAGTCTCAGTAGGCTAGTTGTGTTGACAGCACTAGTGGGAGTCGTTCTGCGGTGAGTGGGAGGGACGACAGGCGCTCGGCTATCTACTGCTTATATCTACAGGGTGATTTGAGGTGAGTAACCCCATGCAGAAACACATATTTATGTTGTTTCGACAAACTATTTGAGCTAAACGAGCGCTGTTGTGTCTCGTAAGGACCCAACCTGTGTTGCATATGCCTTGGAATCATTTTCTGAGGCCCAAAAAAGCAGATAAAACTTGCCCCTTTGGGTTAGCATTGGAGCTATTCTGGAAGGCCGGCAGGCAGGTACACATCTCAGGCTAGGTCAAGTCAATTTTTGTTGTTTTTTTGCTTCTAATAAGTCGGGATGACCCAGAGGACAACGAAAATGGGTCAAAAATGACCGGATTTCTCCTTAACTCCACATGGTCAACTTGTTACCATATACTTCCCAGCATGCATTACATTATTTTCATGCATGCATAAAACAATGCAACCAGTCCATCTTTCGGGACTTAAAGACTCTGTAGTTTTGGCATTGTGCTTTTTGCTTCATAAATAATAATTACCTTGATGAAGTAGTTGGTCCCAGCCACAACCTGACTCACGAAGCTCTTGGGTTCGAACATGTCATAAGACTTCCCGGCATTTTCCTCTGCTTGGACCTTCACCTGAGAAACAACGAGACGTCAAACGTCAAAACCAAACATGGGCCGTGTGTGCTGCTGTGCGTGAATAGTTTTGATAAAAAAAAGTCAAAGTATAATAATAGTAATTGTTTGTTGTTCTACTTACGATAACGCAGATCTCCTTGATTTCGTCGTTTGCACTCTGAGGCTCAGCAAGGCCTCCGACCCAACACGGTCCGCATGGCGCAAACTCGGGTGGCACGTAAGCCATTGTAAGATTGAATTAGTCGTAAAAATTAGAAGACGAAAGAAAACAATGTGGTTTGTTCTCAGAACTGTGGGTTTGTGTCAGTGAGGTGTCAGTCGAGGCGGGTTATAAGAGTCTAAATAATGAGTTACACCATCAGCATGGAGGGGTTGTTGTTTTTGGAAGATGTCACAAACTGATTAAAACAACAAATTAAGTTGTTGAGCTGGAAGTAACTGTAGAATGTACATTTTTGTTTCTAGTTTTAATTATTTAAAGCATCAGAAAGGAAGGTTTTCAAATCTTTTTTTGGTGCATCATATTTATTCTCCCCCGTTATGTGGAGCGTGGTTTTGTCCAAGGTGTGGTTGTGATTGGATCCAACGTTGACTGTCAAGTTCCAAACGCTGATGGGAAGAGACTAAATCTTGCCAACACAGACTTGTTGGACCGGTCATAAGATGATAAGCTTGATAATTTCATGTGTGAAGATTTGAGGGGTTAAAGAGGAGCCTTCTCCAAGTCAACAGAACACAGGTGCACCAAACTCCCATGACCCCTCCAGCAGACCTGCAAAGGTAAAGAGCTGGTCCACGTTGCTCCTCCGGTGTCTGAAGCTGAGCAGTGTAATATATATATTTTTTTTTTAAATGGGACCCACCACCCTGGTCTGCCACCCTGCAGGCATCGTCACCGACCTCCACATGACCCTGAAGAGGCGTGTCTAAAGATACCAAATGTGTCTGGCTGAATACAATCTTTTTGTTTCATATTCATACCATAATAATAAAGTCGTAAATCTCATGGTTCACCTCCAGTGTCGTGGGTGTGATTCATAAACGAGTGCCTAGTTTACACAATGTGCATTTATAAAGGTGTCTGCATGTCACTCTTGTGTGTAGAAGGTTGGGTGAGCTTCACAGCTCACGTTCTTTTGTTTAAGATACAGTTTAACTTTTTTTCACCACGTATGAAGCCTAAAAAGAGATATAGTGACCCCACCCTGAAAAATGTTGCTTCACATTGCACCGATAGAGAAGTGATTGCAGTATTGAATTTATTTTCCTGACACACGACTGCCAGCTGAAGATGCACACCCTTTCCTGCAGCTATTTCACAAACAAAGTTCCACAGAAAGAGAAGCAACACTTGATATCACAAGAAGATTTGTTGCAATTTATGCAAATATTTATTCTTGTACAAATTAGTTCCATTTTAACACGCTTGTTAGTATGACACAGTGTGTTATCATTGTTTTATTTAATAAGATAATTTCATGAAGACTGCTTACAATGAAACGGCATCCTGCAGTCACTGATACTTCGTCTGGTTTAGGATCCCATTAGAAGTAATCAATAGGGTCTTGGAGAGTCTTGGAATGCTGCATATTACTCAGGTGGAGCTCTCCATTACATGATAGAGGTTTGAAAACACGGAGGTGAACATAATCGCATCCTCCCACGTGGACCTGCGAGAAAGTAAAAGTAGATTTTTAGGAGATATCGGCCACTAGGAGGCAGCAGAAACGAGACGTATATTAGCTCAGTGTAAGTTTGTCATTATCACTTTCAGAGCGTTTATACAAAATGTCCTAATGGTCATCTCCTTAAAGGAGAAATCCGGTCATTTTTGACCCCATTTTCGTTGTCCCCAGGGTCATCCCGACTTATTAGAAGCAAAAAACCCGACAAAAATTGACTTGACCTAGCCCGAGATGTGTACCACTACCTGCCTTCCAGCCTTCCAGAATAGCTCCAATGCTAACCCATAGGGGCAATTTTTATCTGCTTTTCTGGGCCTCAGAAAACAATTCAAAGGCCTATGCAACACAGGTTGGGTCCTTCCGAGACACGACAGTGCTCGTTTAGCTCAAATAGTGTGGCGAAACAACATAAATATGTGTTTTTGCATAGTTACCCGACGCAAATCCCCCTGTAGACGTAAGCAGTAGATAGCCGAGCGCGCGCTCGTCCCTCCAAGCTCACCGCAGAAACGAAAATGTTTTCCTCGTAGTTTTGATTTTGTATCCATAAAGAAACAATCGAGCAGTGCAGTTGTCATGTCCATAATCTATGAAGCTGTTATGTCCATATGTATGACTATGTTACAACATAGCAACGATTGCTTACAGCTAAACAGCAGCCCGTAGCCGAAACGATGCTGGTCTCGCGCAAGTTCCCGTCTGACGTCCTCACTCTGGAGCTGTTTTCAAGCCAGTACACAGTGACAAACTTCTTTCTATCGAGCAGTGCCGTCATGTCCATATGACAGTGTAACTACATAGTAAGATTGCTTAGCCTTTGTGACAGTTGAACCTGCTACAGCGACAACAAATCTCGCGCAGTCTCAGTAGGCTAGTTGTGTTGACAGCACAAGTGGGAGTCGTTCTGCGGTGAGTGGGAGGGACGACAGGCGCTCGGCTATCTACTGCTTATATCTACAGGGTGATTTGAGGTGAGTAACCCCATGCAGAAACACATATTTATGTTGTTTCGACAAACTATTTGAGCTAAACGAGCGCTGGTGTGTCTAGTAAGGACCCAACCTGTGTTGCATAGGCCTTGGAATTATTTTCTGAGGCCCAAAAAAGCAGATAAAACTTGCCCCTTTGGGTTAGCATTGGAGCTTTTCTGGAAGGCCGGCAGGGAGGTACACATCTCAGGCTAGGTCAAGTCAATTTTTGTTGTTTTTTTGCTTCTAATAAGTCGGAATGACCCCGAGGACAACGAAAATGGGTAAAAAATGACCGGATTTCTCCTTAACTCCACATGGTCAACTTGTTACCATATACTTCCCAGCATGCATTACATTATTTTCATGCATCCATAAAACAATGCAACCAGTCCATCTTTCAGGACTTTAAAGACTCTGTAGTTTTGCCATTGTGCTTTTTGCTTCATAAATAATAATTACCTTGATGAAGTAGTTGGTCCCAGCCACAACCTGACTCACGAAGCTCTTGGGTTCGAACATGTCGTAAGACTTCCCGGCATTTTTCTCTGCTTGGACCTTCAGCTGAGAAACAACGAGACGTCAAACGTCAAAACTAAACATGGGCCGTGTATGCTGCTGTGCGTGAATAGTTTTGATTAAAAAAAGTCAAAGTATAATAATAGTAATTGTTTGTTGTTCTACTTACGATAATGCAGATCTCCTTGATTTCGTCGTTTGCGCTCTGAGGCTCAGCAAGGCCTCCAGCCACACACGGTCCGCATGGCGCAAACTCGGGTGGCACGTAAGCCATTGTGAGATTAAATTAGTCGTAAAATTAGAAGACGAAAGAAAACAATGTGGTTTGTTCTCAGAACTGTGGGTTTGTGTCAGTGAGGTGTCAGTCGAGACGGGTTATAAGAGTCTAAATAATGAGTTACACCATCAGCATGGAGGGGTTGTTGTTTTTGGAAGATGTCACAAACTGATTAAAACAACAAATTCAGTCGTTGAGCTGGAAGTAACTGTAGAATGAATATTTCTGTTTCTAGATTAAATTATTTAAAGCATCAGAAAGGAAGGTTTTCAAATCTTATTTTGGTATCTCATATTTATTCTCCCCCGTTACGTGGAGCGTGGTTTTGTCCAAGGTGTGGTTGTGATTGGATGCAAAGGTTGACTGTCAGGTTCCAAACGCTGATGGGAAGAGACCAAATCCTGCCAACACAGACTTGTTGGACCGGTCATAAGATGATAAGCTTGATAATTTCATGTGTGAAGATTTGGCAAACTCCCATGACCCCTCCAGCAGACCTGCAAAGGTAAAGAGCTGGTCCACGTTGCTCCTCCGGTGTCTGAAGCTGAGCAGTGTAATATATATATTTTTTTTTAATGGGACCCACCACCCTGGTGTGCCACCCTGCAGGCATCGTCCCCGACCTCCACGTGACAATAAAGAGGCGTGTCTAAAGATACCAAATGTGTCCGGCTGAATAGAATCTTTTTGTTTCATATTCATACCATAATAATAAAGTCATAAATCTCATGGTTCACCTCCAGTGTCGTGGGTGTGATTCATAAACGAGTGCCTAGTTTACACAATGTGCATTTATAAAGGTGTCTGCATGTCACTCTTGTGTGTAGAAGGTTGGGTGAGCTTCACAGCTCACGTTCTTTTGTTTAAGATACAGTTTAACTTTTTTTCACCACGTATGAAACCTAAAAATAGGTATAGTGACCCCACCCTGAAAAATATTGCTTCACATTGCACCGATAGAGAAGGGATTGCAGTATTTAATTTATTTTCCTACACACGACTGCCAGCTGAAGATGCACACCCTTTCCTGCAGCTATTTCACAAAGTTCCACAGAAAGAGAAGCAACACTTGATATCACAAGAAGATTTGTTGCAATTTATGCAAATATTTATTCTCAACTCTTGTACAAAATAGTTCCATGTTGTGTAATTGTTTTATGTAATGATCCAAGATAATTTGATCATGGCTGGTTACAATGCAGGCACTGATGCTTCGTCTGGTTTAGGATCCCATTAGAAGTACTCAATGGGGTCCTGGAGAGTCTTGGAATGCTGCATCTTACTCAGCTCTAGTTCTCCTCCATTACATGGCAGTTTTTTCCAAACACGGAGGTGAACATGATCGTCTCCTCCCACGTGGACCTGTGAGGAAGTTAAAGTAGAGTTTTAGGAGATATCGGCCACTAGGAGGCAGCAGAAACGAGCTGTGAACACAACACTGCTCCACTATGTCACTGTTGTGGGTATTCAAGAAAATGTTTACTTAATTTTACATCCAGGAGAAAAGGAAGCAGCGTTATGAATTTATGTTCGTACTGAATAAAACATCAACTTATATTCATTGGCTCAAATAAAAATTACAAGTTGCTACGACTTAAAAGACTCCTTTGCACTGTCCAATATCATAATAACTTATGTTTTATACAGTGTCTTCAAGTGGTTTAGGAACTACGTCTGTAGAATAGAGCGTTAACATCAAAGGTTTGCAGGCTAAGAGAGCTGTGATACTGTCGGATACAGCAGGTTTCACTTTTAGTACCCTTATTATTGCTTATATAGATAAATGATCTTCCAGCAGTTTCCAACACTAGATTTCCAACATGCAGATGATGTTAATCTACTCACATATTCAGACAAATAAATGATCATTCAATGACGCAAAGTTATGAGATATTAGAGCATTTTGTTCATAGCATGTTTACATTTTTGTTGTAGAGGAGAGTGATATGAAAGGATATGTCCCTGATCGTTTGGGCAACTTAACGCATGACGTCACCTTACGTAGAAACTGTCCACTTCCCAGCATGCATTTCTGTTCCTCTTGCAGTTTATTTGTATCACATGACGAGAGATTGAAAGGTGGGTCTTTTTAACCACTTTGCGCGAGCTTGTAGTTTTGTTACTGTCTTCTAAATACTACTAATAATAAAAATAATAATAACAGTTACCTTGATGAAGTAGTTGGTCCCGGACACCACCTGACTCGTGTAGCTCTTTGCGATGAAAACATCATAAGTCTTCCCCGCTTGTTGCTCTGCGTTGGCCTTCACCTGCGGGACAATGACGCGACGTCGGCGTGTTTACTGTCTGCATTAATAACAAAGTAATGAGCGTAAACCTGAGATTTTCTACTTACGTCGTCACAGAGTTTCTGGATTTCTTCGTTGGCATCAAGCGGCGCGGAGGCGCCTCCACAGAGCATCGGCATGGTGGCGGTTTTTAGTGGTGAAAATCAGCGAAAAGACGGAACGGAACCCGGGTTTTTATTCCCTTTATACATCCAGTGGGCTTGTGTGTCAGCGGTGAGGCGTTCAAGATGAGTCAGGAAATCATATGACTCCGGGTTATACCATCAGCGTAGGGGTGTGCGACTTCTAAACTGTGTCAATAAACCCACTACAATAATAGCTAACTCACATGAGTTGTATATAAATGTGGAAATAAGTCGTGAATGTTGGTGTTGATCGTTTAAATCCGGGAAGTAGCTTCTTGAATATATTTTAATATAGGTTGTCTTTAGGCACGATGATGGTTTAGTCTGAGGCTTGGCTGTGTTTGTTTTGAATGTGACAGAAAAACACTGGTGGGAAGTGACAAGATTTAGGAGAACAATCTATTCTCTGTAGTCTAGTTATGGTTAAAACTTTCCATACGTCCACTGAACAGGTTTGTGACGGCAGATGATTAATTCAAGTTTCTGGGAGTTCCTCTCTTGAAACAACAACTTTGACGGGCTATAAATCAGTCATATATATATATATATATATATATATATATATATATATATATATATATATACTTTGAGCTCAGAACAAAAACAAAAAAAAATTAATAAAAAAAATAAAATTCACATGTGGCCTTAATCATCTTTCATAGTATTTAAACATGTTTTGAGTGGAAAAATACTCCCAAAAAGAATCATTAAATAGAAACCTGCTGTTAGGACACATGTTATCCATCACTACCAGAAGGATGAAGTCTTTTAAAAACTGGATTAAAATGAAGTTCCTTCATTCCGTCCTTCCAGAGTTGACCTTATTATCCGTGTAATGACCCAGTAGACATACTTACCCGTGTCTCACAGCGATGAAATGGTGCTTTAAAGTGTTTAATTTCGCAGCTCGTTTTTATCAGAGGCTGCCTACCAGAGTGATCTTCAGAGTGTGTGTTTGTGTGTGTAGTGTTTTTTCATGCGATTGTTTCACACAGAGTTTGGTTGAGTGGCATTTTTTGTTTCAAATGGACAACAATGGTATGTCTGCAGGGAAATAGTCTGGTTTATCTTCCAGGCATTGAGCAGGCAGCTAACGTACACACAGTATATGTCAAAAATAATGGATGAAAAATAAAAGGTCAGGCTTTTTAACCTGATACTAAAGTGTGATCTTTCATGCACCCTCAGCTTCAGTGGTGACCTGCTGAAGAGCATGCTCTCCAGCCGAGACGTTCAGCTGTCTGATGTGAGAAGTCCTGAGGACTACGGAGCCGGACACATTCCAGAGACGACGCCGACATCGAGCTCCAAAGCCCCGGATGTCGCTCGTCGGCTGGGATTCAGCCGGTAAAGTGACGGCAGATGCACCTCTATGCACACTTGAAACATCCAGTAGTCCAATTATCACGTGAGCCGTTAAAGGTCAAAGGTGACCGTCGTCATCCGAAGAGCAAATTACACATTTTTGTGCTGTTTTTTTAATTGTTAAACGGTCTCAGATGCTGCTTTGGTTTGTTTGAGGGAAAACAAAGCAATGAGGTGAAGCTCTCTTCTCTCTGTGCTTCTTTTTCTCAGGGCGAGACATTATAAAGGCGGGTGCAGCGAGTGGGCGGAGCAAGAAGAGAGGGCGGAGCAAGAAGATCATCGATGCGTTGACAGACTGGTTCATGTGAAAGTGCTTGATGTTGATTAAATTATAGACAAATTTCAACATGTTTTTGTATATTTGTAATATATTTAGCAGTGTGAACCAAATCCCCACTCCACCTGTATTTAGTTTTATTTATTTTCTTACAGTTTTGTAGTAATTATTGTAGATGCTGCTGGATCTTTCTTTTTTTATTTACATACAGACTGTTTTAATTAGTCATTATTCCAGTATTAATACACTCATACAGACTCATAACCTGCTCTTGGACAAACTTTGAGATTAAAACAATTTCATCTTTGGTCCACTAGATGGCAGCAGGATTCCAACCAACTCCGAAAGCTGTTTTTATTGCCATTATTTCCACCTCTGTCCTTTTATCGGTCCTGCAGCGGCGGTGCCCTCTCAGGCCTGACCTTCACACAGGTCCTGGTCTAGACAGGTATGAATCCTGTGAGTTACCGCTCTGTGAGCATCTGTCAAGATCCCTCAGATCCTCACAAGGTCTATTATAGATGCTCCGTAGTAGAAAACAGGTCCCACATCACCTTCAGCCCCCATCCTGTCGTCTCTCATTGGGGCTATTGCATCACGTCGACTGTACAGCAGGTGTGTCTCTTAAAAAACACCTTTTTTCCCATGTGTAATCTATAGGAGAAAACCATAGGAGAAAACGCTGTCCTGTGTCTGTCATTCACGTGGAAGGGACTGAGATTGCTTCCCTGAATGTTGTTAATAGATGGGAGATCTGGATTCATACGGGGAATGTTTTTTTAATGTGCACTCCTCTAATGTCACATGTCAGCGTGTGTTGTGGGGTGTCATCAAGGTTTGTCAAGTTTCAAATCCAGGGTGTGTTGGGAGTCAGCTCTGCTGTGGACGTGGACGTGTTGACCAGCCTGCTGCTGCAGAAGAAGGATGGCTCACATTCCCAAGGACAGTCGTGACACTTTAACGTGAGTTAAAACAAAAACTGACTGAAAAACGATCAGCGAGGGGCTGTTTGTCAGCCGCTGAGGTTACATCGGATCGGATCATCAACCTCCTGCTGCTCACTGCCTCTTCTTTTTTTTTTTTTAACAACGCGCTCCATAGGAGGCTCTGTAATGAAATCTACAGCGGGAGCATGTGATGCCGTTTGTTAAATATAGAAATATCTGGAAATGTGAGCTACGTGGTCTTCATTTGGCTCCCAAATGACTGATGAATGTAATGATTAAAGAAACAATTATGGATTCAAATATAACTCAGGGGGCCACAGAAAGGTCTATTTGATTTTCTCTGGTTTTTGCAGTGAAACTGGACTCTTTGTGAGGTGGAACTGGTTCACAGAGGAAAACAGAGGCAACATGAAGCACACTGTGGGAGATATAAGACACAAATTCCCACCTTCCTGTGTGAGGGACCCATAGGAACCAGAGCAGTCAGCCTATATTTTTCTTAAATGCACAGACACAGCTTGACCCAATTTACACTCTGCTTTTATTAGGCCACGGGTTTTTTACTGTTTTTTTCATTTTTCCTCAAATGTCACCTCCAGCTAAGCTCGACCCAGACCGGTTCAGGGTCACGCTGAGGACGACCGCCACGGGACAGGGACCGGATTCTAGGCTCGATGATCATTATAATCATACAGCATTTCATTTAAATCAAGCAGCGAAGGGGGAAAATGGTTAATTCTAAAATTAAAACATTTTTCGCAGGGGGGGGGGGGGTTAATACTTGGTCACCATCATTTAAAAAAAAAAAAAAAATTAGTCACAGCCACAGAGCGTTGGAGGAAATGTAGTAAGCGAGTGTTTTTTTCTTCTGTGCGCTCCCCACATTCACATTCGCCTGTGCGCAATGGAACCGAGCGCACCTCCCGCGTCCCCCCTCCTCCCCCCTCCTCCCTCCGCTCGCCTCGCAGTGGTGGGCACGATGACCGGATAACTTTTAAATCTGCACGGATGATGCTTTTCCTCGATGGCATCTGATGAATTCTTTACTGGGAAACGGTAGCAGGTGAGTCTGTTTACTTATTCTGCCTTGGTTATTTAAAAAAAAAACATAATAATAAAAGCATAATTCAACGCCCTTTGGAAGTTTTTTTTGTTGTGGATTTCCTGTTAGTGTCTTAAATGTAATTCGGCTGCGTCTGTTTGCTAATTGTTTAATTGCGCGTGCGCTCTGATAGGTGATTGTATATGGATTGGACTATATTCATGTATTACCGGACTATATTCAACCTCAATCTTTCTCGAAGCAGGGTTGTGGATCCAGATAATGTTCTCGATCACTGGATGTAATTGGATTTTTCGATTACTTGCACGAATTAAGCTTCTTTGGCAACTATAATACATTTGTAATTAGAAAAAACGATTGCCTGAGGCTGCATAACCAAGTGATCCCGGAATGAATGTGCTGTAAATATTGTTGTAATGTTGCCTTTAGGTCTTCCAATAAATGCAGTTATTAAAACCCCCTCCTCCCCCTTCCATTACACGCTGCCTAATGGCTTCAGAGCAGACAGCAACACCGTGTATGTGATGTGAATGTCGGGGTCCACATGAGACCACAGTCCTGCACACAGACAGTGGAATGAAGAGGGAAACTCAATTAGCACTTGATTTACAATATCTTGTATTGCATAACCAATGCAATTCAAAAAAGGTTTTAAGATTTCCATTCCTTGTTACCTGATTTAGCAATAAACTCCCATTAGGAGACTCCAAGGTGATTGGGATGGAGGAGGGTTGTATTTTTTATTTTTTTGTTTGCTTCTTAGATCCTCTTGTGGACAATCAGACGATAGCCTACTGGAGCCACGGAGGCACAGAGTGGAATTATATCTGGGGGAAATCTTTAAAAGCCTCCTGGGTTTGAGCCAAGTCTAAAAATGACTCTATTTCTTGGTGTCTTTCTCTCTATTTCTGTCACAAAGAGAGAGAGAGGGGGGGGGGGGGGGGTGGATCAGTTTGTCTAACATGTAGACACGGGTGTGAGCACCACCACAGCGCTGTATCTGGATCCAGGCCAGACGGGGAGGGTTGGGAAGGAATGAGAGGATGGATGGAGTGCGAGGAGCAGAGTCCGGGACCAGAGCCAGCCCAGAACCTCTCAGGGTGGCAGCACGGACTTATTACCCCTCCCTGATGAGCCAACCTCGCTGACGGTGCTCAAAGGCACGCTGCCAGCCCCTCATTAAAGTATGCCAGCTCTGCTTTGGAGTTACTGTATTCAAGGCACAGAAAGGAAGTGCAGGGTTCATGTGAGGAGCCGGGATAGTCGTGATTTGCTGAGTTGATTGTCTGGATGGTGGAGGAGGCGTCGAGATGTGAGAACATTAAAACACATCTGTCAGTGTATACACCGAGGGATGCAGGGATGATTTTCAACTTTTTATCCATCAGTTCGTCAGACTGTTGCTATGGGAGCAACAACCACGCGGCCTCTGACCTCACTCTAATCTGACTATTGAGATGTGAGGAATGTTCCATCTGGATTTGACAATCCAAAAGCAAAGGGAAGTTGGGTAAACACCAAACCTGTGCTCTTTTCCTCTGGCAGGTCTGTCAAATATCTGGTCTCCCATGTCACCGGGACGTCTCCATGGCGACGTTTAGCAGTGAAGAGCGGGTCTGGAATGAAACGGACCGCCTGGCGTGGGACTCGGAGAGGAACGAGAGCTCGGAGGCGTCGGGGCAGGACGACCGGAACTACTACGCCATGCTGTACTCCCTTCTCATCCTGGCCATCGTGTTTGGGAACGTGCTGGTGTGTCTGGCGGTGCTGAGGGAGCGTTCCCTGCAGACCACCACCAACTACCTGGTGGTCAGCCTGGCGGTCGCCGACCTGCTGGTGGCCTCGCTGGTCATGCCCTGGGCGGTGTACCTGGAGGTGAGGAGGTCGTTATTTACCGACATGTCGGCGTGCAAGGAGGAGTGTCTGTCTGATGTCACCTCATTTTATTTATTACAAAGTGGATGTTAAATAACACCATTTAATGGTGGTTATTGTTACAATATCTTCTTTTTTTTCATGCAGTTGAATTGTCCAGAAGCTGGAACATAAACAATGTATCCCAGTTTTTTCCATCGCTATTTCCAATATCCAAAAATATCTTTTCCATTAGTCACTCCCCAAATTATTCCATCTTCTACGCTTGTTTGCTTACTCATTTCCATGCAATCTTTTATTATTGCAAATATGTTACTGCAATCCTCTCAGGTTTGCAGCATTGTGCATACAGTTTATCATAGTTTAATGTGACAAAGCTGACTGGTTATGGCATGGTGCTAAATTACCAATTTGTAATTGGATGTTTCACTTTCTTCCCTAAACACTTTTCGTTTTAATATAAAATCATGAATAATTTTGTAAAAAATGAGTCGAGCTACCTCACAGTCTTCCCACCTTTCCCCCCCTGGCAACCGCAGAAGTACTGCTCCACTGCTCTACAGCTCTGATGGGAAAGAAGAGTCGGGAAGTGGAGGAAGAGATTTGAATTACAGATGCGTTGCAGGAGAAACAAAAGAAAGGAGCGACGGAGGAAGAGAGAGAGAGGATGAGGGTCATTTGGAGCTTATTATGCAGCGACAAATGTGGGGGCGTTAGGAAGACAGTAATGATGATAAAGGCTGGTTAGTGTGCTTCACCATTCATGTAGATTATGCCTAATTGCTAAAGGACATATTGAATATTATTGCTGATTGGCTGAGTTTCAAATTAACGTAGAAGCAACAGAAAAACATGTTTTTCTGAACCTTTTTATTGGGATTTGCAAATACAGTTGCCTTTTTAACATCATGGAACAAGGATGTGTATTTTTCTCAAGAAGTTTATCAGTTTGGAATATTTGAAAACTTGGACTCAGACCTTGATAAATGCATTTTGAACCATTCATTTCAATCAAACCCTCTGATGCAATCTGCTATTTATAGTTGATTTTCTCAGCCTCCATCCTCGTGGTGCTGTTCAGTAACTCCTACATCCACACTTCAGTAGTACTTTACACATTGATGTACAGCAGAGGGTTGGTGGTTCTGAGTGTTTTTGCTCAAGGGCAGCGGTTTAACCACGAGGTCTTAAAACCATCTGCTTGGAGTCCAGTTATATTTAACAAGCGGCCACCCTGCTGCCCAGAGTTTGCTCACTGTCAGCAGAAAGCACCGTTTCTCACAGCGTGCAGAAGATTCAACGGCAGGTCAACCATAAAAAGAAAGAAGCTGACAAATTAAACACGATTAAAGGGCGATTTAAG
Organism: Eutrigla gurnardus; assembly: GCF_963514095.1. Classification (NCBI taxonomy): domain Eukaryota; kingdom Metazoa; phylum Chordata; class Actinopteri; order Perciformes; family Triglidae; genus Eutrigla; species Eutrigla gurnardus. Next base: position 3,768,526 of record NC_139929.1, on the reverse strand, counting down.
GTCGCTGAGACCCTCGCCGGGATTCAGTCATGAGTTTCACTTCCAAGCAGTCATGCTGTACGAGTGTGTGCCAATTTTTTTTCCCACTTTCACGTTCAAAGAGGGAGATTTACAATCCCATAAGGAATAAGATGTTAAAAGATGGTATGAAGGTACAAAATGAATTCATTTGCCTCAATGTAAAAGTCAGTGATATCTTGGATAAGACTTGAAGGAGGAAAACCTCGTCAAAGGCAAAGACTTTCAAGTCTCTTCACCCCGTCAGCTCTAATCTGAAGGATATGGGATTAGCTTGTTGTGACCAGAGGGTTGCTGGTTTGCTTCTGCAGCTGCATCCCGGCAGGAAAAGTGTCTCCACACTGCTTATTATGTGCAAGCCACCTTACCCCTGGATGGTACGGTTGATGTATGTCTTGTGGTTGTATTGGCATCAGCGACTGAGCAATGATTTCCCACAATCCATCCTGAATGATGCCGCTTGGCATCAGCAGCCCCGTATCAGCTCCGTATCCTCCTTCAGGTCAAGATCTAATCAGTTTATCAGGTTTTATTACGGCAGATCTGACAGAAAACATCCGATTAATTGATGCAACATTAATTGATTCATCAGCGGCGCCTCCATTTCCGATCTCCTGTCCCAGCGTCTAAACAACCGCTGCTCCCGCTGTGTCTTTTTTACCGAGACATTTATCAAACTGGACTGCTGTGAAAGTATGGATCAGGTACACTTGGCTCAAACGGGGTCAATGCGAGGTGTCTGCGAGCCCCACTGAGTCACCGTCACCTCCATCAGGCCTTGTGCACCCACTGTTCAATACGTCTTTTTGTGTGAGGCTGTGATTGAGTAAAAACAAGTACTGTGTGTGTGTGTGTGTGTGTGTGTGTGTGTGTGTGTGTGTGTGTATGTGTGTGTGTGTGTGCGTGTGTGTGTGTGTGTGTATGTGTGTGTGTGTGTGCGTGTGTGTGTGTGTGTTAAGAAGATCAAATATCTCTGCAAAGATGAAAACGATGTATATTGGGATACCAGATACCATCTCCCCTATGCTGTGCCCTAATTCCATGCAAACTAATTGTATAATATATATATATATATATATATATTACGAAATGTCTTTTTTGCATTTTTGCAGTTAAAACAGTTGCATACATTATAATCTTGTAGGTTTTTCTGCGTTTCTTCCTGCATTTAATTTAAATTGCTTGCAGATGTGAGAAGCGCCGTTGCTTTGTGCAATGCATTGTGGATCACTATAATGTGTATCAACAGCACGCACTTAGTTAGTATGCACATTAATTTTATTGAGTATGCATGTTTTTGTCACTCCTTCCCAAATAAAATGCTGGTTCCTACATATCCCATAATGCAATTGAATAGCCACATGGTTTGTTGGAGGACGTTATGAGACTGTTTCAGTCACAGTCAAGTAACTAGATTGTTTATGTGTAAAGTCCATTGAAAAGGAAATGGTAATGACTATAAATGGGCGTGCCTTTGGGTTAATACTGGGATTAGTGTTAATGGGTACGTTAGGTTTGGTCATGAATGTTTCCACACTAGTATTATAGATGTAGGTCTGTGAATGTGTGAAACCTGAGAGATTGCTGTCTATTCCCATCTCTGTGCGTGTGTATATTCCCATGTGTGTGCGCCGCCTCTCCGTGTAGGTGGGCGTTTATTCCATTCTTTGGACTCGAGGAGATTCAGGAGTCAGGAGCCTGCATCCCATTTCTCTTTGTCAGAGCAGGACTCTACTGGGGGGGTTAGAGTGTTACTGGTTCAGCTGGGAGGGGTTCAATGTCCTTTGGAAATGGAAACTTTCCTTGAGGGTCCTTAAACATCCATCAATCATGGCGCATCATCACAATCCACATTCACCCCCTCGCAGCTTGTCTGAGAACAAGTGACATAAACATCAAACTCATGCATAAATTAGCCTAATTAATATCCATATTTGCATAAATGCTTAAGTCCAATATATCGAGGTCAATATGGTCGTGGCTTGTTTTTCTTTACCCTTCCTCGTGACGTCGGTGAAACCACCTTCATGTGTGCATTCCCCCTCTTCCTCTTCCTTCCTGTGTGCGTCACCCTTCACGGTGCGGAGGGTTAAACGTAAAAGAAAAGGGAAACGTGTGCGTTGATAATCTGCCTGTCCGTCCTGTGCAGGTGGTCGGCGGCGCCTGGCTTTTCAGCCGGCTCTACTGTAACGTCTTCGTCACACTAGACGTGATGATGTGCACCGCCAGCATCCTCAACCTGTGTGCTATCAGCATCGACAGGTGAGTGTGCAAGCGTGTAAATGTCATCCTTTATGAGATTTCCATATTTCAAGAGGTTGTCCTTTTCTTCACCTCACCTCAAAAATGTTCCCCGGAGAAAGATAATATTTCCCATTCTGTTCATATCCTCCTGATAGATGTCATCCTTTATATCTGTGTGTGAGGGACAGTGATGAGATTATAGTTTTATATTGTTTTTAATGTTCTCGGTTTAAACGCGGGTCCGTTGACATGTGATTGCTGTGCGTTTGTTTGCATTAACGCAGGTGGAGCCGAGCATGAGTTCTAATCTTTAGTGTAAACGTGCATCTTGTGTTTTAATTATTGATTGGCTTGTTTTTCTTCTTGCGTCACAGTTAATATTTAATCGCTCGCTATACGGTCTTTGAACGTACAACCTGCAGGCATCAAGAGTTCAACCGGGCTACGAAGAATGAATAAATGACCACATTTTGGTTTCTTAGGGATGTATTGTGTTAGTTAGTGATACTTTCTTAAAATACTAGTGTTGTCAGGTCAGCAGGCAGGGCCAGGCCAAGCCTTTTGGGGGCCCTCAGCAGGATTTGATTTGGGGCCCCCCTCCCACCACCACGGAGTCACCTTTGCTTTACGATTATTGACACAAATGTCACTCTATAATGTTAGATTATAAATTGTTTTAATACAGTGACAGATGAACCAAAAAATCGTTTTTACTGTACTTACATTTGTCAGGTGGCCAAAAACCAGACAACGAATTAATCACGTTGTATTGTAGCTGCTGGATGTGTAAATAGCAACCATACAACAAAATAAGTGATTCTGCTGCCCCCTGTTGGCCAATGGTTTAGATTACTACAAATGAATTAACACCCCCCCCCAAAAAAAAAACCTTGAAAGGAATCATGACACCCACAATGCAGAAGCCAGAGGGCTTCATGATGGATGAATCTCTAACTTTTTTTCCCCCCATCATGTTGTGTGTCTTTAATTGGACACGATTTCATGCCTGCTGATAGACGAAGTCCCTCGGAGGCCTCTGTGATTGATTGTTTACTTAAAGCGTGGCATTCTGTGTCAATGATAGCGTTCAACACAGCCGCGTTGCCTCGGCGACAGCATTGTTTATTTATACATTTTTAAAGCAATCGCTGCTGTGAGAGCTGGGAGGATTTGTCGCCTCTTAAATGGAGTCGAACCAGACTATTCGGCCTAAAAACACCAAGAAGAAAGATGACCTCGAGATGTAATGTTTGTACAGAAGAGCCTTAATCAATAAATCACGTACACAATTTGGTCTTTTATTCAACCAGACAGCAACGTGGCAGGAGAGAAGGGTATTTTTAGTGTAACGTCGGTGCTTCGGGGTTTCGGCCCTGCGTTTTGCCCAAAGAAGAACCAGTGTAATTAGTCGGATGAGGATAAACAGTGGTGGCAGTTATCTGGCTCTAAACAACATAACATCACATCCATTTTGGGTCGGGGTCCAGCATAATTACCGCTCCTTCTGAGCCTGCTTTGGCTCGGCTCATTATACATTCTTGGTGTACAGTGTGCCGATTAACTCTTAAATCAAAGCTCCACTTGGTTTATTGCTGAATACAAGAAATGCCTGTTATTTTTTTTGCTTGCTCCAGTATATTCAGTCGTCCCTAAAGTCCAATTGTTTTCAGGGGCTTTCAGGTTTCTCACTCTTAATTATTCCCTTTTACTGAATCATATCAGCATTTTTGTCCTCATTCAAATGTCACCACCTATCCCCCTGTGCACACAGCTTTTTGCATGGACTCTAATGTGTGTCTGCAGGTACACGGCCGTGGTGATGCCCGTCCTGTACAACACCACCCAACGCTCCAGGAAGAGAGTTTTCATGATGATTGCCACCGTGTGGGTCCTGGCCTTCACCGTCTCCTGTCCACTGCTGTTTGGTTTCAACACCACAGGTAGACGCATATCAGGGGGACAGCTCGACTTCTGCTGGGTGCAAAGTAGAGCGCAAGGCTCCGTGTTGATACGAGATTCAGGGTCAAAATTCAGTCGGTTTAGGGTCAATGGTGGGACAAGAAATGGGAGTCAAAGGTGAACTCCAATTTTTAGACTCTCACAGGCAATTTACTTGTCACAGGCTTCCCTACTCGGACTTTGAAAATGTTCTATACATGTTTTTTGTGACTATGTTTTGGTTAATGCTGCGAAAATAACCAGCGATGATCAGATGTGAGGGTTCAAATTTTAAATAGAAAGTTTAATTTGCAACCTGGCTCATGAAAGACTGTTCAAGTCACATCATTCAGGCCGAATTTGGAGGAAGAAACTGTGTCTTAATGTCTGAGGACTATTTATCGACACATCTGTCGCAAAATTGCTGCAAAGCTACCATTACTTGAACTTGCATCCAAATAATCTCCAAAAAATTCAGCTAATTTAAAAAGACTTATCGACCATTTGTTTGCATGTGTTTTCACTTGTTAATAAAAATAGAGAGTTTACACTATATCAGGCTATATAGATGCATTGACTACAAGGTAACCAGATTTATTCACTGGTAATAAAATAAAGTGTGGACACTTCCAATTCTCAAAAACTGAGCTTTTTTTCAACGTTCCATTCAAGCAGCTGGACGTTTGGCTTGAAATGCTTATATGATCGCAAAGTTGAGTCTCTCGTTTAGAATCTGAAATAATGTGAGAGAAAATAAACCTTCATGACTATTCATAAAAAAAAAAAAAAGCTATTTTTGCTGTGAGACCTCAAGATGGTGTAGATCGTGTTCTGACTGACGTCACCCTCGTTAAGGTAAGCTGTGCATGCAGGACCTGCTAATAATAGCGTTGTCATAACGCATACAAACCACACGCAAAGCTAATTTCAGCCGATATGTGTTATCTTTGACAAATTGAGTAGCGGTAATTACTTGACCAAATGAATTAACCTTTAAACAAGTCCACCGCAAGTAGAAAAAAATAAAAGAATGACGCATTCAGAGAGAGATAGAATCAAGATTTATTTAAAAAAAGATGGATGATTATAAAAGAACAATTATGATAATTACAGCAAAAACATTCTTAATAATAATGATAATCAGATCAATAAAAGAATATATGAAATAATAGTATTAGTTATAGTAGTAATGATGATAAAAATTATAATAGTAGTAGATGATTATAATCATTTATATTAAAAAACAACAACAATATTAATCAATAATAATAATAATTTAATGGTCATAAAGGACAATATTTAATACAATAAAATTATTTAAAAAAAATAAAAAAAATAATGGATGAGTAAATCGTTTTTATTTCTTTTATTAAATGTATTTATTTTTAATTAATTTGTTTTTCTGGACGTGAACTGTAGCTGAGGGATGTTTTGGGGGATTATTCATGTTCTGCATAACTGAACAACAGCTCGCTCTGGATGTTGATGAGATTGCGTCTTGTGTGATGAAGAATGAACCGCCGAGCAATAACATGGACAGAGAAATGCAACAGATCTCACCAGCAGTTGTTTTAATCTCAATGGCCAGCAGAACCGATGCATGACTGCACACACAATTAAGAGTCAGGCACAATGTAAAGCTCTAACATCAGTCCACCTGCAATCATTTCCAAACAATGGCTGCAGGAATCCCATTTATTGTACACGCAGCCACGCATCAGCGTTGGAAGGAGGAGCCGCCGGGTTCACACGAGGTCCAGCGTCCTTCATCGCCCTTCAAAATGAATAGATTTCTTTTTTTAAAGAGCAGCTCTAATAGACAAATACTGGGCCTCACACAAATATGAATCAAGAGACTGAAGGTGGTTTGGTGTGTGTGGCCAGAAATAGATTGTATCTGTCCGTACTCATTTCCATCTCTGTGTATGGAGGTATGTGGTATTGATCGGGGGAAACATCCAGGGAGAGGCAAATCACTTCGGTTTGTTCATGCTGCTGACATGCAATAAGCATTTCACGGCTGTGGCCTGTGTTGTTTGTTTTGCTTGGGGTTTTTTTTTTTTTTCCAAATTTCAATTTACAGCACTATTAGCTCACTTGATTGATTTAACTCTGGATTTTTTTATCGAAATATCGGTCTACACCCTATTATTATTCTGTCAAATAGGCTCTCATTCGGAATGAATGGCACAATTATTGCCAAAGCCTCCACCCTGCAGTCATTGCCGTATGATTGAGTGTGTATGCAGAATATGAACGAGTCAAAGTCATCGAGGTCACGGAGAGATCAGCGGCGAGGTCACATGTCGGTTGTAAATTTTCGCCTGCTGTCTCTTTTATCATCCTCTTATACACAATGTTTTGTTTACAGATGACCCCTTGGTGTGCTCCATCTCCAACCCCGACTTTGTCATCTACTCCTCGGTGGTTTCCTTCTACCTGCCCTTCATCGTCACCCTGCTGGTCTACATCCGCATCTACGTCTTCCTCAGGATGCGGCGGAAGAGAATCATCTTCGGCCAGGCCAGTGGAAAGGTGCAGCCGGGCTCGACCCCGCCGTCTGTGGTGAGACTGTAGTTATCGTACTTCCTTTGACCGAATGCTTTATCATCCTTTATGATGATTATTAACATTACCACCAGACTAGATGGTTGGTATCATCCATTATTGTTTATTAATGATTTACTAACATTGATGGCTGCAGACTTGATGGTTTATCATCATTTATTTATGATTGTTGACATTTGTGTTACCTTTTGGAACACAGATATAGGACCCGATTGCAGAAAACAGGTGAGGAGGTATAAGATTTAATGATGAAGGCAGGTTACAGGAGAAAATCCACAAGTAGCAGGAACACCAGGAAACAGGCTGGAAATACTTAGACTAAACACACAGAGGGCTAATTGGCAAATGAGACACAGGTGAACAGACAGGTGAGCAGACAGGTGAGCAGACAGGTGAGCAGACAGGTGTGCAGACAGGTGTGCAGACAGGTGAGCAGACAGGTGTGCAGACAGGTGAGCAGACAGGTGAGCAGACAGGTGAGCAGACAGGTGTGCAGACAGGTGAGCAGACAGGTGAGCAGACAGGTGTGCAGACGGGCGAGTCAAGCCACCTGAAACTAAAGGAGAGGTTAGTACAGGCGACGGGAAGTAACAAAATAAAACAGGAAATCAATAACACCAAACACAAGAGACAGAAACTACAAAATAAGAGATTGTGACAATTTCTATTCATATATTGGCACATTTATTGACTTATTGGAAACGTTTGACCTTTTATTAATGACGTAACAACCACAGAGATATTACACAGCCTCATAACTGGTTCCATTACAGTTTTTAGTGTCCGCAAGGCAGTAAAACTGCCAAGTAAAATATGTTTTTCACGCTCATTTTGCACGACTTTCCATGTGTGCAGGTAAAATGGGTCCAGAAGGAAAATGACGAAAGAATCTCCGGAACATTACTTTGCCCTAATAGGAGAGAAAAGCCATTCAATCTTCTATATAACCATCTTGTAGTGCATGGAGGCCGCTCAGATCAACCCCAAGTCAAAGATGAAATGTATATCTTAATTGAAATGGCCTATTGAGCTTAATAAATCAGTAAAAAAATCATTACATGAGGAGGAAAGTTACATTCATGCATCACTGTATCAGCGTTTGAGGGGGAAAAAGAACGAAGGAAGAAAGACACAACTTGAGTGTCGCCAAGAGAGCTACAGTAACAGTGTTTTGTGTTTATTTTAAGAATCAAATCTCCACCAGCTGTCAGTTCTTTAATCACATCAGTATCTGTCCTAGTTACATCTATCATACAAGCGATGGCTTGAAGAACGATGGGTCACGTTCTGTGCATCTGTATCTACTATTTTTAAAAATATGGTGTATTAAAAAAAAGATGCAGTACAGCTCAATCCTGTGACGTGAGCAGCATTGTCATACCGCAGGAGCTTCCCGTTGTAACGTGGTTTCACGCCATCGTTTCCCCTTCACTGCACACTAATTCACAGTCTGTTGTAACAGCGGGTTAGAGAGGATTGGTTGTGGTTTGAGCCCTGGTTTTGGTGATCTCATCTCCTGGAAAAAGTCCTCGGAGGAGATCAGGCCGAGTGAGCTGTAATGGAAACATGTTTCCGATCAACATAATAAGACTCAGTCAACTGAAGGATGTCAATACGAAGTGAGCTTTAATTGAGTTAGGATTCACATCGGTGTCTGGGAGAATCAAAGAGACTGCGGTTTAGGGGTTTAATAAAAAAAAACATCCTCCGAGGTACAGAGAGATGAATTAATGACTTTCCAAGTGAAGAAAAAATCAAATCTGTATCCGTAGATTGTTGGTATAAGATAAGCATTTATCTGGAAAGCATGTTCTCTCCCTCTCAACCCCTAGGAGACCTGTCTGCAAGAGGAGACTCCCAAGGCAAAGCAAGACCTGTCGCCTATAAGGATTAAAGTGGTAGGTGCTATTTTAGACATGCAACACAAACGTCACATTCTTGAATTGTTTTTTTTTGTTGTTTTTTTTAGTTTGACGCGTGACTTACTCTCATATCGCCTGTTGTCGTATTGTGACAAGTTTTTTTTTCCGTTCTGCCTGAGGAGGAGCTCAGATTTGTGATTGTGAAGCGTGGCTTGTTGCCTTTTTCGTCACCTGGTCACACGTCAGCAGTAAAAATGTGTAGGTGACGCACTGCAGCACCTGCATAACACACAGACGGCTCAAAGGCGGGAGGTAATAACGATCCGTAATTTTCCCCTGAGGGAAAAATGTGTGATGAGTAAGAGAAGACGTTTCTGGCTATTCTCTTTACACTTTACAATTAAATCTTTAACGACGCTCCATTTTGCTCTGAGGGGGAAACGCCTCATTGGAGTTGCTGAATTTTTTGTGTTTTGCAAAGTTTTTTTTGCTGGTACAAGGCTGTAAAAACTTAAATATTGTTCTTGCAGATGCATGCTGAATGTTAACTGAGCTGAGTTAACTTCACACTTTATTGATTCGCTGGAGAAGAGGCTTTTATTTCCCACTTGACATCTAGGCAGGATAAGATGAACGTTATTAATGCAATAGATATACAAGCGTAGGAGAATAAAGAAGGCAGAGCAATGAACTGTGCTAAGGGCTGGTAATCTTTAAGAAAAAACTGATTTTTGTTATATTTGTTCATATTCTCGTTAGAAACCACAGTCAATTAATTAAACGCTTTTAGAGCTAATGAGCTACTTTGATTGAGAAGAGTTTGCAACACTGGCCTGGATTTTTTGGTTGGGAAACTTACTCTTTGCTGGTTTCTCAAGATTACCAACCCTAAATTTAAAATGTTATTGTTATTTATTTTTGGCAATTAAAGGCAGCAGAATAAGCTGAAAATACAAAATTGACATATTATCACCTTTTTAAGTTGTAAGCAAACAATATTTTATTTTGACCCATGTATTTTTTACAATATTGAGTCCTTTTATCTCTATTTTGTCCATCACCAACCCTCCATATATCCAGCTCAACCATCGTGTTGAATAGTTGGGTGATAATTCTGCATGATATATTGTTAATATATAAGAAACATATGAATTAGTGCCACGTTAATGACTTAACATACCATAAAAATATGGTAATATGATAACCATACCATGATATGATACATGTGATTGAATATGTGTGCTGATTGTGCAGCATCTCTTAATCATGTGTCATTTGTCATTTCTTGATCACATCGTTTGTCAGCAGAGCGTAGAGCCTTCAGTCCCTTCCAAGCCCAATCTGTTGTCGGGATGCCTGTGGCGCAAACGGCCAAAGACGGGACCGGTGGAGAGCTACGCGGTGCCCCCGGTGGACACGCACAACTGCTGTAGCATCAGCCACGCCTCCTGCGGTCGCACCGAGCTGGACCTGGAGCAGGAGCCAGGGGACGAGGAGGCGGAGGAGAAGAACCAGAACGAACGGCTTGCTGTCAGGATGAGCTGCGAGGTGAAGGATCTGTCCAACGGACGAACGCACACTTCGCTGCGATCGATGGCTCATTCCCAGATCAGTAATCCACGATTCAGGAGCATGCACGCACGGGAGAAAAAGGCCACTCAGATGCTGGCCATTGTGCTCGGTGAGTGGAGATTTACTTAAGTCGGATAAAAAATGATATTTTCCCACACAACAAAGCTGCATTGTGAATTACATTTCAAGGGATTTGTTGATTACATCACAGAAATCCATATAGGGAGGATGCTGGGTCCAAAAACACAAGACTTTCACCCAGGAGACTGTTGTTCATGTCCCGTGTAAACCAAGCCAAATGTTTTTTACTAAACCTAACCAAGTAGTTCTGTTGCCAAGACCCAACTATGCAGTTTATGTTGTTTACCACTGCGACCATTCTGTCTGGTAGAAAATAGGTTTCCGTGGAAACGTAATTGGCCGTGCAGTTTTAGTTGCATGGGAACATAATCTTGTACCAGACGTGTTTGAGCTGAGGGAGTGAAAATGTAAATGTCATGGTAACACTTTATGCAGGCAGTTTTATGGATAAATGCTTATTCCGCTTCCACCCGCTTAACATTTTCCTGATGGCTCTTTTCTGCCATATGTATCGAGTCACCTGTCTCTCGCCTCCAGCACACTTTCTCACTCGGTGTCCCTTTGCTGCACTTTTTGCAGAGCCATGAAATCAAATGTCATAAATGTCTGGCTGGCTTCGGGTCTTAGCTCCTGACACTTAGCTTCCACACGCTCCAATTATCCGCCAGGTTGCTAAAACCCTGGTCCACTTAGCTCTGGCGCAGTATAGATCTCACGCCTCAAAAATATGTAATCAGAGGTGTTTCCAGCCAACTGACCACTGTGTGCTCTGACCCCCACCAATTAAAGTGCATGAATTTAATGTGTTTAAGGTCGTAGCTCTTTGCATGTGATTACCACACAAAGTGCAGGTTAATTGGGAACCAAATGTGTTTTTGCGAACTCAAGCTTTTAAATTCTAGCACGAGTTCAACGCCCGCAGCAGATTTACCCCTAGAAATAAGTGGTAACTTTTTAAATATACTTTGATTTTATACAAAAGTAAACAGAAATGTATCAGCAGTTCTTAGCTTGCACACAAAAAACTCTCAAGTTTAACATGTAATTCCACATCGGAATTTATGTAGTTCGCTAACAATTAAATTTGTTATTGTGCATTATTGGCTAACTGAGCTGTCACGCTGTTACAGTCGTTAGCTGAGCATGGTGATATTTGCACTTACTCTAATCTCTGATATAGTAGCAGTATATTTTTTCTTATGTCACCTGTAACCCCCAAAATTAACATATTTAGCCGATGCACATGAATTATCATAAAGTATTAGCTAACTTTGGAAGTAACACTTGGTTACTGTTGCTAGTAAGCTTGTTAGCCGAGCACGCTAACGTTTGCAGCTGTGGAAGTAACCCACGGTTACTGAAGGTAGGAAGTTAGTTAGCTGGGCATGGTGATATTTTAAAATACTATATGTTTTCTTATATTACCTTTAACCCCCCCAAAAATGTACACATTTAGCCAATGCACATTAATTATCACACAATGTTAGCTAACTTTGGAAGTAATGCTTGGTTACTGTTGCTAGTAAGCTAGTTCGTCGAACATGCTAACGTTTGCAGCTTGTGTTCCAGCGGACAAATGCTCATGTTTTTTTTTTTTGTGGTTTCATCCTCTCTCTCGGTGCCTCCTGGCTCTCTGGCTGCTCCAGGGGTGTTCCTCATCTGCTGGCTGCCTTTCTTTGTGACTCACATCCTGAACACCCACTGCAGGACTTGCTACATTCCTCCCGGGCTTTACAGCGCGTTCACCTGGCTGGGTTACGTCAACAGCGCCCTCAACCCCATTATCTACACCACCTTCAACATCGAGTTCAGACGGGCCTTCATCAAGATCCTCAGCTGCTGAGGAAGGGACAGCGCTCCAGGGAAATGCAAAATGGGAAAATACAGTGCTACAACTAGTAGCGAGGCACGTTTGGTGAATGCGGACGACAGATGTACGCCGGTCGCGGTTCAGATGATCAAACCCGTCCCATGGGAGATACGCGGTAGCAGCAAGACGCTCTGGTATGCAATAAATACAAACAAAAGAGGACGTTTTTGCATCGAAACAGACCTTTTTTTCTGGAACTCCACTTCAACAGTATTACCCCTGGATGAGGCTCACATGCACACAGTCTTATTGATAGCATGAGGGGCGGACCTTCTTGTGGATATGTCTTGTACAGTAACTCTGGACTTTCAGTTTGGAAGCTTTTTGGACCCGAGATGAAGCTTTGAGGCCGATAAATTGATGGAAGTAGCCCACTACGGATTAAACCGATGTTCCTCACCTCTCCCATTCAGCGTCATCACCATCAGTGTCTCTCCAGTGCATGCACACATCAAGTTTAAAGGGGCGTTCTTAAATTCGTGCTGGAAGGATTTGTATTGGTCCCTGCCAAGACTCATCTTAGACGATTGTCATATATATTGATGTGGAAGCATTGTGCTCGATGTGGATTTACTAGAATTACAAAGAAATGTGATGATTTTTATGTAATGCACAGTGTTTTTCTTTTTTTTTTTTTAAAGCAACTGTGCTGTTCTGATGGTCTTTATGAAAGCAGGAGATTTGTGAGTTGAAATCAAGCAGGATTGTAAACGGTGTGGTTGGGCAGCTATTATACTGCAGTGTGTTGTAAATAAAAGAAATGCTGAAATGTTGTCCAGGAGTATTACGCCGCTCATGTACGGATTTGTAGGTCTCTTGAGTCTTAATCTTGCTGATGACGGAAGACGCTTCAGATGCTGGTTTCTGGCAAGGAACGCTACAGGAACGCAGAGTGAACAGTATATCGGGAGATTTAGAGAAGGGTATAGGAACAGCATGATGGTGGAGAGGAGTGGGAAGGAGTAAAACCTAAAAGATGAGAATTTAATTGAAAGAAAGAAGAAGAAGAATCAGGAAGGATGATGGATCAAGGAGACCTGCAGAAGAGACGGAAAGGAGAATCAGCCTTAATCTGAAGCTCTCTCATTTCCCTCAGTGGCTTTGACACCTGCTCCCTTGATGCCATGGCGTCGACTCGGCCTCGTTCCACTGAGACTTATGATGATGAAGCACCAGGTGTGTGTGTGTGCATGTGCATGACTATTTATGAGTGTACACCACGATGTGAGAGGAACCTCCAGTTTGTGATAATCATGCCGCTGGTAAGCCATAGTGCTAATTTAAGTTATCCACCTCTGTGGATATGCAGCTGAAATCAATCCAGAAGGCTTAACGGTGTATTTGGATCATAAACAAACAAGGTTGAGGCTCCATGGCGGTTGCCTTTCCTGTTCTTTAATTTAATTTGAAACATGAATACATTTAATTAAGGATGCATTAGGGTGTAAATAGTGCACAGCTGTGCTCTTGTGCCTCTAGATTACATCCGGTCGTTCAGAGACAATAATAATAAACCTCTCACTGTAAACGAACCGCACATGAGCCCAAATCCCCCCAAAGGCTGGGAGCTGCTCTACGGATCCGCAGACGCTTAAATCTTCATTACATCCATTTAGATGAAGCAGCGCCGTGTATTACACATACTCGTGTTGTTGCTTTGTATCTTCATGAAAAGTAAAGTATTTACATGTTTGTCCTGAGATGCTTTCGAGAGGTTGCAGGGTCATTAAAATCGAGTTCATGCCTTTGGGAGTCGGTGCTCATTCAATTTCATGGCAATCAACCAGCTTATTATTATTGAAAGTCATTTTGTGAGCTAACATTTTATTTTGAAGGTGATGCAAGCGCATGGAGAGTTTGTTGAGTGTCTTAAATGACGCGCCTTGTTCACCTTGTTCACCTTGTTCACCTTGTTCTTTGCCTCAACCAAAGACGCCGCAAATGTAGTAATTTAATTCCCCAAAAATATGCACAGACGCCGCATTGCCGTCTGGATCGTAAGTCAACCACCTGGCGAGACTGTAAACAAAGCTGCAAAGTGATCTAACAAAACAATTAATAACACATTTCAAATGGGGTTTCACGGTCAATCAGCAACATCTGCAACAAAATATGAGAAAGAGATGCTTGTTAGATGTTTTCTTTATAAAGCTTTGGTCGTGACCAAGAGCAAAACAAAATAGTCGTCTAATCATTATGCTTAGTTTATATGTGATGAAAAATAAATATTTTGTTGCAGATGGTGCTGATTGATCATGAAACCCAATTTGAAATGTGTTATTTGTTGCTAATTGTTTTGTTAGATCACCATGGTGGCTGTGGTTGACTGTGACATCACTATTTTGGTGTAAGCGCCATCTGTGGGCCGACTTTGACTACGTTTCTTCAGTTCTTTTTTCAGTCAATGGTTCAACTACGGTGGGGCTAACTCATACGACGGTGGGGCTCAAATCAATGTCAGAATTTCAATGTGAATATATAACAACACCCAGTGGCGCTGCCAGCCGGAATCCAGTACGCACTGGGAGGACTTTTTTTGAAGGTGGAAAAAAGAGGACGATCGCGCGTGTGTGCGCAATTACGCATAGCGTGTGTTGGCCCCTCTCCACTACACAATACAGCTCGGCTCTAGTCTCGTCACCTCTCTGCTGCTGAGCACTGTGGGCCGAGCCAATGCATGTCTCTCTCCCCGGGCCGGCAGAGTTATCATACCGTACTGTGCGTGCGTGTCCAAGCGTGTGTGTGCGTGCGTGGAGTGCTCACAAGCGTGCGCTTGTGTTTAGGTCGGGGATGGAGGGCACAAAAAACTATTTGCACCGGGGCCTATCACCATGATATACACTACTGATTTCACTGATACTGAAAACATTAGATTTTGTCTTAAAAAAGTATTTTTCCATTTGTTGTTGTATTTGCCGTTTCTGTGCGTACATTGAAATTGAATCCTGGCGGCGGCGCTGACAACACCCTCCCGCAGCTATAATCACGCACACAGTGAGAGAGAGAGACAGAGACAGCGAAACGTGAATAGTTCCGTTAACAGCCGGGACCCGAGTGGTCATCTTCCCCTGCAGGTGTCAACGGTGCGTCCGTAGTTTTATCCAACACGCCCGCCAACGCCATCTGTTGTTCCGTCCGACGACGTTTAAAAACAAATGTATGATCAATTTTGACCAGCTTACTAACGTTAACTTAACGTGAGTGACTATAAGCCGCTAACGCGAACTGCTAGAGCCAGGTAGCTTACAAACTAGTAGCCTGCTGTCTCTGTGTCGAGCATACACTAAAAGCGGGCTCACATGAGTGACGTTTACGTACGGACAGTACAGTCTGTAAATGAACCCAGATCAGTGACAGTTGTCATCGCAGCTGCCTGAATGCCGTTACGACGTGACGTGGTGCTGCTGTTGAACTCCGCACTTTTCACATGGGAGAGAGAGGGGGATGTGACATGTATCAAAGGATCTCCAGCCGGGATTCGAACATGAGGCTGCTGCATATATGCAGACATGGGTAAATGGCATGCACCCTAACCACTCAACCACCTGCCTGCCATGAATAAGCCTTTTTATAACTATTTTGCACTCACTACACTCAGATTTTGATTGACACGCGATATAGAAGCATATGTTAGGACTTTTACATCATTTTTACAACATTTTATGAATTTTGTCGATTTTTCACTTTTTTTCCGACATGCTATAGTATGACTTTTTTTTTCCCTGAAAAAGTTGATCATGGCTTTTTATGGCTGTTTTGGACTCACTACACTGAGACTAGGTGCGTCAAGCGATATGAGCGATTTGAATGCCTTTTTAACAATTTTAAATATTTTTTTATGAATATATCCTGACTGACTTTTTCGTGAATTTTCGACGTGCTATAGTATGACTTTTTTGGGGGGGGGGGGGGAATATGACTAAGCCTTTTTATAACTATTTTGCACTCACTACACTCAGATTTTGATTGACACGCGATATAGAAGCATATGTTAGGACTTTTACATCATTTTTACAACATTTTATGAATTTTGTCGATTTTTCACTTTTTTTTCGACATGCTATAGTATGACTTTTTTTTTTCCTGAAAAAATTGATCATGGCTTTTTATGGCTGTTTTGGACTCACTACACTGAAACTTGGTGCATCAAGCGATATGAGCGATTTTTATGACTCTTTAACAATTTTAAATATTTTTTTATGAATATATCCTGACTGACTTTTTCGGGAATTTTCGACATGCTATAGCATGACCTTTTTTTAACAATATGATCAAGGCTTTTTTTTTTAGAGATTATTTTCTTGCATAGACACCTTTGTATTTAGCGGTGGATAGAGAGGAAACATGGGAGAGAGAGGGGGATGTGACATGTATCAAAGGATCTCCAGCCGGGATTCGAACCTGAGGCTGCTGCATATATGCAGACATGGGTAAATGGCATGCACTCTAACCACTCAACCACCTGCCTGCCATGACTTTTTATGACTGTTTTGGACTCACTACACTCAGATTTTTATTGACACGCGATATAGAAGCATATGTTAGGACTTTTACATCATTTTTACAACATTTTATGAATTTTGTCGATTTTTCACTTTTTTTTCGACATGCTATAGTATGACTTTTTTTTTCCCTGAAAAAGTTGACCATGGCTTTTTATGGCTGTTTTGGACTCACTACACTGAGACTAGGCACGTCAAGCGAGATGAGCGATTTTTATGACTCTTTAACAATTTTAAATATTTTTTTATGAATATATCCTGACTGACTTTTTCGTGAATTTTCGACGTGCTATAGTATGACTTTTTTGGGGGGGGGGGGGGGGAATATGACTAAGCCTTTTTATGACTGTTTTGGACTCACTACACTCAGATTTTGATTGACAAGCGCTATAGAAGCATATGTTAGGACTTTTACATCATTTTTACAACATTTTATGAATTTTGTCGATTTTTCACTTTTTTTTCGACATGCTATAGTATGACTTTTTTTTTCCCTGAAAAAGTTGACCATGGCTTTTTATGGCTGTTTTGGACTCACTACACTGAGACTAGGCGCGTCAAGCGATATGAGCGATTTTTATGCCTTTTTTTTAATTTTTAGAAAAAAACTGATTTTTTTCAAAAAACTATAGGCTAATGCATTTTTTCGAAAAACTATATCTTTTCATGACTTTTTTTTCACCACTGGCCCTCAGACAGCCTGAGCCGTGGATTTTTGTACAACAATAATTAACAATAATTAACATCCAATATGACAATTTGTCGTTTATTTGTCCTACATTGGTAATGGTCTAAGGCATTCTCTGCTGACATGAAACACTGATCTGGCCAGTATTCTTGAGATATCCTGCTCTGAACAGAAGTGATAGACAGACTGAGCCACCAACAAACACATGACCATCATTAGACTCCTGCTGCTAGTGGAGCAAAGCTAGAAATAGACATGATCTCTGCTCTCAAAGCAGTTATGAGCCTGAATATTAATATCAACCATGCAAACTGATTTTAAAGGGTTTTTAAGCCACGCTTCTTTGCCACGCATAAATGCATGGCTTTGGGGATTTCATTAATTGCTGAATGACATGCGTGAGTCTGGTGTGTGTGAGCACAACAGCAGAACAGGTGCTTACCTTGCTTTGTGTCTGGGTTCTTTTACAAAGGAGTGCATGGTAGAACGTGTATAAATAGGTCAAAGTGAGTGAAAGGCAGAGGGAGAGTTTCACTTTATTGCATGAGCGACGGGCGGCACGTCGTTTAATTAAGCCGACGTAGTCACGCCGTGTGTTTTTACACTTTCTAAAATCTGCTTCTTTGCATGTTTGTGAGTGAAGAGGAAAAACACACAGAACAGAAATAACTCAATGACTGAAGTGCCACCGCTCCATTTCTCACACAAACCTCTTCCTGCTTGTTTCCTTCTTTTCTTCGTGGATATGAGAGGCTTTGTGCGTTTCTGTGGGTGGACAAACAGATGTGATAGGCACTTGCATTCTTTAGCAGCGGCTAATGATGATGGATAAAGATGTTGATTACAGACACGGGTGGATACATGCCTTGACTGTCGTTCAGTCTGTTCCACTCTTCTTCCACCGATGCATGCCACTTTGTTTCCACCCACCAGTATGTCAAGGCAGCCCAATAATAACCCTCTGTTCTCTGTCACTCCCTGACGTTTATGCACATGCTGCCTTTCTCCATCCATCGTCTACCGCTTATCCTGCATTCAGGGTCACGGGGGGGCTGGCACGATCCCAGCTGACATTGGGCGAAGGCAGGGTACACCCTGGACAGGACGCCAGACAGACAACCATTCACGCTCACATTCACACCTACGAGCAATTTAGAGTCATCAATGAACCTATCCCCATCCTGCATGTCTTTGGACTGAAGCCTGAGAACCCGGAGAGAACCCACGCTTACACGGGGAGAACATGCAAACAGAGGGAACCCGAACCCGGTACCCTCTCGCTGTAAGGCGACAGTGCTACCTACTACACCACCTTGCCTTTACTGTGTTTTTTTTTATATTTTAAGGTAAAGGGTCATGTGTGAGGAGTGAACCAATCCTGCATTGGTGGGGGGGATGACATCATCGTATGCATTTTTTCCATCTACATGAAAACGAAGACGAAATGAAGGGGGCGCCGTTTTTTTCTTTTTCACCCTGGGACCTGGTTTCAAAAAAGTGCATTTTCAGGCTCTGAAAACACCAAATCCGCGTGGACGGTCGCCCAAATGCGCAAGACTTCTGCGTTTAGACACAAAAAAAGGTTTCTGTGTGGGCGGGGCCTTACATTGCTTCGCTGGTTCACTCGCCACAGTTTGAGTGTTTAAACGTGACGGGACTCTGTGTTTCTCTAATCTCGTCTGGGCACTCGCAGATAGCATGCAAATCTCTACACGCTCCTGCACAGGCGATGTCTGAAATCTCGTCTGCAGACGATCGTTACAAAGGTGTGGAGCCCCCGCGCATCGCCTTCATGTATCCCCGGCTGCACTTATCTCACTCCTGTGATAAGGACTTAACAAGCAGAGGAATGAAGGCCTCGAGAGAAGAATGTTCATCGCGGGATTCGTGACTTGCATTCATGAGTGGCAATGAGTATTGGAGGTAACCATTTAGCGTGATTAGAAATAATTTGTTCTGGATGGTTAGCGATGCAGAGTGTTTGTAAACAAGGGGGGCATTTGAAAGTGAAATGCTTCAGGAAAGCCTTTTTCCATCAAAGATGTGGACATGAAAGAAGTAATTTCTATGCTAAAAAAAAAAAAGTTCCAAGATGCAGCATGAATCCAACTATAGGTCATTATATACAGGGAACCCTGCAACCTGATAAGACTGATAACCTTCAACTCCAGCAACTCATTCAAATGCACACAAATCTAACACACACACACACACACACACACACACACACACACACACACACACACACACACACACTCACACACACACTCTGCAAAGTAGCCGATGTACTCCACCTGGCGAGTGCATCAGTGTTTCTTTAGATCTTCTCCTGTGGAAAAGATTAAAGGGCAAACACCGCTGCCCTGAGAATTACCATCACAATGCTGCTGTATGATTATTATCAGTAAGCCGTGGGTCTTGACCAGGGAGCTACTTTTGGAGTTAATGAGCAGAGAGAAAGCAGAGGGAGGAAAAGATAGAGGCAACCAACACACTCTCCATTTTTATTAAGATGCACGGCTTCTTCCCAAGAAACAGTTTAATTCTGGAGGAAATGATTATTTTAATGGGAAAGGACGTACTCTATCTTCATATCTTTACAGAAAAATTGCACTTAGTTGCCGATAAGCCGTGCTCTTTTAAATCGAGGCGTACGTTTAATAATGCAGCAGGAGTCGGCATACATAATGCATATTACACCTTTCTCACTCCGGACCCTCGGCACCTGGGCTCCCCTTATTCTGTCAATCTGTCGAGCAATTAAAGTGAGACCTCCCCGCCACCTTGGCAGGGATGACGGGGAGCGGTCTGCTGTGCGAGCGGGTTTGGGAGAGAAATATGTGTACTCGCTTGCATGTGAGGCAAGGAAGGAGATACGGAGCATGATGGTCACGTAAAGGGTCTTTATACATTTTTTTTCAAAATGCATGCAGCATCAAATATTGCATAATTATATCACATTTATACCCAAACTCCCACGGTGACTACAAATTACACACTTTCAATTCATGGCTGTGGTCCGGTTCACTCATCTTTTGACAGAAAATATTTCACCTGAATGCAAAAGGCAAGGCAACTTTATTTGTATAGCAGCTTTCATACAGAAGGCAGACCCAAAGTGCTTCACGTCATAAAGTGAACAAATAGAAGAATTAAAATAAAATAAAATGCATTACAGAAAGACAAGGAGAATAAAAACAATACAATGGACAATAAAAAACCCAGCAGAAAGCTATGGTGAACATAAAATAACAAAAAACAAAGTTTACCACTTCCTCTAGCGTGTTTACTTTTTTTCTTTTCTTTTTTTTAATCACACCTCCACAAGCATCTGGATGCAAGTGGTTACTTTAATCAGCAGATGGACACACTGTTTCCTAGCAGACCTCTGCTATCTCCCCTCCTGGCTGTCAGCTGGAATGTTCCCCTGCTCTCTCTGCTGGATGAGATCCACACCAGGTGTTATTTCCTCCCTTACATTGGCTTCTTGCATCAGTGTTTCTTAATTGTTCCATCTCCAGCTTGCATGTGTGTGCTTTGATTGTGCGTCAGGCTCTCGTGTATTGATCGTCCGGGGCGATGATGCACAGGTGGTTGTTACCAGGACATATCGATCGGTCCGTAGCTGCACGCCTCTCCTTCAGCCGTCTACGTGCGGCTGGAGTCAGGACTGGAGTTAGAGGACATGTTGACCATTTTAGGGAAATGCATGCAACCTCTTCTGCAACTTGGCACTTTTTGCTTTGGTTTTCTGGGAATCCTTTTTTCCTTATACTTTTTTTTTTCTTTCTTTTTTTTGTTAGCTGTCAAAGTCTTCACACATAGAAACAGAAAACAAATCATGGCATTCTGCAGACATTTAAGACATGAATAAAGAATAGATATATCTTGTTCGTTTGATCCACTATAGTGTAAAAACGTTGTTGCTTGGGACGACTGAATTCACATAACATGAGAGTGGAATTAATTTTCTAATGTATAATGATTGAAGAGCAGTTATATATGATTTTTTACAGCCAAATAAAATCAATCAATCAAAGTCTCAGCAAGAGAATAAGCGTATTTATAGAAACGTCGAAGTATTCCTGATGCTGCACTAATTCACTCTCCCACAATCATTTGTGCACATTTCCGCCCCCCATGTTACTGCATCCACATCTTTAACTTTCCTCTCTGTCGCCCGAGGCCTCGTCTGCTTCTCACACCTTCCCTTTCCTTCATATTCTGCTCTCCCGTACCACGTAATCCACGAGCGCTCGCCCAGCTGCAGGCCCCTGCTGCCTGTTAGTCCCGTGAAACTTGTTAATTAAATCTGCTGATTGAAAGACCCCCCCCCCCCCCCGGGGAAGAATGTTTAATCGATGAGCACAAATAGATGACTTCCACTCCACACAATTATTTCCCCAATCCCCGGCCTAAACGAAGTGAGTGTGTGCACTGTTACAAAAAGCCCATCTAGCGCGAGAACAATCTCATTAAGCAATCTTGTTAAATGCTAACAAACTCGCTCTCCTTCAGTCGCAGCAAGACGATGGTTTCCTCTTTTTTTTTGGGTTAATTCTGTGCTTAAAATGTTCACTTTAGAAAAAAAAAGAAAAGAAAGGAAAGTGCTTCTCCTGGAGACTTATTGAGTCCTTGATTCCCTGTAACCAGCAGCTGAACAGAGGTTAAAACTGTGCTTTACCATGGAATAAACGGAGACGAACACCCATGAAGGAAGCGTGGCCCGACCACGTGTGCACTCGCAGACGAAGCTCACTCTGTAGTCAGACCGAGACCCCCTTCTTCGGCTGCAGGCGTCTCCCGGTTCGCCCAGCTGTTCTTTTCCCCCCTGCAGCCATCTTTGTCTGACCTCCCCCCCCCCATCTCCAGCAGCAACAACAACAACAACAACAACAACAACCCCCCCCGACTCAGCTGGCTCCAGCAGCAGCAGCATGCGCAACCACGCCGAAATGCAAAGTCACAGAGATCAACATGGCCGTGAATCATCACAGACACAACAATCCGTCTGAAAATAGCCAAAAAACAAAAAGTCCCAGAGCGCTTCGGAAAGACGTCATCGGTGACCCGCCGCCGGTTTCACACCTTCATAGGTGAACTTTAAAACACGTGTTAGGCTGGTCATCGTTTCGGTTGTCAAAAAATGGAGTTTAAGCCTAAAAGGTTCACGATATGGGTGGCTAAGAGCTGTGTTTCCATGGTAACAACGACACCTGTGACCTGCTAGCATCAGTGGGAAAACATGGCGTCCTTTGCGGTTATCAAACAGTGACATGGTGTCGGGAATGACGAGGGAGAGAATTGTTCTGGACTACTTTATATTAAATCTCTTTCGTGCTTTAAAATATTATTTTAGATGGAGCAAGTTTTCTGCTTTAAATGAAGGAACACAATGATGCAGTGTTTTAATTTCCCCAGATGAACAGTCCTGTTTAACTTTGTACAGCCGATGGGCTAAATCAACATATTCATACTCTCTAGCTCAAAAAAAAAAGTTTTATAGATTTTTCTATATATATATATATTATTTTTAAGGGCTTGTTGTTTATCCGTTTGCTTGTGCAAAGTATTCATCCTCTGGGGAACTTTATATCTTTATCACATGCATTGGCTAAAATATATATTATAATAAAATGATTCATGCATTACATCAGAGCGTGATTAGACTTTTAGGATTCACTATCCCGTGTCTTTTATTTAAAAACGTAGCAATAGAGCTACTTAAAACATGTATTTTGTGAATTTTCTTTATCTAGACAAAAGTCTGATTATATCCTATAAGTGGTTTAATATACTGTTTATGTAAGAACATAATTTCAACTATAAACTGGCCTTCTGTGATTAATGCCTTTCAACAAACTACATTTATCCTACAACCTCAAGTAACTCTGAAAAAGCAGCAATGCACTTCCTGTGTCTGCATGGTCTGCAGGAAATTAAAGGAAAGAAAAAAAATACAGACTGGGCCTTTTCCTTGGCTTCTTCTAGAAAAAACAAATCCCTCAAGATGATTTTTAAAAATGTTACCAAAAAGGTTGTCGGTTGAATGGCCATAACATCAGATCTCAATGCGTCCCTGAACTACATGTGAGGTATGTTTGTTTTGTTTTTTGGTCTTTTTTTATATTTGTATGACGTATTTTATGTCATGTAAATATTGTATTGTACTAGCCAAGCGACACTTTGGTGAGACGGAACAAAAAGATTGGATGTTATTTGCTAGCCAGCCTGAAAACTATTTATCCTCAGATAACAGCCTTAAGTGAGCCCTCGACAGAAACCTCCCTCTGAAGAAACATATTTCCTCTGTGACTTTGATAGTGTTTGCTCGCCGCTAGCAGCTGTTGTTAGCCGGCAGATTGGATCAGATAACAGCGTTCATATATGAGCGAGGTGGCCCTGGTGCTGGGGGAGGGGAGGGGATGGGATGATTTCTTTATCTTCATGTCGGCTACGATTTCAAATGTGTTACAACAAACACAGTGAGGGTCACACTCTGGGTCATGTCGGCCTAATTGTTTTAAATTCAGAATCTGCTCACGTTTTCACATTCTTTGACGCCCATCAGAAGTCGTATAAAACAGCAACAGTGTGTGAAAGCTGGTCGTCTCTGAGCCGACTGAAGCACAAATGAGACTCAGCTCGTCTTTTTAATGGCGTGTGGCGGCTGCTTCTAAGCAGACGATGGTGGTGATGGAGCACGAGGCCGGCGGCTGCTGCTGCCATTCATAGACTGGAATTCTCAATGAGGCTTTTGAGCTATTTTAACGGTCATTCATTGAGCTTTTATTTGTGGAATAATCATCAAAAAATGCGGAGAACTTCAACGTTTACTGAAGATTATTAAGAAAAGGAAAATATGTTTTAAAAAAACGCCACAATATGCGGTGACTTCCTGCCGAGCAACAGATATGTGATGTGACTTAGAAGCTCGACGGGCGAATCTGCTTTTGATGTTCCTTCAAATCCAGATGAATTCATAAATCTCTGCTATGGGCACGAAGAAAGAAAAAAACCTCTCTGCACTTCTCCCACTTAAATATTCACTTTCTATGCCGGTCGCCTGCTCCCTCAATGGCTGCTGTCGACATGTCATTTTCTTTGTCCTTTCATAGACGATCCGATCCTTTATGAAAAACCCAGCTCGTCCTGCGACATAGAGGAATGTTCCACAGCTTTTTAAAAGAAAATAACTACACTTTTCCCCCAGTAAGAAATAGTGCCACACACATTAGTTTAGGCCTTTTTCTTCGAGGCAAAGAAGCCTCCACGGAGTCAATTCTATTGGTTTTGGTCTGATTGTCGGAGCTGCGGTTGTAAATTCTGGTGATTTATCTTCCACACATTTGAGAATACAAAAAAAAAAAAGGTAACAAGCGAAATCACGTGGGCTTTTCTTCCCACTTGTGTACTAATATAAGGCACACAATGACATACTGTACATGAAGTCGGTGTGTTTTGGGATTCACGCCTGATAAAAAGCTGTGAATGAAGCAGCAGCTCGGTTGCCATTGGTTGCCGATATTGGCTCGTGCCTCGCAGCCTTTAATAACCATTTGTATCCATCCGACAACTTTCAAATATGGAAGCGTTATTCTCGAAATAACAAATAATAAACCATCTTGAATTATGGTTCACGGCGTGGATGATTTGTAGTGGAAATCCATGAGAGCCGTTATTGATGTTTGCATAAATTGGTCGTCATTAAGTCTTCAAACAAGCAGACTTCGGCTATCAACAACGTTCAAATATAAACTGCTTTGAAGGTGCGTCACAAATTATTTACGGAAATATCATGAACTCCTCCCTCAAGGTTATATCCCACATGTCGCAGCATTAGGGGGAAGATGAATCCCTCCATCATCACTCCATGTGTGAGCAGGGTTTTATTAAACCACCGCCTCTCCAGAAATACTGTAGAGAAGCATCCTTGGAGAAACCTTTAGCACTAAATCACTTCAGGCAACATCCCTGAACTGTACGACGTGATATAAATGCAGAGAAAGTGTTTAAGTCCTATATCTGCCTTCCATTTCAGCAAACAGCGCACAACGGAAATTATCCCCCCTTTTTTTTACTCGCACTAACCGATGATGCTCACCAGCAAAAAGGTCAAACCACACATGGCCTTTTCATCCATCCGCTGCCCCACCACGCCGTCACGGATGACCTTTCGTTCAACTTCCCGTGACCTCTAGGGCAGCAGAGCGATAGAAACCAAACGCAGAAAACGTGAATCACAGAGAATCACAGACGCCAAAGCTCACCCGACCTTCTGTAACATTTAGCGTCCTGTGGATGAACTCTTAATTAAACAACTCCAAATTACTTTTATCCTCAGGATTTTCAGCTCCTTGGATAGGAACAGCGTTTTTTACATAACAAACCAATCCTGCATGACTCCCACAGTTTGAAAAACCATGGAAGGTGCTGAGGGACAAATATACCACATAGCCAGAAAAGCAACTTTTATTATTTACGACCATTGTTTTTTTCCTGTGGAGTCTTTTTGCTGACAAAATAAACCAATAATATGATTTCTGGACCGGCCAACCAAACGCTCCACTAAAGTAAAATCCTACAGGTATGAGCCGTACATCAACGTTTCTCTGTTTTTTATGATTTTGTCTATTATAGTAAATGAATTATTTACTGAAAACAGTTTTTACATCATCTTCAACTGAACTGTTGACAGTTGGCTCTTCTCAAATATGAATCAAGAAAACAATCAAAAGATGAATCAATAATTCAAATATCATTAGCCGGAGCCCTGCTCGTTATAAATATATTATCAGGTTTTCTATTATTTGGGCTCTCTGCTTTGTCCTCTTTAGCAAACAGTTACAGTCTTGACTGTGTTATGAGTTATTGAAAGTGTTTTCACATTCCAGTGAACTACAAGAAAATAATGAGGATTTGTAGAGTTTAAGATCAAAATAATGGAGCACGATGTACATTAAAAGGCCTGGCGTTTTGGTTTATAGTATTCCATTGTCCATTCACATAAAGGAGAATTATTCTGCCTTTACTGGTTTCATATCACATCCCGTTAAATTTGCACATGGCACCGGGGCATCGCGAGGGATTCTGCAGCATTAATGGATTATGACCTTCCCTATCTCTGTATGTCAGAGTGGTTTAACCTACACTCATACACTGTGCAGAGTAACAGCCCTTATGAAATATTCACCCGGCGTCTGACGGACCGAGCGTGTCCCGGCTGATTCGAAACATTGTTAGCTGATGATTTATGTGAATAAATGACTTTTTGAAACGCATCAGGGAGGTAACGAGGCATTTGGACTCACTGTTTAGTGAGCAATCATTCATAGTCAGCGGAGAGACGTCACAATGGCTGCTCCTCAGTGGTGGTCAGATTACCACGGCGACGGAGGAGAGGGAATGTGTCCGTTTGTGAGTGTTTATGATTAGGAGAAGTCATCTCATCAAATGAATGGGAGTCAATGGTTGAGCTACTGATTTGAGAAGGAAACGCAACACAAGCATGGATGAGGTTGTTGCACAATCTTGAAGAAGTAGCCCCAAGTTTGATAAAGTTGGAGAGTTATTCACAGAATCAAACTTACTGGATCAATAACTCGTTAGTGAAATATAATATGAAGAAAAGAGATACTCAAAAACGTTCATTAACTTCATTCTTATGCAGTGTAGTGTCACACTCAATGGTCTCCTCACGGCTACAACACTTCCTTTGGAAAAAAATGCAGAATTTTGGTCAATATTTAATTGGATTTTTTTTCCACAATAAATATTTCCACTCAGCTCGGGCAGAAAGGCCGGTCTAATAACGGCTTGGCACTTGATGAAATAGCAAAAGCAATAAAATGTAATAGATGAAATAAATTAATCATCTTTAAAAGTACAAAATGTGAAAAATAATTGAAAATGCGTAATTATTCTGTTTTGTCTTTATATTCCCACATTTATTCTTTTCACAATTTTTTTATTTCTTATTCATTCTTTTATTTATTTATTTGCACATTTATTTTGTTCCAGATCTATTCTTTATTATGGCACTCCTGTGAGTCCATACCGAGACACAATTTCTCTCTTCTTTTCTGCTTTTAATCATTTTGTGGCTCTTTGTGTTCCTTTGTCGTCTCTTCAGTTTTTGCTTTTATATCCGTTTTAGTTTTGCGTCTCTTTGTGGTCGTTTTTTCCTCCCTGTGTTGATTTTCAATCTCTCTTTCGTGTTCCTTTGTAGCATTTGATTGACTTTCCAACTGCAAAAATGTTCACCACAAACAGCAGCTCTCCGAGGGGTCGGACGGCGTCCGGGCCTGAGCTCGCTAAGAGTAATCCATTTCTGGCGGCGACATCTTGTCGAATCAACGATTTAAACTTCCAACACATCACAACGTGACACTTTGCCTCTGGAATTGATTGATATTGGCACTTTGTCACTCCTGTAAAGACTCCGACAACACAATCTCTCACCTATAAAACCCCTTCACTGACCATCATCTCCTCTACAATCACACACTTCACACTTGCACTGGCCTTACGGGCGTGCGAGGCTCGTCTCACACTGCACACTTGTTCAGGAGAGAGAGTGGAGAGACGGAAAGGAAACTTGTAGTGATCCAGCCTGAGAGGCATTCTCAATCTGTATAATTGGTTGAAATGAGCTATGCGGACCACCCGCTGACTGTGTCATTCAGAGCTCTTTTATATGGAAAACGTGCCCAGTGTTGCTCAGTGCAGCAGAGAACGAGCCAGAGCAACAATCCGCTCTCAAAAACGTCAAAATCCGAGACGAACGCTCGCCTCAAGTGGTATTTTCATGCAAGCTTTGTATGTAAACACTTCATGGAAACTAATCCCCACAATAAGGATGTAAGTGGGACATAACTGAGACAACAGTGTCATGTACTAAAATAAAACCCCTCCTCGGTCTCTGTAATCGGTGTCCTGAACTGCCAGTTAAGGGATATTTTTATATGAATCGTGACCTATGGAGCGTTTTAGTGCCTTTCTGGTTCTTTTTTATGGCCCACAACTTTACTGTTGGTTCCTTCTCATCGTTCTTAATGTGTCATTTTCAGCTGCGCCAAGCAGCTTTTACCCCCAATTAAAAAGTTTGGATCACTAGCTGGTGAACACACAGCAGGATATTTCTTTCAGAAACATCTCAAGAGCTTAAACGTCAATATCTCAAACTGAATAAGTCGTTTGGAATCCGGTCGTCATGATTTATTAGGAGCGACTCTACCTTCATTAAGAACGGCTTCAGACGGATCTTTTTATGGCAATAACAGACTGAAAGCTTAGCCTATTTAGATTCATTGAGAATGCTTTAATAGTAGACATCACACAAATAAACACGTTTGATCCTGACTAGAATATTGATGGAAGTTATCGGTGGAGAGGAGGGCGATATCCATTCACTCGGGTTATTTTTACTGGCTAATCTGAGGGATAGACTTTACAACCTTCTCCACGCTAGCTGCCGTCCCATTAAACCTTCAAATAAACAGAAGTCTGGAGTGTTTCAGCGTTCACCTATTTCCCCACAGGCATTAATAAGAATCCCATCTTTCCAAACACATTCAATGTTTCTGAAGTGTTTATGATGAGCGGCCGCCTAGTGAAGACCAACTTACTTCTTAATATGGTTGAGGTTACCCCACAAGTGCAGCAACCAATGCTGTTCCATCAATCTGTCCTATCTTCTCTCTCTAGGTCTGTCCCTGTCTGGCAGTCAATTATAGCTCCTCACCTTCAAAAAGCCTCCCTCCATGGCTGCGCGGGAGGCAGCAGGGGCCCATATCTGTGCCTGATCTTTATCCTCTCCCAGCAGTAGGGACCGGTGGAGCCGTCAGCTCGAACCTTCAGTTCACCTCCCCGGGAAAAAAAACCCCCCCATGAGAGTCAACAGCCTCCACATCTGCATGATGACAGCGGCATCTAATGTGACACGATGTCATCATGCACGCTGGCGTTGACAACGACGAGGAGGTAAATCTACGTTTGAGGCTCCTTCAACTGAAAGATTCATGATATTCATGGAGAACAAACGGCACATTCGCTTGCTGACGGATGAGTATGATTTAATGTATAACAGGAGAAAATCTGTTTAATTATCTAATTTAATAGCTGGTTACCCAAATTGGCCGACCATCCCAAAGGATATTGGTCATCGGCCGATCTCAAACCACAACACTAAAGTCATAGTCGATAGTACACCACCATCTCCACCTCTTGACTTTTCTCTCCTAATGCAAATTCCTCTTGACCTCCCGTCCACCTCCTCTCCCCCATCTCACCCCGACTACGTGCTCGGATCAATACATATCTTAAGGAAGCCGTCCATCCTGGTGTGAAACCAGGACACGAGCCCAAAGGAACACGCATCGAATGAGTCATCTTTTCATCCTCCTCTTTCAAACATACTTCAGAGACTTCAGAAGGACTCCGTCTCGAGGTAGAATAGAGCTATGACTGCTTCTGGCCAAGTCATCCAGGGATCCTTTAGAGGAAGAGCATGATCAATCCCTCCCCCATCACTTTGATTCATCAGTCCTTTCTCTCCCCGAGTACCCGTCTCTTGAGGAGGTCCAGTTTATCATTGGCTAGAGCTTCTCTCAGGGCGCCGAAGAAGGCGTGATAGTGGGCCGTGTTGTGGATCATGAGCAGGACTCCAGCCAGCAGCTCATTGGTCACCAGCAGGTGGTGCAGGTACGCCCTCTGGTGGTTCCTACAGCAGTAGCAGCCACACCCCTCCACCAGGGGCCCGAAGTCATCCTGGTATCTGGATAGAAGTTCAAAGAGAGTTGGGAGTGAGGCGAGCTGATGAACAGACTTAAATGTAAATCAAGAGTTCTTGATTCTGCGAACACGGCTACTTGTGAACCCCATCGGGGGGGGTTTTAAATCATCGCTGCCACAAACCTCTTGTCTTTGAGATTGATCTCAAAGGGCGTCATCTGCGATTGATCATCAAGATCTCCATTCTGTTGCGAATCCCCCGACGCCGCGTCCTGCTCTTGATCCAGCTCCGACACTGCCAAAGCATACATGCATCGCATTAGTCACAAGCTATGCACGCCATCGGATCCTTGAGCAGAAAACGCCATCCCTACATACAACCACGGCGCACTAGGAGCGCGAACACACTGCAGCCTGGGCTACTTTCCTACACTGCCGTGTCCTATATTCTCTCTGCCGCTAGAATATAATTACGTACGGACAATCAACACAGACGGCTGTTCACTGCAATCTGACTTCACTTCATTGAGAACGGAGAAAGTAAGAACCAGTTCCAGACACACGGCGGGGAAAAGGACAAACGTGGACCAAAGCAATGCAGGTGACTAAAGACAGATTAAAAAGCAACAATAGAGTAAAAAAGCACAAAGCGAAACTGGAGGAGCAGAGAGCAAGAAAGTGCATTTAAAGCATAAAAAGGAGGGAATTAGCTTAAGCAGGGGGTGGCAAGGGAATAAAAGGAGCGTGACCAAAGCAAATAAGATGTAAGGAGCAATTCTGTCTCACAAAAGCAGAGAGCCGGAACCACGACAACGAGCTATTGGAAAACTTTATGCATGGACTCATCTTGGATACCGCACTCTGTGTTTGGACATCTAAAAGGCTGCAGAGAAAACACATTGTGTTCTTCCTTTCAAACATATTAGCGTGTTTGATTAATTCATATTTAATGATCTAAATGAACATCATGCTGTGTTGAAGAAGGCTTGGAACAAGAGTTTGAGACCATGCGTTCATATTTACAGAAGTAATAAATCAAGTGATTTGTCATTTTCTCATAAACTTCCATACAATCTGACTTCTTTTTGCAACCAGAGGCACTTCTAACTTGGCTTCACTTTTCAGAACTGTTAAAAACCAATACAAACAGATCAATTTTGACCAAATGTGTACTGTAGTTACAGAATTTTGGCAGAATAGACGGAGGAAGGGTAGTAAGGGTGGAAATGAAGCTGAAACAAAGAGGGAAACTTTGAGGGAAGGAAGAAAGTTAACACGGTCTGCCGTGTCAGAAAAAGGGTCTGAACTGGGAAGTTTCTTTGTAATTGGCTGAAAGGGGAATTAGAATTTCTCTTCAGGTTTGACACCCTCACTGCCCTCACCTCCAATGAACTCCATTACGCTGCCTGTGCAGAATCGATTAGTGCTGTCTGACACTGGATGCTGCCGGTACCGAGCATCACTCCAGCTGTCGGACGAGTTTCACTCAACTTTTTTTTAATGAAGCGCAAAGTCCTCAGCAGGCCGAGCCGCTGCTTTCCCCACAGCTCTTGTCATAACGCTTTTCACTTGGGACAACAATCAGAACAGCGGGCCTCCGGACTTAATTATCTTACTGCGGCGGCTATGGGATATATACCATTGATTTCATTTCACAGGATGAATTTCTGTCTTGCCAATTACTTCGACTGACCCTGGGGCTAGAAAATACACACCGGCCACTACGCAAACACAAACAAACAGATGACTTCAATAGCCATTATATCCAGCTCTGACTTTAAAGTAAAATAAGTCCCTCATCTGCAGGAAACAGTGCTACCACACTGACACACACTTGTTTTCTTTTCATTATGTGAACTGGCTCAAACAGCAGCCGGGCTCCCTCTTGTTCTCCTTCTCAACTAATTGAATTCAGATGAAGGGTTGTTCATTTGCTGAAGACGCTCTGCGACGTCTGTACCATGAACCATTTAAAGTCTGGTTGAAGATGGTGTAATTAGAGATAATGAATTGTGCAGCCTCTCCGCTGTGAGATGAATGGCCCTTTAGATTCGTATGAGAAACAGGAACATCTGTAAACATTTTAACACAACATCAGAGGCTCCTCCACGTACAATCTTTAATCATCTCTGAGCGATGTGTGAACATTGGGATTATTTTATTTTAAAGTTCCCTACTTTCTGTATTGTTCACCATACACAAGCAATAAATCAGTATAAACACTATGCGTTGTAATGAATTGATGCATTGAATGATATGAATAATACATCTTTAAGCTACCGAAATGTAAAAACCTTCATTAATAACTGGTAAACATGTAATACAATTATCATGATGTAACTCACAAAATAAAAAAAAGAAAGAACAACGGACCTGGTGTTAATATTGTTAACATATTGAAAATAAATATGAAATTAAATTGTTTTCTTTGACCCTCATATGTCACATGGAGCATTCACAATCTAACCTCCGGTGTGAACATTGAAGTAATTCAAATGATTGCTGCTAAATAAAGAAGTCCTCATTGCTTTGTCCACAACTCTTTGACACAAATAAATTAAATCAAATAATCACGGTGAGAGAAATCATATTCTCCACCACAATCTCATTTTATTAAAGGTTTTATTCTAATCGAAATGCATGAAGCAAGAGAGGGAGAGACCCCCTACCCAAGCTCCCAATTTACACTGTGACATGTCAATTTGCTCTCGGCGTGAAACACAAAGCTCTTGAATAAAGCGTCCAGTGTTTTTCATCAGTTTTGGGGTAATTTCCTTCATCAAACTTTTAAAAAGAATTATAATTTATTGGCTTTGGGCAAAATTCTGATACCTGAGAAGTCATTTGGTTTGACAAGAGCAGAATTGTCCTCTTGTCCCTTTGGAATGAAACCCGCTGTGTGTGTGTGTGTGTGTGTGTGTGTGTGTGTGTGTGTGTGTGTGTGTGTGTGTGTGTGTGTGTGTGTGTGTGTGTGCTTTGATTTAAATGCTAAATGATTCATGTTTGCTAAAAAAAAAAAAGTTACTGCCCAAGAAATCCATTTGAATGTTGACCACTGCAGAGTATGAAGCATTTACGCGGCAATGCACCTGATTTGTCTCCAGGACCATATTTTGCCAAGAAAACACAAACTCAGACATCGCTGTTGAATCTGATTATTGACCCTTCACTAAGCCCCGCCCCCCGCTGTAACTCCATCAAGCTGTCAGAGCGACCACAGAGCCCAGACTATCACTAACTGCACTTATTGAATGTATCTCATTTTTTGGAAAAACAAAAAAAGAGATTTCAGAGGAGGAAGTAGAAAAGAGATTTACCCAAGATATCGCCTTAGGTCACAGTGTAAAAGCAAAACCACCACATCACCTGGCGTTCAAGACATACAACAAAGAAATACACCTGCAGGGGGCGCTCTACCTGTGAGCTCCGTGTCCGTGGAGACGTCGAAGCTGAAGCAGAGAGCGCGGCCTTGCTCCGTCACCTGGAAGGGGAAGAAGCTCTCGAACAGGTCCACGCCGGCCTCCACGCACGCCAGCACCTCGTCCGGGCGTCCGACACCCTGCAGCAGTCTGAGGGCGACACGCCACCGGCAGGAAGCACTGAATTAAAAACTCAACTCATCATAAATTTCTTACAGAAATATCTTGGAGGGAGCATTAGATCACTGATTGTTAAATTGAGCAACCAATCTGTGTAGCAAATGATATAATCACATCATATACTTTCATCACAATACAAGACCAGAACAGCTCTACACTGCTGAGCTGCATCTCAAATTAATCTCCAGGTTCAAAGCTTTCAGATGATGTATACTACTTCTATGTGTTGACCCGCTATCTCCCACTAACTGGCCTTTCCAAAACGAGTCTATATGGGTCTCTTAGGGGTTAATGCAACCAACACACGCTTCGTCTTCTTTAACCTCAAACAACACCCCCATTGTGCGTTTGTGTTCTTCGTGGGCTTTTCGGTTAACTGGCTTCCTCTGGCTCTCTGCCTGCAGTCATCAAGGTCAAGCCCAATTTAGCATTTGATAATGACTCCACTCCGCTTTCCAGCAGGAAGCTCGAAACAGCCAGAACACGGAGCAGTGGTCGACCAAAGAGGCTGTTCACCAGCAAACCTAACACGGCTCACAGGCAGATCCTGGACAAAGACCGACGCTTCAATTAGGTCGTCTGGTTTGAACGCGGAGCCGCTGCCAGAGCTTCTCCATCACCAGCAGGCAAGGTGCACTCAAGTGGGTCTCCGGTGAAAAGAGCTACAGGCTAACGTAGTTTGGAAACCCAGCGATGTCTAGTGAACGTTTGGCTTTTAAAAAGTACGACGAATGTCAAGTCAGTCTGGTTGGAGAAGAAGCATTTTAGCATTTTAAATACGGTTTAAATCTATTTCATCATAAGGTTATATATTTGTGCCTCGAACAAACAATTTATTAAATGAATGTGACAATTATATTTAATATGATTAGATCGGTTGTTTATATGATTTGACATTGAAGTAATAAGCTCCCAGAGCCCAAGGTGACGTCTCCGATATGAACTCGATCTCTAATTTACAATTATTCTAAACAGAAAGAAGCAGCGAATCCTCACATTGACGATACTGGAACCGGAGGGATTCTAAGTTTTAGCTGAAAAAATACCAATTAACCGACAAACTAATCCTTTACGCTCTGAATCAATAACAAATCCACATACATGACAGATTGTGATCTATATGTTGATAAAGTTCCTGTCTAAGCATTACGTTCATGTGTGTGAGCTACTGTACGTGTTTTTAAGCTCAATACGAGACTAAGTCATGCTCTCCGTGCTGCCAGAATAAATCATATCTCCACCGCAATATAATCCAGTAAACTCTCTGCTTTTCTGTCATTTATTGTTAAATACTTTGTTTTTTAAAAGCCAGGACGGTTGGAGTTCACACCTGAAGTTTGATGTTGTAAATCTTTTATTTTGAAAAGTAAATTATAGATTTTCAAAATGAATGTCAGCAGAGAATGCCTACTTACTACTACTTATGGACAGTAAGTAAAGTGGATAAAGACACACTGGTGCTACCCTTTAAGGTTGAGCTGAGATAATGAGCGCTGAGGCAACGCTGCTGGATTTTCACTCTCATTAAAAAAGCATAATTAACTGATTGGGTAAACTCAGTCTCTGAAGCACATTACACTAAATCATTGGTTTGTTATTTTTACTAAACATTTAAATGACCCAAATACATGAAAAGAGTATTCATTTGTGTAACAAGAATTAATGAATTCCAGTGTTCATCATTTTGGTAATTAGCAAAAAAATATTGAGTATCTCATTCTTATAATAAAGACTTGAATTATAACTGAAATAATTAGTCAATTAATTCATTCCTTGATCAACAGAATATGATTAAGCAACAATGTTTCACCATGTGTTGCTTTTTTCTGTTTAATATTCTAAATGTAATACATTCAGGGCTTGGACTTAAGTTTAAGTTTATCACAGCAGTTTAAATAATCAGATATAGGCTAGGATCGGTACTTTATTGTCCCAAGCTGTTTTCTATGAAATACGAAAATAATCATGAGTGGCAGCCCTTTATTGTATACTTGACCAATGCCATCTATTTCATCATGTATGCCTTTCTGAAGAGTAAATTCATCGATGATGAAAATCATGAGTGGTTTAGTTTCTGCATGGATTCAGCGTGGAGCATCTACAGGTCGTTCCTGAAGCGGTGATTAAATCCACGGCTAGTCTCCGTCATATCGATGTCAAGATAATAAATACCAGAGGGTACCGTTTGTCTGTCCACCCTCTATATTAGAGTCTATAACGTCTTCATTGACTCCAATTAAACACTGAAGTAGAGTGTATGATTGAGGGGGAAGGGGAGGGAAGTGTAAACAACTGTAATCAATAAACACATTTCTCACACAGCCACCAGCTGACCTGGGTTTGTCCTCGGGCAGCTCCTCGGTCACAGCAGTGATGAGCTGGGTCCTCAGAGTCTGATCCATGGACCCCGTCTGCAGGCCGTCCAGGCAGAATCCCGACACAGGCCTCTTGGCTGTCTCCCTGCCCGAGCGCATCCTCTCTTCCAGGATGTCTCCTCCCTCCACCACCCCGAACACCTCCACTCCCTCCAGCTCCTGGCAACGACAGACGGCCTCGTCATTAAAGCAAAATCTGACAGAAAAAGAAACACTGAACGATGGAGAACTGAACATAGATTTCTAACCACACGCGGTGCACTGCAGGGACAAAGTAAAATGTGCAAAAGGAAAAAAAAAAAGGCTTTATACTCGACAGAGCCCATCTGGATTTTGATGACTCAACATGAAGTTGAGTTCACACGGCGAGGAAGAAAGGTGCGGGGGAGCTCAGCAGCGATCTGAATCTGCTGTGAAAGAATTACCTGCAGAACGCTGTCAACTGTTTGGCTCTTTGCTCAACATCATTCTATACTTGCACACATTTACCAAAGGGAAACGTAGTTTGCATCGAGGTAATGAATTACACAGAAGAACAGCACATCTCAAAGACGTACAGGCGGGGAAATGTACACATAATATAAAACCGCGTTGGAAAGACTTTCAGATTAATGCAACCTAAAGCATATTTCACAATAAACCACTTCCTGGGTATCAAGCTACAGATCTTCTAGGACTAAAGCAATCCAGTTTGGGAATATATTACCTCCTCTGAAGCTTAACAGAGTTAAGGTGTCGTACGTATCTATATACCATCTCCTGCAACTCTTCAGGTGGATCAGCTTCGCTCTGTTCTCCCTATCATTAAATGATGTGACGTTTCACTGCCTTTAAAGAAAGAAGAAAACTTCCATTCCTTTATTCATGCTTGATATGGAGCCCCTTTTCTCGGCACACGTACCGATAAAAGTATGCACGCCCTGATAATGTATTCTTCCTAATCTCGAACATGAATCCTCGTCCCACGTGCTCGTGCCACGCATGAGTGATTCACAGAACAGTGAAGTGTCTTTTTAGTCGGCGGTGTGTACCTGTGATGTTTGGTGAACCAGCAGACACTCGTCCAAGTGGGCGAGAGTTCGATCCACCGATTTTCGAACTCGTTTGCGGGAGGTGTTGCTCTGCCACGTCTCTCCGTCTGCCATGCTCTGGTACCAGTCCGGCTTCACGGCCTTCTGGAGATCCATGAACTTTGCCACGGTCAGCTCTATTCGCCCGCCGCTGCCCCACACCGACACCGTCTAATGACAACGCAAAGACATCGTTTTAAAAGATGCTTGAGATGAAATAGCTTGAGTGAGATAAAAAAAAACATGCAAAGACTAAGATTTAATGATACTACATTATCTTAGCATAAAGACTGGAAAGCAAGTTAACTGCCAAATAGGTTTTCATACAATTTCATATTTGAAAAAGGAAGGAGTGTAATGGAACAGGCAGTAAAACAGGAGTATTCAGAGTGTAGTTTAATGGGGGAGATATGTGCGAGTCTTAGGCATAGTCTCCACTGGTTGCCTAGCAACTGTACCAAGGCCAGGAAATATTTTGACACATAACGGCCCCACATTAAACTACAACTTCAGAATGTTCACACTGTGGAGCTTTAGAGGTGCTGGTAGATGGATTTTGTTACCTTTGGACAGAGCTAGGCTAGCTTTTCCCCTCCGTTTCCAGTCTTTATGCTAAGCTAAGCAAACAGGTTGATGGCTCCAGCGAACATACTTCGTGCACAGATATGTGGGTGGTATTGATTTTCTCTTCTACTCAACTCTCAGGCTAAACGAAGGGAATATGCATACTTCCCAACAACAAGCTTAATCTCACCTTGTTAGTGGTGTAACCCGTTGGGCAGGAGGTCGCGGGGTCATGAAGCGAGCAGTACAACACCGTATCGCGAAGACCTGCACACAACAAGATCAATGCACATCACTCACAGCGAACAAACTCAGAGGAAGGCTTAGAGTCAGCAAGGTGACGGAGGTGAGATTCTTCATTAGTGCATGTTAATGCGACTCGAGGGGAACGAGGCTTGGCCTTGCGGCGGCGCCAGCTGCAGCACCGGATCCAAAAAGGTGAGAAAACAAGAAAAAAGGGCAGCAAACAATTTTGATATTACTAATTATTCAATCCCTACTCGCCCCTTCTGCAGACTGCAGAGTAGCACTCCCCTGATAGATTACAACGAGGGACACTGCTGCGATTACATTTCCAATTCCGTTGCTTGATCAGAGCTGAATGAGGTCACCCTTCTGGGGACGTTTATTAATATTACTCACAAACGACACCACCCTTTTGGTCAGGCTCACGGAGCTAATCAGCTTTTTGATATTGAACTCGGCACACTGTATATTTAGAAGCAATTTGCTCCAGCCTTTCCAATTTACCCAGTGGAAATAATGTTCATAAACCCCAGGTTCTTGGGGGTAAATTTATGCATCAATCATGCTTGACATTTACATAAGAAAACATCAACTAGTCACACCGGTACAGGATTATGAACCTGGCAGGGGTTCCTCTGATGCGGTTGCTATTTGAAACATGCAGAGGTTGAAAGAACAGTGGTGTAGCGACGGCTAAATAGTTCAACAGCTCCTTTCCACCTCTATTTATCTTGAATTTGTTGCGGGAGACAAAAAAATATCACTTTTCTCCCCAATTTGGTGTGACGGCTGGTGTGATCCCAAGATGTATTTTTAATATCTAATCCAGTGTTTTGACCAACATAGAATATCAGACCTGCACATTCATCTATGGGTCATACTTAGTTGCCTTTACTGTCACGTTCAAGTGAATATTATTATTATTGACCTATACATCTTTACTCTTACAGTACTTCCTTTTTATCAAAATATATATATATTTTTGTACCGATACACAAAGGAAATTACTTGCATGTGAAAAAACATTTATTTATGTATCAATCCTGGATAAGTCTGAATAGACTAGGTGTCATAATGTACTCATAAATAGTAATTTTAGCTCTGGATATGAGTGTTATAAGAGAGGAAGGTAGAAAATGTGTACCTGCAAACTTCCTGAACCCATCCTTAAACTCCTCCAACACTTCCTGGTGCTCTGCTCTTTGAGTAAGAAAAGAGAAGTTATTCTTTAAACGGTTGTTTTGTGTGTCTGTGAGAGAGAGAGAGTGAGTTGATCTAGCTTACATGTTGGACAGGGTGACCTGAGTAACAGAGGGGAGGTTGCTCAGGGTGCTCAGGGTGTCCTGGGTGAGGTGGGGCACTGCGCCTAAGTGTGTGTGCAGCAGGCACCCCGGGACTTCCAGGGAGTGCTGTCCGGTCTCGCCGAGCCCCTTCAGGACACCGAGGCGACCTCTTCCCTGGACCACGCGGGACAGCTCCAGCTTCATCGCTGCTGCTGCCGCCGGCACCACACGAGGATCCACTGAACGCCACTCACGTTAGCTAGCTAACGTTAGCGAAACGCGCGTAAAGTAGCGGACTAGCCTAGCCACACTCACGCGTCACGACTTTATTCGAGGTTCCGTTTGTTGTTCTTAAAAACGACGCGAAGAAAATCTGTGCATTTCCCCAGTTAGCGTGAATAAACGTGTGTAGTTCAGAGCGCCGAAAAAAAACAACCGCCTAACAGGAAGCTAGCTGCCGCCCAACTCTGCCTGTGATTGGCTTAGGAATCACAGTCAACCAATCAGAGACAGATTAGGGCGGGTCGTGCTTTTTTCTAGGAGTCCTCCAAATATGTCGTCATCAACGGTCGCGACATCAGTTAGAAAACTACAAATACTGCCGTGTCTCCTTTTTTTTTTGGTCCAAACTTCAAATAAGTCGCGTTATACTTTATGAAACCGTTAAATACGTACATTAAAACAAGTTTTATTCGATTTAAACGCAAGTTTGGCCCATTTAGAGAAGCGAGAAGCGCTGCCATGGTTACCAAGCACTACAAACGAAGTATAGTGGTCTACGTAGTCCTCAAATTCCTCGTTGGCGCGACATTAAGCATAGATAAATTGTTAATTTACTACATTACCCAGAATCCTGTGTAGTCAAAATCGATAGCGGATACGTTTACACGACTTCGGAACACATTTTTTGTTGATAGTTGTTTTTTGTGAGAGGAAACCGTAGTAATGGTTGGGTTTTCATTACTGTAGCAGAGGTAAAGTTAAATAGGGAAACACGTGATGTCTGTCCCGCCTCACCTGTTCCGATGGAAGAGACTCGGCAAGAAAACATCTCCAGAAAAGGTAAAGTTCCTATCTGTGGTTTTTGTTAAATTGAGGTGTGTGTGGGGCTTCTCATTTAAAATTGATAATAAAAAAAGAGGTTAGCTATGCTGCCTTTCCCCAGGATAATCATACCCAAGAGATAAAAAACATAGATCCCTACTGAATATACGAGAAGGACGTCGGTGTTATTACTATGTATGAACGCACATATCAGTGTGACGGGTTTTAGAAATGTCACCCACATACGAGACAGATAGTGAATAGTGACTTTTGGTCGTCCGGGAAATTATTTTTGATGTAATCTTCTTATTTAAAGCAGTGGCCAATCTTCCCTGTGATATAATCCGCAGATACCATGCATTGGCTCAGCCCTGCACAACGTGTGTGTGTGTGTGTGTGTGTGTGTGTGTGTGTGTGTGTGTGTGTGTGTGTGTGTGTGTGTGTGTGTGTGTGTGTGTGTGTGTGTGTGTGTGTGTATAGCTGTCAAAGCTGGCCACACACCAGTATTTTCATGGGCCCTCTTACACATATAGTTTTTCTTTCAATCACACATGCAGGTAAAGAATGGCGATATTGATCAGTGGAGAAAGGTGAGGATTTATCTGCAGCTGCATACATGTGTATCATTGTAAACGTAATCCCTTTAGATTCATTGATAATGAAAATAATCAGGAGTTATAAAGTAGTATACGTCCTTGTCCTCAGCGCGTGGAGGCCGCGTCCGAGTTTGCTGTATCTGAAGTCCTCTCCCACAAGAAACCTCGTCCAGGAACCAGCAGCTCGGCTGTACCATTGCAACGCTCTGACCAGTTAAGGGATCATGATGACGCGTACAGTGAAGGTAGGTCAGCCCATAATAAAAAAAAACCCTCAGAGGGGTTTCCAGAGAAGTGGTACCTATATAATAGGTGCAGCTGCAGGCTGAATGAAGATATCCGGCTGGTTTCTTGCAGCTCAGGCTCTTCTTGGTGATTGGCTGAGCAGTAAATTGCGTCTGGAGCTGGAGGAGGAGGAGGAGGAGGAGGAGGAGGAAGATGACCTGATGCGCTGTGGTGGGAGGAATCGCCCTGCTCCACTGGCTCGTCCTCGACCTGCTGCCCTCAACCACAACAACTTTGATGGTACTAAGACAATGATATGTGACCCCTCCAGCTAACTTGAGCCTCTTCATTTGAGTGAATTAAGGCCAGCTCAAATTCACATTCGCTATATGGAAAACGGTGGGGTTTATTTTATTCTATAAATGCAAGACTTGCGAGTTGAATGCCAAACTTGCAATGTTTTGAAACCAATTTCCTTCCTTTTCACAGTGTCATATCTGTTGGTATTTTGAGTTTTATATTCCTATTCAAGAAAACTTGATGTTGACTTCCACTTCTTAGATATTCATATTTCAAACTGCACTACTAAACGCGAGAAAACACAATATAAACTATCCTAGTTTACATGATTTCTGTCATAGATTATCTATTTCATGCAAATGTTGAGTCCCAGCACATTGATTTCCACATCACGGTGAAATGTACTGAACCAGTCGCTGCCTAGAGGGCAGCAAATCAATCTGAAACCGTATTGTATGCTAAAGGTCAGCAGTGATTTACATCGCGAGGTTAATTAGCAGTCCGTTAGTTACCACTCCTGTGTTAGTTACCACAGCTGTGATATATTACTTCTTTTTCACTCCCACTCGTGCAAAGATCTGTACAGCTGCCTGGCCGAGGAGGAGGAACACAGCGCTGTTAGCAGCGTCCTACGAGACCTGATGGAGCAGGAGGTGTTGGACTCCGCCGTGATGGAGGAACTAGCGCTGGATGTCGGACAAACGAGGAAGAAGTTCAGAGATCCAGTTGTCGCCATGGAAGCGAGACACCTGCAGGTATGTGGTCAAGAGTGCACCTCAGTTTCCTCCGAGATAAGAGACGTGGGTTGAGGAACTTGTCACCGTGAGTTGATTCAGCCGGAGTGACGGCCAACCCAGTTGCGTTGCCACTTACACTGATTGCCACCAACTGCCACGTAAGGTTCGAGAGAGCAGAGCTCAGCGGGAGGCGGAGAGGCGGAGGCAACAGGGAGAGAGGGAGGCTCGGCGGGGGGCCCTAGCGGAGGCAAAGAGGAGGGAGCAGGACGAGGAGACGAGGAGGAAGCAGCGGGCACAAAGACAGGAGGAGATGGTGCAGAAGGAGATGGTGAGACTCCGACGGCAGATGGAGGAGAGGAGAGGCCTGGAACAGCTGGTTCGACTGAGGTACAGTATCCACAGCAACCACTGCCCTCCATCACGTGGTCATCGCCTGTATCTGAAATAACCCTCAGACTCCTGCCATGGTTACGTGATCTCGCCTGCAGATTAAGACATAGGTAGCTCTTTTTTCTGAGGGGAGGCCCATACTCTGAGTCTTTGAAAGCCCCTGGATTCTGATAAGTAAACCAGCTCCCTGACCTGAACAGGTATTGTGGAAGTGTCCCTGTGGAGGCTACGGAAGCTCTCAGCCAGCATGGCGAGAATGTTCAATCATCCCACAAAGTCGAGGCTTTCCTTTTCACAGCTAGTATTTTTCACCATGAAACATCTTTTGTGAAAAGCAAACAATGTCTGGCACCATGCTGAAATAAAACAAAAAGATAAAGAAGATGTATGTATTAATTAAAGATTTAGATTATGGTTGAATGGGAAATTATATCACGAAACCAAAGTATTGAAGAAATGAATGTGAATGGTTGCTCCACAGGGAAAGGGAGCACGTGGAAGAGCAAAGAGCAGCCCGAAGCCTGCAGTCAGCTCCTCCACCTCCCACTGAACCGCAGCCAGACGATACAGAGCAGCTTTATCGAGAACATAAACTTCAAACCACGCTTCACATGGGGAATCTCAAGGTCCGTCCTTCTCCCGGTGTACTTGCAGGTTTTGGTAACCCAAATGTAAATGCATTTATGCACGTCTTAGTGTCTGCAGAGGCATTTCTCCGGCTGGTACTCGGTGGTGTTGGGCCGGCGGCTGCGTTTGGGGAAGGCCATGGCCCTCTGTGACTGGAAGCGGCAGCTGAGAGCCTGGCGAGCGTGGCGAGCGCTGGTGTGGGCAGAACAACAGCGGCGAGAGGTGACGAGAACGGAGGAGGACCTACGAGCTGAAAACAGGCGAGAAAGCGTCCTGATAACCCATCATTATATAAATCCTGTCTTTTGAAAATGACAAACTACAATCTACATTAAAAATAAGACTATTAATTATGACTATTATTATGATTATTTCTAGAAGATGGTCCCCGACTGAGCAATAAGTGGGGGTTAAATGCTACTCACATCTTTTCCCTCCTCCAGACAATGCCAGCTGGCCGCGGAGAGTGACCGTAGGCGGTTGCTACGGCGATGCCTGAACGAGTGGCAGCGATGGTGTCGGGTGGAGAAGGACCAACGAGAGCTTCTGGCCCAGCAGCAGGAGACCCGGCGCAGGATGGCCGCCTTGATCAACGCCGCAGCAACAGGCAAACTCAAGTCCACTGAAGCCCCGACCTTGAAGCCAAGTCTGGCCCCACCTGAGGCCTCCAACCCACGGGAGACCACAGGGAAGGTGAGAGGTGCACTCACACATCCTCATATGATCCACAAAAACTCCTTGTTGATGCTTCACATTGAAAAGGCAGGTAATGCTTAACTTACTGAGGCAATAAATACATTATGGACTTAAATATAATAAAGTTTTCCCCAATATTTTCTTTGCATAGGATGACCTGAACCGTTCTTAACTGAGAAAAACATTTCCTGCTGAAATCCTCACACGTCTGCAGAGTCCGAGTGTGAAAGAAGTGGTATAGGGGATGGGAGCACAGACAGCAGATGGAAATAATGCCAGAGAGAAAT
The DNA here is from genome assembly GCF_963514095.1 of Eutrigla gurnardus. Lineage (NCBI taxonomy): Eukaryota > Metazoa > Chordata > Actinopteri > Perciformes > Triglidae > Eutrigla > Eutrigla gurnardus. The sequence goes on along the minus strand of NC_139929.1, from coordinate 3,724,412 downwards.
AAGAGGTGTAGGATAGTGGAGCAGAGCTCGAGGGATGGAAGGAAGATGAAGTCAGGGTTCATGGAGCAGGGGTCCATAGGGAGGTCATACTCCATATCAGGCCCTGTTATATATAACATATATATATTATATCATCCTCATGTTTCCTTCTCTACAGGAAGATCACGCCTCTGCAGTACATCAGAAGATCAAGACCCCGGTGGATGACGCGGCCCAGCCCACTCAGCCATGGCGGATCACCCGACGCCACGCAGCGCCGAGCGCCGCTGAGCTCCACGTGGCACGGCAGAGAGGCGAGGGCAGCAGCTCCGCCTCGAATGGCGCGGCGGTGGCGTCGGCGGGCGGCAGGTTCGAGAACAGGCACGCCGTCCAGCAGCAGATCATCACGCAGCAGAGGAAGCAGCTGAAGGAGCAGCAAGAGCAGATCACGCGGATGCAGACGGAGCAGAGGGTGAAGGTGTTGGAAATGGAGAAAACCACACAGGAGAGGGAGGCTCCCTGCAAGATGTAAGGCACCATATTCACGTTCTCATATAACACCCTCTTTATGAAGGGTTCAATGAAAACATCTTATTCTCAGGTGATAAACAAAACATACTTAATATTTGAGTCCATTTCTCCCAGTAGATCCTCCTAAACGCTACACCCTGGCCCGTTGTGTCTGCAGTTATAAATAAGAATAAATGGTTAATTAATGGAGGTCCAGATGTCCTGCAGCAGTGATTTCACCCTGGAGAAGGATAGTTTACACCCTGGTGTATAATGTTGTCCTTATAGCTGATTTATAAGGCATTTATAACTGTTAATAAAGCCACTTTTTATTTAGTAGGTATGAATTTTAGCAACAGTAATTTGGTTTGATTTAGTGACCAATCACCTTTCAGTGCTGTTCCACTAAAATCATTTATTACAGGCTTAAATAGTAAAGATGCTAAAAAGGTTAGAAAGGTGTAGGAATGTGGAGGCTTCCTGCCGTTACTTGGGATTAGAATAGTTCAGTACCGTATAAATCTCTTCATATATATTCTTGGCCTGGCCTCATATCCAATACTGTCAACCCCCTGGACAATTACATACATATGTAAGTAAGACCGTAAATCTCCCTTTAGATGAATAATCTCCTTAGCTCACTTCTCTTTTTACTGTGAAGACTTTGCAAGGTCGTTGTCTGTGGAGACCACGGTTGTTAAACATGGATTCAAAGGCCATTCTTTGCAGAAATAATACCCTTTAAAAGTAAGGCGTCGTGTCTGGAATAGTGCAGGGGCCGAGGACAAATGGAGAAGATACAGAGAAATAGCCACAGAAGGATTTTAAAGAGAGAGAGGGAGGGCGAATAGAGGATCAGAGGTTGTGCAAAAGTTCATATTTTTTAAATGCGTGGCTCCTGGAATCGGGTAATGTGTAATTGCCTTGTCTGTACAACCTTGAACATAGTTTTCAGGAGTAAAAGCAAAAAAAGATCTGCCCTTCACCCAGACTAAAAGGAATTTACAGATTCACGGACAGTCTGTCACATGTCGATACCCGTCTTGAATCAAATCTGGAGTTATGATGGGCTTTTGTTTCTGTGCTTCTGGCTGTGATCGTTACCATCGCAGGGCGTTGAGAGTCCCCGGGGAAGCCGCCGGTCGCTGTGCACCTCCGAGGAAAGCTGTCACACGCCAGATAAGCCCCCATCCAATCATCACGGGTCAGTCTGCAAAGGTCCTTCACTCACATGTTCACACAAACATACAGTGTTGTTGCTCTTATGTCAAGAACATTGTATGATCTCGCATAGGGAGGCTTAACATTTCCATACGTAAACGCCTATAGGTCCCACAACAACACTCATGTTTAATTTGCATTAATGTTCAGAATATTAAAGGTGAATACATAAAAACCTCTCTTTGAAGCCATGGAGGTCCGTGCACACCGACGCGCACAACGAAGGAAGGAAATTGAGGAACTCAAGAGGAAGAAGGAGGAGGAAAACCTGGTGAGAGATCTTCTGGGATCGGCAGCAACAATCTGAAACCATAAAGAAAACACATTTAATTTCACTTTTTTTCAGGCCGAGATGAAAGCTGCCGCGGAAGAGCGACAGAGGGAGGAGGAGGAGGAGAAACGCAAAGCAGCGGAGAAGAAGAGGGAGGAGAAAAGGCTGCAGAGAGAGGTGAGATTCATATTCCGTGGCCGTTCTGGAAACATGAGTCAGGATGCAGGAAGCCGTGACACCGAGCAGGACTGTACCCATGGTGACACGCTGTAGAATATCAAAATAAAAGCCTCTTCTTCCTGTCTGTGTGCAGAGAGACGAGGAGAAACAGAAGCAACTGAAGAGGCAACAGGAGCTCCTGAAGCTGGCCGGCCATCACTACCACAGGAACTTGCTGCTGAGGCGGGGCCTGTCGCCATGGAAACGCCTGATGCAGCTCAGACAAGCCAACACACAGGTGAATCACCTGTCCAACTCTCAGTTCTGTCCTTAAATTTGAACAGGAAGTCGTGCAAAGAGAATATAAATAAGCAGTTTGACCTACAAAGGTACATCCATCTCCAGGTACTCACCATGGATTTGAATAATAAAAACCTTGGTTTATGAAAGGCTTTTTTGAAATTCCAATCTTGTCATGGGGCTGAATGGCTTTTTTTTATGGCTCATGCACTATTTGTGGACATAATGCTTCCCTATTGTCTCTTCCCCCCCACCTTACGAAGATTATAAAGAATAATCCGTTTTAAATTTTAGCGATTCAAAGAGGATTATACGTTTTTTTCTTGTCGTCCTGTCAGTCGCTTTAACCGAAGCTCAGAAATGTTCAAAACAGCTTCTTATCTTTTTAACCCATAGTATAAATAACTTCTTTTTTCTATGTATCATTCCTGTTGCAGGGTTTTTTTTCCTCCATATTATTAATATCTGTTTGTTGGAACTTTATTTTGTGAAATATTTTTTATTTATTTATTTTTTAAGAAGTGCTGTATAAATCAGCAAAGTGCTGCAGTAAAAATACTACAGGACATGTAATCCCAACACACAATCACACACCTTTCTGGACACATAAACACTCAACAATACAACTAAACATCCAAGCGTGTGACAACTCTGTCACATGACACTATCATCATCATCTTCACTGAAAGCAAAAAAAAAAAAACATGCTTGTTCCACAGCTAGATATAAACCCTCTTTGTTCCACGTGAGATGCAGTCGAAGACAGGCGCTTCATCATCTGCCGGCGCTCTATTGTTGCAACCCCCGGCGCGTATACCATTCCAGATCGAACCAACACTTTTCTCTTCAATCCCTGCCAGCTGGCCGAGAGTCATCACAATCTCGCTCTCCTGAGGCGGTGCACGCGAGGCTGGCAGCAATCAGCCGGAGAGTCGCTGTCTGAGAGGGAAGCTTCTGCTGACCAACTGCAACGGCACTTCTTGCTTCGCAGGAGCTTAAGCTGCTGGAAAAGAGTGTGTACACACACACACACACACACACACACACACACACACACACACACACACACACACACACACAGTTTAATCAGGACTGCAGTTTCCCCATCTGTCAGTGACTCACAGCCATGCCTTTTCCTAATCTCCTCTTCTACCTGCACTCCATCATGTTTTCAGGTGTCCAGTCTGGAGATCAAAATAAAAGATTAGACCCGTTTTCTCCTCGTTTCCACTCGTGCCATCCTCATCACTTCCACTTACTAACACACGCACATGTTGTTGAGTCGTGTCTCTGACTGCTGAGGATGCATCTCTGAGCGAGTGTGGTCCGTTTCAGCTGAAGGACCGGCGGGCGATTCAAGAGGAGAGAGCCGAGCGTTTCTACCGCACTCGCACTCTGAGGAGGGTTCTGCTGGCGCTGCTGGACTACGTGGACCAGGAGAGGCTGCTGGACTGGGACCGGCAGGAGCTGGCTCAGCAGCACGATAGCAGGTCTGGTACCCGTGGCTTCCCATGTGTTCACTTAACATCTTAATTACGGGTATGGAAGAAAAATCCACAATGCCTAAAAACATTAGACATTTTAAAGCCTTTTCTATAAATTAAAGTGAACAAATACGGCAGATTATGCTAAAGTTACACTGAATTGTGCATCTTTGAGCAGCTGTTGAACATTTACCAATATGAAATATGAGTTTCTGCAGTGCTTTGTCTGTAGAGGCTACATTATAAATAAGTACAGTTCACATTTTAAATGTCTCTTCATATTGAGATGAATGGATTCGCTTGTTTTGCTGCTCAAGTAGAAACTTATGGATAAAGTAGCTGAAATAGCACGTTTCTAACTGGTCTGTAGAACTGAGAAATTTGAATATATATATATATGTATTTTCTGCAATAATACTCCCTTTTCATTGACCAACATTGTCATCCCCAGAGCCACACCTCTAAAATGGTTAACAAAGAAAACAGTCAGTTTGGCAACTTTTTCTAATTTGCATTTAAATAGTTTTGCAAGAATGCCTCCTATGAATTCCATCAAAATCAGCACAAAGATTTTGGTTTTGAATGCTTAATAACAGCATTATTATGCGCCCCCGTTTCCCATCGGGGGACCAAATTAATAATTTCTGTGTCACTGCTCTGACTTAATGATTTCACCATCATTTACACGGACTGTGTGTGTGTTTTTTTTTAACTTCAGCTTCTCATGTAAGGTCAGCTAAATGACCTCAGCCTGCAGGTGAATTCAGACCGGCTGCCCACCCGTCGTCAATAAGCCAATAAGGGTGACATGATGTGAAAACTCATTAGGTGTCGTCAACCCAGAGTTCCCTATAATCCAGTTTCTTATTGCTCACTTGCTCCGTTCCCGTATGTCCCTCCATCTGCCTGCGACTCAGCCGGGCGCTGCGGCGATGTTTCCTGGCCTGGAGGCGGCTTCCCTGTCTGCAGCGGGAGGAGAGAGCGAGGGAGGTGATGCGGGAGAAGCTGGGACGGAGGGTGGCCGAGGTTCTGCCCGATTTCTGCTCCAATCTGCTGTAAAGCCTCCGGGAGAAACCGACAACCGTGGGAGACATGCTGCACCCGGATCACATACAAACATCACAACAGCCCTGGAGAGGACAACATTAATACACGTGCACGTTTCTCAGATTTATTTCATAAAAAATAAATAACATTCATTTCAGCTTTCAATCTATGAGGAAACCCTTTTAATAAAAGCAAAACGCTTTATGCATTGGTTTATTTGCTTTCAGTAAACTCAGGAATCTGTAAAAGTATCTACTCATATATTCACCACGACCCAATCACGCATCATCTTTAATGCAGTGACGAGCTGGAGAACGTTAATTGCCTGATTATGTGGCTTGTTATGTTTTATTCATCTGTGATAAATATCCATGACACATTTCACAAGTCAAAGTTAGGTACTCTTCACTATGTGAACCTTAGAGTGTTTGAGGACCACAACAGATGACTCACGCTCACATTTTTCTCCCAGCAAGGCACAAGAATGTAGAGGAGAGACGTACAAAAGACAGTGTTCGAGTCCAGGGAAGGCAGATGAGGAGGAGGAAGAGTGTAACGTGAGTCCGTGGCTGCAGCTGCATAGCTGTCGTGAATTCATCCTAGTGTGGTTTTTATTGCTATGTGTCAAAGTCACAACTCAATAGATGCAGGAAGCCAGTGAGAGAAGTCACGGAAGGAGCCACGCTGCCACCCAGTGGACACAAACGGGAACAGCAACCACCAGCTCAAAGCCAAAAAAAACTCTTACACCAGGTCTGTCGGGACACGAGAACCCGTATCCAGTTTTTCCTCCATGGTCATGAACTCCGCCCAGTTGCCGCGGAAACCTCGAGAGTAGACGCCGGTGTCCACGACGAGCCCGCAGTAGGAGCTGCGGGCGGTTTTGTCTCGCAGTGCTCGCCGCGCCTCGCTCTCGGTCACGTTGTAGCTGACGTTGACGAGCTGCACGGCCAGCAGGTGGAGCAGGCCGCAGGTCACGATGCTGCTGTACCACGCGCAGGTGAAGCAGAGTGCAGTGCTGAAACACAGACCACGGGGGGGGAAAGATGGTGAATTGCAAGTAAACAGTGTGCACAGTATATATATATACATCTCCTCGTACCTGTAGTGGTTGTAGACCCCCGGGCAGTAGAGCAGGGCGGTGAAAAGGTGCTGACTGGGACACACGCTCTGCAGGACCAGGGTAATCCCACACAGGGACGTCAGCAGGAAGAGGACGAGCGTGAGCAGGAAGCTGCGGTGATTGGCCTGCCCCACGCAGCTGTTTATCCTGAGGCCGGACAGACGGGACGCACACAAACACACACACACACACGGGGTTAACGCTACGCTACACACATGCAGGACACACATGGATGCCGTGAGTGTGTGAACAAACATGCTAAATTAAAGACACAGCAGGTGTGAACAGGACAAACACTCATTCAGTGACTACCTCGCCTGTAGAGAAAGAAATTAAAGGACTTTTTTTATAGATTTTGTTTGCAGATGTGAGACAAAAGTAGAGGAAACGGTGATGATTTAAAACGTCACCCACCAGACGCAGTGGTGGTCGAGACGCAGCACGCAGACGCCGCAGATGCGACAGTGTCCGGCCCTCGGGGGCCTCGCCACCCTGCACGCCGGACACCAGTTCTTCCCGAAGCTCTCCTTTGGCTCCGCCCCTTCCCTGGCGTGTGCCGACGACCCCGCCGCCCGGTTGGCTACGGTCACGGTGGCGTCCTGCCTCCCCCCGTTGACGGCGGGGTCGTAATACGTCACCGTGCTGTGGACGGACTCCTGGCTTGGCCGCACGATGCCGGGGTCTCTCTTGGTGTGGACGAGGGCCCCCAGGGTGAGGATGACCCCTAGGGTTACCACGGCGACCTGGACCAGCCCGATGTCACCGCGCGGCAGCACCTCGGTGATGAACAGGTAGTACATGTACGCCAGGGAGAAGAGCGCCAGGCTGAGGAAGAAGAGGGTGCGTCCCTTCTTGCGGTGGGTGAAGTAGTAGTACCAGAGCACCAGGCCGGGCAGCGCCGTTAGAACCACCACGCCCAGCAGGAAGTGGAGAGCGGCGAGGTGCAGCAGGACCGGCAGGAGGATGAGTGGGGGGATGATGGACAGGTCCACTTTCCGGGCTCCGCCCCACAGCCAGGGCACACGGAGCCGGTCGGTGACAACCGCAGCCACGTGGGACATGGATTCAGGTTTCTGAGGCTCCCTCTTCAGAAACCTGAAAGAGTGATAAATAAATAATAAAGAAGTGAGACATTTTTAATCTCTAACGAAGAGCAGCAGCTTCTCCAAACTCCTAACTCTAAGTTTGAGTTAATATTCCCACAATTAGAATAAATTTTTCTCTGAAATAAGGTTTTTTTTTTAATTATTATTTTGCTTCATTAATGTTCAGTTATTTATTAATTAATGTATTTATTATTGAGTGACTTGTTGAATGAATGTGAAATGCCCCATTGCATTCAATGGAAGGTCTCACATGCTGTTACCGTAATGCCCGGTATATACGTGCCCTGTAAAACAACGTGGCTATCTGTGAACCACGCTGTGTCGTCTTGGAAGTCGTTTTTTTTTCTCGCATGACCCCTTATCATTTTGCAGACGAGAGGGTCAAAGGTCAAGTTTGGGCTGAGGGTTTTTATGTAGATAACTTGAATTTAGTTAACATTTTCAAAATAAAAGTCTCTCACCTGTCGCAGGCGTCATCCAGGTCCTCACAATCACAGCAGCAGGCTCCCACATGGCTGCGCTCTCCGAGTCTGTTCACATACTCGCAGCAGCACAAGGTCTCCTCCTCCTCCTCCATCACCTTCTTGGCTCGGGTCTTCATGATGGACAGCCTGTAAGTACCATTATTAATATTTATCTTTATGGAGACAATAAAGCTGGCCGATAAGGGACAGGAAGTGAAAGACAATAACTGCAAATATTCTAAAAGCCAATTTTGGTGAAATGTCCTATCACAAAGCAGCTTAGCAGCTGTTTGCATGAGTTTTTAGATGGTGCAGCGGTTCCAGACAGATTTCAAACACGCAACACTGCAAAAAAAAAGCAGTCCCTGCTCATTTGACCCTACCCGGTCCACCTCCGACTCTCACATCTGTCGCACATCTGTCGTGCCATAATGACGCACAGGAACTGAATGGTCCCACCGCTGCAGCAGGCCGCTGGCTTATTTAGACGGCACACGGGGACAATCACAGGTCTTCAAACCACTAAGTGCATGTAATCCTTCATAGTTAAAAACCTGGAAGGACCAGGAGGACATTATAACTCATGTCTCTGTCAGTGGCTTGAATAAGTTATAGGTTGATAATATCAGTTGGGAGACGAGGAAGAAAAACAAATCAGGAAGGACTTCCAGCTTACAAATAGTGTTATGTGGTGGACTATTTCTTGGCCTGTATCCTCCCCGGCTGCAACTTCACATATTTATGAGAGTATTCCTCATTTTCTTATATAACTCTCTGCAGGGGAAGTCAATTTCCCCAAAAAAGTTAAATAATAATGACACAATTTATTTATGGGCACCTTTCAGGACACTCACTTACATGTAAGTAAGTAAATAAGTTAAATGTAGAATAAAAGAACACCTATATCCACACATTGTAATTAATTTAAATAAGATGACAAAACAAATATATATAAGAATATCTACATCATAAAAGGTCAGGAAAAGCCAGGGAGAGGAGATGTGTTTTTAGCCTATACTGGAGATGGAAGGTGCATCCTAAAAACAGATGCACAACAGTAAAAATAAATAAATTAAAAGAATATTTATATAAATATAAAGCAAAGAACAGGTAGATACTAAAAGTCTAACCATATTTTTAAATTAGGAAAATAACTGTCTTCTCTCAACATGAAAAACTGTAAGAACTTAAATTAACTCAACTCAATAACGTTATGTAGACTTAAAAACACTGTGTGGCTTGTTCACTCGTGTATTTTGTTTTTCTCACACGTTTATTTCCTGGTTAACGTCTCCTGCCTGCTGGTTAATCATCCCCGACACAGCCGACCCAGATTTCACTTATCAAAGCCGAAAAAAGACCAACAACAACCACTAAACAGAAAACGCCTGAACGTACCTGATCGCGGAGCCTACATGCTTTCGAGTAAACGTTGACTATCGCCTGAAACGGAAGTCTCTCTCCCGGTTGTATCCGGTGTGTCTGGGAGCTACATGGAGGTCCAGCATGTCGCGGAAGTCTAGTCCAGAATAACAACAGCAGCCGGGATCTCCTCCTCGTCGGGGTTCGTCCGGGTTCGGGTTCTCTCTCTGATGAGGTACACGTCCTGTGACGTGACGCCTCCCTCCCCCTCTGACGTCACATGACACCCACACACACTACGTTCACATCCGTCCATGCAAATGCGTTTTGCAAATTTTAGCAGGGTCGGTATCCACCAGTGCAAACATGTTATAAGAAAATCCACCGAAAATATATATTAAAGAGCATTTCAGACTTTTTTTGAGACTTGTGGTGCCTTCAGGTGCTATTTGGAAAAGAGTACTTCACAAAGTGGGAGAATGTCAGCATTAAAAACAGGCTGGAATATAACTACAGGTCACGTGGTGTATTTCTTTCAAGTTTTGACAAAACGGGACAATTATGACTGTTGCAAAAACAAATGCACCATCATTTAAAAGGTGGTAAAGGGCTATGTTTTCTAGTTATCTTACTTCAAAAAGTAACTAAAGTATATTCCACTTAAGTACAAGCACCTAAAAATTACAGTGCTTGAGTAAATATAAGTTAGTTTGCACCACTGGATATTAAAATAAAACTTTATTGAAGTCCCTATAGCGATAATAACATACACTTTACAACAGGAGACTCAATATTGACTACCATCACTGAAGAGTATCCAGTTGTCACCATCACACATCCAAAGGACACAGAAACAATATATTTCCTCCAGCAGTAAATAAAGACAGACTAATGGTCAATAATTAAAGGCCGACTCACTCGTCTTGGGTTTCAGCTGTGACAAAAGGAACAAAGATGCGTTTGGGTGTTCTCCCATTTCGTTTCCTGCTTCTGTTTCCAGCAGCAGCAGCAAAGTTCCTACTAGAATCATCCACAAAACTAAAAAACAGTAATCTGACTGCTGCTGTAGACATTTTATAGTATATTAAGATAAAACATTTTTGCAAATATTTCCATTTTTTCTATTGAAAATAATGAATAAAGAATGACTAAACACTGATAAAAATAATCGTTTGCAACTCTAGTATATCGTACCTTAAAAATGTTGGCAGTACAACACATGATTCTTGCAAGCAATCTGGTTTATTAAAATAGTAAATTGCCATATTGATAAAAATGTACAAAACAGGAACTAATTTGAACAAATGGTCGCTTGCAGAAGTGTTTTTCAACAGCTGAAACAAAATTATGCACAGAAACCAGGGTGGCGGCAACAAAGTAAACATTAAACAAAGGCCATCGTAGGCGCGTCACCAACGACTGATAAAGACAAAGACTATAGTGTTTGTGTCCATTTGGAAAACACACAGCAAAACTTGCATCTAGTGATGAAGTTGTGAGATCAAAGTACCGAGAGAACCTGAGACCCTAAACCTTTGAAATACACCAAATCAACCTTTTGAGTTTGTGTAGAAAAAGACAACAAGTACATAAAACTGTGATTACATATATACAGTGTCAGCAGGATGTCTGTACACCAGATTTACACATTATAATTCAGGTTATATTTCTATTTGTGTATTTCATCATCATTACAGAAGAGGAAAAAAATAAAAATTCCACAATTTTATTGAAAAAAAAAAATCCCCAAAAGATATCTAAAAACACTAAAACAAAAATTTAAATATGTGCAAAAATGTACATAGAAGAAAAAATAAAATTGTTTTAAATAATATTGATTCACATCCCTGGAATAAAATATAAATAAAAAAGTATTTCCAATAGTTCACTTGTTGTGGCACCAGCCTCATCAGAATAAAGTAATGCATTTTATGAAATTCGATGCCACTATTTCAGGAAAAGAGTGAAAAGGAAGGAGCCGACATCAGCATCCAACAGAGATCTAAACCTACTGCTCCGTGTGGCGGCGGACGATGATGCAACTTTGTCCTCGCAGCTTTAAATTAAAAAAACATCCAGGCACCTGATGCACCACCACAGGCTTGGGGACGTGTGACCCCTGGCAACGCATGGCGTGTCAGGGGTCTGGGGACGTCTACATGGCAACATCACCGGATACCGGAGATTTCCTCAGAGGCAGCTCAGTACTGCAGTCCTTTTTTTTGTGTGTGTTTCCGTAGTGACCAGGTGTGGAGCATCACGCCGACGTTGCCGTTTTATTGGCCATCGCAAAGTTCTGCTGCAGCACCACCAGAGAGCTGCGGAGCTGTGGAGGAGAAGATTCTCTGTGAGGGACTTCTGCTGGTTTTAAAATAGAAAACAGCAGCCGCACTTCTGCTTTCTAACTACAAGATAATGTGGTAAAAAGTAGATGACAAACTGCACTATTTTGCAAAAAGCGTCTCTAAATTGTGGCCACATTTGAGTTTTTCCATTAACTGGAGTTCAGAGTATAATTGGCTGTTTTTGACTACTTTTGATTTTACCTTTATATTTTACGTGAAAAACTGTAAACCTTTTCTTTTGTTTTTTTTAAGCATAACCTCACGTGTCACTTTACAGTTATTTTATATTTATATATATTTATATTTATTTATTTTTTATACTGTATTAACACTTTGGACCTAGAAATCACAAAAAAAAACATAAAATCCGAGGAAATAGTTGAATTTTTTACTGTGAAAACCACAAACATTTAACAAACCATTTTTATAACTTAGAATACTAATACATTTTTTAAAAAATTCAAAAGTACACTTTATTTAAGAATATTTTTTTTATAATTGTTATGTATTTTTTATTTTATAATAATTGTAATCTATATTTTTAATATAATAATTGTATTTAATATTTTTGAAAATAAATTGTAAAGAATTTGAATTCCTACCTGTTCTAAAAGGTTGATGGAGTCCTGCAGGACGTTTTTTAGAAGCTGTGCATCGTTGCCGGTCCTGTACTCCGGTCCTCGTCTGGGACCGTATTCAGGAGCCAAGCTGCCGATAAAAAAAACGATAAAAAATGTGATTATTCTTCTTCTTCTTTGCTGTGTAATGGTGACATGGTCGTAAAACAAAGTGAGAAGAGGGCGAGAGCGGATCAGCACAGATGCAGAAGACGATGTCCCTAAAGTAACCACAGATACTGAGGCTGACAAACATGCGAGTCATCAGAGCTCTCCGTTATGTGGACTGCTTAAAAAAAAAAAAACTCCACCCGCAACAAGACTTCTGCTTTTCTGAGCGATCGCGTCCACGGCTGATACACATTAACATCCGACAGATGACTCACGAGTGGAGGAGATCTGAAAGAAATATGCAATTTACTGCAAAAGCGACAGAAGGTTATCTGACCTGGCCCCGTTCCTGTCCCTCAGCCGATGCTTGGTGGTCAGAAACATGCGATGGGCCACGTCCTCCATGGCCCACAGCTTGAAAAACAGACCCAGATTCATCGCCATCAGAAGCAGCAAGCTGAAACAGAGGGACGAGGTTAAGAGGAAGCGTGACACCAGATTTTTTAAAACCAAGGTTTCCAGTTTGTGAACTTACATCACACTCATGGCGGCCACTATCGTCGTAGTGTTCCATCTGTGGAGGCCTTTCATCTCTGTGGGGCCTGAAATAAAGCCAGACAGATCAATACAACTTTATTTATTAAAATAATACGTGATGTTCTGATGGAAAAACAAAACCTTGTTGCAGTCAATATGAGAACGTTTTGCAACATTTTCTGTTTCCTCACTTCCAACACTTTGCAACAACATTTACTTTCAAGGCTTTTGTTGCCACAGTTGCTCCTAATCACAGAGCAACTGGGCGTTGCTACACTCTCCTTTTGAAACTTTTTGAACAATCCGTTTGCATAAATGTGTTCCAATATTTAAAGTGTACGTGCTACGTTAAAATAAATTCAGCTCATTCAAACGCAAATCAATGAATACTAAAATTATTATAGTTATCTCAACAAAGCAGAGTTACATTTTTAGTTCAAAATTCACATGAATGTTAAATAAAAACATCGATACACTTATTTGTTGATTAAATATGAAGCTATAAATCAGGAATTAGCTTAGCTTAGCATAAAAGCTGGTGAAATGGGAAACGAAATCCAATAATCAGCACCTCTAAAGCTCTTTGTCTCGTTTGTTTAATCTGTAAAAATAAGTCTTAGTTTTAATCTTAGTCTGCAGTTTTATGGCGTTATGTGCTAACCCTTTGCTAGCAAGCTTTATGCTAAGCTAACCGTTACCTAGCTCGTACGTAACGGACTCACACGGGAGTGGTATCGATCTTCTCAACGGACCATTTCCTTTAAAGCCATGATAAACAGTATTTAGCGTGGCGTACCCATGGTGCCGTCTCGGTGCTGTTCGGTTTCTTGCTTGCTGGGCTTCATGTGCTCCGGCAGAGTCCGGCTGTAAGTCCGCCTCCTCCTCCGAAGACCGCCCATCTTCCCGCCGTCTCCGCTCCCTTGATTCATCTCCGCCTCCTCCTCCAGCAGCTCCGCCTCTGTACAGAGTCATCCCAACATGTCAGATGGACTTTATTTGTGAAGATCAAGGCGTAACGCTATATATAAACTTGCATTTACAACTTATTTTCTGCAATAATCCAAAATCCAACTGGCTTTCTTTGTGGCGGGAGCTCGTTTTTAGTCATTCCTAGTTTGCGTACGTCACACAGGGGAGGCTTAGATTTGTTTTTAATAATTCTGTGTGTTTAGAAGAAACAGAAAAATAAATAATTTGCACAAAAGGTTTCGCAAATATTAAGTGACTTGAAATGGCTGACGCCTGGTAGATTGATTTTTAATTTTTTAATCATCATTCCTCTTCTCGTAAAAATGATTCACCGCTGCAGAGCCTGATGTGCTTTGGAGGAAACATTTCATATCAGATCAGAGATTTAAAAAAAGGAGATAAGACAGGGCGGTGCCCTCTTCTTACCCAGCTGTCTGAAGTTATCTTCTATGCCGCTCCAGGAGTTCTTGGTGATGAAGGATTTGACCAGACCCCACGGCTGCTTCTTGTATTTCACATCGGTGTAGACCCTGGCAGCACAACAAGACGCTTAAAAAGGATATTTAAAAAAAGAAATCCACTGATATGAGATCACCTTACTTTAGTCGACACTTCCTCTTCGAGTTACTCTTGATGTAGTAGCGGTTCTGAGTGTAGAAGTAGTCGTGGTAGGGGACGTCGTGAGTGAACACCTCGGAGTCCAACAGGTAATATTGACCGTCCCTGGACTCTTTGTACAGCGTCTGAGAGGGAATCGGAGTAAATAAGTGTTTGATTTCTAACATCCGGGCGTGTTTGCACCATTCACACCGATGGGAAACACACCTGGTTCTCCGTGGCGGTGGAGAACTTGCCCACCAGAGGGTTGCTGATGGAGACGGTGTAGTTCAGACTCCTCGTCATGTTTCCGGAGGCGTCTTTTTGCCAAGCAGTGGAGCTGGCGTCTGATGACAGGAAGGACAACATGAATGGGAAAGCTTTTTATTGAGTGTTCAAGGGCCTTTAAATAGAGATTAAATCAGGTTCGATACGTACTGGTCGTCTTCCTGACGTCCATGAACCTGCGGGTGAAGCTGGAGTCGGTGAAGAGCATCTCAAACATCTTCTTGGCGCTGATGTGGAACACGTGGTTGAGATAAAGTCGACCCTGCACCTGAGGCAAACCCACTCTGTCCACCACTGATGGAGCAAAATAAATAAAAAAGGTTCAGGGAGAGGGAGAAATATTAAAAACCACCAGAACATACAGGAGCTGAGGCATCCTCTTTACCGTCCTCGATGCTCTCCGAGTCGCTCTGCTCGGACGCGCCGTTCTCATTGGCGTTGAGGTCAAGAGACAGCGAGGAGCGCTTGGAGCCCCGGTCCGAGGCCAGGCGGTCCAGGGAGGGGGCGGGGCTGTGGCGCCGAGTCGGGGTGCTTCGGGCGTCATCCTGCCAGACGGAGATGCAAAACAAATAAATATCATTTAGACATGTACAGACCATGTAAAACAAGGAGGTAAAAGCATGAATTACCAGGTTGGTGGAGGTCAGGGAGCCGAGGGAGGAGGGCACGTCGTCCATTTGAGGAGTAGAGGCCTCCAGGGGCCCGGGTTCCGTCCCGGGGAGGCGAATGGAAGGACGGCTCTCCAGCCTCGCCAGAGCATCATCGGGCCTCGTGGTCAGGCTGCAGACGGACAGGCGGTTTGAACTACACCGTGTATGTTTTTATTATGGGCGTGCAGGTTTGGAGTCCACTTACCTGGTCTGCATGCTTGATTCTGCTGATACCTGCAAGTTCTCCATCTCTTCATGGCTCAGGCCCAGGTCGTACCCATAATGCTGTTTAACCATCTGCCAGAGCTCGGGGCAGGTCAGAGGCTGAGAAACAGGAAAAACAACAACAAAGGGGTCACAAATAAACGTCAAATAACTATTTAAGTCACGCACAATACGGACTTTGACAGGCGGAATATGAACAATAAACATAAAGTTGACTCAGAGTTTAAAGGTAACCTGGAATGATTTGGCTTTCTTATCTGCATGACAAACAACGATTGTCTCTCTCAGATATCAATCTGACATTTTTAGAGAAGCAAATGACAGAATAAATAAAAACGCGTTTCCATATGGCGACAAAGTTGATAAAAAAGCGTCGGGGGTTTTGCGCCATATGGAAGCGCGCACTGCTCCAGCGCAAACCCGAACTTAAAGATCCGTCCACAGGCTTTACTTACTTGTCGGAGGACATATTCCAGGCGCCTGTGAGCTTCTTGCTGTCAAGACTGATCTATAACCTGCACGCACATTCAGGAAGTCCTCGTCCAGACGCGTGAAAGACGCGCCGCCCACCTTTTACACCACCGAGATAAAATAATAATAATAATAATAATAATAAAAAAAAGTAAATCCACACTTCTTGTGTCGAAAGTCCCACCGACGGGTCTCACGGTCAGTTATTAATCCGATTCTGAAGTTTCAGCCCCCGACGTGAATGCGAGGTTTAAACAGGCTCCGTGTAAAAGGAGCCCTCGTGGCCACACCTGAGAGCGCAATGAACTCTCCACTGGATGTTTACGCTCAGGTGTTGGTGCACCAGGTCCCCGCAGACCCGACCCCCCTCCCCCGGCGGGCTGCCATGGAGCCTAAAGGATAAGTATGTTGTGGGCGTCGCTGCCTGTTCCCTCCTCCCTAAAAACCAACAAGCTACTATAATGTGGACCTACTGCCTTTTGCTCTAAAGTCATCTATTATATCTTTTTACATATATTTTATTCCACTTTCATTTGTCCAGGACTGTCCCTTTAAAATATGAGTTTTACAACATAAAAAACATTAAATTATCCCGGAATAATCAACATGTTGACTTCAGCAAACATGTTAAACTGCATTCACACATCAACGGACACCATTTAGGTCATATTTAAAAAGAAGATTTAATGAGGTCTAACCCCATTATTTTTAAATACTACTTTTGGTCGTAATGGCGATGTATTAATATTATAATCGCTCTAAAAATCATAGTTCTCATCGTTAGCGTCGGACTGCCTTTCCCCAGACTGGAATGCAATTCGACTGCTTCCACGATGCTTAAAGTCATTCACGTGCATCTCACGTGCACTTTTTAAAATAAAAAAATTACTTTTTCTAGTTAATCATGTTCAGTTTGGTTTCCTTTTACAGTGCAAAGAGTTGACCGGACACACATAAAAAGGTGGCTGAGCTGTAGTGGATTTACTTATGACCATATCACCGACAATACATGCAAATCCTCCCCAAAAAAAAGCACAGGAACAAACGAACACAAGCTCGAGAGCAGATCTTTCCCCTACATGCAGCAGCAGAGCTGATAACCCGGCAGGAAGACGGGTCAGTGTGACGCGTGCTCCGGACTGATTAGATAAGAGCTGCATAACGGGGGTAAAGTCACGGCTGCTGCTGCTGCTGGGAGTTTAGTCACAGCAGTCAGGCTTTTGTACAACAGCTGAGTGTGTGTGTGTGTGTGTTGACAGTGTTTGTTGTTTTGCATGTGACTGTGGTAAGACTGCTGTTGAACCTGAAAAGTGGTCACTCCCACGTGTGTGTGTGTGTGTGTGTGTGTGTGTGTGTGTGTGTGTGTGTGTGTGTGTGTGTGTGTGTGTGTGTGTGTGTTTGTGTGTGTTTGTGTGTGTGTGTGTGTGTGTGTGTGTGTGTGTGTGTGTGTGTGTTTGTGTGTGTTTGTGTGTGTTTGTGTGTGTGTGTGTGTGTGTGAGTGTGTGTGTGTCTGCAGTGAGGAGACTGGAAGGAGGTAAGTGGAGGAGGATCAGGACTTTACCTTGTCCAACAGGGTGTTCTGCCACATGCGGAAAACACCCTGGTAGCTTTTCTCTCGTGCCGAGAAGGACGTGAAGAAGAACTGCAGGTGGAGATATTAAAAATATATACATATATATATAAAAATATACATAAAAGTGATGCATTAATTGAATGTGAAATAGACTCTTCTTCTTCCAACACACCTTTTCTGTGCTGGTGCAGATCTGGATGGCGTTGGGGATCAGACGAGCCGTTTTCTCTCTGGTCATAGTCATGATGTCTTTAAGAGTCAGCGTGATCTATAATAGTGAACGGAGTGAGAGGGTACAGTCGTTAGAGCACACGGAGATAGGTCCTGTAATGGCTTTCGGGAGAGGCGTGAACTCACGGCTCACAGCAGCGCTGTTGCATTATCATGCGTGTTGAGATTACAATATCTTCCCTGTTCCCTGAATTTCCCCTAAATTTCTTGCTGTTTCACTAAGAGGAAGTGAAACTAAAAATCCCACTAAAGATATACATGTTTTTGCCTTTTAATTCTTGCTGAGAACACTTTTTTGGAATAGCATACAAAAAAAATACAGCGACAAATAAACAAAAAGGGTCTCAGAGAGTTTCAAAGAATAATTTGAGCCACAGCTTGGCATCTTGTGGTCCATTAGTTTTCATTTTATACCTTTTATTTTTGTCTTTCATGTATATTTCTGTGTGTGTTTATGGATGTATAATTTTGTATATGTACATGTGTGTATGCATATATGTTTTTATTATTTTTTTTAAAGAAAAAGAAAACTATGTATATATGTTGTGTTGTATAATGTACTCCAATTTTGATTTCAATAAAAAAAATTGACTGAAAAAAAGGGTCTCAGACATGCAACTGTTTTGATTTAATGCCTGTTCACACTGTACTTTAAAAAGGGAGTGTTGTTATCTAAATGTACATTAAAGAAGAATAATGTTCACATTTGCTGTTCCGTTAATGTGAACACCCCCCTCCCCTCCATCCATCCTCTGCTCTCTCATTACCTTCGTGCCCCGGAACACATTGCTGTAGAAACAGAGCCAGTTCTCTGAGAGGTAGAGGCGTCCCTGAAGGAGGATGTCCCGCTGGAGGGCACACGGGTAGTCTGAGGAAACATGCATACGGCTGCTCAACTCACAATCAATGTGCCCGAGGTGTTACGCGACATGCTATAGATTTATTAAACAGGCCGTTATAAGATGTGTGGGATTTACCGTTCTTTCAGTTCACATAAAGGCAATATGTGTATCCATATATACAGATCTTTATCTGCTACTGCTCCAGTATTTAATGCAACAGTGCAGCAATAAAAACGTGTGTTATCTTATGGAGAATATGATTTTATCACAGTGTGGCGAAAATGCTTCAAGCTGTCTTTGAATATGTTTAAGGTGGAATTTAAGATAAATGTAGGTCAACTGACATTGGGATCATGTGATTGGAGGTTCCTCCTCCTGGTAAACAAATATTTAAATAAACAAAAAGACTATTTTTCTTATGGAATAAAAAAAATATTGCACCAATTTAGAGAAGATGAAAAAATTTCAATAGTGAATCTCAGTAAAGAATATCACCAACTTAAATGATAAATATCTGTATTATTTGGACCAATATAGAGAAGCAGTCTTTTGTAACTCACCCACTAGGAGTCTCTCCGACTCCGGCAGCTCTTTGAACAGCTTTTTAAATTCATCAAACCTCTGCTTGTAGGTCGGCAGAGGAGGTTGAGGTGCCGCAAGGCACTGTCCTTGTGTGTCGGGGCTCTGGGGAGACAACAGTGAAAACACAGTGTGTGTGTTTGTCCTTCTTTGTGCACGAGAGACCAGGACTTAGGGGGCTTTCCATCAGAGACAGCAATCCCAATATGTGAGACATTATATTACATATAAACAGAAGTGTGTTTTTAGTGTCTTTACCTCGTCTTCATCAGAGCTCCACCTGACATCCACTATGGACTCATCTGTAATATCATCACTGCCCACTCCTGAGCGGCTGGAGAGCTGCTCCATCTGCTCAGCTGCACTGCTGGAGGGATAGAAGGAGAAATCAATAAAAAAAAGACCGACATAAGGAGACACTGGAGGGACTTTTCAAAGTAAAAGTATCGCAGGTAAACGTTATGAAACGAGGACATCCAGCAGCAACAGAACTGGTTTGACGAGGAGAGTTAAGTCGGAGGTATAGTCATGCTAAAAGAACAGAAGTCTTTGTGCGATTGTGTCGTTAAAACACCGGATTTACGTCACAAAGTTAAAAACACTCATTTTTACACATAATAATAATAATAATAATAATACACAATGGCGTCGCGTGCGCTGTCACATCTTGTGTCTTGTCAAAAACAACCCCTCCATAGGTGACCGTCACTGAACGCACCACGCCACGAGCACACAGGTGTGCTGTGAAACCGCGAACAAGTCTCCGCACGCGCGCTACCTGAAACTTAAAGCTGCCGTTTGTCAGCGACTTACCCGACACGGAGCGGCCCCAGGGTTCCTGCTAGGGTTCAAAACTTTAGAAAAAAAAAGAGCCAAGAACACGCCGGTGTGTTCCCACGCAGCTCTGGATCACCTTTGAGGAGTTGTTGTGCTCGTGCGCCTCGTTGCATGTGCGTCTCGCGCGCCCCCGGGGAGAACTCCTTTAGGGAGTCGACGCCTCATCGATGACGCTCATTGGTCTTCACATAACTAATTAATGGATTCAAAACGTCACCGACCTCCTCCATTCATCCAGGAGTTCATTCCACTGCTGCATTTCCAAGTATTCATGCTTTTTTATTTAATATTTATAAAAGCTTGTACAATGATTTTTATTTATAAGTGCTATTAACCGGAATCACTAAATTAAGCCGAGCATTAAAAAGCCCTAATTAAAGCATTTAAAATGATTATAAAGGGCAGGGTGCTGGAGAATGAGTGACATCCAGACGGACCAGTTCAGCAGCTCTGACGGCATCCAGAAACTAACTGGTCAAACAGACAAACGCAAACAGAAAGAGTTTCTTTTTTCCCCATGTTTTTAATTCTTTGGGAGCAACATGAAAGTATTGGACAGCAGAGTGTCGACTCTTACACATTCACACAGAGAAAAAGTACACGACACCGCACAGCATGAAACACAACCATAAAAACAAAAAAGAGAAAAAAACACAGCAAAGCCTTCACGTCGAAATGCTGGCAATAAATAGGTTGATCTTATTAAATTTATATTCAATACTCTTCTGTACAGATGGTCTATGAATTACAATACATCAACCGAACGACCCTCTTCGGGAAGAGCAACACGGATACACAGAGAAATCAATGTAAACGGGGGAAAAGGAAGAAACGGCGTGGAGGAGATCCGTTCACACGTTAAATCCACACACGACGGCCATGCGGAGGATCCAGAGCACGCCCATAATCAGGCAACAAATAATGAATACAGTACATCTTTCTCTTTTTCCCTCCACATGAAATGCACACACACACACACACACACACACACACACACACACAATCACTCACAAAAGGAGCACAGGGGAGCACACGGGGGCTACGAGGAGGTGGAATGTGATTCTGCAGTGGAGGGGTCGGAGATGAACACTGGAAATCTGCCGGCGGCTTATTCTTCCAACGTGCGGAAGGCGTTCTGCATGTCCTCCAGTAGCTGAGCGTAGTCGGCCTTGATCTTGGCCTCGCCTTCCTTCACCGGGTCCTGGAGCAACAATGAAACACAGTCTGACAACGGGAACGGGAAAAACCGAGGCAGCGTCTGTGCATGAGTCAACCTCACGCGTCCTACATGTAAATTAATCTGTTTGTTTCTATTTTTACTGCAAACACTTTGAGTGCCATGAAAAGCACTATATTTGACACATTTCAAACCACAACTCAAAACATATGTTTAAAAAGGCCTATTCCATCTGACTTCAACTATTATTTATTATCATTATTATTTTCATTACTTTATTGTTTCAACACTTTGTCACTTTATACTGTTTTTTCTTTGATTGTTTCTTTTAAAAAATGTATTTTATGTATGTACGGTGTCCTTGAGTGACCAGAAAAGGTGCCTTTAAATACAATTTATTATTATTATTATTATTATATAAACTAAATGTATCATTATATATATATATATAAAAACAAAAATATATGCAAATATAAATAAATTAAAAAATATATAAAAAACAGAAAACAAAATCCAAACGTCAGCTAAAGTTAAAGCATTTAAACTTTCCACT
This sequence comes from Eutrigla gurnardus, assembly GCF_963514095.1. Taxonomy (NCBI): domain Eukaryota; kingdom Metazoa; phylum Chordata; class Actinopteri; order Perciformes; family Triglidae; genus Eutrigla; species Eutrigla gurnardus. Next base: position 3,702,784 of record NC_139929.1, on the reverse strand, counting down.
TCCTTATTGTGCTATTGTTCTCAACTTTTAAATGCACTCAGTGTCTCACAGCAAACAATGTCAACAAGCTTGAAAAAGATCCCTCCAAGAGTCAGGAGACTCTTTATCTGATTTAAGGCAGAACTTCCTGTTGCATATTTTAAGCAGCACACACACCTTGAACTTCATTGAGCTGATCCTGTAGAGGATCTCCCCCATGTGCTCCTTGATCATGGCCCAGGTGATCTTGTTGTCGCTCTGAGCTGTGGTCTCCACCGCGTGCCGTGCCATGTCGTAGAAGGAGATCATGTTGGAGAGGATGCCCACCGTCTTGTAGAAGGGACAGAACCTGAGGAGACGGACACCGGTCGGTCAGCCATTTTGGCTCCAACGCAACAGTGGAGTTTCACGTTCCATCTATTTGAAGTCTGGTCAGTGACTGCGTGTGACTGAGAGTGGTTACGATACCTGTCGTAAGGTGTGTAACCGTTCTGCTGCAGGAAGTCGTCTTTGATCAGTTTGGCCACCTCCAGGGTGATTTTATCCGTTTCTGCCAGCGACGCCTGTTAGAAAAATAAAAAATGTGTTGCAGTTCTGTGTCCGACTTCATTTTTTTTCTCCAAATAAAACCTTTATGCAAATTACCTTTCCGACGAGCTGCACAATCTCAGCCAGGTCCTCCTCCTCCTGCAGGATCTCCTTAGACTTGGTCCGGAGGGGCACGAACTCCGGGAAGTGCTTGTCGTAATACTCATCGAGAGCGCGGGTGTATTTGCTGTAGCTGATGAGCCAGTTCACTGAGGGAAAGTGCTTCCTCTGAGCCAGCTTCTTATCCAGACCCCAGAACACCTGAGAGGAGAAATCAGCACAAAAGTAAAGAACTGAGCATCTTCAATAAAGCTTTATTAGACTCTGATCATTAATCATTTACCTGTACAATACCGAGGGTGGCTGAAGTGACGGGGTCAGAGAAGTCACCACCAGGAGGCGATACGCTGAGAAAGGAACAGGTTACAGTTCATTTAGCTGCAAGAAGTGCTGTAATGTCTCCCTCTAGTGGGGTAAAGCGGTACTCACGCTCCTACGATGCTGACGCTGCCCTCCCTCTCAGGGTTTCCCAGACACTTCACCCTTCCAGCACGCTCGTAGAAGGAGGCCAGACGGGCGCCCAGGTAAGCAGGATAACCGCTGTCTGTGGACAGACGAAGAAAATACGGTTTGGACGCGGTTGAAAAGAGCCAGGTTTGTGAGTTTGTCTTCACATTTATGCACTTCAAATACTTTTTACGATTTAGAAGAAAGCATCGAAGATGATGACATCAAGTTGAGATTTTTAACCTCAGACACTCCCGTGTCTCTGCCTTTCAATTTACAAACCAGTTGGAAGTTACAATTATATTCATTATTCTATTATTAACCCTGAGATTATTTGAGTTCCCAGAGAACGTTGTGACATCTTCAAATTAGGGCGGAATTATTTTTGAAAAGAACATCTCATTACAATTGTTTTGACTGAAAATTATAGTGTGATTTTTGCATCAATCTGTTCCAAACTGGCGACCAAGTCTGTAAAATATGATGCGTCTCAACAGACAATATTCAACTTAATTTGATATTTTATTAACAAATATTACTCCTGCAAATTGAAATAAAACGAATCCAATTTCGCTAAAATTTAGATTCATTATGCCTCCCTACATTAGATTAGTTATTTTGTCCGACCAACAGTCCAAATCTCTCCAAAAATACTCCCAATATTCACATTTAAGAACATGGAACCTTGAAGTTTTGGCATTTTTGGTTCATTTAATTTTCGATGAATCAATCAACTCATTGATTTATCGTTTCATGTAGCTGGAATTAACCAAACTTACCAGCTGGCATTTCAGCCAGACGGCCAGAAATCTCCCTGAGAGCCTCGGCCCAACGGGAGGTGGAGTCGGCCATCATGCTCACGTTGTACCCCATGTCCCTGAAGTACTCGGACAGCGTGATTCCTGCCAAAGCAAACCCAGTTATAGTCGGCACTACTCATCCGCGTTGCATTTAACACATGCAAGTGATGAAAGAGCGTTTACCCGTGTAGATGGAGGCTTCTCTGGCAGCTACGGGCATGTTGGAGGTGTTGGCCACCAGAGCCGTTCTCTTCATGATGCTCTCCGTCTTCCCGTCCACCTCCATGGTCAGCTGTTGGCCAGACAACACCGTCAGTCACTCTGAACCAATCAGGCGGGAATACAACGCCACCGCTACCCACCTCGGGGAAGTCCCGCAGCACTTCTGACATCTCGTTACCACGCTCCCCGCAGCCTACGTAGACGATGACATCACTGTTGGAGTACTTGGACAGGGACTGAGAGATGACAGTCTTTCCACAGCCGAAGGCTCCTGGGATGGCCGTGGTACCACCCTGCACACATCTTCACAAAGACAAGAGATCTTTAACCGACCATGCAAACCTGGAAGAGCTTCAACATCAATAAAAGACAATATGACGGCTTTCAATAAAGATTCATGAAAACACAAAAAGGTATATCTAAGCTTATCCTTTTCCTCCTCTTTACTTTTGCGTTTTTTTCATGATCAATGTTCTTGTGTATGTATTACTATATTGTTTGTATTACTGGTATAGTTGTTGTAAATACGTCTATTTTGTTCTCTTGTTTTGAATATTCTTGTTTTGTCGTTGATAAATTAATAATAATAAAAAAACAAAGACAAGAGAGGAGAATGTAGGAACATTTTCAACATGTTTTGAGTAAAAATGTTAAAATGTTAAAAAACAGAGGATGAGACTCACGGGAAAAGGGCATCCAGCACTCGCTGTCCGGTCAGCAGCGGGTGATTGGCCGGCAGCTTCTCTGTGACGGGTCGGATTTGTCTGACCGGCCACACCTGCACCATTGTGAACTTCTCCTTCACCCCCTCAAACTCCAGCTCCATTACCACATCCTGACACAGAGACACACACACACCATCAACACAAAGAAATCTAAAAGTAAACACAAAAAAAGATTGTATCCGGAGGTGTGAGGAACTCACAGAGACGTCGTAGTTTCCAGGCGGAGCCACGTAGGTCACGGTGCCTCGGTTCCTGGGAGGAAGCATGATCTTGTGCTTGATGAGGGAGTTCTCGTACACCATGCCATAAATGTCTCCTCCTGTGATGTGACTTCCAACCTAACAGGGGGTTTAAAAAAAACAGGGACATTAACATAAATGTGATCATTCTAAGCCAAGCTGAAGGTTTTGAAGTCTGCGCGGACACACACCCGCAGGCTCTTCCCGGGAGTAAACTCCCACTTGAGGTCTCGGTTGAGGGATCCGATGTTCACACCTCTGGGGATGTAGATGCTCTGTGTGATGTCATTGATGTCCTTTAGCGGTCGCTGGATACCATCAAAGATGGAGCCCATGATTCCCGGACCCAGCTCCACGGAGAGAGGTTTCCCCGTCCGCAGCACGGGATCTCCAACAGACACGCCGGCTGGATTCAAGCTCAGGGAAACACATCTGGATGGGAACGTTGGACTATTGCAATATCTGCTGTCTATGAAATGTTCCAATTTTGCATCGTGTCATTCTTATATAGCCGTGAATAAATATTAGATTTCAGAAAACTGACTTTATATCACGTTTTTGGATAAAATGGGTCAATATGAGAGCTGTGACATGAAGTAAAGGCAGGGATTGGACAGCTGGTCACTAGGATACATGTCTCCTCATAGACCTGGATGGTGGCCATGTCTCCCTCCAGCCTGATGATCTCTCCCACCAGCTCACTGTGGCCGACACGGACCAGCTCATACATAGCAGCTCCTGCCATGGCTGTAGCCGTCACCACTATGAACAAAAAACATGTATAAGCAATCAGACTGCCTGGAAGTTACACAATCAAACCCCAGGAGGCCACAGAGGAGCAGCTGAACAAGTCTGTCCTCTTTAATTTGCTTATTTCAATATGATGAGCATGCAGCCTACGTCTGTTCTTCTGTAGTAATATTGTGTTGAAAGTGTAATGTGTTTATGCGGAGGCCAACCTGGTCCGGAGACTCCGTGAACGTATCCAAACTCGCTCTCCCTCTCCTCATCCCGGATCTTGGGCAGCTTGGACATGTCCATCTTCACCGGTTTATTAGGCTGACTGGAAGCAGAGCAGAGAGGAGAGGGATAATGTGAGGGAGGCTTCAGGCAACAGAGAGCTAAAAAGGAACTATGGAAATTAACCAAGAGGGCTGCAGCATCGACCTCTGCAAAGGTCAAAACAACATAACCTCTGTGTCCACATTTGAGTTGTAGAGAAACTGAGAAGCTGTGGGTAAGAGAGATTTGATTACTGCGTTTATGAGACCACACAGGACTTACCAATCTGTTTAAGTACCTGGTTAATGTGAAGAGAATGACATCGATATACGGTCAAACTGGATAATCCTGTTTGCAGCAGGGTGTATCCTTCTTTACAGCATTAAATACAGATGCCAACTCAAACAAAAAAACTATTTGTTTAAGCATTTTTCTGTGCAAAAAGTTCTTCTTTGCATTATTTTCAGCATGTTTATAACAAGATTCCATACCAAATAAATGTTCTCATCACAGAAAAAAGGTAGAATAATAGGAAACATTAAAAATTAAAGACGCGATTGGAAGGATCCACAAATTACAAATTTATATTGGCGTGGCATCATGATGTGGTAGTGCCAACTCCCACTGTAACCATGGAAACTGACAGGAAAATACGGCAACGTCACGACTCTCGTCTCCGCATTCCTCAGCATCACGCTGTCTGATCTGGGCATACCCCTCATCTCCTCCTCCTCTTCCTCCTCCTCCTCCTCCTCCTCCACCACCTCCTGCTGCTTGGTTTCAGGTGCAGTAGGACAGTCAGTGTGACGTGTTGGGCTAACATTACAAGGGAATCCCACATAATATATATATATATATTATACAGACTTGAAAATGTCGTTACAACTCTTCCGTCTCATCTTATTCAAATTTCTGTCGCTTCTCACAAATCTGGACCCCATCCTGACTCCCTTTGGCTACATGCAGAAGTCGTGACATAAAGCCATCCCCCGCAGACAGCCCACTGCTGACGCTCTGCAGACACAGCTTTATCTGCAATATACTGTCCGCATCACACACAGTAGATCCAGTCAGCACGCTCATACTACTTGAATTTGGTATTTCTTCGACAATCGTATCACACACTCGTGCCCTTTTCTTGTCCTTCCCACTGATGCACAGATCTTCCTGTTTACTGCTTAGCCCATCTGTGCAGCTCAGTGTGGCAGCTCCACCAACAGGCCAATGCAGGAATTACAAGAATGACACCTAAAAAGGCTTCACTCTGTTCTTATAGCACAGCATTTTTAACTAAAGAGACAAAAAAACAGACATAATCTCCTTGCTTTAAATTCTTAATCATGCATTTCTCATCTCAAAAGACAAACCGAGCACACAAAAGGCATTTAATGTTTTACCTGAACATTTGAAAACACCTACATACCTAATTTTTTAAAGAGCCTCCCAAGAGCAGCAGACAGAAGGAAGATAAGCTCTATTGTTCTGGTGATTAATTTACACAATATCACTGAAAACTACTCCATCCATTTGATCAGTTCAAATTCCACAAATAAAAAAAAAACACTCATAACTTTTGTATATGACAAAGATATGAGAATAATTGTCACAAGCAGTTAAAGTCCACGTCTTCTTGCAAACGCGCTACAACAACAGACATCACACTTGATCATATGATTCTGGCACATGACTGGCTGCTCCGGTCTTTAGGTGGTGCTTTAAGGAAGTGGAAGACTTGTATGGGGCAAAACTGGGAAGTACAAATGATGACTGTGTGGAGAGAAATCCCCTCCTCCTCCTCTCTGAATAAAATCCTCCACAGAAAATGTGCATGGAGCAAACTAAAGATAATTTCTTACCCTTCATTATCACACTGCTGACCTTAGGTGTCATGTTGGCTGATGGGTAGTGAAGTGAGAGGTGGGTCTAATAATTGTACTATTTCAAATTAAATAAAGCTTATAAATCTGACAGATTTACTGCCACTGTTCTGAAGTCAGATTATCAGTTTAACATGATTGAGCTAAAGAATAACACTGAGGGGAGGAGATGAGGTCTCTGCAAAAACACTCAGAAATGTAACGTGTAAGTGAGTCAAATATCCTAACACGCTGATGTTAATTGCAAACTCCTTGAATGCTTGAAGGCTATTTTAGATTAAAGCCTGGTGGCCTGTTTACTGTACGCGTTGAGACTGATCTCAGCTTCCTTTTAAACTGACGCAAAACGCTAGCTAGCTTTACTGACAACGTCACGTAAACAGCTAGCTTAATTTTTTAAACACCACTGTATGTTAACGTTAAAAAGCTACGTGAGCTAGCTTCGTGGGTTATTATCATGTGTTATGGAGGAAACTGTAGCGGCCTGGCTGAACGTTGCTGACGTTTTTATGGCGCAACGGAACGGAGAAGCTAAATTAATTTCATGGTCAACACACAACAAAAGGCAACGCCGGGTTATAATATCGATAACACGGTTAAAGAAAATAAATATGTATGATAGTCACCGTTTGGTCGTGAAGTGGTGTCTCTTCTCGAGGGAGAGACTCGAGAGAAGCGATGGGTGATGCGGAGCGTGACAGCAGACTGAGATCAGCTGACTTCATTCAGTCGCTTGCTCGGTTTTTACTGCTGGGCCCCTGCAACTGACGCCATTTTGGATCCGCCCCCCCGCGCGAGAGCCACAGCTGCCGCAAAGAGTTTTACATGTGTCGTGAACGTTGGCGATCGATCGCTCCATGTGAAGTGTTTACAGCATGAGCAAGAACAAAAACTGTATCAAACTAATGACTTAATATCTAAAAATCATGACTTAATGAACTTTAATACATACTTTAAATTATATATTTTTTTAGGGGAAATTCGATATATCATTTATATATTATTTCTAACAAAGCATCAGCAGGAAGTGGCTCTGATTTTAGGCACTTCCTCCTGGCAGTCTTTTTGTGCATTTTTACACTTTTTAATAATATTTACTTTTAATAGTAATTTTAATAATTGTCTCTCTCTCTCTCCCTCTCCCTCTCTATCTCTCTCTCTCTCGCACGCTAGTGTCTATTATCTCGTACGTGCTGAATATCTTTGCAGAAACGTTTGAGCCGAAATGGAGGCGCAGATGATGTACCCCATCAGCTAGTCCCCCCCCTCTCTCTATCTTTAAAATAATCTAAAATGTGGTCTGTATTTTTCGTGACGGGGGATCAAAAAGGATTATTATTTCAATGTATTTTGCATAACTACGGAAACAGCGCCAATAATTAAAGTATGTATATGCATACCTATATTACGTTGAGGTTATTTATAGCCCTGGCGTGTGCCTCACAGGCTGTGCTTCTTCTCAGGTTTCCTACAAATCCGGCAGATTTTATTTATAACATTTAGCACAACATCATAACAGTTGCCCAAGCTGACTTTAACCTTCTCTTCTCAAATAAATCATCAAACGTGTTGCGTAACAACAAACGCTTGTCACTAGACGCCAAACGGGCAGAGAAGACATCCTGAGGGACCAAACTCAGGGCAGCTTTATTCCTCAAACAAAGATGCAGCAGTGCTTCTGCGCATGCGGGGGTCAGGGTTGACAGTCTCCACACAGTCGTGGAAGGAGTGCGGCGGCTAAGCTAACTGCAACCACCGCAACTAGCTACATGTGGAGGGTAAAACGGGAGCCATCCCCGACCCTAACTCTGTCAAAATTCCTCCTTTTTACCCAAAACAACTCTCAAGTTCAGCCTCATCGAAAATAAGGGACATTATCCGTTTACAATGAAAGGGTGAGTGTAAGCTTTTGAGTCGCGGATAAGTAGCTTAACACGAGTAAAGTTTTTCATGTCTGTTTTTTTTTTTTCATCTACAAGGGGAGGCGGGGAGGAGACGGACAGGCTAGCTAGCTCGCTAAGCTACTTTTATTTAGGCGTGGGGGGTGAAACAAATGACAAACGACAGCGCCGATGGCGAAACAGTTGTGTAGCGGACGTGTTGGCTAACTCGAGCCGCTCGTCGGTTGGTTCAGGTCGGCGAACACAAGGAGCTAACTAGGCTAGCATGGAAGCTGAGTCAGTTTAGCTAAAGCTAAAACAGGTAGACCCCTTGGATCTCAAGATAGTGTGCGCTCGCCTCAAAGTCGACACAACGGCTCAACTGAACTTCCATGTGGTGTGGCCAAGTCAGTTATTAATAAAGTTATTAAACGAGGTAGCCGGCTGCCACAGCGATGCTAACGTTGGTCAACTGTGTCAGTTTACCGTGATGACGTTAGATCAGTTGGGAGTCTGTTCCAGCTTACTCGGTGTAACTTGACATGTCATGAGTAACTCGGATGCTCTACGTCATAACAGTTTTTTGGCGATGTTTTTTGATTCTCAGATAACACGAGGGAACCCTGTTATACACCTCACATGGTATTTTATTTTTTTACTTTAGAGAGACGTTGCTGTTTTGAAAGTTCGGACGGATGCTGGCTCCGTCTCTTGACCAACAACACATGTGACCCAACAGCTGTTTTTGTTGGATGTGTAGTCTCCTATAAATACCACCGTGAGCCCCCTGAACACAACACGAGCTGGAGTGTTGTGTTTGGGTCTCTCACTTTTAGACACTGTAACGTACTGGTTGTTTTATCGATTATAGCAGGTGCCAAATCCGTGTCTAAGTAAATATGAGGCAAGCCTTGCAGTCATTAGCTTCAGATATTTATGTTTTGTTGAAAGAGTCATTCATGTGGATTGTGTTTGTCGTCGGGAAATGTGTGGCATCCCACAGTGGAACATCCCCCACCACATCTGGATTGTTTTTTTGACTTGACATAAGGGATTAATTAATGGTCCCCAAGGGCTGCAGCTTTATGAGTATTCAATTTGACAATTGCCCATAATTCAACAGTATTATGATAGCTCTCAGAGTTATCAAATTGCATTTGAGTCAAGTTCTCCCGAATAATCCTGTCGTCAGTCATTTGACCGTTTTGATCTTGTTCCAGTAGCCGGATCGAGCTGGGGGATGTTACGCCCCACAACATTAAGCAGCTGAAACGCCTGAATCAGGTCATCTTTCCTGTCAGCTACAACGACAAGTTTTACAAAGATGTGCTGGAAGTTGGAGAGCTCGCAAAGCTAGGTAAGACGCATAAAATATGTAACTTTCTCAAAGCATGATGCTAGTGAATTATGTTCACAGTTAGATATTAGGAGAGGAAATCACTGGTAAGATTCACAGTTAAATGTAGGGGATTTTTTTACTGCATGGATGAAAAGCATTCTGTGTCTGCTTGGTTTCCATACAAGGGGTAGCATGGTACTCCATGGAAGCCAATTATAGACCTAATCAAGTTATGTTGTCTTGAAACATTACATTTTCCCACCCTCTGCAGTCTAACAATCATTGCACCTTACGTTTAAAGCAAGAAAGGATTCCCTGTCTGTAGCTGATCTCCAGTCTTCTTTGTCTCGCAGCATACTTCAACGACATTGCAGTGGGCGCTGTGTGCTGCAGAGTGGACCACTCTCAGAACCAGAAGAGACTGTACATCATGACGCTCGGCTGTCTAGCACCCTACCGTAGACTTGGAATTGGTAAGGAGCTCTGCATCTCCGGAAGATGCTGCAGTGCACCATGTGATCTCATCTTTTGTTTCTCATTTTGCTTTCGTCTTTTTCTCAAGGTACAAAGATGCTGAATCATGTCCTAAACATCTGCGAGAAGGATGGCACTTTTGACAACATTTACCTGTGAGTGTCTAATAGCAGAAGGCGTACAAGTAGATGTCATTGAAACTTATCAAATTGACTTTTCTTTGAGCCGTAGAATAAACAAATTCATTCATTCCACTGTTACTGGTTAATCTCTCCTCTCCCTCTCCACAGTCATGTTCAGATCAGCAATGAGTCCGCCATTCACTTTTACCAGAAGTTTGGCTTTGAGATCATCGAAACGAAAAAGAATTACTACAAGAGGATAGAGCCGGCAGATGCCCATGTGTTGCAGAAGAGTCTGCGCAGCCCATGTGCACCGCCCACCGGAGAGCTTCAGAAGGCAGAGTAGGGGCACAGCGTTTGGAAAGAGCACAGATGTGCCCGCCTCCACAGAAACAGAACTGTGACAAATGCCCCAGGGTCGACACATTCAACACTTTCTTCAAAGGACGCAAAAAGAGAAAACAAATTTAAAGTACAAAAAATGCTGCATTTATTTTGCAAAGGGGTCCCCTTTGATTTTTTTGCATATTTTATTGCTCCCCTTTCCTCATACAGATAATTGAAAATGACAACAAAAAAAAAAGCTCAGTATTCATAAGTGCTCCGATTGACAAAGTTGCCAACTTCAGACAGTTTTAGACTTGGTGAAAGGGGGAGGTTGTGGTGTTTGCAAATCATACTGTTTGTGTTTGAGTTGTTTTATGCGGTTATAAAGCTAATGGGGACATATCTATACTGTTGCGCAACAGAGAACAGTTGATTTGAAGGTGTAAAAGTGTTTGAAAGACCATCACGGACACACACAAGTCCCAGCTGGTCAGCTTGCAGTGATGCATTGAGTTGTTACGTGGAACAGTCGCAACTCCATTCCCTCACCACCCGAAACTTGGGATTTTTGGGAAGTGAGTTTGACCAGCTTGTTATGTCATGTCCAGAGGGGTAAGGCAGAAATGTATCCCCCTCAGTTCGGGCGTAAAGAAGGCTGAACGGTTTTGAGGTGGTGGGAAGACATGTTCACCACTCATCATTTCTGAATAACTTTATTTTCCAGCCTGTTAATTTAATTCCCCTTCAACTGTTTTTTTTTTACATTAAAATGGCAAATGGTTCAGAGGTTCTCCTGGGTTTACTACCAAGAGTGAAAACATTAAAGATTGAGAGAAACAAACTACATATTGTACTGAATATGTTTCTGAGAAGGGCACTCCACATTGCCCTGTGAGGGTTATTCGAATAACAATAGATTGGCAGTTAGGGATTGGATTTGGGCATTATTTTCAGTAGTATAATGAAGGTGTGTGAGGATTTGTCTGTAAACATATGGAAGTGTTTGGAGACACTGTTGGCAACTCTATGGAGCCACTTTTCAGAATAGGTCTTCTCAAACTACCTGCCTCAGTCAGCTTCTGTTACACACACACACACACCATTCGGTTTTGAAGCTCGGCTGATAGTTTGGAAGTTTTACCCAGGGGAAGCTCTGTCCCCTCTGCATGCGAGGAGAGTCGTGTTCTCTCAGCTGTAGTATAAGCATGTTTTTTTCCTTTCTTTGAAGAATTTTATCTTTTCTGGAGCTCTATATTGTAAGACTTTTTAACGTCTAAATAAAGGAATTACTATTTGCAGTAATTGTGGTGCTGGTTGTGTTATTTTGTTCAATGAAAATGCACTAAATATGCTTGAAAATCCATTTAAAAAACATGTACTGCATAAAAAAACGTGTAGTTGCACTCGTTGTATACCCATCCCTGGATGCCGGTCGTGATTGGCTGAAACCTGCCACATCTGGAATGCTATTGGTTGACACCCTCTACAGAGCCCGCCCCTTTCTGCACCACGTTAGGTGTCTCTTGATTGTTTTGAGAAATGAGTAGAGTTTAATGCTTTGCTAGCCAACAGTTAGCGTCCAATCTCAAAGTACTCTCAGCGACAGACAGTCTCCAAAATGCCGAGGCTCGAGGTTAGTGGGAACTACCAGCTATTAGCAGCCCTTTTATCAACAGCGACGCGACGAAATCGGTCATTAATGTGGCCAATAATTATGTCCGTAACGGTATAGTAAGCTAGCCATTAGCTAGGTAGCTAACAGAAAGATAGCTCAATAGGTAATTGCCCAGGTTGCTAGTTGCTTGCTGGTTAAGTGACGGGATGAGAATCTGATCATCTCTCGTTGTCGGTAACGTAACGTTAAAACCAGGACTCGTTAAACATGTTGTAATTACGCTGTAATAACAGGTAAATAGGTGTGGGTTAGCTGTGGAAGCTAGGTTAATCAACCCCAGCTTGTTAGCATCTAGTTGTAGAAACGTTAGAAGCTCAGTGTAGCTTAACAGTGTCGTATCTACGACAACATAACTGCTGTCTGAATGTTTATTTTTGTTCGTCGGTGTTATACAGTTGTCTGTTGTCATTATACTTTATGTGGAAATGCATCATTCACTCTGTGCGGGTGTGATATGTGTTGATCGCAGGACGGACACGGCAGGGATTTAAGGTCCAGCTGTTAAATGTGTTGACTGGTTGACCTCATCATACAGGCAACTGTTGAGACAGAATGCCAGAGATGACTGAAACTCAGACACCTGGTCGTAAACCCAAGTAAGAGATGCTCTTTATTGATATCGGAATCAAATTATCAGTAGATGCTCTTAAATATGAACATTTGTTTTTACTTTTTTTTTTTTCAGAAAGAAGAAAAACAAAGAATCTCACAATGCAGGTGAAATTACCTCTACTACTGTGCTTCTGTTTAACCCTTTTATCTTTAACTGGTGGCCAGTATTTAACTGAATTTAAATTGAATTAACTGCATATTAAAGTTAAGTCTGTTCTCCATCTAGTTGAGAGACACAGGAAAGAGAAGATTAATGCTGGGATTAACCGCATTGGTAATCTTCTGCCCTGTTCCCAGGCACTTAAAAGGGTAAGAGACAAGCTGGCAAATATGTAGTCAAATAGGTACCTGTGCAAGCCTTTAATTGTGTGTTGTGTTTTAATATCAACCCTTTATCTGCTTATTGATAGAGTAAGAACATGATCCTGGACCAGGCCTTTCGCTACATCACTGAACTGAAGAAAAAAAATGATTCATTGCTTTTGGAAGGAGGCGATAAAGGCCAAGGTGAACTTTAACAATTGTACATTGTTTCTGCAGTAGTACACACTGTTTTTGTCATTACTTAATTATACTTTCTAGTATTAAAATGTATTTAGAATTAACGACTAAGTAAACTTGATTGAAGATGTGTGTGCTTGGTCTCTGGGCAGCGGAGGAGATCCGGCGGCTGCGGCGACAGATGGAGGAGCTGAGGAGGGAGAGTGCTCACTACATCGAGCTCCTCAATGCCCACGATATTAACATTTTAGAAGACCCTACAATTCATTGGAAGGGCAAACAGCGTTGCGCCAAGGTGGCAAAGGTGACCCCCACTCATCAACTCCCAAAGGGGATCATCGTCTATTCCAATGGCAATGTAAAGTGTCCAGCGGGGAAGGAGAGCAGCCCATCAAAACAGCCTTCTGAAACATTGATTCTTCAGCCACCTTCCGAGGTCAGTGCCAGGTTGAGGGTTAATGGAACCCTGCTCCAAGTTAATACCTCTTCTTCCACCCCTACGCTTCTCCCGGGGTCAACCGCCACGCCCATCCAGTCGACCCCAGGCCTGAGATTGATAGAGCAGCGTGTGGTCGAGACACCGGCTGCGGCCCCTACTCTGCCACCCTCCGTGTCTTACATCACCCTCCAGATCCCAGCAGCCACCACAGCCCTGCCCCAACAAACGCAGCCCGCGGCCCCAGTCCCGACCCTCACCATAGCAGCCACCTCGGCCTCCCAACTCCCAACTGAAAGCCTTGTGCAGCCCGTGTCCAATCTCGCCACGCTCACCCAGGCTGTAGCCACATCCAGAGCAGCAGCCACAGAGGTTTGCTCTTGGGTCACACAGGACACTGCCATGAGGACTGTAAGTTATGCTGCTATCCCTAACAGCCAAGCCCTTCTGAGGGCTGGGGCAGCAGGCAGCACACAGACTACCTGGACAACGCTGCAGATGGCGGGAAACACGGTGCAGCCAGTCTGCCAGAGTCTCCCTGCCCCAGAGGTCATCAACACCACCCAGACTCTCCAGCAGGTGACTGTGTGTCCAATAGGCAACAAACCTTCAGTTCAGCCCATTCAAATCCAGATGCAACCACACGTGCCTGTACAGCAAGCACCCATTACTGCCCACATTCAAGCGCAGCCCTTCCAGAGATCACCTCAGCTACGGCCGGCAATCCTGAACCAGGCACAGCCTCAGCCTGTTCTAGCCCCCCAACCACAGTGTGCTGTTCTCTCCCAGTCAGCCATAGTACCGCAGCCAGGTGTGGTGGCCCACGCTGCCGTTGTGCCGTCGCAGCCCCAGCCTGCTGTACTCCAACCAACCTCATTGGTTCCCCATCCTACGACAGCCCTCATACCTCAGCCTCAGCCCATCCCTCAGCCAGCCCTAGTGCCCCAGCCACAGGCCACCGTGCTGCCCCTCCTTCAGACCATGCAGGTGCTGCAGGTCAACCCAACTGGAGGGACAGCCTCATGTGTAACAGCACCACAGAGCTCCAACAATCCAAGCGTGGTCTTCCTGCAGCAGACCGGTTCTTGCCCAGCCCAGTCAGTTGTAAGGGAGGAAATAACCAATCAGACACCGTGTCAGCATATTGTAATCATCCAGGCACCCAATCAGGTTGCACCTGTCCCTCAGAATCCTCAGGTCGGCATGGTGCCTGCTGCTGTGCCCACTGCAGTACCTGTTGTCTCCTCTCAAATACCTACGACCAGCAGCTCAACGTCTGTCGCTTCCTTACAGAGTGTTGGAGGGAAGCAGCTGGTGCACATTCTCCCGCGCCCCGTTCAGCCTCATTTGACCCACCCCCTTCAGGTCACCCAGGCCTCCTCTTCCCAACCGGTTCCTCCAACACCACAGACCATCACCGTGAACGGCCAGGTGTTTGCCTTGCAGCCCATGAAGACCTCTGATAAAAGCAGCTCCCAGGCTGGCCAGAGTACACTCCAGCTGGTCCAGCCCACCACCACAGAGGAACCAAATACTAATGTGGCCCTCAACAGTTTAGGTGCACTCAGCTGTCTCAATCAGAGCATCTCTCAGGGCCTTCCACTCACCATTTCAAGCCAGACCAATGGTCAGCCTCCGACTGCTCCATTAACAGTAGTCCAGCAGAAGCAGTCTCCTGCTCCAGCGTCCGTCCCTGGAGCAGCACTTGCTCTACCTGCCCGGCAACTGCAGGTCCCTGTTTTGAACCAAGTCAAATCAGGGCTGGCGGTTAATGCCTCAAAGGGTTTAGGAAAGAGGCTTCGCGGGACTTTGAATACAAAGAGGGCTACAGCTAAAAGGACTAAACCAGTCAAGAAAAAAGAACTCAGCGAGCCATCACCTACTGTTCCAGCCAAGCCAGCAGTTGCTGCAGGGGAAAGTCAGACACTTCAAGCTTCAGCATCTGACGTTTCAAAGTCCTCGACTGTAAAAGTCACAGACATCCCCCCTACTTGTACAACAGCTGTCACAACTACAAGTTGTAGTGAAGCTGTAGGGAATGTCACCGCTACACAAAACACTCAGAAAACGATTGTGTGTAGTTCATCTAGTGAGTCGACTGTATTTAGTCAATCCCAACCACAGAGCAAAACCTCCGTCAGTGCAACTCAGACTGACGTTGTGTTCAGTAACACTAGTAGTGTGGCAACTGCAGTTACAACTGTCACCGCCACATCGGTCAAGCCAACGGTTAGTGCAGCTGTGGCCATTGACAGTAAACCAGCCATAGTTTCTGGCAGCAACTCGACTGTAACCAACATCTCGGTTCCAGAGGTTAAACAGCCAACCACCAGTTCGGCGACGAGCACAACACAAAGTAAGTCAGCTGCCACCACAACGGTTTCTAAACAGGGCAAATCTGTGGTCAGCTCTGCAGGTGCCACTGAGACTCTATACACTTCCACCACCGTTTCTACTGCATGCCTGACTCCAGTCAGCACCAGCAGTATCCCGCCAACTGCACCAGTATGTTTAAATGAGGTGTCCCAACCAGCTTCGGTATGTCGTCCCCAGGTATCTAATACACAAGATCCTGTCCCCTGTAATAAACCCCAGTCACAGCCCACTACTTTGCCCTTGGTGTCCACAAGCGTGGCACTATCATCGCCCGCGGCAACGTTTTCTGCAGCCCACAGTTCAGTTACAGCCCCTACAACGAGCTCAGAGTTCAGGAAAAGGGTCACTGCCAGTAGGGCGCCAACACAGCAGACTGACCTGAGTATGCCTAACCCGTGCCCCTGCCATCCCGGTGAAACCAAACCACCCCAGCCCCCGAGAAGAGACAGAGAGGCTCAGGTGGAGAGACACTCGACAGCAGCAGAGAAAGACAGCCTGGTGGGCTCTCGTAAGGATTTTGCCCTATCTCAACAGGTGTACACCAACCTAGACGATCAAACCATAGAGCACCCTATGATATCAAGCAGACAGACAGATTCTCCCATGTCTTCAGGGGCTGGGGGAGGCAGGGGGTTCTCTGTGGCATCCATGCTTCCCCAGGGTCACACTATTAGTGCGTCATCCGGCTCCTTTGGCACATTTACATTCACGTCTGAGCAGGCCGAAATGCTGGCTTTGGCCATGCTAGAACAGGACAGCCCAGGAAGGCGGAGTGGAAGCTGCTCTGTGAACGCCGCTTCAACAAACCCCACTGCGGCCACATGGGACCCCCCAAAACCCCCAGTAGTGTCTCACAGTAAAGAAAGGGGCTCAACTGGACAGCAAAACAAAGTGGCTAAACCCATGGACGCAGTAACGGTTAAACCTGCTGTCCAGGTGTCCGTCAGGGGACAGGCAGGGGAGGGGCCCAACGGAAGCAGACATCCACAAAACATCGCATACTCCCAGTCTCAGTCCCTCAACCAGGTCCAGTCTCAGAGCTCATCCCAGAGCGGCACCGTGGCCAGCCTCAGCGTCAACAACCTCATCAGGCCCAGCTCCAGTCAGCAACCCTACCCTGGCTCCCCTAGTCTTGCTGGCCAACAGAGCTCAGCTCCCTCACCTGTAGGGACCTCGGCCCACATATCCCAACCCTCAAACAACACCCTCTCACCATGCTCAGGCCAACTGAACGAGTACACACCCTTAAAGACTGCGTTAATGAGGGCTCAGGCTGGAGTCGGCGTAGGCGAGCGACAGGTGAAGATCATCTCCAAACGGCAGGCCCAGGAGGAGGTGATGCTCAACACTGGAAAGCGGCCCAAGCCTTGCCCTCCGTCAGCTCCCACTGTAAGCCACATGGACGTGAAAGCACCAGACCACAGCCAGATGATGGTGGGACAGCTGCCTCCAACGTCCTCGGCTGTCATGACGATGATTAATTCGGAAAGCGGAGGCAGCCTCTTCTCCACAAACTCCTTCATGAGCCCGGTAGTTCGGCCCTCGGATGGCCACTGCCCTCCTCAAGTGGGCCCTGAGCAGAACCAGCCAGGTGTGCTTCATCTGCCCCAGGGTCATCCACAGCATGCTGCAGCACAGCCTGGCCAGCACCTGGGAGGAAACCTTTACATGAAACAGCAGCAGCAGGAGCAACAGAGACACCATCTGTACCATTTGCAACACCACCTGACGCAGCCTGACCGTGCACAGCGCCACTCGCTACACCAGAGGGCGCTTCAGCAGCAGCAGCAGGAGCAGCAGCAGCAGCAGCATGTGCAGAAGAAGCGGGGGCTTGTGAGAGGCAGCCAAACCGGTTCACCTGCCGGTCTGCAACAGAAGCAGCACCACCTGGAGAAGTCTGGAGTTCAGCAGCAGCAGCAGCAGCACTCGCATCAACAACAACAGTCACAGCATCAACAACACACACAGCAGCAGCAGCAGTCGCAGCAGCAGCATCAACAACAATCACACCAACAAGCGCAACAGCATCAACAGCCAACGCAACACCAACAGTCTCACCCCCAGCAGCACCAACAGCAAACCCATCAACAGCAGCCGCAGACGCAGCATCAACAACACCAACAGCAGCAGCTACAACAGCAGCAGAGCTCCCACTCCAGACACCAGCAGCATCTGCAGCAGCAGATCCAGCAGCAGCAGCAGCAGCACTTTAGACACCAGGAGAAGAGCTGTGAGGCCCAGGCAGCCGGGTCGAGGGTCCACCACAGCAGCCACCTGTCCCAGCAGGACCACCTCAAGGTGGGTGTCACGTAGATCAGCTGGATAGGTAGATATTGATAAAACTGAAAAGTAGGTCCAGTGGCATCATGTATTAAATACAGGGAACTTTCGAGGGCTGTTTCTAATTAATTATGGTTAGGTAAGGTGTGACATTTCTGTCTGTGCAGTGAAATGGGTTTTAAAAAACTGGTATGTTGTTATTTTTTGGGACTGGGTTGGTAAATTACAAAGATGTAGCAAACCACTGCAGCAGACCACATTTACACTGCCACAGCAAAAAGAATCCTGAAAACAAAAAAACAAAATGCTTGCCTGGGAGCTTTTTTTATGTCCTTGCAGTAAAAAAATAAAATAAAAAAGCAGCCCTGCCCCCATTTCCGCAGTTAAGACAGAGGAATGAAAAATCAAGATGGTCAGTATTTTTCAAGTGAACACACAATTATTGCGATATCCTGCCAGATGTAATTCTCTTTAATTTATACTGTGTTTATCTGTAAGGTCTGGGAACTGTCAGGGAAAATTGCTGATGAAGATGGATGATATGTAATAACTCATAAGATTTTTTGTTTGAAAATAACATCTGGATATTTTTTTCTAAATCCCTCAGCCTGGTCAAGACCATAACGCTATGCAGAGGATGATGAGCACTCGGACTCTCGAACAGCAGCTCATCCCTCCTCCCAGCAACCCCGTGTCCCGGTCATCGGATCTGGCCTGCGCTCCATCCCGGCAGGAACGCCACCGCGTTTCCAGCTACTCTGCGGAGGCGCTCATCGGTAAAAGTTCCACCAGCGGTGAACAGCAGCAGCGCATGGGTCTCCACCTTCAGCCGGGCCGCGGTGCCACGCAGGAGCAGCCGGACCTTCGCGGTTATCTGGATACGTCGCGAGGGAAGGCCAGCATCGCACACAACCCACAGAATCGCCTGCCCTCGGACCATCCGGGGTCCGCCGACGTTCAGCGGGTCTCGGAGTGCCCGCCGTTCAAGGCAATGGGCGGGGGAGTACATCGGCTCGGTGGCTTCGAGGCTCAGGTGTCTCGAGGGAGTGACATGGCCCCTAAGTCGGTGCCGTCCTCCCAGAGGGGCCCTCAGGTGCAGCAGCAGGGCGGGTTCAGGATGGGTGTCGGCCCTCCAACAGACGGACGGAACCGCTACAGCGCAGCCCATCCTGGCTCACAGGGAGTACAAGTTGGCCTCCCCCGGGAGCAGGACGGCTGTCACCAGAGTTTCATGCAAAGCCTCCTGTCCCCCCACCTGCCCGAGCAGAGCAACCACCAGCGGGCGGTGCAGTGCTGCCCGCCGCTCAGCATGGACTACAGCTGTTTGCCTGGAGGCTCTTCAGGAGACATACAAGCGAAGGCCTCCAGCCCCAGTGTGCCCCAGACACAGAAGGCCCCGGCCATGCGGCTCGGCGAGGGCAACAAGGGCCACATTTCTCAGGTCAGCAGTAATATGCATGGGGGCCCAGGTGTGCGCACCGGTCTCCCCCACCCTCCAACCCCACACAGCAGCTCGGAACCCGGACGCTCGTCGGCCCCCTCCAGACCACCCACGGCTGTCAGCCAGCACTCTCGCCACATCACCCGAGACACTCAGTCCACCAAGCTTAGACCCGGAGACCGGCCCAGATCGGGTACTCTGAGACAGAGCAACCCCTTTGAGCCCGAGGGCCACCTGCCTCTGCCGTCGGGAGGAGGTCTGCTGGGCAGACCGCAGTCTGGAGGCGAGGCACGACGCAGCACTATCGTTTGCTTAATGGCAGATGGTGCTCAGGTTCCGGGAGACAACAACCTGGTTCCTGACCAACACTTAACACAAAACTTTGGTTTCCCCTTCATTCCAGAGGGAGGGATGAATCCCCCGCCTCCCATCAATGCCAACTCCACATTCATCCCTCCAGTCAGCCAGCCCAACTCCTCCCGTACGGCGTCTCTTCTGCCCGTGGAGCCCCAGAACACGTTGCCCTCCTTCTACCCTTCTTATTCTACAGCAGCTCACCCCAGCCTTCCCAGCGATGTCACTCTCCAGTACTTTCCCAACCAAATGTTTACCAGCCCAAGTGCCGACAAGGGCAGCGCCGCTCCACTCAATAACCGCTTTGGCTCCATCCTCTCCCCGCCTCGCCCTGTGGGTTTTGGCCAGGCCAGCTTTCCCTTGCTTCCAGATATGCCACCGATGCCCATTGCCAACTCGTCTGGAATCACCCCGCACATATCCAACTTCAGCCTCACCTCGTTGTTCCCCGAGATCGCCACAGGCATGCCCACCGACGGCTCGGCCATGCCAATGTCTCCCCTGCTGTCTCTCTCCAACACCTCGGCGGCCGACTCTGGCAAGCAGCCCAATCGCCCCGCCCACAACATCAGCCACATTCTGGGCCACGACGGCAGCTCGGCTGTGTGAGGAGACCGTAGGGCTGGGCAATAATCCAATACGATCTTTAATTTGTCTTTATTATATTATGATGAGATATTGTGATCTCAAAAACCCACATAATTACGTTGTCTGAATTTACAACAAGCAACTCAAATGTGTCAGTAAATCTGATTATTTTTGCACTAAAGAAATTAATTAAATCAGTTTTATTTGTCCAGTATTTTATTTGCAAATCATGTGGTTATTTCATATAGACTATTTATTTATTGAATTACCAGAAAACATGCTATATGATGATGTAAATGTATACCGTGATAGAAGATTTTGGCCATATTGCCCAGCCCTGGAGGGGAGCTCCTGCTGCATTTTGATGAACTGGTGTTAAGAGTTTATCTTTTGGATATATTGTTCTTTTTAGATGTTCAAAAAAAAGTGGTGGTGAAGCACCTGATGAATGGTTTCTAAGTTGAAATGACATCATGTCTATCTGATTGTTTACATGTTCATATAGTTGAAATCTCAAAGTTTGTTCCCTCTGATACGTATGGTATCAAAAGTTATAATTTGTAATACTTTAAATATCTTATGGATTTAAGGCGACAGGAAAAATGTGGTCCTTTTTAAAGCTCTTTTGTTGGTTATGCTGATCTGTCTGGTAGTAAAACAATCAAAACTTAAGTTTAGAGCTTAAATTCACTGTTTTCTGGGTCATTAAGAAACCTTGCAGTTACCCACCAATGTAATTCACTAACTTATATCAGGTTGTATTGTACAGAATCTGTTTGTTTTTCCAAGAGCTATTTTGTAAATACCAATATTTCATATCAGAATTGTTAGAATATGTATGTATTTGTAAATACAAAATTGATTAATAAAGTTTATAAGGAGACATTTGTATTTGCTGCCAACTGAAAAACTGTGTGTTTCTTGCTCCACTAGATGGCACTTTAACTCTAGTCACACTTGCTTTTTGGCGCTCTGGGGGGGGGAAACAATGAACATTAGTGGTGGTAGTGGTGACTTTATTCCAGCAGTTGATTTTAAACTAAGTCCCCACATCTGTGGGATTAAATTACCCGGCAAATTATTTGTTTTTACAGTAAAACATAGCTGGGGCAAAGCAAAAAAATGCATTTCAAATCGCAAGTGTGCAGATGTTAGTCACCACACAGATTGAAAAAGACACACCAAAACGCTCGTCAAATTTCGTAGGCTTTTATTTACATGCAATAGTGCTCCAGCATGTGCAACCACAGAACGGCCACACGATAAAAGGGGAGTGTAGATTCCGGATCTCCTTCATTTCGATCGCAGATGTCTCTGGCTAAGACTAATACTTAAAATGCACCCAACCTGTCAGGGAGGAGTAATACTGACACACCCGTCACAGCGCCCTCACCTGGCAGTTATTTGGTAAAACCAGCAAATGAGTAAACAGAAGTGGTTGCAGTATAAAGTTCAGCTTATCAATGACTTGAGTTTAACAATTTTTTTTTTCCAGAATCTCTCCCATTCCCATTCAGTGATTTAAAAAAAAAAAAAATTACAAAATCAAAAAAATAAATAACTATACAATATATATAATCTCTGGTACGCTACTGAAACAGAATGATTTATGTTGCATACACGTGTTAATAGTTTGTTAATGATGAAAAATGCATAATACAGTTGTGTTATTGCTATACAAATTGGCAGACGGTTGCGTTTTGAACGTGATAAAAGCAACAGAACGAAGCACCTCATAATTACAGCATCTGACTGGTCTGAATGGTCCCTTTGTCTGTTACGTGAAGCTAAGTACCTAAACGTTTAGGATGGAGGATATCTGAGGAATGACGAGGAGGAGGAGGAGCGTCGTGAAGTGCTGGACTGAGAGGAATCCCCTTACTGAGCTTCTTCAAACAAGGAACATCTCCAACTTATTTCCCTCCCCAGGAAAGTTCAGCAAGAGTCTCTTTCAAAACGTGAAAATAACCTTATATACAGTATAATCAAACAAGTATGTACAAAAGCATAAATATATAAATATCTGTGATACAAAAATAAATATTTTCTCTCTATCTTCTGTTTGCACAACAGTCTCTTATGCATCCGTGGTGCTGGTCGTCCCCGGCGACGCTTCGTTCGGGAGGACGCTCACTTCCTGTATCGTCAGGTCTTGGGATTGTGGCGTCGTGGCGGCGGAAGACGATGTGGTGAAAATCCCTTCGTCTTCTAGAGAGAGAAGAGGAAAGGAGGCCGACTCTGCGGAGGGAAGGAGGGGAAGGAGAGCTGTTAAAAAAATATAATGCCGATTGAGGATTTAAGGGTTTAAATGTGTCACGCTAAACATTCATCTCTGGATGTACGCAGAATCCACACGTACTGTAAGTGATGCCGTCCTCGGATTTATCTCCGCCACAGAAGTCGCCATCGCCTCCCAGCTCCTGTGAGCCGAGGTGCTGATGGGAGGAGTGGAGGAGCTGAAGGGTGGAGTCGTCCGGAAGACAGCAACTCTGGTCGTGATGATCTGGACCACTGGAAAAAAATTATAATAATTCATTAAACTTCTCTTAATTTTCGACAAAAACAATGTGTGACATTTTCAAATATTGTTTTTACACAGCTCTAGTTCAGTGTATTTTTAAATTGCCAAAACACGGGTGACAAACACTCAATACTGTCCTTAAACGCACCACATGTACAAAGATATAAAGACACATTTTAAAAACGTATAGAGGCAGGAAGTAACAATACAAATACTTTGTTACCGTACTGTATTTCCGGTGTTACTTTTACATTTTAAAACATTTAAAACAAATATCTGAACATTCTACTTAGCTTAGATGCATTTGACGCAAAATATTAAAAAAACATTCTCTCATTAATATGACGCGAGATTCAGTTAGCTTTGCAAAAAAAACAGCTGGTAGAAATTTCATTCATAGGGATACTTTTTACTTCCTACTTGAGTACTTTTTCCCTTTTACGTGAGTAAAAAGTTGATTGGTACTTCTACATTTACCAGAGTGAACAAAAGAACAAGAACGTCTGTACTTTTGATATCTCTGAAAACATGATGTAAAAATTATCTTTAAAAAAGCAGGAATCAACACATTTGGCCTCATAATTATATTATTAGAATCAAAACTAATCCCGTCAGTCTAATCAGCATACATGTACACATCTGTCAGTACATGAACGTACCTGGTGGAGTAGTGGTAAACAGGCAGATGTCCGTTTGACATCGTTTGTGGCAACAATGTGTCACACTCCATATCACAGTCCACCTCGTCCTGCAAACAGTGTATAGATCATATTTAGTAAACACATCACGTGTACAGCCTGTTACATCCTTCAATTAACATACTTCTTCAAAACTCATGATACAGGGCAATCATCCCACAATTAGCTAATAATAATAATTCTAGACTTAAAACCACATTTTGTTCATTTAATACCAACTCTACATTTCAAAATACAAAAAAAGAAAATGCTGCTAATGATCAAACAATCCAACGTGCATGGCCTTTTAAGGATTTGAACATTGATAGCGTTTTATTTCTGGGTAAGCTTGTGTGTAAAGACATTTCAACATGAACTATGTTAACATATGGTCCATAAAACTATTCACAGATTGGATAAAAGAAAGGTACCGACTGTCTCTACTGAACTGTTAAACAGACGCTGCGTGTTTTACCTGCTGCAGCCCCGGCAGACAGTGTGCTGGGTGGTGAGGTTTGCCGTTGGGAATGTATTCTCCGTTCGCCGGGTAGACGCCATGCGGCGCCGTCATGTGACCGTCCAGCGGACAGTGGCCAACGAGGGCGAGTCCCTGGAGGGGGACCATGGTGTACTGGCACGAGGACACGGGGGCGGCCACGGCGGGGAAACACATGTCGGACGTTTGCTCTGAAAGCACAAAATTAAAAACAAGAGAGAATTAAACAGAGAGGCAAATAAAACAATTTAAAAAAAAGAAGAGAAAAACCGGGAGAATAACTCACTTTGTTTGGCCCAAGCCCTCCAGAGGCAGAAGGAGATGAAGGCCACTATGATGGAGACGAAGGCTCCCAGGACTATACAAACTATGAGGTAGGGCAGGTCACCGGGCCGAGACACCGGCCCGTTTTGGTGTCGCGACCCGTCGTCGGGGGTCTCTGATGGAATGGGTCGCTGGTTATTAGGACGAGCTGAGGAGAGAATTTATTATTTAGTTTTTTAAACAGCCTGAAAGAGGGTAAAAGTTCCTTGTGTTTTCCCGTATTAAAAAAAAACGACCTCACCTTTGGTTTCCAGGATCACCACGTTGCCAAACTCGCTCTCTCCCTTCTCGTTGAAGCTCTGCATCTTGATGTCGTAGGCGGTCTCGGGCTGCAGGTCGGTGATGGAGTGCCAGTAGCGGTCTCCCTCCACCACGTCCTTCTTGTAGTCGCTGTCGTTGTCGCTGTCCGTCGGCCGGTAGTAGATGTAGAAGCCGTAGATGGGCGTGTTGTTCACGGGGGTGTACTGTTGAGAGGGAATATTAACCGCGTTACCATCAGGGGCGGCAATCACAGAGTAACTCACCATACAACGATATCACGATAACGAGGATATCACGATACACGATATATTGCATCACGATATCTGTATCTGAAGGAGAACAAATACCAGCAAAAAGGCAAAAAATGAATGACTCGTATACTGTGTTTAAAGAGTTTTAGCACACACTGACTGAACATGTCTACATGTGACATCATTCCAATATAGACATAAACTGGCAAAAGGCCAAGAGGAGTCATGAAGTAGTGACAAAATGGTAACAAGCTTAATGCATAGAATCGGTACATAGCAGGTGAATATTTTAATAAAAATAAAAAAAATAGTGTATCTATATCATTTTAATGGACAGCAGTATAAATACACAATGTAAATAGTTAGCAGAATGGCTAGTTTCGATAGCAGGGAGTATCACGATATCACGATATTTCAATATATTGTCGCACCGAAAAGTCCAAATATGTGGCATTGCACGATCCCGTTTCCGATGACTCACCGTCCATTTCAGAATGATGGTGGTCTCGTTGATGGCTTCGTTGTAGGTGATGTATGGGCCGTCAACGGGGCGTTCGTGGGTCCTCCCGCCCACCACCGTGTACGCCTTCGAAGGGGCGCTGGGGGGACTGGAACCAATCACGTTCACCGCCACCACGCGGAACTTGTAGGACGTTCCTACGGGGGGGAAGAGAAGGGGGATAACCATCACTGACGGCTCTCTGGATGCTGCAGGCCAACAATGAAGCACTACATCGTGTTGACTAATGATGCTTTTGTTCTATATTTGACTGATGGCGGCAATTACCGGAGTGACTGCAACAACACTCATTACGCTGATGAATTTACAAGTCGTGGGAATGTAATTACGCAGGACGTCCTCGTTGTAATTATACACTATGACATCCTACTAGAATAAAAACCAGCGTGAGTAATAACGCCGCAAATACGGAAAGATGGCCGACCTTTCTCCAGGCCCGTGATCTCCACGGAGAGCCTCGACGGAGGGATGTTCTCCACCGCCGTCACCCAGTCCTCGCCCGCCTTCTTCACCTTCTTGTACTCCACCCGGAACGACTGGATGGGGAAGCCGCGGTTGCCGCGAGGAATCCAGGTCACGTACGCCGACGTCTCCGTCGCCGTGGAGACCGTGGGTTTGTCGGGGGCTTCGGGAGCTGCGGAAGGAGGAGGAGGAGGAGGAATGTTGTCAGATAGACATAAACTTAGAGAGAACATTCTGTAATGATGACGGCGGAGGAAAAAACACATTACATGCAGCACTTACTGGGAGCTCATCCCTCAGAGAGACAGGAGGAAAGAGATTGAGAGGTTTCCATGTTAGTCAAAGGGAGAAAAGTTAGATAGTATCACGTTCTTTATTTTACTTTGTAACTCATGTATTTATTTCAAGACAATAAGATATTAATCTTGTACAACAAGAAAAGATGCTTTATGTCAGGTTGTAGCAAAGTTAGTATAGTTAAGAGGAGGCGCAGCGAGGGGGAGGATGTTAGGATACTTACGAGAGAGGCTTGGCGAGGGAACAGCAGGAGTTTTCGGAGGGTCGATTTGCCCAACGCCTCGGCGATCTGAAGACAAAAAAAAACAACAACAGTGTGATCCGATGCTCAAATTAATTAATTGCATCGAATGAATCTTTACACCTCCACATGACGGTGTTTTCACCTTTGCCCGTCCTGAAGGTCATCATGGCGGGCTGGCCCAAGCCGGCACAGTTTTTGGCAGCCATCTCCACCTCGTACAGGCTGTCCGGCTGCAGCTTGGCCAGGGTCAGCTTGTGGAGGGCCCCTGAGATACTGCTGGAGGTCCACTCTGCCAGAGCGTCGCCCACCTGACACAGAAAGGTGCGTTACTGACTGAGACTTTATTTTAATTATGCATTTTTAATAGAGAATGCAGTCGAAGCGATCGCCGTACCTTTCGGTATTTGACCATATACTCCAGCACCGGGGCTCCACGCTCGTGGCGCGGCCTCCAGGTCAGCTCGTAGTAGTCGGCTTTGCCCGTGCGCGGCTGGCTGAGGATGATGGGTGCCTCCGCGGGGAGGATGTGTCCTGGCAGCTCGGAGCAGTCGAGGGGCAACATGGCACCCGTGACCCCTGGCCTCACCGGCGGCTGCTCCTTCAGCACCTTATCGGGGCTGAGGGGCCGATAGATGGAGGGCAGCCTCCCCCTGGATGAAATCCCTACCAAGAATAAAAGACATACATCATGAAATCTGTAAAAAAGGGTTGTGACATGAAAGCATTTCAAACAACTATCTGACTCACCGGTTGATACGGTGATGAGGCGAGCCGAGGCCTGCGAGCTGCCCACCCCGTTCTCGGCCATGCACTGGTACAGTCCGTCGTCCTGGGGGCCCACGTTGGAGACCCGCAGCCCCCGGGAGGTCAGCCGGTGGCGGGGGGACGGCGTGAGGGGACGGGCGTTGTGAAGCCACATCACCGAGGGGGCGGGTTTACCCCGGGCCTGGCAGATGAAGCGCACCGTCTCTCCGTAGACGACCGGCTGCTGCTGCAGCTCCACCGTCACCTGAGGAGGCTCTGCAGGGGACGGAGACAAAGAGGCTGGTTCAGACCCTGATCATGTGTGCACAGGAAGTTATTATTATTCTCTAAACCAGAGGTCTTTAATTTACCACATTTACGTATAAAATTGTGTTTCTTAATAAACCGGCCAATAATAATATGTAGTGCAGCTTATAGTGCCATGTATAACAGTACTTTGTATGATGTATGGATACAATGCTAAGCCGTTAAAATACTGTATGAATTCTATTTTGGCATTTCTACATCACAATTTCACAACATAATATGAAACAGGAAGATTTATATTTGCTTATTATAGGTTGTATTCATGTTAAGGTGTCTTTTTGGACATATTTAATTCATTATAATTATTTTTAAAAATGTAATTTAATTTCGGGGACCCCCTGCAGTAACTCTAAGTACCCTCTAGGGGTCCCGGACCCCCTGATGAAGATCTCTGCTCTAACCTGTTTCAATGACACGTGTAACAGCATGAGCAAAATCACAATCATGCTAACGTGTGTGTGTGTGTGTGTGTGTGTGTGTGGGAGGGAGGGGCCAAACTAGCTAGTTGATGGTTGGCTGCTTGTGAATCAGGGAGAGACAGAGCTCATTACAGCAGATCTCTGGCTTTAATTAGAGCCAGCTGCAAGAGAGACAGGCTCAACACACACACACACACACACACACACACACACACACACACACACACACGTACACACACGTACACACACACACGTACACACACACACAGAAATCACTGTAAAAACAGTCATCCATAACCTAGACACACTCCATCAAGTCCTGCTAGAATAGAGCGCTCTGTCTCCACAATCTCTCACATACAGACGCCCGTCTTCTCTCCCCGCCAAGTCGGAGTCGGTCTAATTATTAAATCCATGACACAGGAAAAAAACTATTTGAAACTCATCGCTCAGTCAAATGAAACAAACTACCATTCACCGTGAAAAGCCTTTTTACGGGAACCTGCATTAACTCACAGTATTTAATCAAACAGCTCTACTTTACTCACCGAACACCTGCACGTCATAAAGCACCGTGGCCGAGCTGGCCGAGCCGATGCCGTTGTCGGCCCGACACACGTACGTGCCCGAGTCGGCCTCGCCCACCGCGTCGATCAGCAGGTTGCTGAGCAGGAAGCGCGTGTTGTTATGGGAACGCAGGTCGTGGCCGTCCTTGGCCCAGACCACCTGCGGCGTGGGGATGCCACTGGCCACGCACTCCAACACCAGCCGCTGGCCTTTGGTGACGATGATGGAGCGGGACGCCGGCGGGTAAATGATGCGAGCCGCTTCCGAGGTGGAGCCTGGGAGAGACGACGACGTTTTGGGATTTACACAACATCCAGAATACGAAGGATTTAAATCACAATGAGAAGCACTTTCATCCATTTTTCTTACATTTTCTAATATGGTGCTTTTTTTTCTTTTTGGCTCATTAATTCCACGTAACGCTCCTTGGTGTATCTATCTCTTTGTTTGATGGATGCATGTACGAGTCAAGCTGTAGCTGCCCCTCTTGGGGTTAATAAAGTTGTTTGAATGGAATTGAATGCACACCATCATCTGATTTAAAGTGTGATGTGATCCACGTGTGTCTACAGTAACAGTAACGACCTTTAATGACCCGTTAACGTTTCACTACAACCTTTGACTTCTTCTTGCCCATCTGTAAAAGTGGGATAATCCCCTAATAAACACGATGACTCACGGCGTATTCGCAGGCGGTCGGTGGAGGTGGACGTCTTGACCTCCTGAGTGACGGGGTTGTAGGCGGCGCACTTGTACGGCCCTTCGTCGTCCTGCGTGGCGTTCGCTATCTGCAGGTTCCCTGACGGCATGATGAGGTAGTTCCCTGCAGGAAAAAGAAAACGGATGTCAGAGGAAACCCAGAAATGACTCCAGAGTGTACTTTTATGGTAAGCCTCTGATTCAAAGTGTTTATTTGTCTCTTGCTCATACAATATGTGCAGAAAAATGCAGAAAAAAGTGTGCAATGAAGAATAATACGATTAGAAAACTATGCAATAAACCCTTCTGCACATATGCAAACCAAGAGGACAACATACTGTAATGTAATAACATGAGATCAGGTCTAACATACTTAAAAGTGGAAAATACATGACCAAGAAAATGAGGAGCCGCAGGAAAATAAGAGTCCATATTGTGAAACGTTGTGTAATATGAGTACTATGGGCCATTCCAGCACGCTTGCACCACCAGCAGAGACCACAAGGGGGCGCCCCGGGGTCTGACGGAGAGCGCTCATCAATGTGGTACTCATTTCCTCGCAGATAAGCTGCAGATATCAGTACCTACAGCTCCCAGGCATCATCAGCATACCAGCCACAAACCACTGGAGCTTTTCTTCTCTTCCAGGCAACTTGGAAGTAAATAGTCGGAAAAATAAACAACCGCATTCCCATGTTTCAACATTCTCCAGATAATCCCCTTATCAGCGCTTTCATAATGGGCCTGATAGCAGGATTATAGCATTCCGGTAAATTATGAAGATAGTATGAGAATTAAGGAGGGAAGTGGGGGATAGATTATAGGAGGAGGAGGGGATGGATTGAAGCATCTCCATACCTTTAGATGTTTCCAGCCACTCCTGCTTGACGCTGTAGCGGACCTGAGCCTTGGGCTGGCTCTCCGGGAGGTGACACTCAATGACGGCCGTGTTGCCTTCGTCCACCTCGATGTCCTGCTGGTCGTCGGGCTCGAAATCCCGCAGCTCTGAAGAGAAAACACACACGTTGGCAAAAGAAAAGTCAGCGCCGTCACATCGCCGCAGCATCGTCTCAAAGCGTAAATCACACGCGGCCACAGTCGGCCCTCAGCTTTAGAAGTAGAAAACCGCAATATTCGGAGCAATAATAAACTCTATAATGACTGTGCTGTTTCCGTATCATTGTATCGTAAACCACACTCCCATAACTCCTCCGATGTGCCTTCTCTTTGGAAAGAAATAACTTATTCCCTTCCGCTTGTCTTAACATGATCTGCTTTAAAGTCAGAGTTCCAGCTAATTTTTCTGTTTTGCTCAATAATGCCACTTGGATAAGCCCAAAGCCTAAAAGTGGTGTCCGTATCACTGGAGTAGGTGTCTTTAATCCTGTCAAACATTATACCGGGACCGGAGCCGGGTCAGATTCTCTGGGAAACGGGTGGAGTGGGATTACCGAGGCCATGTGCTGCGACTGTGTCCTCGCAGACACACAGTCTGCACGGCACAGACACTTATGTGACCCCTGACCTCCTTAAACCCCCACCTGAGTGGGCTGGAGGCCTGGCCGCGGGGGTCAAAGGTGAGAGGTGTCCATCCTATATAGAGTTTCAAAGAATGATATCCAGTTTGGGTTTGAGGAGGAAGCAGCAAAAAAACTCTCTTAAGAAGCCAGAAAACCTCTTAGTGGGGGATTCTGCCATTTTATAGGATTTAAAGCAGAGGGGAAACTAAAATGAGACTCCAGACGGAGAAAGAGGGGAAGGCAACAGCTCGGGAGGGGGGAAAACAAAAGTAACAACTGGAGAAATGTGTCATGAAAGAGTTGAGGAATGAAAGATAAATAAAACTTCTCCAGGAACGTAATTAAACGTCTGCCAGCCCCTCGCTGATTTATTCTTAACAAACATGGCCTCGCTCCATTCTTTCCAGAGGTGCTATAACTGGCGTGTTGTTCTTGGATCAGTCTGTCTCTCTCTCTCTGGCAGAAGACGACCACCGGTTTATACAGTCAGCTGATGAGGCGTTTGTATACAGCTCTAATTCAATAAGTTAAGGGTATCTGCAGATAGGGGACATCCTGGTGATGCACTCAAAGCACTGAACAAACAGCTTCCCTGCAGGCAGATGATTTATTCACCAGGCGTGATTGATCCGTCTCTGTCTGTGTCTGAGCTTTAATGGGAGACACACACACACGTACACACACACACACACACACACACACGTACACACACACACACAAAAACAACTCCATCTCCAACTCTGTTTCAGCTCTTATTCTGAAAGATATAATCCCAGCCAGGACATGTCAAGCTAAGTGGTGTGTGTGTGTGTGTGTGTGTGTGTGTGTGTGTGTGTCGCTCCATTTGCTAAATCAATCAGGTGCTGTTTTTACAGCCCCCCCCCTCCCCCTCATATCTACCCATCCCTCCTTCCTCCTCCTGCATGCTTCGACCAAATTCCTCCAGTTACACCTTTTAACCCCCCCGCACACGCACACACGCACACACACACACACACACACACACACACACACACACACACACACACACACACACACACACACACACACACACACACACACACACACACACACACACACACACACACACACACACACACACACACACACACACACTTTAACAGGCCTGCATGGGTGCCTCTCAGGTGTGGGTGCGTGCACGTGAGCGTGCGCACGGGGACGGAGGATTGATGGCATTCATAAAGGGAAGCAGACCTCCTGCACCAGGGTCTGCTTGGCAAGACGGCCTTAAGTATTTCTGGAGAGACGGTGCGTTCATCATCTTTATGTGTAGCAGTAGGAGGCCTGTGTGTGTCTGTGCGTGTGTGTCTGAACTCCAACATGTTTGTGCAACGTGTTGTGCGTTCAAGTTGAGCAGATACACCCCCCACCCCCGCCCGCCCCCCGCTTTCTGCAGACAGAGCTTTTAACTTGTGCCAAAAAAGAGCCCAGATACTTGAGTGGGATCGTGAGGAGGGTCTGGAATCAGCCTATCCTGATCACACAAAACATGTGCGCACAACTAGGAGAGCACATGAAAAGGCAGGCACGCACACACTCCCCATGGAGCAATTCCTAAGGCGGTTCGGGGGTGGCCGAGGAGAGATCCGTTATTAAATTAGAGTGTTTTTTAGAGGTGGGGGGGGGGGGGGGGGGAGGACAGTCTGGCTCCACATGTGGTTATCGCAACAACATTTATCCCCTTTTGGAAATATCACGTTTTACTGTCTTTTTTTTTTAAAGCACGGGAGGTGAAGATGACAAAAGAGGAGAAAAAAGTGAAAGATAATGAAAGGAGGCGAGGGGAGAGAAAGTGACAGGGTGAAGAGTGAGACATGTGTGTGTGTGTGTGTGTGTGTGTGTGTGTGTGTGTGTGTGTGTGTGTGTGTGTGTGTGTGTGTGTGTGTGTGTGTGTGTGTGTGTGAGGTTACAGAGGCCTTGGAGGAGACAGAGAATGTGACATCACGTCTCATCTTGTGTGAGGATCTTGTCTCAACTGGTCTAAAACACATCCTGCTTCTCCAGCTATGGCAGCCTCATACATCACATCACTGCATGTAAAACAATACAGTTAACATCACACCTTCTTCTTTTTTTTAACCTAATGGTGTGTTCAAGTGAGGCATATCCTCTGTCAGCTCACACACACACACACACACACACTTATCTCCCCCCAGCCGTCCACCCAATAACAGGGCCATAATTTCTGGCGAGCCCTGCTGTCGGGCCCTGTGGAGAGGAATGTGGTGCTGTGTGAAGCAGAGGGGCCGACAGAAACAGGGGGGGGGGGGACCCAAGCTGGAGTTCTGGTCCCCTCTTCCCCGCTCCGACTCGGCCCCTGGGTCCCCCCTCCATTCCTCTGGCTCAAGTTACACAGCTTCGGGCCCCTCACAGCCCCATGACGCATATCAAATATAACACCACGCACTAAAAACGCCAGCAGTGAGAATAACTCACTTTAACTCCATTAGAGCAATATGGCACTCCATAAAAAGAGCGTGGCTGTACTACTGGAGGCAATAAATGATGTGCGACAGTTTCTCATCGATATCAGGAGTGTGGTTATTAAAAGGGAAGAGTCAGGTTTACATTTTTTAATAAAGTGTATGCCTGTGAATGATTTTATGGGGGGTGGCTACTTACTGGCAACGGTGACGTTAGCAGGCACGCTAGCCAGGGCCCCGGCGCCGGTGTTGGCGATGCACTGGTACCGGCCCACCGTCAGGTTGGAGAGCGTGGGGATGGAGAGGCTGTTGGGCCCCAGGACGACCCCCAGATGCCCGTCCACCAGCTCCAGGCCGTTGAGGCGCCAGCTGATGTTGGCGGAGGACGGCCGGGCGCTGCAGCGCAGATTCACGCTGCCGCCCAGCTTCTGCACCACCGACATGGGCTCCTCGCTGAACAACGGCACTTCATCTGAGGGAAGGAGAAAATAAGACATTTTACTTCATATTCGTCACATATAATTAAAAAATCCTGTTTTCATCTGGCGAGTCGTTTTTTTGTCTTAATTATTTTTGAATTAATATAAATCAACGTGCCAATCATTGCAGTACATACAGTACTTCTTTTCTTCACTTCAGCCCACGGTGACTACCCACTTCTTCAGCCCGTTTCAAATAAGCTGCTGTTTCTGCTGCCAAGACGTGTAAAAAACACCTCGCTGCCCGAGACTGAGCCAGAATATTTAGTCCCTGGCAGGACTTACCCTGGACCAGGTGTTCGGAAAATAACTAACGTAAAGGCATTTATAAAAGCCAGCACAGATCAAGTCAGGCATTTTCAAAAACGGTGACAAAAAAAAAAAAAGAAATGGAAAAATCTCAGCTTTTCGACTCACCGGGCAGAGAGGCGCCGCTCTGCAGGCAGCAGAGTAGTACTGCACCCAGAGCACACAACACTGGAGCCCTTCTCTTTTTCATCCACGGAGTCCAGTCTCGCTTTCCAGACATCTTCCATACACTGCCCCCTGAAAACACACACACATGTACACACACAAGGTCAGAGGGTCATTTACAGACTCAAAACAAGCATAAATCACTTTCATGGAAAACAAACACAACTGCACAGAAAACAATGCTACTAACTTGGAAACATACATTTTGATTCGTAAACTGCACCCTATTTAACTTGTATACACACACGTGTTCACAAACAGCCATTAAACGAAACACAACCGAGGCAAATAAAGCTTTTCTTTTTCCTGTCAGCCCCCCACCCCATCATCTCCTCCTCTGCCTGTAACCCGCACCCAGCAGCCCCGGCGTTCATCAAAGCGGCGCCCTCATTCTGCGGGCCGTAACCCGACCCCTGCACCTTCCCGCTCAGGTGTAACCGATACAGGTAGAAGGGTCCGGGAGGAGGAAGGGAAACACACAGGCTGCATTCAGGAGTTGGGACAAAGAACAACTAATGAGAGGCAGGATGGGGGGGTGGTGGAGGGTACGGGTGGAGGAGACATATAGCACAGCAGCAGGGAGTCTGTGTGTGTGCTGTATTATGGCTGCAGCGGTGTGTGTTGGAGGGAAAGCGGAGAAGACGACGGGAATGGTCAGTCTATTAACAGTTAATGCAGACGGGAGCTTCTCTCTCTCTCTCCCTCGTCGCTTACTGCCAAGTTTCCCAAATTCTTTCCTGTCAGGTTAAACTAACAACTTCCCGTCAGGATGAGGAGGGTGGTCCTGCAACGCTGAATCTCTCCTGCATGTCATCGAACATGCACACACACACACACACACACACACACACACACACACACACACACACACGGAGCTTAATTTGTCCTGCGACGGAAAAAAAATAAAACTTTCTCATACATATTTGTCCTGATCTTATTATGGCAGAGGGGATGATTAATGAACTCGGAGAGAGACTGAGGGGCGACGCACAAACACACCAGAGGCCAAAGCAGGACAGTAAGAGAATGGAAACTCTTACAAGAGCACCTTAATCAGCCGATGGCAGCCGTGAAAATGTTTAGCCGCCTGGCACGTTTGTTGAAAATGAGCGAAGCGGCGGGCTGCTGGAAAAAACTGCCACACTCGGCCACACATCGCTCTTTAATTGCATATTAATGAACACATTTTTTTTTTCCCCACTTCGGGGACAAGCAGTAATATGCACACACAAAGCTGACATCACCTTTTTGAGTTTATGTGTCAAATATGGAGCAACATTTTGCACTCAATTTGGGTCTCCACCACTTCTGAGAAACGGCTAAATCAACAAGTCAATAACTTTGTCTGCCTGTTTGGTGCAGAGCAGATAGCATACAGTTTCCAAGCTATATTGACCCCCAAAAAGACTGTAGTCACACTAAGCTGATGAGTTAGAGTTGAAAACAATGAGCTTTAGGACCCTGAAGAGTTGGGGGATAATTCTCTGTATGCATCATGTTGATTATAACCTCAATCGTGGGCTGTTGGACAAAATAAACACTTTGTGGACGTCACCATGGACTTAGAAACTGCATGAATAATTATTGAAAGCCTCACATGCATGTACGGATTAATTCAGTGGAGTGGCCGTCAGAAGCGGGCTCACTCGGTAAACAAAAACCAGCAAACTGCTGAAGGGAACCAGGAAGCCAGGCTGAAGGTCTGTGGCTTCAGTGGCCGGTCGCTGGATGGACACAAGCCAGGACGGCTGCCCATTCAACAACACACACACACACACACACACACACACACACACATCTGTGTGGAGCACCTGTCCCGGCCAACACCAGAGTCACTAACCGTAAACCACACCAGTCACTCCGCCCCACCGTGCACACAGCGGGACGCACCACTCCGCCAACGAGACCTCTTACCCGACTAATAAAGAGTCGGGACGGTTACAGTGATGGTATGAGAAGCCCCGCCCCCCCCCCTCTCCTACATCATCACTCCCTTAAAAAAAAACCCAGCCGTACTCCTCTCCGAGTCCATTTGTTAGCCGGGTCCTGTGTTTGCTTAGCGGATCCCCGGCCTCCAGATGAAACGCCGGCCTGACATCCATGTTCAACTTTTTCCATCCGTCCTTCCAAGAGAAGTCACAGACGGGGAGAAGGAGAGGAGCCTCCTACGCATCCGCGGGACTGATAAAAACCAGAGCAGCACACAGACAGCGCTCCTAAATTAGGAACAGAGGGAGTGTGTGTGTGTGTGTGTGTCTGTGTGTCGACACTTTTTAGAAGCAGCTTTGCAGAATTAAAACATACTTCAGTGACGGCTCAGATCTGCCAGCTCCAGTGCAGAAGTATGATTACAGGGGAGTCGAGCTATTTATGTGCCGACGCTCGAGTATCGCGAGATCCGACTTTACTCGAGACTTCGGTGCGGAAAAGTTCAACGATCCGATCCTCGTGTTTGCTTGTGGTTTTGTTTCCTTTAAAAAAAGTCACATTTTGTACATCCAACAGGTGGGATTTCATGTACTTGTTAACTTAGGGATGTCAATGCAGATGTTGACCTAATTAAGGCCATGATGTCACTGATCCTCACTGAATGCAACTTCAATTCAGTGTTACATTGAGCTTTAAATAGCACAGCAATCCCCGACCTCAGATCAGCATCAGGAGAGAAGAAAGTGCATCCATTCGATGAACACGAAACGTTCAAAGACCTCTTGTGTTTTGGTTGTGAGGAGTTTCTTTTTGACTCGGGACTCGGCGTCAAACACTTCAGACCTGTGACTCGACTTGGACCCGACTCAAAAGACTTTTTTTTTAAAATAAATCATGGAGAGGACGATGGGAGGTGGGGGGGGCGGCGACCAGCGGAGAGCTCCAGGTCGTGGCGATGTGCAGGCATGCATCGCGAGTGTAGGTATGCGAGTGCCTTATATGTCATTGTGGGAGAGAGTCACTTGACAGAAGTTCATTGTGAGCGTGCTAAGTAAAGACACCGGGGCCCCTGTTCTCCCGGGGCCATTGCCAGTCCCATTGTCCGCCTGCCTCCATGGATAAATTCATTTTGACAACCCTGCTAATTGGATAAAACCAGACTGGAGCCACCTCCCTGAGCTCTCACATTCCATCTGCTTTCTGGCATGGAGAAGACACACAGGAGGGCGGTGGTGGAGGTGGAGGAGGTGATGGTGGTGGTGGAGGGGGGGGGAGCAGGGGCAGTAACTCCTCCTGAGGAGCTGAGCTGTTGAATATTTATCACCTCCCCAATCTCCCCTCTTGCCCTCCCTTCCTCCCCCAGTTTTACGTCTTTTTACACCCCCCCTCCCTCCGTAGAGGTTCTCCAAACACCACAAAGCCCCCCCCCCCCTTTAGATAAACACATGCGGTGTCAAGTGTGAGGAGTGCCGGGGGTTCAACTGCTCCGCTCGGGCCCGCGGCCCACAATGCCATGCCGCATAGCTGCCATGCGGGAGGCCGGTTGCCCCTGGCGACGCTAACAGGCAGAACGCACCTTAATAGAGTGGAGAGTCATTGTAAAGCAGTGAGCCGGTGCACGGACAAAGACCCCGCAGACCCCTGGAGAAAGGGGAGACGCTACTCTGAAGGGCCCGGGGAAGAGCTGATGGGCCCTGCTCAATGACCAAAGGGATGGGGGGGGGGCTCAATGACCAAGAGGGTTGAGTAGTGTGTAGAGGGTTTGGGGAGGCAGGGAGGAGAGGAGGGGGTCAATGCCTTTATGGATTGATGTGAGATGGGTGAAGGGGGTTTATGGAGGCAGTGGGTGGAGGATGAGCGAGAAAGCAGAACGGCGACTCAAATTAATAGAGAGGATGTCAACTGGCGGGTGAGCCGGAGGAGAGAGAGCAATGAGAGGGTGTGTTCGCCCCCGGGCTCCGTCAATGTGTTTGCTGGTCTCTCGGTCTGGTGGTGGAGGAGGAAGAGGAGGGTCCGGAGACCACCTGACAAACCCGACAACACACCCGGTTCACCGTCGGATCGTCACGCAGGGAAAAGAACAACCTGAGAGCAACACGGAGGGTTTATAGGAAACCATAGACCAATTTTTACATGATTGATAAATGTTAGGGGTGAGTATTGGCAAGAACCTCACGATATGATACGTATCACGATATCACAACATTTTATTAATTCCCATTAAATTCACTGGAATAAATATTGAAAATAAAACGAAAAAAGTTAAACACGTCTAAACATGAATCTTTTTTTTATTATCGATCTTTGGAGTTGAAAAATCGATATTGTATTGGGCGGCAAAGTATCGCAATATATTGCCGTATCAATATTTTTACCCACCCCTAATAACTGTCTATTATTCTAGAAAATAGTATAAATACATAGAAATACTGGATACTCCCGTTTCTACTTCAAAGTATCACAGAATCTCAGAATCTCCAAGAAAAAAAAAAACTTGGCAGAGAGAACCAATCTTAGATCTACCCATCTATCTCTCGGACACAAGGGAACCTTCTGGAGTCTGGTCTTGGCATGGAAACTCAACAGGTGGAGGGGGGGGGGGGGTAAGTCCAAATCCTCCACTCGAGACATCACTCGTTCTCATGCCATAAAATTACACATCAAAAGCATCTCAGCATCGCCCTAACGAGGCTGAGAACCTCCTCCTTCATAATGCACACATATGCACACGCTTCACAAAAGTATTAACGAGCTACACGGCCGGTCCAACCCCTCCTTCGCTCCCCTGAACCGACACTAACGAGCTACAGAGCGTCTCGAGGATTAACGAGAGGGATCTGGACCGAGCCGCCGTGTAGAAGAGGGGGGCGTTCTAATCAATTAGGCGCCGCGGCATTTGCATAATTTAGATAACGAAGCTGAATTAACCACGGAGAGCTAATTACTGCGCCGAAACAAATCCGTCCCACATTCCTGTGCTCGGTGTGGGATGCCAGCGTGCCCACCGGGGCCATGGGAACAAGATTGGATCATCACCGGGCTGCCGGGAGGAGGGGGGGGGCCAAACAGTCATGTAAAGGTAGCGTCGGCCAATCAAATCACAGGGAGGGAGGATAGAAGGGATGGAGGAAAGGTGGATGGATGCATGGGAAGAAGACAGGCATGGAAGGAAAGAAGACCTGATCGATTGGAGGAATGATGAAAACTAGATAGAAACGTATACGTTTGATATCATCGTTATCACAAACATTGATAAATCAATTAGATATTCAATCGGGAAAAACACCAAACATTCTCCGATTACAGATTCTCAATTAAGACTGAATATCTTTGAGTTTTAGACCATCAGTCAGACAAAACTAGATATAGAAAATCACTGCCATGCAAAACTGATACAGCATGTGTGTGTGTGTGTGTGTGTGCGTGTGTGAGCTTTAAGCACACACACACACATCCTCATCATAATCATCCTCATGCATGCAGGGAAAACTAACTAATACCCAGGATTGCACAGTACTCATCACATAAACACAAACGCTCATGCAGTTGCATATTTCATCTACCCACAACCATGCACGCACACACACACACACACACACACACACACACACACACACACACACACACACACACACACACACACACACACACACACACACACACACACACACACACACACACACACACACACACACACACACACACACACACACACACACACACACACACACACACACACACATACACACATACACACCAAAACTGATGACACATACGCAAGCAATCACACAAAATCCTATTACATGGTAAAAGTATACTCACAGAGGCACATAAATATGCAGACCTCAGGAAGTTTTTCCAGCACCAAACGTCAACACGCAAAAAAAAAAAAACACACCAGGCTACCACTTCTCCCCCCCGGCCCCAGAGATAAAACTACATGCACTACATTCACGCATGCTAATATGGACTTTCATAGTTGCTCATATCTGCAGCCGGCTCCTTGTGTGTTCCTGCGTCGTAGGGAGGGGAGGGGAGGACGGAGGGAGGGATGCGAGGGGGTGAAAGGGGCCCCAAACTCCTTTGGCAGCTCATGCATCAGAGTGAATGGAACCAATTATAAATCAAGAGCAATTTCTCCCCATTATTCAGCAGGAACCGGGGAGGGAGGGGGGCTGGGCCTACAAATCTCAGTGGGAGACGTAGGAAGGAAGAGAAAAGCAGAGAGAGTGAAATATTATATGAAAAACAGATATGGGGAGGCATTAGGAAAGTGAGATAAGGCAGAGGGAGAGACGGAAAGAGGGGTGAGGGAATGGAGAAAGGCTGTAAAGTTATATGCAACAACTGGAGGAGAACGTTATAGGAAAAACAGATACGGAGGATTTAGAGGAACGGAGGAGAGGCAGGAAATTAAAACGGTAAAAGCGAGGGTTTTTGCGGGGCGTGGACTGCGCTCAGATTCGACGGCCCGCTCCACGGTTAGAAAAGCGAAAATGTGAACGTTTCTTAAGAGGAGAAACAGCTGGAGGATGGCTCGTTTCAAAGAGAGCTCACGCTGGATTCGTGTGGTACAGCAGAGCGGCCATTTGTCCCGTCACTCAGAGCCATGCATGTGCTTTATCCTAAAAAAAAGGAGGCTCTGGAATAAGAAATAAAAACCACAACACACGTACGAGTTGGACGGAAGATAGAGCGTCGACAATGGAAAATTCCACTTGCGATAACCCCGGGGGCCCAATAACCAACTAATCTGGTGCCCGGTGATTTATTCTGTTGAATCATGTCTTCTCCTGCCAGTTTGACATTCTTCAAAGATGAGTTTTTCTTCTCTCTGGGGCAACACTTTTAAATCTGATTATTGGTTAAAGCCCCTGGAACACGACCCAGATTCCTCGACGTGCTTTTTTTTATTGCTTCGTTCACACACGCTCGAGACAGCAAACGCATTACGCTGTTAATGTGACAGCGTATATAAAAAAAAAAAAAGGGGAGTTACATCGCAGTAGAAACTGGTGGAGCTGCAGCAAAGTCTAGTAAAGTTAACCAAAATGACGTGAATATTAAAGAATAAAAAAGGTGCAATTAAGACGGAGAAAAATAGTGACCGGGCCGAGGCCTGAAATTGAACATCTCCAGTCAGGAGTGCAATCTGTGTGTGTGTGTGTGTGTGTGTGTGTGTGTGTGTGTGTGTGTGTGTGTGTGTGTGTGTGTGTGTGTGTGTGTGTGTGTGTGTGTGAATGATCTATTAGAGTGTCTGGGTTGCTCTTGGCTCGTAATAACACCCCTAATCTTTGTCCAAATATCTGCTTTGCACACACAGGCCTGTTTGTCTACACACACACACTGCTTTCTTACCCGAGTCTGGAGTTGATCAATGATCTAACAGCGCTCGTGTGTGTGTGTGTGTGTGTGTGTGTGTGTGTGTGTGTGTGTGTGTAACTTCATTATCCAATCAAGGGCTTCTTAACTTTTACTTGAAGAAGTGGAACAAATCAACTCAGCTGGTTTAAAGGCTTTGGCTAATCCCCATTAGACCGTTAAGACAACCAATGAGAGTGTGACTGTATTTATGATGCAGATAGAAACTGGACAGGCATCAACAACAAAAAAAAAAAAAAAAGTATAGGAAAAGTTCCACACCAATCTTCTAAAAGACGATCTGGTTTTTCGTGCATTAGCATTCTTTCTCCTTTGTTTGAGTTTCGCCTGTTTAATTGGCCTTTCCAACTCGCTGTCAGGACTTTCTTCCTCACCGTTCCCCTCCTCACATTCCTCCTCCTCCTCCTCCTCCTAT
Source organism: Eutrigla gurnardus (assembly GCF_963514095.1). Taxonomy (NCBI): domain Eukaryota; kingdom Metazoa; phylum Chordata; class Actinopteri; order Perciformes; family Triglidae; genus Eutrigla; species Eutrigla gurnardus. The sequence goes on along the minus strand of NC_139929.1, from coordinate 3,660,988 downwards.
CTCCGTCTGTGGTCCAGGCTAGCAGGGAGGATCAGGAGGAGAGAGAGGAGGAATGCAACCCCAGGGGAGGAGCTTGGACCCCAGCCACCTGCCGGTCCAGGTGTCCCTCTCTGGTTATCCGATGACTGGACACAGAAACCCTCTCTGGTGGGGGGGGGGGGGGGGGGGGGGGCACGAAGCCCGAGCCTCCAATCTGTCAGCGCTGGACGACTAATGCAGCGAATGCCAACGGGCCCAATAACGTCCGGCTCTGGGAAGTCTTATTTGGTCACGAGTGTGTTCACGGTTTATGAAAATTAAAAAAAAAAAAACGTTCTCACGCACACACACTCTTCTTCTACTTCTTCTATTGCAGTCATCTCTAAACGACCACGCAGGTGAGGGTAGTTGACGACCACAATGACAAGCAATACATTCCAGTGCAAAGAGATAATCCTGATTGGACAGGAACCATCACACACACACACACCCACACACACACACACACACACACACACACACACACACACACGTGTGCAGGAAAGGCCCTCAGATTCTGCCTGCAGGCTGTTATGACTGTATGAGTGTACCGCTGTCATAGAGATGAAAGCGTGCCCTCAGGAAGGAGGTTTTTTCTTTTTTCTTCTCCTTTGACAATTAAAGTCGATGTTACACCCTCTACGATAACAATGCTGCTTCCCAGCACCGCGGTGGAGCCTCGGGAACGCCGGCTCCCCGATGGAACCGCTGCATGTTTGAAATCTAGAAAACGCATCACGAAATACATCCAGACTCTGATTTACATCCAGACTTAAAACAAAAAACACGTTCAAATCCAACCCTTCCACTCATATCTTACATCACGGTTCAATACGGCAAAGTGGATTTTTCAAAAAACAAACGCTATGAGTGAGAAACTATTGCCGTTGGCCGTACACCTACATCCACACAGTCACTTTTTCTTTACAGGCTGCATGAAAGACGATCCAGCAGTTTCTGGACTGTGGAAAACTGGCAGCGTCCGTCCCCGGCTACATGTCTGTTTGGCCGGCGACCAAGATCAATCACAATAACCTCCGAGCTCCAGTGTAAAAGCTCCAGCTGGCAGCAATAAGGCTCCTAAAATTGCGACATTAGTTTGCTGTCGCCTCCAAGTATGAACATCCCCCCCAAAAATCAACAATGTGCATGCAGATTATTACCTTTAATGACAGTTTTTTTTCCTCCGTTTCCAGGGAATAGCTGCTGATTTGAGCGTTTTATTCATCCCAAATAGAAAACACATGATATTGTAATGCTCCTACAGGGGTTTTGACTGCTGTTTAATAATGGACTGAGCAACGTCAGCATCACTTAGATGGTAAGTCAACTTCTCAAGAGGCAACGTCTGAAAAAAACTGTTCAAAAATAGCTGGCGATTCATTTTCTGTGTATTAAAAAGGAAGCCGTCGTCGTTTTGGCCATTTAGCATCATATCCTGAATAATATAAACTCCTACAGGGAGTTAAAGTGTGTCTGTGGAAACTTTGTGGTTTTTGTGGGCTGCGTGCCGTGGAAACATGCTGTAATATTTCCAGCATATCTCGGGAGATTGATTGGGAACGTCCTCTAATTGGGTTCCACATAAGTAATCAAAGGGGCCAAACAGTGTGAGAAACGGGCAGATAATCAGACTGGAATCAATTAGTCCAACTTTGATCCACCCCGCCTGCCAGAGATGATCAACAACAACAACAAACCCCGGCGACCAAACAACAAGGGGCTCCTTTTCTTTTTTTCTTTCTTGTTTCTTACTGAGACCAATTAATTCCCTCATAGGCTGTGAGCCTAATTGGAGGAGGCCAGGCCATTCGCTTCGACTTTTAATCCAAGTGACATGGATTCAGCGGGGAACAATCGGGCCGTCTTGTCCGATGCCATGTCTGTCACTGGAGGTTCCTGCATGCGAGGCCGCGGAGGCTAAATGTAATCCAGATAACAAAACGACACCTGGGGTTGGAAACTCGAGCCCCCGCGGCTGTTCCTGCACGCCTCCTCCAATGCCCGTGTGCCCCCTCCTTCCACCCTTCCACCTTCCTCTACCCGGCCCCCACGGTGACTGACACCCGGGGCCAAACACTCATTAGCAGCCCGGGGGATTAAGACAAACATTTTCTCATTAAATCAAACCTGAATGAGAGGAGAATATCAGGAGAGTCTCCTGACAGAGAGAGGCAGGATGCTGCATTCCTGGCTGCACCGAGCAGCTGTCACTTTATTGGGAGGCTTTAATTGGGTTATTCTGACACCACACTGGTTCAGAGAGGAGAGGAGGGGGGGGGGGGGGGGGGGGGTATAGATATGCACTCAGGTGGAGTTGTTGTGGTCGATACAAATCATTCAAAAAAATGTGTTTTAATGACATTTCAAAGCTCAAATTCATAACCAGCATCATTATGAAACCCTTCATTCCTGCAGCCTCTGATGCTCACAGTCTCCCTGCACTGGTGCTCTCATACGGGGGTTGAGTGTGGCTGAGCTCCCCGGGTCTTGTTTTCTGTTTCACCCTATGGGAGCGACTATAGGCTGCGGCCTGCAACAACGTACACACACTCACCGGAAAAAACACACACACACACACACACGGACACACGTCTTTAAAAATAACACACACAGCTGTACATTTCTGCAACGTGTCACACACACACACACACACAGATCCCTCTGCACATTTACGCGCTGGGATAGTAGAGTTTTAAGGGGAAACTTTAGGAAAACATGGACGCGGCGCTTCAACCAATCAACAACAGGCTCCGTCCGAAAGCGGCGTTAAAAAGTTTCTCATTGTGGAGCAAAACCAAGCAAAACCAGCACAAAGTAGATCCGCGACGCTGGAGGCGCGGAGGGAAGTTTATGCGCGTAACGTGGAGGAAAAACAACAACAGATATGTCTAAGAGGAGCCGCCAGCGTCAAGTAGTAGCTATTCTTCTTTAAAAAAAATAAAAAATCACACATTTCTCCAGATATAAAGCCACACGTGAGTTGCTTCCGCACCCAAATACACATCTTTTACCTCCAACTCGGTGGAAACGCGTTGACGTGAAAGCGCAACAGAAACACACACGGACCGCATGAAACTTACCGAAACGGCTGTATTCGGTGCCAACACCTCGTTAAGCCACCGATCTCCTCGTCGTCTCTCTTCTGCGGTGAGTTTTAGTCCCCCTCCCCAAAGAAAAACAACACTTTTTACTTCTCTTTCCCCCCTCCTCTACAAAAAAACCTCGTCTTTTTTTGGTAATTTACTGCGATGCCACCGACATTTTCTTCGGCTCCCCCAAGTTCTCACATTGAAAGGCCGTTTTTGGATGACTGAGCTCTCAAACAATTCTCCCTTTTGCGACGCCTTTTTCGGGTCCTCCCACTTCCCAAGCAGGAGGAGGGATCTGAACAATAGGGACCGGCTCCCAAAAAAAATCCCAGAGCTAGGGTCCTTTTTTTTTTCTTCCTCCAAGTCCGCGGATCCCGAACTCACAACGCGTAAAAGAGGGGTTCCCAAAGGGGGTCTGTGCGTAAAACTAGAACCCGGATCGGTTTTAAAAGCGAAGACGCGTTTAATTCACAACAAAAAAAACTCCTGAAACTTTATTTCTCCAGAACTACGGTGTCCCGGAGGTGAAAAAAAAACGTGCGCCCCCTCCCCCCCGCCCTCCTGCTCTGTTCCCCCTGATTTGGTATGCGTTGGTCCCCACAGAGTTTGTATTGACCCCCGTCCATTGAAGCCTGCAGGCCCTCCAGTGCAGCTGTGCAGTGCTGTTGTGAACTGGACTGGCCCAGTCAGGACGTGCACACACACACACACACACACACACACACACACACACACACTCTCATACCACAGTGATCACAGCTTGATCCCCCTCCGTGCACGCCTTGGAATTCTCTTCTCCACTTCAATCAGCACACTTTGAAACGAGGGGAGCCGTTCCTGTCCAGTTCATTAATAACCGGCTATTCCCAGATCAGAGGGGTTTGATGGGGGGGGGGGGGGGGGGCAGGAACTCCCACCATGAGATCACCTGAGGGGTCGTGTCTCCGTTCGCCGCCAATCCGTGGCATTTCATGACACCTGTCGCTCTTGTTGGAGACATTATTTCATCTTTTTTTTCCACCCAATAAATCAAAAAGAAGAATACCCCCTGCCCCCCCCTCCCTCCGTGTTCACGTCACACCGAGCAGGAAGTTCCAGCTTCAAGTTGTTTTTGGAGGAGTCATTAATCGCGGGTGTTTTCCAGTGTTGTGCTGCAGTTTGCCAGCACTTTCACGAGCGCTGCCAATGTTTTGGTGTTGTTGCTACCGAGCGGGTCTCTGTTTGTATGTGGCTCCCTCACACTTACGCCACCCTGTACTGCACTGAGGGAGAGAGAGAGGGAGGGGGGGAGAAGAGATGGGGGGGGGGGGGGGGCTCTCAACCCCAAAAAAACCCTCCACGGTGCCCCTCCCCCCTCCCTCCATCGCTCGATGCAGGGCTGGATGAATTAGCTCGGGACAAAAGGCTTTGTGGGGCGGCCATGAAAGGCCTATTAACCATACTGCATCCCCCAGAGGCCCTGCCCGCAGGACACCGCCTCCCAGAATGCCACTCTCTCAGCAGGCCGCACTCCCAGCATGCACCGCTTCCCTTCAGCGCTAACCCTCGTCACCCCCCGAACCTCGCTGCAGAGCCCCACACAGATTGTCATGTGGATGATTATAAATATGAAGGTAGGAGGAGGGAGTGATGTAGTGTGATGTGTAGAAGAAGAGTGAGACGGAGTGAGAGAGTTTCTGGCTGTCAGGTGTGAACTCGTCCAGTCTATTGTTGACCGGTGAGTGTGTGTGTGGAGAGTACGAGGTGATTCTTTTTCTCTTTCTTCTTCCCCTCAAGTGTCTCTCCGCCGTGCGACGCTGCCTCCTCTTCGACCTCCTCGGTCCATTGTTTGGCTGGGCGCCATGGCAACGACCCGCTCTCTCCTTCTCTCTGTGTATCCCGCTGACCTTAGCAGCTGTGTCACTTCCTCAGTGTGACAAAACCACATTGAATCACACACACACACACACACACACACTATATCAGCAAATAAAAGCCAGACAAAAGAAGAATATTGATTATCGATCTATTGATCAGTCTAAGGCGCCAGACTCAAGAGTTGCTTGCTTCCTCAAGAAAGGGGACCTATCCAGGGTGTACCCTGCCTTCGCCCAATGACAGCTGGGATCGGCTCCAGCCCCCCCGCGACCCTGAATACAGGATAAGCGTTAGACAATGGATGGATGGATGGATCTATTGATCAGTGCAATATTCACCACCTCGTGGATCTGCTTCTCAAACGGGACTTCCTGGATTTCTCCATCTGTCACCTGAGATATGCAAATGAAGACCCCCATATTAGAAACTAATACACTGGACTGTGCGGTACACGATCAATGGATCAATGGATCAATGGATCAATGAAGAGCTTTAGGGACCAAAGACCAGAGGCAGATAAAGATACTGGGATGCTCAAATTGAGGTTTGTGGCTGTTTCATCAACGAGACAGAGGTGAGATAATAGTGAACGCAGCTCAGCTGAAGCATATTGAACCTTTAAATCAGCCAGATCAATAAATGTATGCAGCTACGGACACGGAATGATGTTGAATGGCCGATAAAACTGTAAACGCTCTCTTTTTTTTTAATGTTTGCTGCATTGAGAACATGACAGCGGTGCAGATGGACGATGCGGGTCGATGACATGTCTCTACTTGCGATTTCTTTTTCTTTTTTTTGCATCATAGAACTACGTTTCACCGGGTCTTCACTGCAAACAGATCCAGCTCACACAATGTGACACAAACCTGCAGGTCTGCTGCTGATTCCTGGTTTTTGGAGTTTTTTTTGAGTGAAGCTCTGCACAAACAACAACAAGGCGACGCTCCGTGAGAGTTTCAGGGTTCACGTGCTGCTGGTCGCTGCGTAAACACCCTCAGTCATGGTTCAAGCCGTTACAATAACCCAGAAATTCAAACAACAGGTGTTGCTCTACTTCTTCCTCCTAACACCACTACAGTATCTGAATAAAAGGATTAAATGGAGCGTCTACTTCCTGAAGTTTTCCTAACGCGTACACTTCAAAATAAACCCGTGTAAAGCTGGAAAACTGCAGACGTCAGAGCTGCGATGAGGGATTCGAAGCGGATTTCAACTATTTCTCCGGCACTCCTAAATTAAAAAGGATGAAGAAAAAACATCAGAGAAGGAACTCATGGGAACATGTCTTCATAGAGAACTGAATGATGGCGTTTTATGACCTCTGAACTGCAGCTTCATACACGAGATTAATGTGAAACCCAGTGAAGGAGAAAATACAGAAATCCTTTACTTTAAGAGTCGCTGAAAAATGACCTTTAGTGCAATTTCATCATCATGAAAAAATATGACATTTACAGTGTTTTTGTAGATGCAGATCCTAGTTTAGTGATTTAGCCAACTATGCTAATTAAAAAGCAGATTGTGACAACTCTCTACCATGAAGTCTTCATATGACCCAGGATATCACCAGAATAGACTTTAAAAAACGACATTTCTCCTAAAACTTTCATTTTTCATGCACTAAGAAAAGCAGCTCAGTTTTTCAGGTTTGTGAAAATGTATTTTTAGATGCTAAATGTTTAGTTTGGCATGAGAAGAGCCTTCGGGAAATCTAGTATTTCATTTTTCTTTCTTGTCAAGAGATGATTTATATCGCTCTCATGTCTGTACAGTACATGTGAAGCTATAGTCGTTAGCGTAGCTTAGCATAAAGACTGGAAACTGGGGGATACAACTAGACTCTTAATAAATAAATAAATAAATATGTATATATATGTAAAAACGATAGAAGGATAGAAGATAAGCATCATCCTGCAAAACCAACAAGTAGCTACCGAGTAAGAAATTAGCTGCACAATTAGTTCCTTGTTTTGTTTTGCATGAATCTCGATTGTGCAAAGTATAAACTGTTTGTCGGTAACGATAAAGATAAGTTTCATGAAGTACGATGAAGCAAATAAAAAGCATATTTCTTCTCTTGTCTCAGATACAGATACGTGTGGATAACGAGGCCTCGGGCTTCACATCAACACACGACGTCTCAGTATGATTCAGGAGACGAGATTTATGGTGTCTTTTTATCTCACACACACACACACACACGCACACGCGCACGCACGCGCACGCACGCACGCGCACACACACACACACACACACACACACACACACACACACACACACACACACACACACAGGGAGCGTCCTGTACTTTAACTGTGTATCGTTGCCTCGGGAGTTTTTCATATCCAGAGATTTTATTGTTCTTTCTCCTCCTTGCTGATGTAAAGCTTACACTTGTGTGTGTGTGTGTGTGTGTGTGCGTGTGTGCGTGCGTGCGTGTGTGTGTGTGTGTGTCTGTGTGTGTGTGTGTGTGTGTCTGTGTGTGTGTGTGTGTGTGTGTGTGCGTGTGTGTGTGTGTGTGTGTCGGAGCGATGAGGAGGGTAATTTGCTGTTATTGGTTCTCATTCCAGTGTGATTGTGCTGTTGAGACAGAGATCCAGGCTCAGGTGGGGTCGGACCTCAGGCTGAGTGTGTGTCACGGTGTGGAATGTGCTGTTAGATGTTGTTTTCCCTGCAGAGAAGCGGAGACTCAGGGATGCAACTTGTTGCAGCAACGATGGCATCTGTTTCGTCGGGATCCATGTGATTTACGTGATTTGCCGCGCGTTCACGTCTTTGTTCGGCGGCCTGATGTCTATCCAGCATGTCAGCGTGGGTCGTCGTCACAGCTTGAGGCTGAGATCTGGAACTTTCCATTTCTGCTTGGATCCCGGCCGTCGGTCGTTTCCAACGGGCCGAGGCTTCGGCATCCATCCTCGTCGTTGAGCAATTCATGTTTGGCCTCTTTTCTTTCTTCACTCAGAAATCTGCTGCAGAAGATCTACAGATCCCTGTTGGATGGATTCAAACATTCAATCTAAAAGAGTTTCTTCAGATGCAAAAGTGTGAAAACATGGATGGATGGATGGATGGATGGTTGGTTGGTTGGTTGGTTGGTTGGTAGGTAGGTAGGTAGATAGATAGATAGATAGATAGATAGATAGATAGATAGATAGATAGATAGATAGATAGATAGATAGATAGATAGATAGATAGATAGATAGATAGATAGATAGATAGATACTTAATTGATTAAGGTATTTAAGTCATTATCTTACATAGGCTCAATTAAAACCAATAGTGATTTAGTGAAATATACTTATTTGCATTAAAGAAGACTCATGATTGGACATCAAGCTGCATCTGCTGGTTAGAAATGTCTTTTTTACATTTCTTTTCTATTGCAACAGCAAAAATATGCTGGAAATTCCTGGTTTTGCATTCAAAGTTAAAACAGTTGTTCATGTTTGAATCCAAACATTCTTCCATGGATATGGACAGAATAATTCTGTGTTTCTTGGCCTCGAGTTTGCACTTTTAAAAGACACAAAACTCAGGACTCCGTCTTGATTTTGCAATTTTTCCAGTAATTGTTTGCCCTGAGCAAAAAAGCCTCAAACAAATCCAGTATGTTGCAATACTGGAAGGAAAAAAAACCCCCAACACAATCCTCTTATTGACACACTCTGTCAGCGGCACGCCAGCGCCGGTCTCACTCCGGCTCACGCTGGCTTCCCCTCTCTCAGGTGAGATCTGTAGCTGTGTTATGGCTGCTGCCGAAGCCGTAAATATCCCCGTGCCCCTTTGTGGTATAAAAGCCTAACTGGCCTGTAGTTGAAAAAGTTGTGACTTTATATCCCTATTGGAGCAAAGTGTGAGTTTTGACTCCAGCTCTAACTGTGTCCAGATGTGGCAGACTGTCCTAATTGGACCTGGAGCCAGTTAAATCCAGGACCCGCTCTGCTCACATAGCTGCCTGGCCTCGGTTTGGCCTCAACTGTCCTTATGGCACTCTTTTTCAAACAACACACATTAATATCTGTGCATGTACACTGCTGTGTTGCTACATCTACCTTGTTTATGCTCTGGTGGGAGGGAGGGAGGGAGTCTGATGAATAACGGCCCCGTCGGAGGTGGACGGTGCACGGAAAGGTCGGATGGTAAAGTTAAGTTATGGGCACAAGCTGGCGTTTCTGAAAGGGTCAAAAGGTCGAAACCAAAAAAGCCGAGGTCGTGGGAGTGAAAGTTGTATATCAGGAGTCGGGGAGGGAACCTGGCGTAGCTTTTAGGAAAACAAAAAAGATTTGACATTCCACCTTTTATCAAGCACCTGGTTTTATCATCCCAACCCTCCCTGCATATGGATTTATTTGGATCTGTCTCCCCCCCCTCCCCCTCTCTTGGACTCCCCTCTCATAGCTTTCCCGCTTTCCTCCCATCATTCTTGGCTTTCGCTTCTCCTCCCTTATTTTGACTTGCTTCCTCCCCTCCTCCCCTCCACCCTCTCCCTCCTATCATCTATCTACCATCCCTCCCTCTTTCCATCTCTCCCTCTCTGACTTCCTGCTTTCCAGCCTGCCAGACGGTCATAATTAACGGGGAAAACGATAGTCCCCCCGGCCCTCGGGAGCCCTCTACACTCACTGCCCTGAGAGAGAAAGTGTGTGTGTGTGTGTGTGTGTGTGATCCCTGTTCCCCCCGTACCTCCAGACTTGGCCTATGGTCCACACTCCACTCAATGACTCTTTATGTTCAGCGTCAGCGGCGAAGCATGATCTCACCCGGCTCCAAAAAACACACCAAATGACTTACAGAGACTCCCAAACACAGGCCGCAAACACAGACCGGCCCACTATCCAAGAGCAACACACACACACACACACACACACACACACACACACACACACACACACACACACACACACACACACACACACACACACACACACACACACACACACACACACACACACACACACACACACACACACTATACAAGGCATCCACTGGCAGTCACTCTCATTATGACTAATTCGGAGGGGAAAGTAGGAGAAAGTAAAGGAGAAGGAATCCATGTAATAAAGCCGCCTGGTTCTGGTTAAACAGAAACTAGACTGTTGTTTCTCCTGGTTTTCTCCGTGTTAATGAATTTATTGTGTCGCATATGTCAGACAGAAATAGGCACAAATACAAAACAGAACCCTACCAGCCCATATATGTGCATGACTGTTTGTGCGTCTTCTGTGCCCTCTTGCCTTGGCATGCCCTCCCCCACCACCCTTCCCACCCTTCCCACCCTTCCCTCCCTCATCACCCGCTTTCTCCCACCCTTCCTCGCCCCGCAGTGCTGGGAGGCAGATCCCAGATCAGAGGGCTAGGGGAGCTGATAAGGAGCTGGACTGATGCTATCTGTCAATCACAGCCGGAGGGCGGGGCTCAGAGCCAGGAGGTCAGGACTCTCACGGGTCCCTCGGCTCTCCCCCCTCCTTTCCTTATCCAAACAAACAAACCCTCGGGATGCTCTCGCATGCAGAGACGTGGTCACCTCACGAAGGTAGACAACACAACAACACCGCCAATTATTCACTCAGAAACACACACGATTACTTTTAAATCAAGTCATTTGTCTTCAGTGAATAGTCTAGTGGACTAAATGTAAGGACATTTTTTTCAGTCTTTTGATGTTCACATTTGCCATAATCTTCATTCTTTTATCATTTTTCTGTAAAAGCACAAATAGATCATGTGATTTCTTGACCCCTAGTGTGTGAACCGGTGATCTAAACTCTCCATTAGTATGTAAAGAACTGCACAGTTGTGTTTATTACAGGTAGCCTACATTATTTTACACTTTTCCTGAAGTGAAATATAAATAATATGACATTT